>NC_031972.2:40847845-41583358 GCF_001858045.2 Oreochromis niloticus | reverse complement strand
GTTTTGAAGTGAGAGAGGATCATAGGGATTATCTGAGATTCCTTTGGTATGAAGATAATGATCCCGACAAAGGTATCTGTGACTATAGAATGAGGGTTCATGTTTTTGGGAATAGCCCTTCCCCAGCTGTGGCTATTTATTGTATGAGGCGTGCTGCAGTCGAGGGAGAAGAAGAGCACGGACATGATGCAAAGCAGTTTGTAATGAGACATTTTTATGTTGATGATGGTCTCGCATCCACAGCAACAGTGGAAGAAGCTGTTGAGACACTCACAAGCGCTCAAAAGATGCTGGCACAGTCAAACTTAAGGCTACATAAAATAGCCTCTAATGACCACAAAGTAGTGGAAGCGTTTCCTGCTGCTGAGAGAGCCAAGGATCTAAAAGACTTGGATTTAGAGTTGGACGACATACCCCTGCAAAGGAGCTTGGGGGTACTGTGGAATCTTAAAAATGACTGTTTTACCTTTCACGTCACCACTGAACAAAAGCCGTTCACCAGGAGAGGTGTCTTGGCCACTGTTAACAGTCTATATGACCCGCTGGGTTTTGTGTCACCCATCACAATGCAGGGAAAAGCTCTTCTCCGTGAATTGACCTCAGAGCAAAAGGACTGGGATGAATCACTTCCTGCAGAAAGAGAAGATGAATGGAGCAAATGGAGAAGCTCATTGAAGGATCTTGAGCGGCTACAGATACCGAGGTGCTACCTACCGTTCTCCCAAGCCATTGCTGTGAAAAAAGAACTGTGCATATTTTCAGATGCCTCCACCATGGCCATAGGAGCAGTGGCATATCTGAGAGCTCTTGATGGTGAAGGTCAGTGGCACACAGGTTTCATCATGGGCAAGTCCAAAGTAGCCCCAAGACCCGCTCACACTGTTCCTAGATTGGAGTTATGTGCAGCAGTGTTAGCTGTAGAGATGTACGAACTCATTAGAGATGAGATTGACATTGAAGTAGACACTGTCAGATTTTTCACAGACAGTAAAATCGTTCTTGGTTACATACACGACAACACAAAGAGGTTCTACACTTACGTGGCTAACCGAGTGATTAGAATCAGAAAGACTACACATCCAGCACAGTGGTTTTACATAGCCACTAGTGACAATTCAGCAGACACAGCCACTAGACCGATTGCAGCTTCTGCATTGGCTTCCACGAACTGGTTTAGTGGTCCTTCCTTTTTGACACAACACGACATAGAGAAGTCTCACTGTGATAGTTTCACACTGATCGATCCTGACACAGATGCAGAGATCAGACCTGATATAACAAGTTTTGTTACCAAAGCCTCAGTAACACAGCTAGAGCCATGCCGTTTTGAAAGATTCTCTCATTGGGTGAGATTGTGTCGCACTATTGCATCACTAAAGCGTGTGGCAGCATCATTCAAGAAAACAAACACAGAAGGTAAAGGCTGGAAGTGTTTCAGTGAAACTAACACTGCAGATGAAGTGTCTAAAGCAGCAAAGTTCATCATTCACACAGTACAAAGTGAAACGTTCAAAGAAGAGTACAGATGCATAAAAGAAAATCAGCCACTTCCAAAACAAAGCCGTCTTCAAAGGTTAAATCCAGTTATTGATGAAGATGGGCTCATCAGACTAGGAGGTCGATTGGCACCTGCTAACCTAACAAAAGATGAGAAACATCCGCTCATTATCCCAAATGCTCATCATATAGCCATCCTTCTTATTAGATACCATCATGAGAAGGTAGCACATCAGGGGCGTCACATAACAGAAGGTGCGCTCAGAGGTGCTGGATTTTGGATTATTGGCAGTAAACGGCTTGTCTCTTCTGTTATTTACAAGTGTGTTTTCTGTCGAAAGCTTCGAGGACGACTTCAAACCCAGAAGATGGCAGATTTACCCGTGGACAGGCTGACACCAATGCCACCGTTCACTAGTGTAGGACTGGATGTCTTTGGACCCTGGACGGTCACCACACGTCGCACCAGGGGAGGAAGTGCAGACAGTAAACGCTGGGCTGTGCTTTTCACCTGCATGTCCACGAGAGCTGTGCACATTGAGCTTATTGAATCAATGTCAACATCCAGCTTCATCACTGCGCTAAGGAGATTTTTCTGCATCCGTGGACCTGCTCAAATACTCAGATCTGATAGAGGAACAAATTTTGTTGGAGCATGCAATGAGTTGCAAATTGATCACAAGGACACAGAACTAAACTCATACCTGCAAGAAAAAGGATGCACATGGCTGTTTAATCCTCCACACTCGTCACACATGGGTGGATCATGGGAGAGACTTATTGGAGTTGCAAGGCGCATCCTAGATGGTATTCTGTTGAAAGCCGTACATGTCCAACTAACGCATGAAGTGTTAAGTACATTCATGGCAGAAGTAATGGCAATAATGAATGCAAGACCACTTGTACCAGTCTCAACAGATCCAGACAAACCAAACCTTCTCACTCCAGCAATGCTCCTTACACAAAAGGTCAATGCGTTATCTGCACGAACAGAAAGCTTTGGACCGCCAGACCTCTACTCAAAGCAATGGAAGCAAGTACAGTGTTTGGCAGACTCTTTTTGGAAACAGTGGAAAAGTGAATATCTTTCAACACTACAGCAAAGGAGAAAATGGACTGATGGTAAAACAAACATAAAAGTTGGTGATGTTGTGTTATTGAAAGATGCTCTCGCACACAGAAATGACTGGTCCATGGGAAAAGTTGTAAAAACATTTGAGAGCAAGGACAATAAGGTGCGAAAAGCAGAAGTAAAGACTGTGAAAGATGGAAGTGAAAAAGTGTTTTTGAGACCCATCGCTGATATGGTTTTGCTTTTATCAAGTGATAAATAAGTGTGTTTGTAATAGCTGTAAACTGTTCTAAATGTTTATCAGAAAAGTTTGTTGTAGTGGCACAATTGTATTGTACCAGGCGGGGAGTGTTCTGCCTTTTATAACTTGAACTGAATATTACAGTTGTAAACTGCCCTAGAGCTCCCTCTAGTGGCTGCTTTGTAATATGGGTTTGGTTACTTTGGGAAGGGAAAAAATGAGAACGTGAAGAAGAAATCAAAGATGGCGGAAAGTGATGCCGTAATGTTATCGTTCTAAGCTGATACGGACCTTAAAATGTTGTTGCCTTGGACAAGATATGTCTGTAAGTATGAGTGTCAATAAAATAATTATTATCTTTTGTTTTGTGTAAAAATGGTACGATAATTTGTACATTTGAAAGTTTTATCTTGTTAGCTTGCAGTAAGAGTGTAACAAGCTAGTTTACAATGTTAGTTAGCTAATACAGTATTTTGTACTTTCAGTTTTACGATGGTCAAAGAGAAGGCAATGGTCAGAGGCCATTCTTCAATAAATCAGCGCAAAAAGGAAAATAAGTCTGGTTTTTGGAGCATCGTTATCTCGCTGTCTAGCTGGTGACACTAAGAGACTCAGGGCGAGGACAGCACAAACACACTTTTCAATTTTCCTGATTGCTCCATACTGCTAAGTAGCAACAATCCCACCCCAATTTCTCTAGAAATTGCATAGTCTAGTTAGTAATAGAGTTAGTATTTCATAATACTAAAGCAATAGTAACTCAAGCGTGTACACTTGTGGTGATGACCAGTGTAGCTTTTCCCCTATGACTCACCCTCATTGAGCAATGTTACAACCTGGAGGTCACAGTACGTGTTTTCACAACATAACTTTATAATGAGGGTGATTACAGGAGCATTAAAAAGGAAATGATTCACCTGACATGTTTATAGCTGTGTATGTAGTGAATCAGTCTTTCCATCTTTAAATTATTGTTTTTTCATCACGCGTATTCCAGATCCAGCATGATTCATTGTTCTAAAGCTTTCCTGAGATCACTGCCAAATCCGCATTTACATACCCTATAATTAGATGAGTACAGGAGACTGCTGGGTACAGTGGGTGGACTCTGTTATGATTTCTCACCCATATCAGCCTGCGGGGATGATTGTTGTAAGCAGAAACATTTCAACCTCTGTAAGATGCCATTTTCTTCTGGTTTTATTGTCATCCAGACATAAAATCCTGTATTTTACAAAAAGAAAAATGATAGAGAAGGTGCACAAGCAGCAGCGAGTTGAGGTCTGACCATTTGTGCAATGTGTCTTGCAACACTTGTCCATAACTCTTATTGCTCACCCAGTGGAATTATTATTATTTTTCATACAAATGTGGCATCTGGTATGATCAGTCAAGACAGATTTTGTTTGTGCTGCAAGAGAATATATGCAGGATATATCTTATGGATGGTTTGGTATCTCTTGCTTTCAGTCACACAGAGTAGCTCACATTATGATTCAAGAATAGAACCACCATCAGTAGTCTTGAACTTCTTTGGAGGAATTTTGAACTGAACTATCCTTGCTTTGCAACATTACTTCTGTTCATTGACATTTGTGGGCCTTCATTTATGAAAGCTCTCTTGCAGTCCTGTCACAGAATTTCAGTCAACATAAGTTCCAGGCTTAGACTGGGCCTTTACAGCACTTTGATTCTTACCTTTTTTAGCAATAATGTTGTAGATTTCCTTGTCTCCTTGGGATCCTTGTCAAGTTGCATGACCCAGTTTCAGCTAAGCTTTGGCTATGAGACAGCCTCAAATGTGAGGTCATCTGTTTGACAGCAAAAGCTTATACAAAGGAATTTATGGTTGACACAGTCATACCAAGGTGCTCAGGTTCCGTGGTAGCAAAACAAGCCCGAACCATCACACTTGCACCACTGTGCTGGCAGTTGGTATAAAGTGTTTTTTCTGATATGCTGTTTGATTGTCGCGGTTATAGGCATTATGGCCAAATATCTAAACTTTGGTGTTGTCTGTCGAAGGGGACATTGCTCCAGAAGTCTTGTGGTACGTTCAGATACAACTTTGCAACCTTGAGCTGTGCTGCTCTTCTTTTTTTGAGTGAACAGGCTTTCTCTTGGAAACCCTGCTGAACAAGCTATACTTGTTCAGTTTTTATTTTGTCTTTTTCTAATCCGTTCCTAATAGGATGCTGCTGCTGCTATTATCATGCTTAACAATACTAAACCATGAGTGTTGTTGCCATCACTATTGCACGTTTCACTTTGCTATTCTTGTTCTCCTTTTTTCAACGTGTTGTTTGATGTGCGGACATGCTGCAAATCAATAAAGTTAAAGTTACCAAGTTACCAGATTGTGGCACCATGTCAACACAGATCTGAATGCTTGTCTGATTCGATGTATTATGCATCTTCCTATAAACTTGTGATATTCTACAGTTGAAGTTTTTTTTAGAGATTTTCAGAGATAAACATTTTTAGACTAGAAAATATTCAACAAAAAGCTTTGTTGAAAAATGGGATAAAGTGCACTACCACACACCAGCAAAATACTTTCAGACTGCAGCCGCATGGTGTCAAGAGCTGAGTGGCCAATACTGATTGTTTCCAAATCCTCATCCTCAAGCTGAAGCCAGGTAATTCAGTGTTTAGACAGAAATACTACAGTTTAATATCTTTTTGTCTACAAACCATTAGTAATCACTCTAACGCTCCAGATAATTTCCTCTTTTTCCAGTAATTGCTGCTGATGTCATTAAAAACTTTTAAGAAAAACCAGAAAAGCATGGAAAATATCAGATACATGGAAACATGGGCTGTATTAGAAATGATTTTACAAAAACGATTTTTTTCTCTTTGTGAACCCCTCTCGTGAAAGGCCGATGCATTACGTAGCTGAACTGTAGAAAACACATAATTTCCCTGGTTTGTTGCACAGCATTGGCGACATGCCTGCTTTCACTGCATCAATATTTCAGCCTTTGCTTCCGCTCATCAGTGATGCCATGTTGAGTCAGATGTTTGAATTTAAGAGTCTTAGATCATTTCGCATGGGCTGAGAGAAAGGTTAAAAAAGGGAGGGGAAGGCATAACAGAAATGCTGTTATTTCTATACTTACTCTCAGTTTAATACTATAAAAATGTGTTACTGCAAAATCTTAGTTTATACAATAAACAGAGAAGAGATTTTTTGGCCTGTGTGTGGAAGAGCTCTAAAACCAGGCCTTTCCATGAGTTATGACATTCTTATTAAAGGATGGCAGGAAGCCCGAGTTTAACATTACAGCCCTGAATAACAGTCTTCCACTGCTAAGTAGGGATTAATCTCCTGAGTGTTAAAGAGATGAATGACAGTGTCCAAATAGATGATATAGGCACTTTTCTCCCCTTGTGTGAAGTATTCAAGTACAGGGTGAAGCTCTGATCAGTTGATGGCATATTTGAATAATTTATACTTTGATAAAATATTTAATTGCACTTCTAAATTATTAATTTGAGGGGACACAGTAATGATTTTTCAAGAGATCATCATTATCACGCGTTATCGTTCGGTTTCTGTGTGGTCGTCAATCTCAAAAGGGTTCAGAGGCCCAAGGACCTCTAATGTGCTGCTTATGAGTTGTGTCTGAGTTATGTGGGCACCGCTCCCCAGTCAATGATGACCTTTTGAACTTCCTGTTAAGATGAGGTCAAACTGCTCCGTGTTTACCAGGATACACAAGAATTCTTGCAACATAAAAGGTCTGCAGGGAATTCCACAAACAGTCCATTTCGAATGAGAGCTGTTGTGCCTTAAAGGGCCAAGCATGTGACCCCTGGCTCATAGGTTAGACAAATAAAGCTTAATGGCAGACGATAGGAGCAAGAATGTCAGCTTTGAAACCACTTTGTTCAGGACAGTTCAAACAACCGCTTTTTAAGCCTTTGTTTTCCTCTTATGGTCTAGTTGTTTGCTCTTTTCACTGGTCACCAGCTTCTGAAAGTATCTGTTTTGAATTAAGTTCTAAAATTGTGGTTCAGTAAAATTTTATATTCAATTTGTTAATTCATTAAAAACATTAAACTAGCAAATACCAGCTTTGAATTAGCTTCAGCTAAAAGCACACTGTATTTGATTCTTCACTGTATTGATCAGCTGGTTGTCTTCCTTTTATTCTTTTTGATGAATAATGAATAATGAGTCATTTTTAATATATACACAAAATTTTGCAAATACTGCAAGTTCTCTGTTGAATAATTTTTTTTTTCATTTTTTAACTGGGACTGGAGAAAATTACTAATATAGACCACACATGCACAATAAAACATGCTTCACTTTAGCAATAACTCGTTGCTGAATAGAAGTGTTTGTTGAGCTGTCATGTGAAATGCTGTGGTTAAACTTGGCTTCGTTTCTGTATCTCATGACCTCCTTTGAGGGCAGGCAGTCTGAGCTGACAGAGGCTGAGGACCAGGGAAACCCTGCAACACAAACTGCAGATGCTTCTGACTGAGGACCAACTAACACGTTATGTTAGTACTGTCTGAACACAAGCCTAGAAATTTCCAAAGCAAGAACCCGGATTTACATGGTCATTACTGTCAGGATGTGATAGTGGACTGTTGACTAACCACCAGGGTGAGAGGCAGAGTAGGGTAAAGTGTCACTGACCCCTGTTCACATGATGATCTTGGAACAGATATGTTCAAGATACATCCAGCTTGCAAACATACAACTGAATATGGTTTAATCAAGCTCAAATTAAATATACTATTTTTTCAGAAATAACTCTCAAAATGTACATGTATGTATGTGCACAAAATAATTATTGCCAAGTTACAAGCTAGAACTAAGTTTATCCTGAATAAATGTACTGCCTTAGATTAATACAATTTGTTTTTTCCAGAAGTTTGAAACGCTCCTTGTAATTGAAATATGATATAAAAACATGGAAGGAAAAATTAAGACCGCACTAAACTTTGTACCACATTTCTTGGGCTATCAGCAAGAGTGACAAGACAGTGACTTATATCCAGATTTTAGGGTTAAAATAAAATGCTATCATAGTCTAGGCAACAGGTTTTAAGGCTGTAGTTTCAGAGTTCAAGATAGAATTGTTCGTTTTCTGTAAGCAATCCCTCTTTACAATTCTGTAAAGAGGGATTGCTTGGTCTTGCTGTTTAACTGAACAGTTAAACAGCAACTGTTACATTAAAGGAAGTGAGCTTTTATTCAGTTTTCCTCTGCTTCCTGAGCACTGATGACAGCAGAGTTCATTTCACACAGTCCATTGTTGCTGCCATTGGTGTCAAGCCCTGGCGGGTTACGCAACCCACATACATCCAACTGTTTGACTGGCAGAACGGATGTGGCGGCTCCTCTTAGCCAGGCCTTGGCATTCTCCTGTTACTAAGTGTGCAGGCAGACAGGTCCTTGTGTGTATCCCTTACACTTGTTTAGGCAGGCAGGAAGTTCCTGTTGACATGAATGAACTGGCCTTTCAATAATTCAGGAGGAGCTTAGGGGAGAATGGCTGCCTCTCTCTGACGGCCATTAGCTCAGCAACTGTCTTGCTTAGGCTGGCCCGGAGAATCTGTGTGCATGTGTGTACGTGTCAGTAAGAGAAAGAAAGAGGATGAGGAAACAGTGTTTGTTTTATGTTAAGTGGTTGCATTACAGTGTGTGTGTGTGTGTGTGTGTGTGTGTGTGTGTGTGTGTGTGTGTACACACACGGATGATGGTGTAGATGTGTTTCTTCTTAACATCCCTATGTGAGCCATAAAATAAAGTAACAGTAAAAAAAAACTGTTAAAAATATGCATATATATAATTGTATTTTTGCCAGTCCCACCTTACGTCTCCTTGAAATGGAAACATGCAAGTACTCTGACCTGGACTTCCATGGAGCAATCCAAAAATAGCACGATCTGGAGGAGCTCAAGAACCCAACACTGAAGAACTGAAATCGAGTAAGGACTTTGTATTTTATGGATATGGCTCACATGACTGGACCTACACATTTCTAATGACCCTAGGTATTTGTCCACTT
Organism: Oreochromis niloticus; assembly: GCF_001858045.2. Classification (NCBI taxonomy): domain Eukaryota; kingdom Metazoa; phylum Chordata; class Actinopteri; order Cichliformes; family Cichlidae; genus Oreochromis; species Oreochromis niloticus. Next base: position 41,574,516 of record NC_031972.2, on the reverse strand, counting down.
GCTTGTTCCTTATGGCATTCGACTTCTCATGAAACCATCATTACATTTTTGTGTTGTCAACTCTAAGCACTCTAGTTAGTTAGTAACTTAGGAAGGAAAGTAGATAGAAAGGTGAGCTAATGTTATGCTAGATTTTCTGGTATTCTTGGACAACATTTTGCTCTGAAGCTCAGGCCAGCTCTTTGTTGTTCATGTTGCATGTTAACTCTGGACTTTTTACAACTTACTTATGCCAAGAATGTTAGTTGCAGCACCTTCAATGTGTCAAGAGGCAAAAATGTAGGCTCCTCTATGAGTTGTGTAAGTTAAATCACATATGAGAATACCCATTTTCCAGGTTGTTTGGATGTTATTGTGGTTCTCACATTTGTGGGAACTACAGTGTACTGAATTATTAAAACTGGCACTTTAAACTTAAACCTTTTCTTCATAAATCACGATCTGCTGTCACATTTTGTCAACCAAATTATACATCAAACACACCATCATCGCAACAGTGCTATTGTAAATGCTTCTTGTTATCTCAGTAGACTAAACAAGCCAGACTACAAAAACCTGTTTGACCATAAAACCCCAGTGCACAGACGCTCCCCTCCCCTCAGTACAGCATTCACACTACACTGGGCTCCACTCTTCAGCAACTCTTTTGAAGTCATCCCCCGCAGATCTCCACCATTAGGCACCCTTCCATCTGCCACAGCTACTTCATTATCAGCCTACTGCTGCTGCCATAATCGGAAAGAGAACAGCATGCCAGTGTAGGAATGCTGCTTCCTGAACTGAACCCCGCTCATTCCCAGTCCAGCTAGCTGTCAGCCCTTACTGCATGAAATATCCCAATAACTTGTTCCTCCTCACCTCTCACAAGATTATTAAGTCTTACAAGATGACCCACAATTGCACATAGGCTCCAAAAAAAACATTTTGTTTGACTTGTTTGTTTTTCGATTTTGACCATGAGTAACCACAAAAGTTAGCCATCTACAGTGGCCATTTTCCTAACTTCACCTTGGGTAGTCAACAACTGACCTATAACTCTGTATATTTGTTCATTTACTCGCACATGTAAGACTCATTTGTTGGAAATTTGACTATAGTGGGAACAGAGCATTCCAGTTTGACTTTCAGTTGTATTTCCTGGAGCCAGAGGACATCAAAAAGAAGCTAAATCAAATAAAAAGACCTGAAACAGGATATACTCTGAGGCCTAAAAGACAGTGTACCTTGTGAAACTGGCAATGTTCCTGTGCTCTCTGCTGGGGTCAGCTTGTAATATTAAAAGGAAGGCTTTCTTGGAACATACATTTACACACCTGAACCTTTCCTGAATGAAAGTTTTTATTTTCCAATGAATCATCTTGATGTTTCAAGTGAGCACTCCCCATTAAAGCACACACAACATCTGTTTCTGGAACAGAAAAAGAATTAGTATGCCATTTAGCTATCTGGCATTCAATATACTGTTCCTGTCTTTTTGTGTTTTATATGAAGGACTGTAAACATACAGATAGCCTGTGGCTTTGTGGTTCCCCTCTCCTTTACCTAAATTAGTGACTTCCTTTCAAAGCGGCAGTAAAATGAGCTGTATTCCTCATTATCCCTCCAGTTTTTTGTTGCGCCAGACAGAGAGATCAAGTTTAGGTCAGCCAGGTTCTTGTTTGCGTGTGATTGGGGGGCCTGTTTCTGCTGCTGCTCCAGACACTTAATGTAAATGTTACACAGATATGAGCTGATTAGTGAATGACCACATGCTGAGATGCTTTGAAGTTGCTTTAAAATGTGAACAGTACACAAGAGTTGTGTAAGGAAATGATGAAAGTGGATTTTCTATAACTCTATTTTATGAACCTATAAGGTCAGATGTCAAACAGAGTTTAGGTCTATGAGGTCAGTGGTGCTGCAAAATAAAACTTATTATTTGCATATTATAGCTGTAGTACTCATATAGAATACATTAACTATATTCTTTGAACAACAATTTAACATTTTAAAATAAGAATGAATCACAAAAGGAGAAGCAGGAAATTACAAATAAATATTACAAGTATATTCAAATAAACTAAAATTAGTACATAAATAAAAAAAATACAACCTATCATGCAAGTCCTCCCTTGCTACTTTATCTGGTGATGTAAAATCAGCTGTCAGAAACCTGGTTATATTATTTGTGTGTTCCAATAGTAACGTTTAAAAAGCAGGAAAAACAGGATTTGTTTTGCTTCCTACAAAGGTAGAGCCGTTCATGCATCACTAACAATACAGCATAATAGTTGTTTTTTACGCTTAAAAACAGAGCTGCAGCACATTCATGGATCGAGTCTGGTCAGTGCCCTGCGTGTGGTTAATTTAAGTGAGCCACAAACACACAACAGTGGGAGGACAGATTAAAAGTTTTATAGTTTTACTACAGTTTCTGAGTGAGAAATATAAGTTCAGGGGGCATTCCAAAGAGAAATTCTGACTTTATGTGGAACGCACTGTTGATCTAAATCTCACCTTTCAAGAATATAAATACCCAGTCCTGCTACTACCACCATAGGAATATTATATGTTTACAATCAACACAATTTCTTTGTGACACACTATCATTCCTGCTTTTACTTTCACTCGGTTAGAATACTGTAAAAGTCTCTTATAGGTTAACAGAAAGCATTAGACTTAAGATTGTGCAAAATGCAACAGATATCTTACAAAAGCCAGGAAAATTGAACGTATTACACCAGTTTTAATGACTCTACACTGGCTGCCCAGTTATCTTATTGATTTTAAAGCCCTTCATGGGCTGTTCTCAGAGGATAATCTTGACCTGTGGTTCCAGTACCAACTCAAAGTCTGAGGCAGAAACCTGTTAACTGTTCCTACATCATGCTTGAGACGCAAACAAACATTTTAGGGCTCCGTGGTTTTAGGATAACCTGCCTGGGGAACACCAGCTCACCTCATTAGTTTCATCTTTTAAATCACTGCTAAAAACTCATTTATGTAATAAGGCTTTTTTGTAAATTGTAGCATTTTGTATTAGCATTCTTAGCTTAACTCCATCTTAGTCTTTTAACTTTTAGAGTTTTCTGTTCATTTCAAGTTATTCATCACATTGTAACATCCTTATTTTGATGGTGCATTTGAGTCTTGCATGGTCTATTTTAACTGATATGCAAACTGCTTTTATAATTTCCTCCTAGTTTGTTTTTGTATCCTGTCTTTCTTTGGCAAGTGCTATTTAAATAAACGTTATTATTATTATTGTTGTCATTACGTGTGGCAGATGACACCACAGTGCTGGTTTGACTGTGATCTCATTCAGCACATGGTTCGGCACCAGTTCCTCAACAATGGGGTCACAGCTCGGTCATCGTGACACTACACTAAAAAGATAAATCAAGTTAGAGGTCAGTGTTTGTTGAGTATAACCACCACTCTTTCCTGACTCCGCTCTCCTCACTACCTGAACCAAAGTATTGCGCCACTTGTCAAGGTTCAGACCTGGACTCAGCAGGTTTATATCAGGCTTGGAGGTAAACACACGTTTATGGAAGGCAGTTATTTTAGATGTGAGCTTGTTGGGGGCAGGCAGGAAATCCACAGATTTCTCTCTACAGTGAAAAAAACACAGATGGTCTGTTACAGAATTCACTTTCTCGGGGCACCTCAGCAATAGAAGTAGCTGCACAAAAGAGAAAAAAAACAGTAATTCAAATAAGCAGCGCAAACACAGAAGATGGGAGTCAAACAACACTGGCAAGTCTGGCATCAACTGAGCAAGTCCTTTAGCTTTAAGTAGCAGGAAGGTAACACGGGGCGATCGTGGCTCAAGAGTTGGCAGTTCGTCTTGTAATCGGAAGGTTGCTGGTTCGAGCCCCGGCTCGGACAGTCTCGGTCGTTGTGTCCTTGGGCAAGACACTTCACCTACCGCCTACTGGTGTTGGCCATAGGGGCCGATGGTGCGATATGGCAGCCTGGCTTCTGTCAGTCTGCCCCAGGGCAGCTGTGGCTACAACTGTAGCTTGCCTCCACCAGTGTGTGAGAGTGAATGAATAGTGGAGTTGAAAAGCGCTATATAAATGCAATCCATTATTATTATTATTATTATCCAGTTCCACACAGGTGAGTTAACTGCAGCTTCAACAACAGCTTGCAGGTGCATCAGCCAGGAGGGCAGGGAAGCATAGAGAAACCTAGCCTCTGAAACAAACATGCACAAACACAAACAGGTCAGGGAGACAGACAGAAAATGGCAGGTGAACACAGAAGGCGCCATGTAATGTTTTCAAGCACACTTTAAGGATCTATATTTAGATTATGTTTTGCCGTTTTTACTCACTTAAGCACACAATTGATATTCAAATATGAAAAATCAAAGCACTCTCGAGTGCAGGTAATCAAATCATAAACCATAAATGAGACCAGCGCTACTTTCAAAATCTCTACAAATTAAAAAAACAAAATCCCCATCTGACCAATCAGAGGCATGATTATAATAGTTTTTGCCTGTGAAACTCTGAAAAAGTTTCCTCTTGCTATATAAGAAATGAACACGTAAATGACAGCTGTGTTGAATTTTTAAATAAAAGTATTCATAAAAACATGCAGCATGAAAGGACTAGAGGGACTGAGAGATTCCTCAGATCTGTAGAAAATTTCATCACTGTCATGCATTGTCAAAATTCAGAGACCCCCAAATTCCTTTTACTTTACAGTTTACCGTATGTGTAAGTCATTTAGCCCTTTAGAGCTGTTGTGCTGATTTATTGTTATCACTGTTTGGCCTTTCTAAACTGTGGGTTTGGTAAAGCCATTTTTGGAGTTGATACGATGATGAAGAGCTGCTGTACAAACTACTCGACTAGAAACCTTCTTTTTTATTCTTTTTTTTTTAAACACATGATTGGAGGAAAAAGTACATACCCAGCAAAAAAACAAAACAAGTTTTTGTTTGAGTTTACAGGAACAGGAGGCGTGATACAGCAGGAAGCATGGCCCCTGTGTGTCAGCAAGTAAGTGCGAATGTGACAAAAGAAAAAGAGACAGGAAGCCACATGCTGCTAATTCTAACTTCTTCACTTTTCAGTGGAAGAATACTGACTTACTGTGCATGAGAGGTTGGTGTGAGTGTGGTCTTCATTTGTCAACACCTCTCTTCTCTGACTGTGTCAGGAACTTTAGGTCAGTGTGATATGGTATCTCCCAACAAACTCCCTTCCACCTACACTCCATATATTCCTTGAGGTGAAACCTCTGTTTTCTCTCCAACTATCCTCTTCCACGCAGCCAAGACTTTACAGCCTCCAACACTTCAGAGCAAAATGAAAGGAACTGTTAAAATATCATTGGCTGTTTTGTGATCCAACGTTCTCCTTGATCCCAGCCTGTTTCTGAAGGGAGTAACATGGAGGAATAAACACAAGATAAGTACTATTCCGTGTGCGTCTGAGACACTATTTCCAGCTTTGTAAGAAGAACATTTAAAACCCTGTCACATAAACTTAAATAGGCGAGACTCTATTGAGCTCCTCTCAGCCGTGACAGAGAAACCAGCATCCTTATCTGCCTCCCTAACTCCTTCTGTCTGTCATCTCAAAAGCTGACCTCTTAAACCCATGGTGACCCCCACCATCCCCACCAGTGGCAGACTGAATGAACCATAGGAAATATGTTGCCTCACAGGAAGCCGCTACAACTCCCTGTTGTGTACAGGGGAATGTGATGCTTTTTTACACCATTTGACCTGGTGCTCTCATCAGCACTGACGTGTTACCTCTCTGCTAACGTTAGAATGTGGGAGCACTGCAGCCACTTGTGTTATTTCAACGTACACACCCTGTCTTCCTGTTTCACTTGTTTGCTATATTCTTTTCTCTGGAGAAGAATATAGCAAATATTTCTTCCAATTCATTTAGTTGCAAATTATCAGAATATTGAAGCCTATTTATTTGACTTATATTATAGCTAAAGATTTTGATTCCTGGATGGTTGTTGATTTAGAAAATATTTGTATCCCTTCAAATTTTGCTCACTTTTTCATTTAGAAAAAGCTAAATGAAGAAAAGCATTTCTCCCTATCTCTCAATACTCAGTCGTTAAAAAAATGAACAGACTTATAAATTTCAAAATGTAACCATTTGTAGCCCCTTGGTAGCACTGCTGCTTTGGACCTCTACAGACTTAGATTGGATGACTTATTCAATTCCTCTTGAAAAATCCCTCAAATCTTTTTGAATCTTTTTCAAACTTTATAGATTGAAAAGATTTCAGCTGTGTATATCAGCCAGGCTGAAGCCACTACAGTATTGTCTTTGACTATATACTGTGGTGAAAGGTGAATATTCTCCAGTTCTAAAGCTCTATGGGGTTCTCAGTGAACAAGGACAACTTAGGTTCAACTCTAGGATGTGTCCCAGTGACTTTATATTTATTTTATTTTATATTTATTGACTCATTGTGCTTCTGATAGCACAACTTTAGAAATAGATCAGATTTTAAAAAGATCCTCTATGATCCGTAACATTATCCAATTATAAAGCTCTGTAGCTAATAAAAATCCATGACTTTTCATGCTAACAGCAGGTTTTATCCAGGCTGAGTAACACAGGGTAGAATAATCCAGTCGTGAAGTATCCCGCAAGAGTCAAACTACCAGCCAATTACCTACTGCTTCATGACATGGAACCTCCTCTCAGGTTTCACTGCAACCAAGCTGATCAGGCACATGAGTCAATACACAAGCACAGCTCAGAAGGGCATTGGGAATAACACTAAAAGGCAAAAACACCAGCTCCTGCTTAATAGAGCAGTATACCAGGACTAAGATCAGGAAAATCAAACTTAGTCCTGCCTGCAGTGACTACAACAAAGCCTCCAGCTCATTGTCCCACACATGGATATTAGAATGCTTGGTACTGTATAAGGCTAAGAGTGCATTAATAACATTTATCGGGAACTCAGTGGGACTGTGGAAGACAACATTAGATGGCTGCTATAAGGCAATCGGACCATCAAGTGCCTGACCAGGATTCCCAGCAAAGATATCAAAATATTACTTAGATGAGATTAGTGTGGCCAAATGGTTGCAAAGAGAGGGGTGGTGATGTCGAGTGAATGCATGGAATTGCTAGAAGGCAAAATGGTAGACGTAAAACAGCTACAAGTACCTGAGTTTCCCACTGGCCAATGGCAATCATGATAAAGATGCACAAAGGCCACAGCCAAATACCTCCAGAAGGCAGGCGTGTACTAAGAGGTCAGCTGGTATAACACCTAACACCTGCGCCATTAACACATATGCCAATTGGCCATCAGATACCCAGATTCAATTCAATTCAATTTTCAATTCAGTTGAACGACAACAGTTCCCTCGAGCCACTTTATGTTGTAAGGTAAAGACCCTACAACAATACAAAGAAAACAAACAGAAGAGTAATAAGTTAGCTACTGGAGGAGATGGGTCCCACTAATGTCAATACAGGCTCTGTGAGCAAACGGAAAGAGGAAGAGTGAGATTAGTTAGTTTCAGACTCACAAACAAACAAGTAGCATATGTGAATACATCAGAGACATTCATAGGGGGTGACACGCACACTGTTTGACTCTACTGAAAATGCCAGCCTTATTACATCTTTTCAAAAGAACCTACGTTAGTTTAGAACTGTATGTTCAGTCTACTTGTCATATGGACAGAAAGTTGGCTATTGTGATAAATGTAAATTTCCAATGAGTTGTCCATGAGATGTACAAGTGGCTCTTTATGGCCTGATTATGTCCTTCAAAGCCAAATTACCGCACTTGAACCCAAGGTAGCTAACCTCTGACTGGCTCACAGACGTTCTCTGTAAGGGCGTTACCGCACAAAGCTGGCCTCAGAAAAACCTCAAACAAGTCATAAAATATAGTGATTTAGTTACTCTGTTAAAACTCTGTTAAAAGTGCTTAAACACCTAGAGACAATCCAGCATTGTAAACTCATAGATTTGACCTTTGTTCAGTGTGCAGCAGAATTATTAATGCTCTGTATAAACTTGAAAAACAGAAATTTTAAAAAACTGTTTTTGTGGATATGTATTTATTGGTCTCTGCTTTTGATTTGCCTTGCTGAAATATGTGAAATATGAAGACATGGACAAGCATGTGACCAGAAAAGACATTTCTGGCACAAGCTTGTGTTTGTGTTTGCCCACAAGCTTGTAGAGTAGATCAGTTCACACCATATATGTATGCAAATAAATATCGAGGTTGTACCATATTTCCTCTGGCGGGTGGGGGTGGGGGGGGGTAAGAAGAGCAGGGAATGGAAAACGATGGCTCAATATTCTGCATTGTCCTGCTCTAATCCCCCCTATTTCACAGAATAAAAAAAAAGAAAAAAAAACATTTGACACCTTTCACAGGCTTAGCCAACACTTCCAGTTCCTCCTACACACTTAAGGTTACACAAATTCACACAACACTTGGAACATTCACAGGTTTCAAGTGTTTCCTTACTCTGTTCTCTCAGCATGAAATCAGCTTTTCATTAAACGTTGGGGGTTCTTGTCAGTCACATCCCCACTTCTCCCCCACCTCATCTCTTTCATCCATTCTTTATGGCTCCTCCTCCTTTTGGCACCCCATACGGCCTTTGTAAAGATTCATGCCCTGTGCCTAGCAAGGAAGTGGGGTTATATAGATCTTGTAGCAATAAAGAATACAATAAGATTTTATCAAACTTCTTTTTGTTTCCTGTAGCTAGACAATCTGTAATTTACAGACCCTTTCAATTTAAATCATGAATTATATATTAAAACACTCCATGACACCACTGTACACTCATATGTAGTACATTATTTTTCTTTGCACATTATTTTTCTCAGTTTATGTAAAAAAATCTATACTTTAATCTTAAAAACTGTACAGTGCTCTGTTTGTGTAACTATTGTCCATGATGTAAATATTTTTTTCTGTAAAAACTGTGTGCGTTTCTGTTCTGTATCCTGTTCTGTTTGTATATGTGCTTTTATTCTGCTGCTGTCACAACCAAATTTCCCCTTGTGGGACAATTAAAGGATTATTCTATTCTAATCAATCTATCTATCCATCTATCTATCTATCTATCTACCTACCTACCTACCTACCTACCTACCTTTGCGTTATGCTTTGCGTTGGATCAATCCAACATCAACTTTCCTGCTTTAAAAAAATACTAATTAAATCAGCAGATCTGTTTTAACCTTTAGCTGCAGATAAGCATCTCAACAAAAAACATTAAAATAAGGTAAAGATAACAAAACCCATTTGGACATGTGTCACAGCACAAATGTAAGAGAATGCTGTTAGAAAACAGTCGCCTTGATTAATCACATGATTATTGTGAATATGTAGCTTGATGCATGCCCAATTATCCAGGTAAGGATATCACAGAAAGTTAATTCTGTTGATTCAGATGTAGCATCTTCAAGTGTGACAAACTCTTTTAAATTCAGTCTCCCATTTGAAAACACTGAAGGTGTTTTGTTGTTTTACATAAATGTAAAATCGAGTTCCTGCTTATTTGACCCCCTCAGTAATTAACATTATCCTGCTATTTTCACATCTTCTTCAGTGGGCGTGGTAGTTTTTGCAGGTGACATGTGACCTCAACGACCTTTTGACTGACTCCATCCCCCATCCCCTACTCATGTGGAAAGAATTTATTTTCAGCTTCTTAGTTCCTTTTCACTGCCCCTTTCTCCTGCAGTCCCACCCTTTCTATGCTTCCTCCTGGGGCAGTGAGAGTGCAGCTGTTGCTCTCAGCCCTCTATTATCCACCCGGAAGGGGTGAGTAGGCCAGGGCAGAGGAGGGTAGAGGACTAGAGCTGTGGAAGGAGAAAAAAGAAAATCAAAAAAAAGGCAGAGGAAAGTATGAGATGATAAGTTCACATTTCTGGGAAGCAGTGGGCGTAGTCCTGGATTACTTGAACAGGTGTTACCCCAGTTTCTTTTCTGCTTTGCCCTCCTCTGCTTCCTTAGACAAACATTAAAATATGCTGGAGTGAAATCCTACAAACATAATGGATAAAAAGGGGAAACCATTCACTTTGCCTGCAATTTGGAACAGTGTTATATATATCACTTGTTTCCGGAGTGACACAAAATAAAACTCAGCTTTTGTGTAATAAACCATATGTTCAGAATTAACTGCCTTTTTTTACTGTAAATCTTTATTACTGCGCGTAATATTTAACATACCACTACAATAATCCAACCTTTTTTAGTTAAAACATTAACTATTCAAATCATACTTTATACAGCACTGTTAAATACTTGGATACAACAATATCAAGTATCTTTAAAGTCTTTGAAGCCCGTTTTTAATAGTAAAGATAGTACCTTCTGTCTTTATTATAGTAAGTAACTATAAGCATAAGTAATCAATATTAGTAATGAATTTAGATGAAATGGTTGTCAAGTGAGTATAGGTAGACTTTTTGTTTAAAAGTAAGGAAGTAATGTCATTGAAGTCATAAAAATGAAGAAAAATACTACTTTAAATTCAGGAACTCTGTGGAGAGTGACATATTTGGACTCATTTTGGCAAGAAAACGTGACTGGCACACACTGTGCATACAGGCGACATGGGGGTTATGCTGCAGAAGCTTCAGGGAAGACGTTTTCTTTGAAAAAGTTTGAAACTTCTTTAAACACAGCCTGCAACTCGTGAAATCTGTTGGTAACTTTCTGTGTTTGCCGATTCCTGTAAACCACAATTCTTCTCACTGGAGAATAAAAATGTAAACATTTCATCGTCAGTTTTTTAAAAGCAATCTTTAACCAATAGCTTGATTTTGGCTTTAAACAGAAAAGGAGGAGAGAAAGAGAGAAAAGGAATACTGTATGACTTCTAACAGTTCACTCTTCGGTCAACCAGTTACTCCATTAAAACATAAAGTTGGTGACAGCAGGCTGATGTGACTGATATTCACTCCACTAACCAGCTACTTTACCTTGACCAGAAGGAAGCCACCATGTAAACTGAACTCTGTTCCCCCATCAGTCAGTTGGCTCACTCGCCATCCTATCCATCTCACTCCTCAGGATCAATTTGGCTGAGTTGAATGGGGGGTCAAGGCAATTTAATGCTCCTCCTGCATTGTAAAACAGGAGAGGAAGGGGTCAGGGCCAGGCAGGTGGCGGTCAACTTTGTGTGGGCTATCTGCATTCCTCTGTGTAAGTGTGTGCATGCTGGGGGATTGGAGGCAAGAGGGTTGACAGGAAGCAGACCACTGCCAGTGGTAAACGCCATCATAAAATGGGTTGTTTTGTGTGTGTGGGAGAGTGTGTCTGTACATTTGTGTTACAGACGCAGATTCCTGCGGCTCTCAGAGTGAGAACTCGTTTCTGGTTTGGGAATAATAGTCAAAAGTCTTAATCATGCTGCAGTCCAGTTAGAAAATTGGAGCTTAACCAACTGGCACCACAATCTTTAATAATTAGGGCCAGAGGCTTTTCTCTTTTTCTCTTTACTATTAGTGACATATGTCAAAATGGTCATAATTCTGTGACTGCACTTAGTAACACCAGACATACTAGCACTTGCTTATCAGTTTCAACATGGTACAAACCTAGTAAGTCCACTAGGCTGGACGTAAGATTGCTTTTGTGACACTTGGGAGAAAGTGATCCAGATGATCTTTCAAACGTTAGGTAAACATTTTAAGATTAATGGAAGCGACTGATATTTCTGAAATGCATTCAATACATTGTTGATCAGAAATTTTGGAGACAAGAAAAACATAGTTGAATGTCCACAGTATCTTTTAAAATGTGGTTAAAAAGCAGAAATTATTGCACAAATTGACAGTTAAACTGGGGACCTACATGGAATATACTGGCCGATGCATGTCTGCAGAATATTCTAATGTTATTCACTGAGGGGTTTTTGTTTGTTTGTTTGTCTTGTTTTTTATAAATGTTAATTTTCTTATTTAGGAGACTGACTGGCCTTGAAATTTTCATAAAGATAAAACTAAGAGATAAAGATAAAATAAACCTTAACATGCCACTGGCAACTTGATGGATGTTTAAAGAATTAAAACTTACCTAGTGTTCACTACTTATTTACATTAGTTTAAAGTATTCTTTATGTTATAATGAAGCTCTGTATCTTTGCATATCGTATGGACTTCAAATCACATTTCCATCTTTGGTATTGTGGTTGTTGTTGTCTAGAAGACTGGGTTCAAATCCACCAGCCAGCCAGAGCTTTCCTGTGTGGAGTTAGCATGTTCTCCCTGTGTCTGCATGAGTTCTCACTGAACACCTTTGATCCTGCTGTAAAAAGACATGTGTATTAGATGATTTGGTGATTATAAATTAACCATAGATTTGAATGTGAGTGTGAAGCTAGTCGCTTTGTGCTAGCACTGCAGTAGTGACCTGGTCAGGGTGGACCCTCACTCCAGGATCAAGTCAAGTGGTTAGGAGAATGAATGCATGAATGAATGAGTTTCCAGTATATTAACAGCAAATTTAAATATATACTTTTTGAGGATGCTTTATTATTTGCATGCAGATTTTGCAAGTGTGTATTTTAGTCAGTAGTGTAGTTTCCAGGGAGCAAGGAGAAAGGAAGCAATGAAAAGGAGCCTAAACACAACCAAGCTGGATTAAGGTCCCTTGTCTTTATTTCTGTTGTCTGTTTCCATTTTCCTCTCACAGGGTCACCAGATAACATGTGGGGGTTGGGAAGTTCACGTCCACCAGCAAACATCAGCGCTGCAGACAAACGCATGATTTCTGAGCCATTGTTGTTTCCTAGTGTGACAGATGGCTCTACCCACTTACTTCCCCTTTACTGGATATTTATTATCTTGTCATATGGCTGCTACGTGACTGCTACAGGGTCTGACTCACGATTCTCAGTTTTCTATTAACCAGATGTTAAATAGATAGACTGGCATAAAGAGTTGTAAATGGGAGAAACAGCTAGTCTCGTGAATGTGTACACCTTTAAACCACAAACTGCAACAAACATATTTTAAACCTTTTTAAGCTACAGTGTGTAATACTAATGATTATAGGTTATTGAAGGAGTACTGAAGTTTGTAGAGAGCTCAGCTAGTTGTTTAACATTCCTCCTTGTTTGTATGCTAAGTTAGTTTAGCTTATCTCTCAAAATGTTGACCAGTTCTTTTGTAGAGGTAGTTAATACAGCAAAGTTCTGCTGATGTGGGAGACACTGCATGCAAAACCATTGCAAAGAAGAACAAGTTTAGCTAAATTTTACGTGCCCTTGGCATAAAACAAATTAGCCAGTTTGAATTATTTATTACCAGCGAGATTAATGGTTCAATGCAAAGCTCATTAATGAGCATCAATCAGAAAAAGATCATTCTAGGTCCCTTAGCCTCCTTTTCTTGGAAGATCAAATTGAACTAACTTGAAAAGCAGAAATCGATTGCATTCATTTCCTCTAAGATGATTCTATATGGTGTGTGCATTTCTCTATTCTTTCTTTTTTTTAAAAAAAAACTGGTAGTAGTTTTCTGGTAAGCTGATGTTACCAGAGACCTCTTTCCGTCAGCATACTATAGCAGCTGTTTGCTAAATCTGTTTAAATCCCTCTTTGCTCGGTGGTTTAACATATCTGGATTCTGGCAGATGAGGTGAAGCTGTCGACACAAAGAGCATATTTATTTCAGGGAGTTTCTTATTCTCACCTTACACCTAAGTGTCACTCCAAGAGACAGAGCCTGAGGCTTGGTGATGGTGCCAGGCCTCAGACTTTATGCAACTTCTAAAGACAAGTAGTACATCAGAAGTTGTAGAGTTTGTTCTTTGTTAAAAGTCAGGAGTCAGTGTGTCTGGTTGATGAAGATAACGCCTCAAAATTCTTAAACTGCATTTAGGAAAATATACCTGAATTTAATTCATGGTGTGTTTGGAATCACTCTTGCACACACAGTGATATGTACATATTTGGTTACTGAGTGTAGTACATGGAAACAATGCCCAATTAAAATGTTTCCTTGAGGAATAATTTATATTTTTGCCTTTGGACAAGCTGTTCTTTTGGACATGGTGAATTTATAGTACTAGAATTTGCACTGAATTTGCACATTCTGGCTCTTGTTTTGATCACTTTTATATTAAAAATATCCATCCATCCATCCATTCGCTTCCGCTTATCCTTTTCAGGGTCGCGGGGGGCGCTGGAGCCTATCCCAGCTGTCATTGGGCGAGAGGCGGGGTACACCCTGGACAGGTCGCCAGTCTGTCGCAGGGCTAACACACAGAGACAGACAATCATTCGCACTCACATTCACTCCTGCATTCACACCTATGGGCAATTTAGATTTATCACTTAAACTAGCCCCACAAACTGAATGTCTTTGGACTGTGGGAGGAAGCACCCGGAGGGAACCCACGCAAACAGGGGGAGAAAATGCAAAGTCCACACAGAAAGACCCCGGCCTGATGGTGGAATGTGCGGCAACAGTGCCAACCACCGTGCCACCGTGCGGCCCTATTAAAAATATTTAAAATTTAAAATTCTGTAACCACTTTGGTTTGTTTTGGGCTCCAGATGTTTTGATCATACTTCACACAAAATGGTTTTGCTCTCACTGGGCCTGAGTATATTTCACCCTGCAGGTACAAACAAATTATATCTGATAAGAAAACTGCATTATTCTTAACAGAAAAGCACCATTAAAATAGTGTTTAAAACATTCTAACAAAAAGATACTTTTACTGCAGTAAAGACAAGAAAAATCTTTATGTGGTGCTTCACTTCTTAAAACAACTCATCTACATTGGATAAGCTGAAATGATACAATTTAAAACTTACAACTTCAGGAATGTAATTTTATATGTGACCCTGACCTCTGACCTTTCTCCTTCAGGAGTCAATCATCAAACATTATGAAATGAGGTAAGTAGTTAAAGTTGACTGTTGCATGCCTCTTGTGGGGTAGAAGTGAAAGGCGGAAGGGGGACACAGCCTGAGCAAACATTACATTAGGCACACTAAAATATTTACAAGGCTCCATCAGCTCCTGCGCCTCCAGCCTTTGTCAAGTATCAGGGCTCTTGCCATCCGGTGTGGCCCCTGGTATTTACTAATGGACCTCCTCGTCAGGTTTAACAGGAGGAAGTTGTCAGTATTTCAGTTCTGGCTTCCCAGAATGGATAGAGAAGGGTACGCAAAGAATAACACATTTGGAAGTGTTTTATTCAAGCCTGGATTAGTGATGCGAGGGAAAGAATGGCTGCATGATTCGTTTTATTGCCACGTTGTTGCCATTATATGTGAAAAACTGTGCTATAAAGACACTACGGAACAATGATAGAGATAAATAAACATAAATGAAATGTAAACTGACATTTATGCAGAGTGAGGAAAGTGCAGGCACAGCTGCGTTAAAGCCATATAAGGGATTTATATCTTTGCCTTTGTTATTTTTAGATAGAAAGATTGGCACTCAGCAGTTAAACTCTACCGTTTTGCAGCAGAGCTGCCCATCTTAAAAGCATGTGTAAAATGTGTCTGCTTACATGTAGTTAGGTCCATATATTTTGTACAGTGACAGACTTATTGCTGTCTTAGTGGTTTCCAAAACATAATCAAGTTCTTGTTAAGTGATAAATACGGGCTTTAAGTAAAGAATGCATTTATTTGAGGGTCTGAGCAAAAATATTGACACAAGCACCAGTATTTTATAGTCTGCACAAGCAACATTTGACCCTTGACTTTGGAATGGGAAACCTCAGGAAGACTGGATAGTGCCGTTGCGGCTGTTTGGTGATCGTATTTGTATTATTGGATATCTGATGATCACCTTTGACTTCTGTGATGACAGGTTGGACTCGTTTCAAAACATAACTGGTAAATCATTTTTCAAAAACCTACAAGAGAAAAAATGATGTTGACAGCACTACTATGATATGTCATCTATATTTGGGAGAGAAAACATAACATTTTTAGTCTGTTTCTCATTTGTCGGTAACTCAGTGTAGGGTATATAAATCTCTTTATCAGTGCCACTGACCTACAATTTACAATGCCTTTTCTAGAAAGGACAAGCTAATAACAGCTCCTATTCACCTCTTTCTTTTCCTTTTCACAGGCAGCAACCAAAGGTTATTTCAGACCAAGGATAAGGGTTTTTTTTTCAATACACTAGTATTTTTCTGTGTGTTCCACTTTAAGCCATTGTTAGCTAATGGCCAAAAATGATGTGTGACTTATTTATAACAGCAGAGATCCACAACATTTAATGGGGAATAGGCACCAAAGAGACACAACAAGGTGCCTTTTGTTTACCTGTTTTTCACTGGATGAGGAGGATACTCAGCTGCAGAGATACAGATGAGAATCTGTTAAAAGGAAAAGTCTTGGTGCAGATCTCCTTACCATGTTGGATGGGAAGTCAGAGTCAAGCTGCAAAAACATGATTAAGAGTTTTTGATATAATAAAACAGTAAAAAGTCAACAATATCTCTCTAATTGCCTAAGTCCATTTTACTTAAGTAATGTTCCTATACGGAGTAAATAAATGAGTTGTATAAAGTATATGTAAAGGGAGACTGTCGGTCAAAATATTGCTCTTTTCAGACTAACATAAAAGTTATTCCTTCTTGAAAAATTAATAGTTTAATGGGAAGAATCAGTCTGTTAAAATAGAAAAAAAGAAGAAAAAAAATCTAAATTCCAGTATCTCCTGTGAAAATCATGGAAGTACAAACTTAACTATAATTGTAAACTTGTTTTGCATGAGCTTGAATGTAACTGAATTTCATTTACAGCTTTGATATTTGTAATTCTACACCAAATCTTACTCCCTATACTTTCCTCAAAGATGAGGCTCCCTTTCACTTATGCCTCTTTGTTCTAGTACCCCACTTCTCATGAGGCAGGTGTTCCTCAACACCACCAGACATGGACCTTAATCCGGGCAAAGGGCAACGTCCAAGCTGGTATGGCTTCATTTATCCAGTCTTTAATTCTGCGTTATTAGCCATTTCTGGGTCCAAGCTCTGCTTCAGATCCCAAAGTCAAATGAACACTGCAGCAGTGAGAGTTACAAACTGTCTAAATTCTTTCATCTTTAATAAAATGAAGAGTGTGGCTGCTATACCAGGTGTAACAATTAAGTTTAAAATCCAGGCATTCATGAAAACAGGATTTATGAATTTTAAGAGAGTTAGAAGATAGCAGGGTTAGCTCGCTAGTTTCCACCAAAACATAATGTAGCGTTCCCCCGACAGAAGACACAGACGATCGGCGTACTGGTTACTGGCGTCTTTATTGATATTCGTACACGGGCTACTGTGGGCCGTAGCCAACGCCAAAAAAACAGGAAAAAACGCGCTCACAGCAACAACAACAAATCCCTCTTCTCTCTCTTCTCTTCCGCCACCACACCCCCCAGCTTCTCTCTGCCCCTGCCCCCCGAACACTCTCAGCCAACCACACACATGCTCTCCTCCAGACTCTCTGTCATTGGTAACCGAACTGATTGACAGGCCAACCGGCCTATGGACTACTGCACGTTCAAGGACACTCAGTAAATCACCCTGTTGCGGGTGTGGTCCAACTATGCCAAAGGTAACTGATAATTCTGAACACAAACACTGATAACACAAAAGTCAACTAACTTGTAACCCAGTCCGCTACATTACCCCGACCCCTCAAAGTCCCTCGCCCACGAGGACGGATAAAGTCTCTCAGATGGCCTGGTGGTCTATGGTGCCTCCTTGGGCGAAGGCGCCCGGACGGAGGTGGAGGGGGGTCCGCGTCCAAAGTGGCTGTGGGCCCAGGGCTCACAGGGCTCACAGTAGGGCTGTCACAATGGTGGTGGCAGCATCTGCAGGGGTGGAGTCCAGGTCTGTCTGCGGCCCACCCTGTTGCGTCAGTGCAGTGGCTGTACCCCGATAGGGGGCCAGTCTGTCACGGTGCAGGGCGACCCTCCGTCCCCTTGGGGGCAGTTGTACCCTATACACCACTTCCCCCAGACGTTCCAGAACTTTACAGGGTCCGACCCAGTCACTGCTCAGCTTAGGGCACCTGCCCTTTTTCCTCTGGGGGTTGTACACCCAGACCAGTTCCCCCACGTCAAAATGTCGGCCTCTGGAATGGACGTCGTAGTTCCTCTTCTGCCGCGCCCCCGCGCTTGTCAATTTCCTCCTAGCAAAGTCATGAGCAGACTCCATGCGATCCTGGAGTTTCCTCGCATAGTCAGGACCTGGTTGGTCCCCATCAGCATTGGGAGGCCGGCCCATCATCATCTCCGCTGGTGTCCTGATCTCCCTGGCCAACATCAAGAGGGCAGGAGAGCACGAAGTGGAGTCTTGGACCGCCGAACGATATGCCATGAGGACCAAGGGAACATGACTGTCCCAGTCACGTTGGTGTTTAGCCGTCACTAGCGCCAGTTGCTCTGCCAGCGTACGGTTAAATCTCTCAACGAGTCCATCACTCTGTGGGTGGAGGGGTGTTGTACGGGTCTTATGGGAGCCTAGTTTCTCGCACATGGCCGCGAACACACGAGACTCAAAGTTCCTGCCCTGGTCCGTGTGAATTACTTCAGGCACCCCAAATCTGCTGAACATCCCCTCCACCAGAGCATCCACAATTGTTTCGGCCTCTTGGTCAGGCAAACTGTATGCCTCCGGCCACTTTGTGAAGTAATCCATAACTGTAAGGACATAGCGGTTTCCCTTTTCTGTGCGGGGAAAAGGACCCAGGATGTCCATCCCCACCCTCTCCATAGGGTACCCTGCTGGAAACTGTTGCAGTTGGGCATGGGACTTGGCTGTGGGTCCCTTCCGTGCTGTACAGCTGTCACAGCGGCGGCAAAAGTCCTCTACGTCCCGTCTATGACGGGCCCAATAAAACCCCTGCCGGAGGCGGCGGAGTGTTTTGGTGACGCCAAAGTGGCCAGACCCTGGGGTCCCATGCACTGCGCGGAGCACCATCTCCTGCAGGGCCCGCGGAACAACCAACTGCCACCTCATCTCGCCCGTAGCCGGTTCCTTCCAGCCCCTTTGCAGCACTCCATCGTGCCGCCGCAAGGCATCAAACATGGACCAGAGTCCCTTTGTGGCACGTGACAATATGGTGATTTCCTCCCACTGGGGTCGTTTCTGTTCCTCAATCCACCCGAGCACCGGCTTGATGTCAGCATCCTCCCCCTGTTGATGCCTCCACTCCGTTGCATCCACCGCGACCAGCCTCTGACAGAATGGCCGTTCCTCCACCCCCGTCACCGCACACTTTACATCGGGCACCAATTGGTCCTCCTCCTGAGCTTCCTTCCTCTCACAGTAGTGGCATCCGTCCTGGGCACAGGGTCTACGAGAAAGCGCATCTGCGTTCCTGTGCTGGACCCCAGGTCTGTGCACGACCTCGAAATCATAAGCCTGCAGCTCCTCGATCCAGCGTGCCAGCTGCCCCTCTGGCTCCTTAAAAGACATGAGCCACTGCAAGGCAGCATGGTCCGTTCTGACCGTAAAGTGGAGGCCCCCGAGGTAATACTTGAAGTGGCGTATGGCACATACCACTGCGAGCAGCTCCCGCCTTGTGACGCAATAGCGGCGTTCTGCTTTGTTGAAGGCCCGACTATGGTATGCCACCACTTTCTCCCCGCCGGGTGTCACCTGGGCTAGCACTGCACCAGACCCGACACTGCTGGCATCTGTGTCAAGGACAAAGGGCAGAGTGGGGTCAGGCGGCGAGAGCACTGGGGCCCCAACTAGGGCTTCCTGTAGTGAGGCGAAAGCTACCTGGCAACCTGCCGTCCACTGGAAGGTCACACCCTTTTGGAGCAGGTGGAACAGTGGCGCGGCCAAGCAAGAAAAGCCCCTTACAAACCGTCTGTAGTACGACGCCAAGCCCAGGAAGCTCTTTAACTCCTGCACAGATCTTGGGGTGGGCCAGTCCTTCACAGCTTGGATCTTATCATCCATGGTGCCGACCCCCCGGCCCCCAGTCGGTGGCCCAGGAACGCGACCTCACGTCGCATGAAACAGCACTTTCCTGGGTTGAGTTTTAACCCCGCTGCCAATACCCTCTCCAGGACCCGTCTGAGGGCCCCAAGGGCAGCATGGAAAGACGCACCATGGACCAAGATGTCGTCCAGGTACACCACACATTCTCCGCGGGGGATTCCAGTGAGCACCTTATCCATGAGTCTCTCAAATGTGGCAGGGGCATTGCAGAGGCCAAAAGGAAGAACTTTAAATTGCCATAAGCCTCCGCTGGTAATAAATGCAGTCTTTGGTCTGGCATCTGGTGCGAGGGGTACCTGCCAGTACCCGCTGCGTAGGTCTAGGGAGGAAAACCATGAGGACCCTGCCACAGTGTCAAGGGTCTCATCTATACGTGGTAACGGATATGGGTCCTTCTTTGTCACCTTATTCAGAGGCCGGAAATCCACGCAGAACCGCCATTCATCCTTCACCTTCTTCGGAACCATAACAACCGGAGAGGCCCAGGGACTGGTGGATGGTTCAATGAGTCCAGCACGCTGCATCTCTCGCAGAGCCTTCTCCGCTGCAGCCTGTCTGGCCAGGGGAGGCGTCTAGGCCTCATCCGAACGGGCTGTGCCTCTCCAGTATCGATGTCGTGATGAATGAGGTCAGTGCGGCCCATATCATCCTCTGAGAAGGAGAAGCAGTCCTTGAAGTCCAGCAGCAACTGCCAGAGCAGGCCCTGCTCGCCCGCAGTCAGTCCATCGCAGTTCTCCTCCCACACCCTTCTCACAGCTGAAACTCTGCCGCCCTTGTCCGGCGGTTCCTCAGGAAGAAGGGGAGGGCATGAAGCAGCATAGTGTGCAGATGAGGTCAGTGTAAGTGTGTCCTCGGGGGCGGCCGGACTACTAGTCAGATCTGGGGGGAAGTCGGCTGCCCGCTCAGAAAGGGCATGGGCTGCAGGGTGATCAGGTAGGGGTGGCCGCCTCAGCATCCGAACAACACCACCGTCAGGGAACGAGAGCATTCCCCGCCCTGTGTCAATAACGCAGTCCAGTGCCCTGAGCACATCCAGCCCTAGTATACAGTCTTCCAGGTCTGCAACCCATACAGAGCAGCGGACTGACTTCCTCCCCACAGTTAGGGAGAGCAGTGTTTCCCCTAGCATGGGGGCCCGCTCACCCGTCACAGTCTGCAGCTTCACCGTGGTAGGGAGGATGCGAACCCCCGTTCCCACCACATCAGGTCTTAAAACTGTAGCGGAAGACCCGGTATCCACCAGGGCTGAGCAGCATAGTCCATTTACAACTAATGGGGCATACCAGCAGCTGCCAACCCAAGTCCTGCCCAACAAAACAAGCCGCTCCACCTGTCCATCCACAGCTCCGCAAGGTCGCTGTGCGCCCCCGTGTGACCCGAGCTGGGTCGTCCCTCCCGGAATAGGAGGCCGGGACACAGCCCCAGAGTCCTGCATCGTCCCGGTTATGCAGACCCCATGTCGTTTCCCTGATCCGGGTGGGCATGGGGACAGTCTCTGGCTAGGTGACCCGGCCGTCCACATCCCCAGCAGACCCTCGGCCCTCCCCTCGGCCTTTGCTCCCCACGCAGCGTGACAGCTCTCACCAATTGGGTCAGTTCCTCCGCCCACGCGGGCTCAGCGGTGCCCGGTGCAGTCCCCCTTGCAGCCCCCGTCTGCGGTGGCCTGGTCAGCTCAGTCAGGGGTCTAGCAGCCCCAGCGCACAGTAACTCCCTCTCCGTAGCCATCTCCAGGGCCTCCTGAAGGGATTTAGGGTGAGCTAACAGCGTTTGAATCCGCAGCCCATCGGGAAGCAGGGCCTGCAGGAAGTGGTCACAAGCTAATTCGCCCTGGATGTTGGGGGGCATGTGGGCATAGGTGCGGTGGACCAGCCCCTCGATGTCATTAGCTAGGTCCCTAATGGATTCTCCTGAACGGCGACGGCGGCTGCACAGTTCGGAGCGTAGCAGGCTCGGAGCAGAGCAAGAACCAAACCGCCTCTTCAGAGCCCCGACCAAAGCATCATAATCCCCCCTGCCCTCTGGGCTCAACAGCAGCAAGCTAGACAGGGCATCGCCAGTAAGGCACATAGCCAGCTGCAGGGATTTTTCTTCAGCAGACCACCCACCAGCCCTGGCCAACAGTTCAAACTGTGCATGAAAAGCCTCCCAGTCAGTCTTGCCATCATACCTGGGGTTCTTTATGGGAGCGTGGAAAGCGCCTCCATGCGTTGGCGTGTCTCTCCCCACACTCTCAGCAGCTGCAGACGTCCCCACAGAGCTCCGACGGCCACCCGAACGACGAGAGGATGAAAAGCCGGCTTCTCTCGCCATATCGGCGGTCGTTCGTCTCACCCGCTCTCTATGCTCCGCGAACTTCAGGTCCCCGGCAGGGTAGTCGTGTCCGTGAGCTTCTGCCGAAGGCTCTCGTTTGATCTTGGAGTAATCCATCGGAAGCATTCCGCACAGTCCCGCAAAAGAGAAAAAAGAAAAAAAAAATCTCCAGCGTCCACAGCCGATGCCGTGGGTCGAGGCGACACGAGCGCAGATAACTCCGGAGGCGAGCTCCACGTTTACTTCTGACACCAGTGTAGCGTTCCCCCGACAGAAGACACAGACGATCGGCGTACTGGTTACTGGCGTCTTTATTGATATTCGTACACGGGCTACTGTGGGCCGTAGCCAACGCCAAAAAAACAGGAAAAAACGCGCTCACAGCAACAACAACAAATCCCTCTTCTCTCTCTTCTCTTCCGCCACCACACCCCCAGCTTCTCTCTGCCCCTGCCCCCGAACACTCTCAGCCAACCACACACATGCTCTCCTCCAGACTCTCTGTCATTGGTAACCGAACTGATTGACAGGCCAACCGGCCTATGGACTACTGCACGTTCAAGGACACTCAGTAAATCACCCTGTTGCGGGTGTGGTCCAACTATGCCAAAGGTAACTGATAATTCTGAACACAAACACTGATAACACAAAAGTCAACTAACTTGTAACCCAGTCCGCTACAATAATATAGCATGTTCTGACTGAAGGATTTCTGAAAAAATTAAAACGTACAGCTCTGCTATCATTTCCGACATAAATGAAGACAGAAAACTAAACAGCAGTGATGTTTGTAGGGTTACTGAAGTTCGGCTAGCTGGTATATAATGATGTGGCTAGCTATGCAGCTCTGGTTAGCGCAATATAAACGCAGTGAAGCTGGAGGATGAACGCTAACTTTTTTCCACTCGATAATAGTTAACGCGAGGGTTCCTGATGGTTAGGAACAAATGCAATCGCATGTCGGGATGACGTAAACGGACCAAACTTCAGTCACTTCAGAACAACTGAGTCCATCCACAACACGAGGTTAGTCATTAATATACTGCTGCATGGGATGTTGTAGTTACATTGTAAGGTTTTAAAAACTGCTTTTAAATGAATAGTGGTAATAAAAACCAAGAGAGGCCGAAGGTGATCACTGCCTTTTTTACGGGCTTGTTCAGATTAAATAGAACAAAATACAAAGAATTAAAACATGTTAAAAACACAACAGCTCTCAGTATTTTGGACCTGGAAGCAGGGTCCATACATCATCACTTAAAGACCGCATGTGCTTCTCGCTCATATTCCAAGGTAGTCTAGAAATTGGCCAAGGAATTATTTTTTCTTTGCATTTGTGTTGTTTTGTTTGTCCTGTTTTTTTTGTTTGTTTGGGGTTTTTTTGGAGTCTCAAATAAAATAGAAAACCTACTTGATTCTGATTCATACTTCCTTAAAATTAGATGTATAATTTGGTGCGGTCAACAGCCATGAGCAGTGATTACTATAGTTGCTCCATGGTACAGTATTTGTTAAGATTTTGACTTTTCATCAAATTATCTTTTGTTCCTGAAATAACAACCAGAATAACAACCAAGCTGTAATGAGCCAGGAATATCCACAGCATGTGAAATGAGCACAGGTACAGTGGACTCATGTATGAAGTAAATATTGTGTCTATTTTGGTAGATGTCAACAGTTCTGTAAAGGGTTCAGGTCGTCACTCAATACTTGGTGAAGCGTGCTAGGACGTTGAAGTGGTGAATTGATAATTCCTCCCACTGTGTCCCTTATTAGCTCTTTGTCTCCTGCTCTGTCGCTGAAGTGGCACAGTTGTGTCAGCAGTGTTACTCATACCTGGGCTGGATACACTGGGCAGCCCGGTCTGGATCTGCCTTAATCACCAATTTCCACTTCCTATTCTTCGATGTGCCCACAGCCAGCCGTGGGTGGACACTGATGACGGGAAACAGCACAGTCAAACCGCAGAGAAACAGGAGGTAGCACTTCACTAGGATATTATTATAGTTTCACTAATATAGGGCCAGCAAAGTGGGAATAACAGTGCAAAAGAGACAAAAATCAACACGCTGTAGGAACACATACACACACAGTCAAAGGAAGCCATTCTTACCGATTCAAGCATCAGAAAGGCTGCAAAGAAAAAGAGTAGTGCATGATGACCACGTGTCACAGTATGCAAACTTAAAGTAAGCGAATTATTTACAGACATTCTTGCTTGTCTTAAACAAGACATATTGACTCAACTGTGTGAAAAGGAAGAAAATTCTGGCTTTGTTATTCTTTATGTAATCTTTTATTTGGGCCAAAATCTAGATTTAAAAAATTGCTTTAAAAAGAATATTCTGTCTGACAGTAGAGAAGAAAAGCAACATGTTGATCGTTTGTTGATATATTCCTGCATTACTGTCAGACTGGCACCAGACAGGTGTTGGACACAACTGACACTATGCAGAAAGTGTAAATGGAGGCCAACAGACAGCTCAGTGAAAAAAGAAATCAGCAGCAGTTAAGTGGGACTCATGGCAGGTCTGCATGTGTGGGCAGGATGTGATGTTTGCTCGCCTTGTTTCTTTCATTTTGTAATTTTCAAAACGGCTTTTAAACGATAATGACTATTTATACTCCTCTCGACTTGGCTGCGTGGGCTCGATGGAGACAGCGTGCATGATTCACAGCCGTTAGAGATCGCCTTTTGTCAACCACCGCTTCTCTTTTCTGTGACTTTTCTTCTCTTTCTCTGCCTGATTCTTTCTCTTTATATCTCAGTCCCTCCTGTGTTTTCTCCTGTAGAGCAATAATAGAAAGATCATTGTTCAGGTAGTGTCTGCATGGGTGGAAGGACACAGTGATTCAAGGTTTATGAAGGAGCCAAAGATAGTTTTTGAAGAAAAGATTTCATAAGTCTCTGGAACTCACAAACAATTTCAAGTGAAAAGGTGTGAGGTGCATTGGTATTTTTTTTCTAGCCTCAGTTTGAATTCATTCAACATGATTTTTGAAAACATACTGAAGAAGAGTGGCCTGGGTTAAAACAAAGATTAAAATAAAAACATACTAAGGTATGTTGGGGGGGGGGGGGGGGGGGGGGGGGGGTAGTGACAGTGGAGAGATGGACAAGGAAGTGCAGAGCAAAAGAGCATCCACTGAGCTAAGCTAGTACCTGCTAAGTTGTTGTTGTGAAGTTGATCAGTGTTCTTTTGGTGAGAGTTATTTCTTGGTGATGCTTTGGCTGTATCATGCCTCAGTCTGTGTGGCTTTCAGGCTGTTAAAACCAGAACAGTAAGATCCTAACTTGCATATTTGACTGATTTTTTGGGCCTTGGTTTTAATGTGATGCTAAATTTAAAAGGAAAAAGAAAAAAATAAAAGCTTGTGGATTACCAGAACTGGAACCAGCAATCAAACGTCCACTGCTCTAGCCACCCAGGCTGGTTCTGCCCAGATGCTTACAACGGTAAAAGCCTATTAGGATGTAAACCGTGAAAATCTCCTGTTTCCTCCATTGCTTTGCCTGTATCTAGGACAGCTGACAGTGGCACGTGCAGCAGACAGCTATATCAGCACCCTGCAAATCCATCTGATGTGCACATGGATCACAGTGGGAGATGGGTGATGAAGGCACTGCAGGAACAGGAAGGTGAATGCTATGAAGTTTGTGCGAATAAATCCAAATTATACACAGACAATAGCTGGTCAGTTTTTGCCAGCAACTTCTGCCACTGCACCTGGGTTAAATTGGTTAACTCAGGAGCCTATTTTCTAAACCACTCAGTATGTTTTTTATATCCTTTTGCAACCAATGTTTTCCATGTGCAGGCCAGAGGATTGTGCTAACTACTAACTGGTATGGTTATAGACTGATTGTCTGCACTGCAGACAAGAAGAATAAGATTTATGCTGCTGGTGGTTTCCTTCCCTAATACACCATCTTCCTGTTTTCCAGTTTTAAGTTTTATGTTTTAAGATTCTACAAAAAGTGAGTAAATTAAAAAAGTGTTTAAAAACAATTAAAAGCGATGTCCTCAGATTAAGTCAAAAGCACCCCACCCCACTGTAGACTGTGTGAGAAGAGTTTCCGAACTCTTCACAAATACGAGTTTTTGCTTCAGCTACTTCCTGCCGGGACCCTTCAGCTACTTCCAAAGCCCCAACCAAGCCCGATGGCACCTTATATTCAAATATTGTGGTTGTTTTGAACAAACTGTTATTTGCACAGATTAAATAACAGAACAGCACTCAGGTTCAGATCAGGCAGGTCGTTCTCCCCAGTCATGCCCCATGCCTCCAGGTCTTACTATTATTGCCTATGTGATTACTGAAAACTCAGAGTAAAACAACAGAGTCACCACATGGGGCATCCTCGAGCACCCCACATAGTGACTCCAAAAAGCCTGGGTACTCTGAACTGTCCCTGACCCAGAGGTGCAGGGAAACAACCCTCTCGCCCACGAGCAACAACACCAATGTACATGCAGCAAATCGAGGGGATACAAGGTTACAATTGTGTTTGTTTGTTTTTTCTTAATGTGCTGTTGAACAGATTTTGTAGATAGAGGATGACACATGTCTATCAGTAACACCTGAATCTATATCTTGTTTTATATTACATATTTTTCTGTGCTCTAGAGAAACAGTCTCAATAGGATTGTGAACAAAAAGGAGGAAAGAGCTGCCTTACTGAGGAAAATTGCGTGGGCTAAATGGCTGCGACACAGAACACTGTATTATCCTGTACACACAAGACCACACACTCTCTCTGCCTCTCTCTCTCTCTCACACACACACACACAAACACATACAGAAAGAGAGAGAGAGAGCAAAATACTTTGTCTGAAAAGAAGTCCCTTTTTTCTGACTCTACCCCCTACTCCAGACATTCTTTCCCAGAATTCCACAGTGCGTGGGTGGGATCAAAGGTCCCAGTTACACAAGTACTGATTCTAAATGAGGGAAGTATTTTAATGAAACTCACACATGTATCTGTGCTCTGTATTTATAAGAAGCTTCAGTGACTTAATTGCTTTTTTCTGTCTCCAGTCTTAGCCTTAGCCTGATTCTAGGTTAAACAATACACGTGGTCCTTAAACCCTTTAAATTAACCTGGTAAGAAATGGGCAGAATCCAGAATTTGAAACTAATTTTTGAGTTGATTGTAAATTATTTTTTGAGAAATTATTCATAGTGTTGGTTATGGCTCAGTCGCACTGGAGTAACAGCAAGAATCGCAACCTTGACTATGCAACACCCTCAACCTCTGGGCAGCTACTTTCAAGTGCAAAGCAGGTCAGACGCAACCGGTCTCCAAACAGTCACAGTCCAACTCGACAGGACCAAAGTCCTTAAGGTTTGCATATTATTGATAATACAAATGTATAAATTTAGACAAACACTTTCAAATGCAGACACCAATTGCAACAAGTGACTTCACTCAATTCCTTGTCAACTAATTTTCAATTAATTGCTATTTAAAAGCATGGCTGTTACGCACCTATGACGTTTTTTCAGTTAAATCAGTGTCCATACAGCAGCTACATTACTGTTTGTGGAGATATATTAGTTTCGGGGTCAACTCTGAATGTACTGTGAGTAGTTAATGTGAATTTCCATGTATGTAGACAGCAACAGATTTCCAATGTTTCATCACAATTAATCACAGTTTTAACAAAAAAACTGTATATAATTGTCAGCTTGATCTCATTCAATTACAGATAATAGCAGACTGAGCAATCTTGGCGTCTTATCACAGCTTTGGTGCACAAAAGTTACTTTGAAGATGGCAACTAACAGCAGCTGGTGAACAACCTGCTCTCTGTCTTTGAAGCAAACATTTCAAAGGCAACGAGATTGCAAGTTCCTTGTCTGGCAGTCACAGTAATTTTGTTTGTGCCACAGTCTCCATTCACATTTTTCCCTACTGTAACTGTTGCTTTAAATATGATATATCCATTTTGAGGAAAATATGATTTTTTTTAGACCTCATGAATGAACAAATGAACAGTGGAAAAAAATCCTTAAATATTGGACATAAAACTATAAAATGTTTATGTCTTATGTGTTTGTTGAAATAAGAAATAAGGAATAAGGAATCCAAAAAACAACTAGAACGGTGTGGTGAACATCCAGTTTAAATCTATCTTAAAAGAAATAAAAGAATAAATTTGGCAAAACACAAAAAAGCTTAGAACCACTGTGAAAAGAAAAAGGAAAGGGCCTCAGTAATCCTGGCTCAGTAAAGCAATTTAGGAGCACAAATCTGAAGGCAGCAGATAATAAGCAGGGACTGTGTAATACACATGTTAGCAACAGACAAGGGGAATCTGTTGGCAATTTAGGCTATTCTGCATTCCAGTTAACAGACTGAGTTACAATAAAGCAACATGGATAGCCTGGTTGCGTGTGAGTGACCTCACACTTATGACCAATTGGCAAAGATGCAACAGGTTAGAGAGGCTGAAGTATCAGGTGGCCTATGTGAGCAGGAAACTGAAGAAGGCAGGAGAGTGGAGACAGCCATGACCGATATGTTAGCACCTGTAGTGTTAGACGTTTACACATTAACATTATTAGCACAGCAGTATTTGTACAAGACAAGAAAAAGGGATGTGTTGCAATGTGTTTTTATTTTATTTTATTGTACCCTGTTTGCATATTTTCCTTCAAAGGACTCAGAGCCAATAAGTGATGTAACCTCACCCCACCTTCAGCCCATTTGTCATTCCTACCTATACCTACCTGTCCAGTGTCTCAGGTCTATTTACATGTCCTGCACCAAGCTCACACACTTCTCTGCCCCTCTTGACTCGCTCATATCCCAAAGTAAATATCGAAATTGTAGTGCTATTTTTAAACATGAAGCCACACTGCCGCTCATTGTCTTCTTAACCTAGCTTCAACAACTCTTTCCCATCGTACATGCATCATATATATTCCCATCATATCATCATGATATGGCTGGTCAACTTTATCCCTCTACAGCTCTGCACATCAATAATTAAAATTCTTGACAGGTATAACAGATTTTTGGATAAACCCATGAATTTATAATGAAGAAAAAGATGCTTCACACACACACTCAAACACACACTGCTAGCAGCTGTGAAAAGAAGTTCTAATTTGCTTTTTAATTAGCAGACTGCCCACTGCCCACTTAGAAGAAATTATCACCTGTGGACTTGCAGATCTGTAGAACCTTCTCTCCTAAACATGCATGAGCCAGAGACACAAACACACCACCACACTCCTCTTGAATGTTGCTCACTCTGACACAAACACACAGGCAACAAACCAAAACCAACAAATATTCATAAAAATTCCTTTAACAATGTTATATATATTTTAAAAAAGTTTATTGAACAGCACACACACTCTAGTCCAAACTCTTCATAAACTTTCAAACACAAAAACACTCACTGTTATGACACACTCACAACATCATAACTCTTCACCAGAGAAGTGTTGATAGGCCGATGTGTGAGAGAGTGTGCATGAGCAAATCTGTGAGACAGGAAGTATTTAGGGTTTTTTTTTTTTTTTGGGAGCTGGTCCATCTGTTATTTCCGACAAGGTTTTGGTCACAGCCTGTTCCCTGAGCTGGATTAATAATCTCATCAGAAAGAGGGGAAGGGTGAGCATACAGAAAATGAGAGCGCTGGGAAGTGTGATGTTGTAAGCAAAGAGACTGTGAGGATTGGCGGGGCATTGGAAATGATAGCATGACTGGCATACAAGAGACTGTGTGTTCGTATGTGAGCGTGTTTGTGCCCTTTTATGTCTATGCGTTTTGAGTACGAGCCTCCGGTCTGTGTGCGTGTGTGTGTGTGTGTGGTTTTGCAGTTTTGGAGCTTGCAACACGATCTGCGAGGGCAACAGGAAATTGCTGGAGTGGATGAGAGGGAAGCAATGTGACATGAGACAGGTGGGTGGGGGCTGTTGGGGGAGTGGGGGGTGGAATGATGGAAGGGAGATATGAAGGGTGGTGGAGGCTGCTGTCAACACGCTGTCGCTTGAGGGTAAGGGGGACAGGAACCGTTAGCAGAGGATTAGCAGGCGCGCCAAGTTTAGCCCAACAACCTCTTGCCTTTATTTTCACAGCCAAAAAGCCAGTGGGAACTGGGACAATGGCGTTCTATACTCAGCACACAGCCGGATGTTATGTCCATGTTGAATCATAAATTGAATGTGGCATTTTCAACACTTTAGGATGTTTCACTTAAACATGTGTTTAGCAAAAACAACCAAAACATGGGTTTTGAGGCTGAGCTACACACAGACATTGAATAAGCTGGAGGTGCTATCAGTGCTAGTACAATTGGTTAATTGTGAAGGTCCAGATTTAAAACTTTAAAAAGTACATTTTTGGTCCATGCTTTGTTTAAGCATAAAAATTCCCCTTACTGGCAAATTAAAGGACATAAAAAGGACGATGGCATTGTCAGCAAGTTACCTGAAGCTGTGACGGATTTCTGTTGCAAATGCCGAATATTCTTGTTCTCCAGCCAAAACAACCGTGAAGGTGTGATGATTTCAGTGAAGGTATCTGGATCTAACTTCAATTTTATTCTACACTGCAGTGTAAAAAATATGTGTGCAGGTGGAAAGAAACAATTCTGCCACAACCCCTCCTGGTGTCAAGAGAGGTCAGTGTTGAACTGACATTGATAACAAATTGTTATCAGCTATACAGGATGTGATGCTGGAGCTTAAGCATTTTCTTTGCATGGCTCTTATGTTTGTCTCTTTTTTTTTTTTAAGTTTAAACCCATGCCTTTGCTATACTTTGTGGATTATCGTGAGTTTCCTCAACTTAAAAAGGCAAATCTATGTGAACCTATCAGAGGTTTAACAGCTCAGAGTTGTCTTATGACAGATTTTGCTTTTCATTTATTTTCTTATCTGAGGGAGTTCAAGTCTCTCTGACATGGCTGCTACTTTGTACCAAAACTGGCCTAAGGATGGCGAGGTTGCTCCTAGTGACCACAAATAAATGATTTATATGAGAGTAGAGACTGGATTTTTAAACAGTCGGTGATGAGCCTAAAATTTAGACTTCCTGAACTAGTACCTTCATCAACACATCCACACCAATGCAACTAATTCTAGTATGGACTTCTGCCTACTTCCCACTGCCCTGTACATTTAGCTCCTGGCCTATCATTAATCCAACTAAATGTCTGCATGTCGGCCAGCCTGACAGCCCTCACCACTACCCCACCATATGTGTTTTTAAAAATCCCTGTATGGTCTCCCCTGTCACAGTGGTCATGCAGTGGTGATGAAGGTGCTGATGGGGGTCAGCCAAACCTATCTACATGCCAGTCTAAAATTAAACCTAGTAGTTTCCTGTGCCCTTTAATCCTTAGCTATAAAGCCACCAATGGCCAAGCCACAGGAAGAGCAGCCATCAGGGCCCCTCTGTAGCTCTGCATGCCACAGATACCATTGAGCCTATCTGTCAATCATAGTCCTGCCAGCAGCCAATTCTAAGAATAAAAGCTTCCCAGGATAGGTTGTGTTTGATGGATGTTATCCAGTTTGATGGATGTTATCCAGACAATTGAAGGAACTTCCACCTTCACCCTCAGTTTCACAGGTTTGTCTTCCCAGTCTGCCACAGTTTTCTTGAAAAATCTCATACTCCTTTGAGGGCATCACTCCTAAAGCCTTTTTGTGTAGACTGATAATTGAGTCACACCCTAAATAGTTCATTGTCTGGATAATTGAATGATGGGTTGGATACTTATGGGAACCTTGGGGTAAGGTTATCAGAGGAAATACATTAAAATGAGCTTTTGCAAGATTGTTACAATACTCACTAGAAAGAGTGTAAATAAGTTTTAAAAATGCTAAATATCAGTCTGGTGCTACTCAGAGATCCTGACCCTTTTTAGTTTTATGATTTAATCATGACTTGCTAAAATATAAAAAGAATCTAGTCTTTTTCTCATTATTACTATCCAATTATTTGAGTTACACTGCTATGAATTTATATAGAAAACATATAATCATCAAATAAGAGCTATTTGATATCATTAAATAAAGAAATGGACTAATGCATAATAATGTCCGACCCTGTGGTCACTGTAAGTTTTAATACTTCAAATATTTGCTGATAATACCACTATAGCTGAATTCAGGAAGTTTACTTGTATATTTATAAGTATATTTATAACCTCTTTTTTGTTGCTTCTTGGATTATGCAAACTCTCCTAGATTACAAAGAGGCCAATGGACCACAAACAAGAAGTGCCTTGATAACAGAGAGCTCCAAAGCAGGACAAGATTTTTACACAAGGGTTAATTAAATGAGGTTGGATCAGGATATACTAATACTGGTCAGGTCGTAAAGCTGGAAGGAAGGCAGGTGTTGGTTTTGCAGTAAGAACCTCTCTTGTCCCTCAGCTCGGCTTAGCTCTTCACTGACAATGAAGCAATAAATAAGAGATTGTCAGAATACTTTAACATCGCCTCAGCAGATTGTCATGGATTGATCCCAGTGTTGTTGAAGAGATCCCAGTAAGACCCCTACATGTGGAAACTTGACAAATCACCCACGAAAGATGAGGTGACAGAAGCAATTCCATCATATTTTTTTAAAGCAGGTGGTCAGCTACTGGTACAGATGTTTACCGAGTTCCTTTGAATGTGCTGAGAAGACAGCTGTTTACCTAAAGATCTAAAGATGCCAGAATAATGCACTTATACAAAGGTAAAGGTGACAAATCCAGTTGTGGTAACTATCATTGGGTTTCCCTTTTGAGTATTGCAGACAATATCCTCTCTAAGGTCATCTTAAACAGATTGAATACCCATCCTCTTAATAAGACAGTAACAGAAAGTCGACATGATATTTGCTGCAAGACAGATCCAAGAGAAATGTAAGGAACAAAATATTAATATCTACATTCTCACATCTACATTCTCATTATGGGTTTTCAAGAGAAAGGGTGTGTTCTTGCTCCAACACTCTTCAGATTCCTTTTTAGTGTGATACTTGAAAGACAGATCGAGGCATCCAGACCATATACAGGACAGATGGAGGATATTTAATACTCAGTTACTAAAAGCAAAGACAAAGGTGATGAAATCACTTATTCGTGATGTTCTGGATGGTGATGATTGTGCTGTTGTCACCCATGTGGTGGGTGACCTTGAAAGACTTACAGATTTCCTGTCTGTGACCACTAAGCACTCTTGGACTTACAATAAGCACCAAAACACTGAAGTGATGTTTAAATCTACAAAGGGATCAACAGCAAACATGCCTGAAACAAAGATCAATGGCAAGGTATCTTGCTATCTTGATATCGAGGTATCCAAAACTAGGTTTGAGTATGGAGACAAAATGCGCAGTATTCAGAACAGTAGTCCTAACTGCATTGCTGTATGGTTTCAACTCATGGGATCTCTACTCTAGACATGTTCAAAGTCAAAGTCAAAGTAAACTTTATTGTCATCTCTGCCATATACAGTACAGTACATAGAGAGACGAGATGACAAGGCTCCATTCCATTCAGTGCAAAAAACAAATAAATATAAGAAGAGTAAGCATGGTAGAGTAATGTTGCTGTCATGCTGGATTATCTCAGGGGCATCTTTGAACAGCCTGCACCTGGGGTCTTGCCTGGTGTGGTAGACCCCAGCCCCTATTGATCTTGATTGACCATGATTAAGGCCTCTGTGCTATCTTTCAGTCCAGCTTTGTCCAGCCACTAGTAGGATTTCTGGATGTCATCCACTTCTTTTATCTGCTGGTGGTACATACAATGCAGGGGCCTGTCCTTCCATGATGGTTCCTCCTCTATTTCTTGGGCTTCTGCTGCCTGAAGTATTCAGTAAACATGGGGTCGTGGGGTTGTGAACATCTTCCTGATGTACTCATGGATGTTCGATGTCTCATCCTGGACTGTGGTACCAACACTCACTAGTCCCCGGCCTTCTTTCTTCCCCTTAGCATACAGTATCAAGGTCCTGGATTTGGGAAGAAACCCTCCATGCATGGTAAGGAGCTTTCTTGTCTTTATGTCAGTGGCTTCTATCTCCTCCTGTGGCCAGCTTATTATCCCAGCAGGGTACCAGATTACCAGCAGGGCGTAGGTGTTGATAGCCCGGATCTTGTTCTTCCCATTCAGCTGACTCCTCAGGACTTTCCTTACTCTCTACAGGTACTTGGTGCCTGCAGCTTCAAGCAGCCTCTTGTGGTTCCCATTCACCTGTGGGATTCCCCGGTACTTGTAGCTGTCCTCAATGTCTGCAATGTTGCATTTCGGTAGTGTGGTCCCCTCAATTCTGACTACCTTCCCTCACTTCGTTACCACCATACTACTCTTCTCCAGTCCCATTGACATTCCGATATTGTTGCTGTATATCCTTGTGGTGTTGATCAGTGAATCGATGTCTCGTTCTGATGATTTCGCCATTCCATAGTCAGTATCTGTAGCCAGTCTTGTCAATGATCTCACTGAGGCGGTTCAGGCCTATGTTAAACAGCAGTGGGGGCAGCGCATCTTCTTGGTAGATCCCACACTTGATGGCGACTTGTGCTATGAGCTTATAGTTGGCCTCTAGTGTTGTTTGCCAAATCCCCATTAAGTTCATGATAAAGGTTCTTAGGGTCCTGTTGATCTTGTACAATTCTAGGGATTCCAGTGTGGGGCATTGAGTCATAGGTCTTTTTGTAGTCCAGTGATTTGAACTATGAAACACAATCTTAATTTTTATAAATTCCCTTTTAATGTGGAGTATGCATGTTCACTTACTTCCTTCAGCCTTAAGAAATTTAGATTCCCTTCCCTTATTTAAGTCACAACTCAAAACCTACTTGTTGGAACTGGCTTACTCACTTTAATACAGATTTTACTTGCTGTCGAATCATGTTTTTGTTTTTTTTTAATTTGTTGTGTGTGCTTGTATTTTGCTGTTTTTTTGTATTTTAATTTATTAGAATCTATTTTAATCTAGTGTTTTATTGATGTCTTTTTCTCTTTGTAAGGTGACCTTGGGTTTTAGAAAGGCGCCCTCAAATAAAATGTATTATTATTATTATTATCATTATTATTAATGTTCCCATGACCTTCCTACTACAGTTTAGATGGTAGGATAAGAATAAGCATATGTGTATGGATGTTCTTACTTATTTCCTGTGAAGTAGATCTGCTTTCATCATGTGACTAATGGGTGACTTTTGCATTCAATGCACCAGCAGAGTCATAGGAAACTAAATGGATGAATGGTGACCCTGCTAATAATAAGCGTGACATCTCAGGGAGATTTGCCTATTTGTCATGAAGTAATACAGTCACTATGACTCTCTGTGTGTTATATAAGACTCTATGCATAAATAAGGATTTCTGAAAAAAAGAAATCTCTATATGCATATAGTCCCTATCTTACTCTTAGAGACCCATTTTTTTATGGACAACGCGACAAATTTAGAACTAAAAAGTAAAAAAATAATATAGTCACTTAGAACCAGTGTTTCTCATTAGTGTGCAGGCTTTGCTGCCATAGTTGGATCAGTGGTATCTCATTATTATTGGTATGATTACAAGTGGCTACCCAACAAAAGGAAAAAATTCCCTGAAATGGAAAGTGGGAAAAGTAGAGAGAGCTGGCACCTCTTGAAATATGAGTCTTTTTATAAATCACTTGCGTCAGGACATGAATGTGGAGGTCTCACTCTTTATTACATAGCCAGTGATTCACACACTTTGTACAGCTACGCGCTGGGTTGAATTTCCAATTTTAAAAAAGGAAATAAACCATAAAAAAGAGAGATGCCTAACAATTTATTTTGTTCAGCTTTAAACAAAACATATTTTTGATAGTTAAATATATTATTTGCTCTTTTTAAGAGAATTGTCCTCTATTGAATCCTGTCTCCTATTATGATCTATGTTTTATGTATGCTTATTTGCTTATTCTATAGTAAAAGAAAGTACTTACAAACCATGTTTTCCATTGTCTACTTTTGATATGGGTTATATATTGCATGGTGTGTTTTATTGTAGTTATGTAAAATTGTAGATGGTTGCTAATACGTTTTGCATTGCTTACATCTTTACTACTTACAGACTGGATTCATTTGTGTGTGGGCTTTTAAACTGTGTCATACATGCACATCAAGAACTTAGTTGACAAAAATGCTGCATGAAAGTCACTGTTTCCGTATCCTTTATTGTTAACGATCCTAGCTCTGTCACGATTAAACCTTGTGGTACTGCTTGGCTTGCTCATTTCCACATAGTCCACACACAGACAGCAGCTGTTGTTGATGTGGGAATAGTCTCTTCAAAACTGTGAAACAAGTTGCTGCTCACTTGAGAACACGACACCTAAGCTACCGTCAAGATTATCTTCTGGGTCTCCAGTTCTCAGGGAGTACACGCCACTGCTCTTCCTATCAAATCGTACTTTATCTCTGTATTTTGTGCTTCCCTTGATGGTTGAGTGCTGAGGACCTGCCTTCACAAGTTAACCAAGGGAATGTTTGTTTTGAACCCAAAGACCTCATGGTAGACTAGCACCTGGTAAAACCAGCTGGGCTAGTTACAGCAGGACTGGAATCACTTTGCACCTGCTGGGTACCTTATTGTAGTTTCTTATTGTCACAGCAGAACAGAGTGTGCACAGTGCTATCTTACACAAGCATCATGTGACAGGACATGCTAATTCTGTACTGGAAAGTAAAGGGGGAAATGTGCCAAGTGCTGTAGTTAATGGAAAACAAGAACTCTGTGAACAGCCTTGTGATTCATTGCGACTCTTTTGTGTCGTGACTTGGCCAGCTGGTTAACACTCAACTGTACTGCAGGTGAGGAGACACTTACATAAATGTGTTACTGTAAGTGGAGACAAAACACCAACAAATGTGTGAATGGAAAAACAAGCAGAAGAAGCAGAACATGTAGACAAAATAGCAATTTATTAATAACTTATATTTCCTTTACATTCGTAAGAGAGGAGTTTGGAAGGAGTGAGTAGAGGGCAACATAGTGGTTTCCTCTACGGGGGTGTGGGGGCAACTCTCCGAAGTTCTGGATTTAATTTTCTCTCATCTTGACAAGTAAAAACTGCATTTCACAGAATTTTCCCTGAAGAAGCGAAGCAAACAAAGCTCCCTGCTTTTCCCACACATCAGAAATATTTAACCCACAGATCATGATTTCTTAAATTAACCTTCAGAGACATCCAGTAAATTCCACCTTTGGCCATTTGAACTGCTTGAGTTCTTAAGCATGGAGCCCAATTTATAAACTTCAGTGAAAATCATTCTAGGTTTGGTTGGGGGTTTTGTAAGAAAACAAAACAAATCTCTCTGGGATACTGTCACTTGTAAAAGAAAAAAAAAAAAAGTACATTTCTCTGAAGGTTAATGTGCGAAAAAAAAAGGGGAAAAAAATCTTCCAAGCTCAAAAGTAAGGCAAATGGCCAAGGTGACTTTGATTTGTGGGAGGACAGGTGCAAAAAGAAAAGGCCAGCCACAAAGCGCTTATTGAATATATTACACATGTACACAATTCTTGGAAAGCCTACTTGATTTTTGGCATAATCAACTTAAACATATTGATCAATACGCAGTTTGTATGCTTACATAAAAGTAGAATATGAAACAAAGCAAATCTTCAGTACCCACTTGTGCCAAAGGGTATATACTACTAGAGCAAGGCTTTTACCGTATTGTCTTTTATATTAAGATATATACACACTGTATAAATGTTTGAAAAGACTCCACAAATGTAAAATAAAGTCCATTATATTGTGTGCCTTCTAAAGCCAGGGTAGTTGAGCCCCATGCAGGCAAGTCTTCACAGAAGATGAAGGAGGCAATGCACCCTGATGTCATGGGGGAACTAGTAATAGACCCCAAAACAAATATACAAAAGGATTTCATTTATCTGTCCACTTTGAACAATCATGTCTCTTTGGCACACCAGCCTTTGAACTTTGAAGCATAACATACAGCTGTCCAGTCAATCACTTTAGGCTTCCTTAGACACACTGAAAATTTTTTTTAAAAAATTTAAAAAAAAAAAAAAAACACCATAAGAGTCTTACAGCAAAATCTGATTGTAGAAAGTATCTGCACACTTTAAATGATTCGCTTCCTGTCTCTTTTACTGTCTCTCCTCATTTAGTCAACAGCAGCTGCGCCTCGGTCAGACAGCTATGGCCCTTCAGTAACCACACTCAGCAGCTGTCGCCTCAGACCAGCTGTATCAATAATGTCGCACAGCAGACGACGGAAAAAAGAGAAAACATTTTGCAGCTTTTCCAATAGGAGGCCCACAAACCCCCAGTGAGAAGAGGAGTGGTGACAGCAGACCTCACGTGGACTCCAGGGGGTCCAGCTGGAAGACGTTGTGGTTGGTCGGGGTGGTGAAGTAGAGCTGCTGGCTTGGTGGTGCCATGCGGTTATCACATGGACTCTTCAGACCCAGTGTGCGCTCAAAGTCCAAAAGCTGACCCATGAAGTTGAAATTGGGCGAGATGTTGGATTTTTTCATCTTGACAATGTCATAAGCATCGTTCATGGACAGGTTGAGCTTCTGCATCAAATAGGCCACCGTCACTGTGACAGAGCGGCTAATGCCTGCAAGGCAATGGACCAGGACACCGCATTTCTGTCCCCGAGCTTCATCTGGTGGAAAAAAGAAAAGGGTGGAAATTTTTTAGCATAACTAAACAACATCTTTAGAGCTTTTCATCATTCCAGATAACTAGGCAAGAGTAGATATCCCAATGTGTTGTTTTGTTAGGTCCAAAGACCAAAGCTATAGTCTGCATGGATACTGATCAGAGGGAAAAAAAACATTCCTGACATCTGAAAAGCCCAAAGCAGAGAAGCTCTCATTGTTAATGCTTCTTTTAGGCAACTAATCAATAATCAAATCTGTGTGATTTTAAAGTCAAGCTTTGTTGGAAATTGAAGCAGGTCCAGGAACTTATTATCCTATCTCCCAGCCATGTCAGTAAATAAACAGGGGCTATGACAGTACTGCACATAAACAGAGCTCACATTCTTTGGTTTCTTTTGCCCTAGAGTAGCCGGCTGGGAAATTGACTATTACGGTCTATTAAACCATTCTTCCGCTTGCTAGGGTTACTCTGACAATGGTGCCATTTGGGCGTGTAAATGTAGGAGTCATGAGGGCACCCTGTCAAGGCGAACAGGATGTCATCAGGGCCCGTAAATGGCTCCTTTTGTAATGTGGCGGGAGGAGGAGGGGAGGGGGGGCAATGCCATGTCCTAGATTACTTTCAATGCCACTTCCTTCCTGTTGCGCTTGAATTACCGCCCTCCCCTCGCTCACTCTTCCCTTTCTCCAGTTTCAACATCGCCCTTTGTGCTGCAATTACACAAGCCCTGGGACAAGAGATAGGGCCAGAATGTCTTCCACTGAAGTCAAACCAAGTGTATTTTGCCTGTGCACCATTGGAGGCAGACTTGTGTTCCTCTGCCTCTACACAATGCCTTAATCTGCCTGCTCTGTGTGTCCCTGTCTGATTGACTGATAAGACCACAGCCAGGGACACCTCATCTAATCTCAATTGCACAATAAGAACCTAAGAACTTCCTGCCAGTGATAACACATATCACATTTAATAAGTTTATGCCCCCAGCTATCTGTTTTTGCCCCTTTAATCTGCCTGCATGCTGTCATAAAGTAGGAAACAAGAACAATACTAATCAAACACCCAACTTTTGAGTTGAATCCTTCTTCAGAATTGTAGGGACTTGATGTTTTTTTTTTCTCTATGTTCTATATTTTGCAGACTGATGCAGTATTACTATTTATGTTCTCACAAACTCAAAAGCTAATTTTAGAGTTTAAATAATTATAAGCAGTACTAAAAAATGAATAAGCACAACCTAACCAACAAGATTTAATCTGCAGAGCGTTTCCAGTTCTGCGGGATTACTTACCAATAAAGCTGATGGCTTCGGGAAAGAACTGAGACAGATTCTGACTCCAGTGATCCGAGATTGGGATCTGCTTGTACTTAAACTCTCCTGCGTTCTCAAAGAGGTTGGGGAGATTGGGAGTCACGTTGAGGATATACTTGATCCCGTACTCCTCCAGCACATCAAGGTTAGTGGAGTCCTTGGCACAGCCCAGGTAAAGGTGCGGCAAGATCTCCACAGGGAAGGAGGGATGCGGGTTGGATAACGGGCTGCCGTCCGAGTCTGTGGCGCTGCTCGGATCCCGGTCGATATCAGACTCGATGTCCGAGGAGTCAGAGCTGATGCGCAGCCCACCGAGGCCCAGCACCTGGGCAGTAGGGGAGCTGCTGTGGGACGAGCCATCCAGGTTGGTTTCGCACAGAGCCGGACACTCGGCCTGGAATTTACTGAAGCCACCTGCAAAATATAAAACAGATGCAATGAACACACCGCTTCTCCCTGCCACACTGCAGGCATAACTTGCACACTGCAGACGGTAAATTAATATTTTCTGAAAAAGAAAAAAGAAGCTACAAATAGACAAAAAAAATATGGTCATGTGTCTCTTTGGAGTAAATTAAGACCCTCTTCAGTAATTACTGACGTGCGAGGAGTCAAATGTAACCTAACCTTAAAGTGATGAACATATATTACTTCAGTCAAAACGCCAAAACCTAATTCTGTGCGAAAATGTAGCCTGTGAATGAACAGCAACAGCCGCCGTGCCCGAAAATGTGAATGAACTCCACTCACCCTCTAGATAATATGCCTTATAGCCCTCGTCCTTCATTTTCCTCAGCAGTAAACCCAACACGGAGCCCCCGTCCACGTTCTCGTTCCACTCTCGGCTGTACTCGTCGTACAGCAGGATGGCGTCCGTCTTGCACCGCCGCACAAACCTGTCTCGATCCTCTCCGTTGGAGAGCAGAGAGCGCACGGGCAGATTGCCTTTCTTAAGCCGGCGAAGCATGAGGCTGGGTATGGCCACGTTGATGGCAGTCTCGACGTGAGACGACTCGTAGAGCTCCTGGGCCCGACAGTCCATCACAAGCAGGCCATCCCTGCTCGTCTCCAGTTGCTCTCGGAGCCAGCCCACCGTCTTGCTGATCGCCATAACCGAGTCAAGCTGGACGACGGGCTTGAGCTTGTCAAGCATTTATAAGCAGGAGTTAAAAAAGGAGAAAAAGGGTGTCGAAGAAAAGCGGAGAGCTTCTCGGCTTCAGAAGTAAGCACAAATATCTGTCTGGAATTTCGTTTTCAGTCTGATCTGCTGCTCAGAGGGCCCTCGGCAACACAACTCTGAGAACAATGGCTTAAAAAATAAAATAAAAAGTCAAAATAAAAACCGTCACTCTTGTCAAGTCTCACTCCAAACGTCCTTTCGGATCCAGTGTGTTACGGGACGAAGGAATTCATAAAAATGCGGTTTCCCTTCAGAGATCTCCCGAGAGTATGTTGCCTACACTGTTCCTCATTCATGCATCTGGTTGGAGAGCGCCTGAGTTATTTATCAATGAGTCATACCGGCCCTGCGACGAGGCTGAAGCTTCCTCTCTTATATAACTCCACGGCTGCTCTTCCTCCTCTTTCTCTCTGTGCGTATACAGGCTGTGTATCTAATATTTTTATGGAGATCCAGAGCGTAAAGGCCGAATGGTGAGGCGATTTGTTGCTGTGAAGCATGCGGTGTATGCACCCGTCTGTGCCTGCTGTTGCAGCCTGTCTGTGCTGTGGATCGTCTCTCTGCAGGTTCTGGCTCTCTGCGCTCTCTGCGGCGCCAGGCTGCTGAATGGCTACAAACAGGAGGCGTTCCATTGGATACGTTTTGTGGGGCGGCCAATCAGAAGCGCGGCAGCAGCGGTCGCCTTGGAAACGGGGGCTGGATAGAGCGGCCTGTGTTGATGAATCGTTAATGAGTTTGTCATTCACAAAAACGGAGAGGAATTTCCGCTCCGGATCAAGTGTGTGCAAACAAACACAAGAACTGCAAGGGGAAGGAAGGAAGACGGAGAGGGCGGGAGCGGCCTCAGCTCACAGTTACACACACACACGAGTTTCAAATAAAGACAGCCGCGATAATTGGGCTACAACGCAGGTCTGCAACAATGCGGTGTGCGTTTTTCAACATGTTAAAAGTTTTGGTTCACTTTGAGCTGTTTGTGCCGCTCTAATGTATTTGTATGCACTATATTGAAAGTCTTACCATAAACCAACGTAATATAATAAGAATAATAAGAACCATATATATATGTGTGTGTGTGTGTGTGTGTTTTCAAAATACATATTACACTGTAATAGCGTGACAGTAAAGTCATGCTCCATGCGGGCTTTACTGGCAGAACGCCTTTGGTGCGATTTCATTTTCTTCCTCACTCTCCGGAAACACAGCTGATTTGCATCAGTGAGGTCTGGCACATGTGACGGAGGATCAGCGCCCTGCTGAGAGATATGACCTGTAACCTTTGTTTGTTTAAAAAAAAAAAGAAAGCCTGTCTTTCAATGCTAACGATCCCACCTGTGTGACCACTTGGATTGTTTCCACTGCTTTCTGTCGGCGTGAATTACATATACAAACTGGTGCGCCCTCAATCAAGGATTTTTTTTTTCCCCCATAAAAATATATATAAATGGCAAACTCAAAAGACTCAGGTTCTATAAATTCCTGCTACAAATATATACTCTCAGTAGAATAAAGCCGCAGCCAGTTGCTATGTGACAACACAAAAAAGTGGCCTTCTGCACTTCACGTTTTTTTCTGCACACTTGATGGAAGGCCGCTGAAATCACCTCAGCTGAAAAAATGTTTCTCTGAGATATTGTGAGCACACAACGGCACTGGAGCTATTTCTGTCTGTGCAGCCTTCACTGGAATGAAGAGGTTTGTTTGTGTGGGTGGTGCTGGTTCAGTGTCACCGTCTCTTTTTCTGTCTCGCACTAACTAGCCCGACAGTCCTGTGAAACTGCTGCATGTTCCGAAGATGTCACGTTACCTTATGTAACTCCTGGTGGTATTTTCTTCTTTTTTTCCTGAATCATACATTTCCCAATAATACTAAAAGTGCATGAAGAGTAGTCAATGGGATTGACTGAAATGTTGGACCTTTTCACTTTAATCAGACGGATCATTTTCATGTCTCAACCCTCTTTCAGCGCTGACAGACGCATAGTTTCAGGGTTATGTGCACTGTTAGACATTTTATTGTATTTTTACAGCAACTTACTGGCAACACTATTGCCAGTAAGTTACTGTAATTACTGATCTACAGTATCTTTACTGTTGTGATGTTTTACAGTTCAACCACTTTACTGTAAACATATATTACAGTATAACAGCTTTACTGTAAACGTGGTTTACAGTTAGAAAGACTTACCGTGATTAAGTTTTATAGTATCACTGTACTGCAAATGTGGTTTATGGTATAACACTGTAATTGTATACAGTATAATTTGTTTAGACTGTAATTGTGTTTTGCAGCATATAAAATAATATTAACATTCATATTCAATATAAGAACATTTACAAAAAACAATATAATTCAATAAAGTAGTCTCAGAATAGTGAATTAAACCAACATTTATTGTTGATAATTTTTTTAACAAGAAAAACATTTTTCAACTGAATAAAAACAATGTCAATAACCAAAATAAATAGAAGCGTCCATGAAAACTACACAGTCCTTCAACTTTCTGTGTCTGATTTTTTT
This sequence comes from Oreochromis niloticus, assembly GCF_001858045.2. NCBI lineage: Eukaryota > Metazoa > Chordata > Actinopteri > Cichliformes > Cichlidae > Oreochromis > Oreochromis niloticus. The sequence goes on along the minus strand of NC_031972.2, from coordinate 41,530,599 downwards.
TAAGAAAAACAGTTTTTCATTCCACTAAAAACAGGACAAACCCACCAGCATGAACATTAAATAAACTATTACAATTGTAAAACAAAAATCATTTACAAAATGTAGTAATTATCAGTGGGTCCCAGGAAATAGAATGTGACATGGGATTTAGATTTCTGTTACCAGGATGGTCGGGTTCAGCGTAGTCTTCGTCACCACCTGTCAAAGACACATCATCAATATTCATGTTTGCTCAGGTTATTCACTTGTTCACATCTGTCTGAGATCATTCATACTGTTGTATGGATGTGTGTACAGTATGTACAGTTAAGCCCATAATTATTCATACCCCTGGCAAATTTTGACTTAAAGTTACTTTTATTCAACTAGCAAGTTAGTTTTTGACTGGAAATGACACAGGCGTCTCACAAAAGATAATAAGATGATGTACAGCACGCATCATTGTGGAAAAAAATATTTCTCAGCTTTTATTTACATTTGAGCAAAAAGTATCATGTCCAGAATTATTCATACCCTTTACAAACTGTCACAGTCTCTGGGAAAATCCAAAGTTCCATCCATTCCAAATAGTCAAAGCTGTTCTAAAGCATCCTAATTACCCTGATTAATTGGAAATAGCTGTTTTGATCAACTCAACAGGTGAAAAACAGCAGCTCTCTGCAGGTGGTCTGTGGACATTCATGGCTAAGACAAAGGAACTCAGTGAGGACCTGCAGCTGTGCATTGTGGCTGCTCACAAGTGAGGAATGGGCTACAAGGCCATATCCAAATGTTTTCAAGTTCCAGTGGCTACAGTGCAAAGTATTATTAAAAAATACAAGATGTTCCGCACTGTGGAAAATCTCAGAGGACGTTGTCGGAAGCCAAAAGTGAAACCTGTGCTGGCCAGGAGAATAGTGAGAGAGGTGAAAAAGAATCCAAGGATCACCACCAAGGCCATTCTGGTGAATCTGGGCTCTGCTGGTAGCAATGTCTCAAGGCAGACAGTCCAACGGACACTGTTGGGTTCCACGGATGCAGACCAAGGAAAACGCCACTTCTCCAGGCACTTCTAAGGCATGCCAAAGCTCATTTGGCCTTTGCAAATGCTCATCTGGACAAAGAAGAAGATTTCTGGTCTTCAGTGTTATGGTCAGATGAAACAAAAATTGAATTATTTGGTCACAATGATGTTGCCTTCATTTGGCATAAAAATGGAGAAGCCTTCAACCCAAAGAACACCATCCCCACTGTCAAACATGGTGGTGGGAACCTAATGCTTTGGGGGTGTTTTTCAGCCAATGGACCAGGGAACCTAATCACAGTAAACAGCACCATGAAAAAAGAGCAATACATGAAGATTCTCAACAACAACATCAGGCAGTCTGCAGAAAAACTTGGCCTTGGGAACCAGTGGACATTTCAGCACGACAATGACCCAAAGCATATAGCAAACGTGGTGAAGAAATGGTTAGCAGACAACAACATTAACGTTTTGCAGTGGCCTAGCCAGAGTCCTGACTTGAATCCAATTGAGAATCTGTGGAGGGAGCTAAAGATCAGGGTGATGGCAAGAAGACCCTCCAACCTGAAAGATTTGGAGCTCATTGCTAAAGATGAATGGGCAAAAATGCCTGTGGAGACATGCAAAAAGCTGGTCTGCAATTATAGGAAGCGTTTGATTGCCGTAATAGCCAATAAAGGCTTTTTTCTATTGATTATTGAGAAGGGTATGAATAATTCTGGACATGATACTTTTTGCTAAAATATAAATAAAACCTGAGAAATATTTTTTTCCACAATGATGCCTCTTGTACATCGTCTTATTATCTTTGGGGAGACACCTGTGTCATTTCTGCTCAAAAAAGAACTTGCTTGTTGAACAAAAGTAACTTTAAGTCAAAATTTAGCAGGGGTATGAATAATTATGGGCTTAACTGTATATAATTATCAGCTATGTAAAAGATATTATCATCTCTGTATTCTTACCTAGTTGGAAGTCCTCCAGAGAGCCGCTGGAGGAAGGTGGTGATCCGAGGGCTGATGCTTGTAACCTTCCTCTTTACGACATGACCTGTCTTGCGGCTTGTACCAAGTTTTGCAGGGCATTTTGTTCCCATGTCTGGATTGATCCTCACAAAGAACCTTTTAACGGAAAAAAGGCTGCTTTAATTTCAAAATTAAAACATACATTACAGCAATCACCTATATGTTTCTGCAACTGTAGTCAAGCTATCACATATATTTCATTCCTAAATGGTGTAAGCTTTAATGGTGTAAAGTATTTACCTCTGTATCATCTCCAGTGTGATGGACGCTGACTCCTGATACTCAAGGTTGAAAACGTAGTATGACGCAAAGAAGCCAGCAAGGGTGCTGCCAAAGTCATGCATCTGCTCAGGCTCATAAAATACCTTGCCCTCCAAACTGATCATCCAGCGGCTTGCAGACATGAAATTATTCCCTAAAAACAGAGAAGAGTCCAATAAGACAATGTGCTCACCCTTACAAATAAGGTTTCCACAAGAATGCTGAACAGCAGGCCTCACACTGTACAAAAATAGAATCCACACGGTTTGCTGCTATTTCTCTTATTATTTATTATGTAATGAAAATTATGATCAATTACAGGAAAAAACTGCCTAATGTTTTGGCATTTTGGCCTGTGCTGAAATGTTAGGCTGTTTTTTCCTGTTGGTCACTGTGTATAATAAATAATAAGAGAAACAGCAGCAAACTGTGTGTATTATATTTTTATACAATATAAAACAGACAAACCCCTGTTAATTAGCTGTGTGCTGATGTTTCTTCATATGATAACAAAATTGTCTTAATTCTGAACTACAAACACCACAAAATCTACACCTGTACATGGCTGCATGTGTGTGAATTTGACTTAACTTTTAATTTGCAAAGAGCATGGCAACAACACAACAGTGACTGAAAAACATCTCAATCTATTATCTGTTTGTTCTATTATTAAAGAAGGGATCTACATTGCTTGGGTTGTATCAAAAAATGGGAAAAAGTTAAAAGAAAAACTATATATAGATCAATGTTATTAACTTAAACCATGCAGACCCTGAAACACTGGAGGAAAAATTTTGGAGGGTCTGTCAAGCTGACGTTAAACCCCTTAACAATGGCACTGCCACTAACTGCGACTAATTTACAGACCACTACACTGTCTTGCTTTTTAAATGGAACCTATGAAACAATAAACCACAGTTGAGATTAGAGCAGGCTAACCTGCATGAGAAACTTCAAAACTGGGTTAGATTGTTTTAGCAGTCTTTAAATTTCAAAAAAAATGTTGTCTAACTTTATATGTCTTTTTACCTGCTGTTTTGTCTTGTCTCTCAAAGAACTGAGGCTACATCACACTGTCAGCGCGGCCAGCAAGGGCAGGAGGACAGCAATGCACCACACTGGGCGGGAAAAGACAGAGAGACAATTGTTAATTTAATGTTGCATTTATTTAACCCTTGAAAAATATATTTACATAAGTAAATAAAAGAAAAAAACACACAACCCATCTTTTCCAGAATAATTCAACTAATTGCTCTTTTGACCAACCTAACACAGACGTTACATGGTTTTCCTATGAAAAAGACCCTGGAAGACGTTGTATTAAAGGAAAAAAAACATGCTCCCCTTCCCACTTAAAAAAAATAATAAATATTAAACTTAGGTTGGAGTTCCTCGCGCCACCAACCTAATGTTATATTAACTTTTAATGTTGTGTACTGCAGCTCACACAAAATTAAATAAAGCAGGCTAACCTACATGAGCAAGCTCAAAACTGGATAAGATTGTTTTAGCAGTCTCTAAACTTCCAAAAAAAAGTTGTCTTTCTTTATTCTCATTAAATGTGTATTTTTACCTGCTGCTTTGTCTTGTCTTTCAAAGAGCTGAAGCTAAATGTGCCACTGTTAGCGTGGCTAGCTTCTCAATAGTCATAGAACAGAAGCGCAGGAGGACAATGCACCACACTCGGCGGGAAAAAGACAAAGACTGTGTTGCGCCTCTGTTCCTCGCCCCTCCCCGTGGAAAATATATATCTAAATATATATTTAAATAAGAAAAGAAAAAAACACACACACAACCTATTTTTTCCAGAATAATTCAGCTAATGTGCTATTTCGACCAAGCTAACACCGAGTTTAAGCCCCCCCTCCCCCCGACACACACAAAAAATATATATGCTCTTAAAAGTTAATAAACGAGTATGTTAGGTAGGAGAGTCCTTTGCATTACCTTATGACGTCCCGTTCGCTGTTTCCACACAGAGGTCCAACAATAACGAGGTGCAAAATCTTTTGTCCTCTCGAGCATATCCTAACGAAGAGCTAACAAAGTTGGCCAGTCTTTCCTCTCCTGTCAATCACTGGATCACAGGTCATGTCAGTCAGGATATGGAGTGGTGGTTGGTAGAGGTAGGTGGGTGGGCGGGGTCAGCATGCATTCAGTGTGTGTTTCACTAAGTTGGGTTGACTAGTTCCCAGAAGAGTTCTGTACATGTTGCACGTTCAGTAAATGAGCAATTCAGTTACTGCTCGACTGAGAAGCCTCCGCCAAATTATTACAATATTCTCCACTGACTAAAGTTCGCCTTTCTGCGTCTTTTTTAAATAACTTTATTCACTACTTGTCACAAGTACAAAATTACACAAAAACAGACAGCAGCAACAACCTAAGTGAAATCCAACAACAGAATAGTGGCAAGTTAAAAAATTAACAAAAGGAAGTGTGAATCTTGTTCAGGGTTAATCAGAGATAAGTGATGGAGATGCAACAATGTGAATTCTGCTTTTTTTATTTGTAGTTAACCCTATAGTCTTTACATATGAATGGAAGTCAATTAAGAAAACACAGAATTTTGGGAGAGATTTGGAGAACCTTGCTTTATAAAATTTCCCTACAAGGAGGCCTTTCTGCATTCTTTTCCCTCTCCCCAGGAGCAGCTGTCACTTGAATTGATCTCTATGGCAACGCAGTGGCAAGCACACATTTGCAGCAGCTGTGCATGTGCATACAACTGCATGCAGCAGATTAGATGATCAGAATTCTTGAACCTTACACACAGGCAAGTCCCCTAAAAAGTCAAAACCATAATACTTTCACTGGTATCATACTGACAAATGGCATAGGTTGGAGGAAAATCTGGAAATGGTTAGCAGTGAAAGAGTTAAAATGTAATGCACTATTGCAACCAACCACTGAAAGAGTAAAAATACACAAACAGTATGATGAACCATTCAAATCACATAATACAGTAGCACTACTGCTAATGTGTTAACGGTAGGTATAACTACTACCGCAATTTTAAAAAATACAGTAAGTTACTGTAAATAACCTTAATATACCCATAATGCATAGCAAATTACAGTAATTAACTGTAGAAATGTTTTCAGGTAAGTTACTGGGCATTTTGTGGTATTTTACTGTGAAAAATACAGCAAAGGTTAACAGTGTGGAGCCACGAGGGTCGCGGATCGCACACACAAAGGCTTTTAAATAGTACCTGTTAATTTGCATGACCTGTCCAGGCTCAGTGGGGTCCAATTAACATCACACTGTAACAGCAACGACACTTTTATCATATAAGAGGAGCTGAAGCCTCGAGCGGAAGTCATGCTACAGCGATGTTATTAAAATGACCCAGCAGGAAAACACAAACATGCACAAACCTGCACTATTACATCTTATAAGGCCGATTTGATGGATTCATTTGAAGACTGACTTGGGAAAAAATCTGGATACACTTATGTGGCGAAAACGATCCAACACAAATATTTAATTTCTTATTGGTGGCATGAATGTATGAATTAGTGAGGCTCTGGACAGGTCAGTGGAAACGTAATTAACATGGGTGAGTATCCCAGCAATAACTCAAGTGGATCTTTGATCATTAAGGCTGAAAGTGTTATCACTTTATATGCATGACACTATGGCTCATGAAAAACTATTTACCGAACATTTAATTAGATATGGTAATCCCGTAAAGAGCTCAGTGCACTTAAAAAAAGACAGTGTGATTTCCTTCAGAGGTAGTTCCTGTTTAAATATGGTGGTGTTTTGATAGTGTGTTTATCTCTGTTGCTTCCTGTCTTCTTCACACCTCAGAGAGTAATAAGATAGAATCACTGTAAAGGAGGAGTTTCTCAATCAACAAGAGACACAAGCTGAGAGACTGGATGGCAGATGACTCAGTATTTTTCCATTCCATTCCAGTCTTGGCTACTCTTGGCTACTAAAGTTGTTGTATGCATTGTTTTTGTCTTTTCTTTTTTTTGTTCTCTGTAGTGAAAGAATTCATGCCAGCATGTTCACAGTCCTCCACTGTATTCTGCTATACAGTACATGTTTGTTTATATCAAACAGCATGAAATCTGTAAAACTTGCTGCATTGCGCTAAAGACCTTGTGAGTGAAAACCATGATTGTTTTCAGTTTAGTAAAATATACAATAATATACTCGAGTTTTAAAAACCCTCTTACAATAATGATTCATTTGTTGTCTGGAAATTGTGTTTTTATGTATTGTGATCAAGAAGGGGCCTCTCTAAAATACGCTCTATGAGTGGTAAGCAAAAGATTTGGCTTAAAGTAAAATGGAGCATGTATGTGTTTAGTCTTTAGTGAGTTTCAGTCATACATAACACTTCCTGTTATGTCAGATATGGCTCATGGGTGTGCCTGTGTTGTGGCTCCCCAGCAGTGTCTCTGCATATGAAGTGTGTAATGGCTCCAGTGTTAATTTTGGCCCAAAGACTTCTGCACGCCCCTCCACCTCCTGCAGCCCCCTAGGCATGACAGAAGCCCCTATGAAAGAAGCCAAGCTGTTACTATTCACCTTCAAATGAATTCTATTCTCTTTCAGCTCTCCCTCCTCCTCCTCTCTGCGTTTCACCCTCTTCAGTACCTCTACCTCTTCCCTGCTGCTCGCCCCATTCTTCTCCCTCTGCCCCCCCTTTTTTTGCCCTTGGCCCTCTTTTTTGCTATTGCCCCCCTCTCCCTTCTTCTTTCACCCTTTCCATTTCATTTGTCTGCATACATGCACATAAAGCACATCAAACATGCCAGAAATCACTAATTTGGGCCAGACATATATAAACGCGGTGTGTCAAGACTTTGTGAGGTCATTTTCAGACTTGCTCTGATCAGCTTGAATGAAGCGTTTTTAAAAACCTTAATGATTTAATGTGCGAGTTGTTTCTGGCTGGCCAGATTATTTTCAAAAAGCTCAGTTTTGCTAGCTCAGTCGATTTCACAATGCAAATTCAAAATGACAAGAAAAAGAAGCATTTTTAAAATAAACTCATTTGCCTCACTTAGGCACAGTCTCAGCACAAAATTGGGCCTCTACACCATTTTAACTGACATGAAAACACTGTTTACATGCTGAAACTTAATATGAGAGCTTTCAAATTTTTTACCCTGTCCGTCCTGATCACATCAACATATAAACAGTGTATAAAGGATGGAGTTAGCATCACTGAAATGAGGGAAAAATATGCAATGGGGGCTGTGCTTTGCAGTGGTGATTGAGTATGTACACATAGTATCCAGGTGCCGACTATACTTTTCTGGCCTTTGATACTAAGCTATGGGCACACACAACCCATGAAGATGAAAGTAGTTCCAGTGTTGCTGACTGGCATGAAAACAAAAGTGATAAACCATAAATACAGAGAAAATAAGCTATGAAGACAAATTGTGGCAGATACTTGAAGTTCAAATTGTGTGTCCTCACTTGTGTGTTTTGTACAGAGAGCACGACACGGGCCATCGTCTCCATGCCTTGATCATTGTTACAGTGTAGGCTGTGGTTGCAAATTGCATTACCAGCACATAAACATAGGGATGACTTCATTTTCAGGCCAATCTGTAAGTTATCACTGCTCGGTTTACTCTGATAAAAAGCCAATATAATCATTCCCAGGGGGGGCTGAAGGTTTGTGATACTTGTGTTTTGTTTAACAAGATAATCTTCATAAACTGATGTCACATAATTTTTTTCAAACATAAACACAATGGCCAGAAATGCAGTGTTACCTTTGAACTACACTATGGTCACATGACCACCACACCAAGCCTTCTGATGATATCTCTGTGACCAATTCTGCAGTCTAATTTTGCCACTTATTAACAAATATTGTCTCAGATATGTGTAATAGCTGTCCAAGCTAACCACTAAATAACTTGTTCGTTTCTCAACTGAAGTCATTCATTAACTGTTTACATGCTTAGTCTTGCCTTGTTTATTACTAATTTCTTTGTTTTGTACTGCTGGAAAATCCCCTGACTCGCCTTGTCAGCTTGTTTCACTCCACTCATTTCCTACAGACCTACACAGACTTATTACACGTCCACTTTGTGGTGTCATGATCTTATCTTTACTATTTACAGTCAGTTGGTTTACATTTCCACACTGAGTGACTTAATGGATGTCTTACTGATTGTCTTAGAGACTGTGAAGGCAGTGGTAAGATGTGTTTAAATCACTATACTGGAGCCAGGGAGTTTAAAGGTCAGTGACTTCCTTGATTTAATATCTCCTACTTTATTGACGCTAATGTGCAACTTAAAATGAAGATTTGCACTGTGTACTTTCTTTGCTTTCTTTTTGAATGGTGCCAAATGAAACACCTGCAGTGTTGTAGCTTCTGTTTCTCTGGGTGTTTTCCACCATCAAGCTCCCCCACGTCAATCCCAACCCCCTCCACATACACACCACACCACCAACAACAACAACAGCAGCCACTCCTTTAACCTCAAACCTCTTTTCTCATTCAGCAACTAATCTTTCCCTCCTTGTTTCTTTGCCACCGGCTGCTCGTCTCAGACGAGGAAATCCTTTGTCCACAAACAAAGACCATGCACTAATCAGGTCTGGAGTCTGTGTGTGTGTGTTTGTGTGTGTGTGAGATGTATGCATATGACACATACTCAGGAAGTAACAATGTCTTATTGGTGCCTGAGAATGACATGGAGAAAAACTGAGACAGACAGTGAGAAAGTGTCTGCAGATATTATTGCACTGCCAAAAAACTAAAGTTAGCATATGACACATAGGAAGTCTGCATTTGAACTTGAACAAGGAACCTTTGTTGAGCATTAAAACTGATACTTACTTGGAAAAAAAAATGCAAAGACAACATTTCAAGAATTCAAGAATTAGAAGTCAATAGAAGACTAATTTGGGGTAATTGCTTTTAAAGAACTTCTATTCTTATTTGGTGAATAAAAGCAAAGAAAGAGAAACATGACAGTTATGGGAGAAATGGACTGTGGGTGCGGGTGAACCTACAGGCTTCCAGAAATAAATGTGTGGTGAAACCAAAAGTCATGTGATCCACAAAATTAAGCAAACAAACAACAAACACAAAAATGCGAAAGTTAATGGATAAATGTAATGAGGACCTCTATTCAGTTCAATTTATTGTCATTATGCTGAGTATGGGTGCTGTGTGTATGCCTGTGTTCACATGCTGAAGCATACTTATGTTTAAAAAAAATATGAGTGGGTGGTCAATTATAGTGGTATGTTCAGAAAAATATATACCATATTTATATGATGTGTTTAATAGACTCTAAGCACACTCACATGAACACGACAAAGTACAATGGTTCAAAATGGACAAAATGCAGCACAATCCAAAGGCGGGCCAACCCTCTGCGAAAGCTGAAGAGTACGGCATTGAACAACAGAAATGTCATGCATCATGAAGACATGATGAGGATTCTTTTGAAGGCTTTGAGCTGTGGTGGAGGTTCAGATTAGCAACGAAAAAACAAACAAACAAAAAAAAAAATCCAGGAGGTGCTGCCAGGTTTCTGCTAACAGATAACAAGTGCATGGTTTCCTCCCTTATCCACTCTATCTGTACAGGGGCACCAAAGTAACACTCAACACACAAGCACGCAAACTCATAGGTGAACGGCACGCAATACCAATACATCCTGTTCTCTTGTTCTTTCTATTTTTTTACCTTTTGAAGGCAGACGCATTTGTCAAAAAACTGTATGATAGCAGCTTGTTAGGTTTTTTTATGTTGGCTATGACGATTGACTCCATGAAGAATGGAATGATGGTTTTGTCTGTAAGAGCAAAATGCAATAATAAAAGAGCCCTCCTTTAATTTAAATGAGCTTCTCTAAAATCCAAATGAGAAAGCTTTATGCTTTATTAGCTGTTGTTGTGAAAGGATGTGTTGGTTTAGGGTCCTATGTTTTTCCTACCCATAACCCAGTTCTAAAATCTGTCCTTTGAATGATTTGTAGGAGGAAAAAAAGGTGAAAAGTGCATTCTCAGATACAGTACACGCTCACACTTTGATATCCAGGGAGGTTCCCTCAAGCTGTTTCGTGACAACTCCAGACACACACACAGACACACACCCTAGTCTGAGCTCTGTAAAAGACAATGCTGGCTCCAGTGTTATCAACAGCTCCATCGCTTTGTCTCTGCTCTGCACCTTGTCACTGCTGTCCTGTTTCTGCATCTGTGTGTGTGCGTGCATGTGCGTATGTGTGTGTTAAAACAGGCAGGATGGGCTAGGGATTGCGCAATGTGCTCGGTCACCTTCGGCGAAGTGTCACATTCACATGCTAGTTGTGTGAGAGACCCACAGAGAGGATTTCCCCTTCACTGTGTGTCCACTTCCCTCTGTGTTTGGTCCAGTTATGTCTGTCACTCTGCATTCAGTCACTTGGATTCAAAACAGGTTTATTTCCTTTCATTCCGCAGCTTTCGGAAGTACATTTAGAAAGTGATTTATATATCACCTTAAGCTCGACGGCGAAGGTTGCTCCGTGAGGAAACGGGAGCTGCCTCATTACATTCATTATTGTTTGTTCAGAAGGGGATTATGCTGTATATTTATCTGATTCATACGGGCCACACCTAGACTGCATTGAACCAGCATCAGTGGTGTGCTCGCTGCTTTCTGTGGCACAATCAGGATTTCTGAAATTCAGAATGGCAGAAAGGATTTTACCACATCCTCTACATATTGATTTAACCCTGCTAAAAATTCTATTCAGTCCAATTTATTGTCATTATACTGAGCAGAGCCAGTGTAGAACTAAGATAGAATAGTAAATGGTAAATGGACTGATTCTTATATAGCGCTTTTCTACTCTCACGGAGTACTCAAAGCGCTCTATACAACATGCCTCATTCACCCAATCACACCCATTCTCACAAGCACTTTATCTACACTTAGTGCTTTCTAACAACATTCATACACATTCATACTCCGATGGATGCATCGGGGAGCAAGTTGGGGTTAGTATCTTGCCCAAGGATACTTGACATGCAGACTGGAGGAGCCAGGGATCGAACCACCGACCTTCCGATCAGTAGGTGACCTGCTCTACCTCCTGAGCTACAGCCAATTTCTACAGTGTGGAAATTGGCACAGTAGATGGGGTACAGTAGCCTTTCTGTACCCTATCTGGTACAGAAAGGCTACTCTAGGCTACTAGAGTTTGTTTGTTTGTGTATTTGTTTGTTTTTCTTACTGATGGACACATGATCAGTGGACATGTTTTGGGGTTTTGGGGGTTTATTTTCTTTAACAAAGGTTACACTTTGATCACTTGATAGCATAGTACTTCGTCTCTCTTTTCTACCAACTCTTAAGGGGGGGGGGGGGCACAGGAAGTAATTTGTAGTGATGTAGCAATGAAGACACCACAGAAAGTCAATGACAGTCAGTGACTTCAAGCAGCTACAGGGGAAATATCACATGTAATGCAAACTTAAAATTTTCTCAACTTTGAGATGAGCAATTGAAGCAATGACCAATAAGAGTGCAGGATATTGCTGACTAACATATGGCACTGTGGTACATACATTGCATTTACAGCCTGGTACTACTGTACAGTGTCAGGCTGTAGCATCTTTCCCTGTGCAGATGCCACTTTAAGGGAAATATCAGCTCTTATCAGGTAATCCCCAACTGTGTCTGTCAGCAGTCTGATGTTTTTTAGAGATATTGTGTGTTTATTATTATTATTATTATTATTATTATTGAATAATTATGTTGAAAACTTTGAGAGAAATGAAAATAACTAATAACATTGCAAGGAGCTGTATCTTTATCTGGAAATGAGCTATAAGTTATCACTGAGACACACGTGAGTTCCTTCATTCAAAATGTTATAACTGTAAATGGTTAAATGAGCTAAAGATCATCTGATATACATTAGGCAAAAATTCTGATGAATATTTTCAGCATTCAATATTAGATTTGATCTCTAAGATAACCTTGTTATACCTTAATTTGCCCTGGAAAGACCTGATTCCAAAGGTTTTTCCCAAGGTTTATAAATACTCCGGTCTCTCAAACCTTATCCTATCACTTGGTAGACATGGGCTTGTCAGGCTACCGCTCTTAATTCTGAAAAGGTTATGACAAGAGAGCAAAATGTCATTATGAAGTCGTGTCCTAAAATTTGTAAAGGAGTTTAAGAAATGGTAGTGATGACAGAGGTTAAGGTAATGTCTGAAAGACCAAGAAAAGCCTCAGAAAGAATCAAAGGATTTCTACAAAGGCAGAGTGAAACATTGTTTAATCTGCAAAAGATGTTCAGGATGATTCAGTAGAGTGCAGGTGTAGTGTTTTACAGTTTCATAATGGTGAGTAGTGAAAGTAGAAAATATATATTTTTTAATCTGTTAAAGGAGAAAACAATCTCAAAAAGAAGAAGGAGAGCTTATGACAGACAGGGGGGGGGGGACTGATTCAAATATTAATTAATTTTATTAATGCAATTTTTTTATTTGCATAATACAAATACTGACATTTTGACAAGGGACACAATGATTCACTGTCTCCTATATGGCCCATACAAGATCGAAACCAACAAGTGACCCTCCAAAACTCAGAAAGATTATGGGGGAAAAAATGTAAAGATGTGCATTTTTAAACATTTTAATGGCAACATTACTCACTTTGTAATATTTGATGATCAAATTCAAAGCCTTTTATCCACAAAGCTGGATTTTTTTAAATTTTACTCTATATTTATGGGTGATTATTGACTGAGTCTTTTTTTTATGTTCAGCATGAATTTTTTTTGTATTTAAGTTTAACATTAAATCTGCGCTGTGATATTTTTGCAGCTGACACTGTTGTGGCACAATTTCACATAAACACAACAGTAATGTCAATTTCATCTCACAACACTGACAGCTGTCCAGCAGTAAACATGACGTGTTTACTGCTGCACCGGCACCAAGCTCTAGTATATTTTGGTAACATAAGCATATCAACTGTTGCCGTCAGAGAGAGGTAATGTAAAACACTAAAAGAATGTTTACAGTGTCAACAACGATCCTCCCGAGTTATATAATATCAATAGTGTAGTATAGTATGTAACCTTTGAGGAGTGAAATTACACAATGTTTACCATGAGCACAGGTGCCAGCGTACTAACGTCCTTTCTGCTGTGCATTCTTTAATTCTGTGTTCTAGTGAAAACAGGAAGAGTCACACTAAAGGGAGTCCTTCGAGAGCATGTGTGCAAACAAACAGACTTGCTGGAAACAGACAGTCATGAGGAAAACAGGAAACACGCATGGGGAGGGCATGGAGACTCAATGCTGAGCTGTGAAAGTGTGTGCTTTGTTTTGGTTGCATTTCCATATAATTCCATATATTTTGGGATTCTGTTAAAGAAAACGAAAGACAAGAATCTGGAAAACAGAGAAAAAGCAAAGACAAAGGAAGAAGAAACGATTCTGACAGAATAAATGAAACCATATGGGAGAAAAACTACGCACTCGAATAATTTTTTTTAAAAAAGGCATTCTTTTTTTGGCCCACTTGGAGGAAGAGGGTCTGTTTTACTTTCTGAGCAGTTGGATAGGCATTTAAAGTATAGCTGCAAACAGTCTACCATCAAAGCACCTTTATGAGGTCAGCCTATGGGCAAGTAAAAGCTCTAAAACTTCTTCTACAGTCACCTGGTCCCCTGGGTAGGAAAGCATTAACTAGCAATCCATATCATTTGCACCACAGTGCTTCACAGTTGTTATGAATTTTCTCTTCTGAAAAAGTGTCCTTATATGTACTATGTACAAGGATGTGGGTAAATTCCTTTCTGAAACAACTCCGCTCCTGATTCCAACCATTCCTAAACACCTGGGATCTCATTCATAAAACAGATTCATGAAAACCACCTATAACTACGTATTTACTTTTTAAAAAAGCAAACTAATAAATAAATAATTTACTTTAAAATGTTATAATCAGTGTTAACACAACTGATTGTCATGTTCATTATGTTGGGGGAGCTCTGGAACCACATATCTCCAAGTCTGCTGTGATCATTTGGTTGCTGCACATAGGGAGCACAAATAAAACAGAATGCACTGTTCTACAAAGAGCATTTAAGATAAAAATGAGGTAATCACCCCTATTCTTGTTTCAGTCTTCCTTCACATTGCTGTGTTCTCGTCTGTGCATATCTGTGCAAGTGTTGCAAAGATATTCTGTAATAAAATCTGGGGTTCTTTTTTTTTTTTTTTTTTCAATCCCCATTTTTAGGGGGAACGCGTTATTTTAAAAAATGTTGGTCAAATTCACTTTTAGATGATCTGAAATCAAATAATAAAATAATTGTATTAAATTATACTATATGCTATAGAAACACACGGGTTAACTTGCCTTTTTTTTTAATTGCAAAACATAAATACAAAATGACAATTTTATATGTTAAAATATTAAGTGCAAAAAAAATCCAAAAAGCCAGCAACTATCATGGGAGGCATTGCTATAGGACTATACATATCTCTAGCTGAAACTCGTTACATTAGAGCAACAGTTAAACTCCACATGACAGCAGATGAGGAGATCTGAGCTTCTTGGAATCAGCATCACATGGCCTCCTCTCACCCTCCGCAGCATCCCAGAAATCTCTCCCCACAAAGAAAAGCAACCGCACGTCAGGAAATGAGTTGAGACACACAAGTTCAGACAGGACCTTTCAGTCTGTAACAGCTGTTTCAGTCTTATACACAAACAGACAGATACTGTCGCGTTGGTCTGGAGCTTCCCATGCAAGTAAGGCTAAAGTATGGGAGGAATGTGGTAAACACTGAGAAAGGAAGAGGCCCTGAAGCACCGTCAGTAATGACCCTACAGAGCAGAGGATGACGGGATGGCGAGCAGGATAAGAGTAATTATGTGGTTGTTTGTTGGTAATTTGCTGGTTGCTGTGTGACCTTAAGTGAGGAGGCCCCTGTAATTGGGCTCCCATTACAGTTATTACTATCAGAGTCAGGGAAACCTACATGAGGACTGTGTGCATTTGGAATTAAGCTCATATGGATTTGAAGAGAAGTTAGAGTTGGAATTTGAAAGCACATGTTATGCTAGTATGAAATATGCACGTTCAAATTTTACTTTCATTTTAGTTTCTCTTTTTTGCTTATGATATAGGGTTTCCCCAAGCAGCACTCTGAAGACTGTTAGGGTTTGGCCACACCTGTAAGCCTCCACGCACAGCATAAATAAATTCTGTCTCACATCCTCCTAAGATCAAAACTTTTGATATTTCAGTCAGCTTGGGATTTTTCAAATCCTATAATTATCATAAACCAGGTGTAACCTTAGTTATTACACTTGTTTTTACTTTTGGTCTATTTAATTTTATTACAATAAGAATTAATGTTGAATATTTAGTTTTTTAATCTTGTTTTGTGACTTTGCACAGCTGAGTTTGTTATTCAGTTAATTACTTCAACATACCTCTATAATTAGGTATAGAGATATGTTCCCCTCGCCCCTGCGGGTGGTCTATCCTTCAAGCTCAGGTCCTCTACCAGAGGCCTGGGAGCTTGACCTTGTACAGTTCTAGGCATTTCAGGATCGAGGTGTGGGGCATTGAGTCATAGGCCTTCATCTAATCAGTCTGGGCAGTGCACAGGTTGGGTAGCCTAGTCTTGCACATTCGGCTGACTGCTTGGTCTACCAGTAGCCAGTGTTTCGCTCCTCTGGTATTCCTGCCAATCCCTTTCTCTGCCCCGCTCATTTATTGAGCCATGTGCTTGTTCATCTTAGCCACTATGATACATGACAGGAGCATGACAGGAGCTGTGGTACTGAGGCAGGTTATTGGTCGGTAGTTGGGTGGGACCGGCCCCTTCTGGGGGTCCTTGAGGATCAGGACTGTCCGGCCTTCTGTTAGCCATTCCAGATGTCTCTCGTCAACTAGCAGCTGGTTCATTTGTGCTGCCAGACGTGTGCAGAGTGCAGTCAGCTTCTTCAGCCAGTAGGCGTGACCCATGTCAGGGCCTGGTGCTGTCCAAATCTTCGGACTGTAGACCCTTTCTTGGATGTCTTACACTGTGGCTACTGAACCCGTTCAGGGAGGTTGCTGTGGTCTGCTCTCAGATCCACTAGCCACTGAGCATTGCTGTTATGGGTTGCGTCCTTCTCTCATATGCTCTTCCAGTATTGTTCCGTCTCCAGCCTTGGTACTCAGTGGTACTGAGAGTACACCTTGGCTGGTTCCATGGAGAACAGCTGGTTTACTCTCCTGCCTTCTATCTCTCTGGTGTACCTCTTCAAGCGGCTGGCCAAGGCAGTGATCAGTTTCCGAAGGCCTCAGATATGGATAGCTTGCTATACTTGTTAGGCACCTTCTTTGCCGCAACTTTCTGCAGCTCCAATAGTTGGCTAACCTCCCTCCGTGCTACTTTGATCTTGGCCTCTAGTCTCCATGTTGCTCTTCAACTTGTTCACAAAAACTGTAACCATTAGAGAATCAGATATTCACAACCTCAGATGTGCCATTAAATACAGCAACTTTAATAACTGCTGATATTTACTTTTTCCTATTTATCTTTGAGTTCGTTTCAGTAATGTTTTCCTCTAAATTATCAATGTGCCTTTTAAACCCACTCAACAAGGATTGCTTAAAGAAGTTAAAACATTAATTAATGCATCACATTTAAATATGATGAATCTCTCTTTATTGACAAACGACATACCACAGGCTTTTAAGGTGCTCATGATTAACCATTACTTAAAAAGCCCTTACATGGTCAGGCTGTCTTTCTAAATATAAATCAATTTATTTAATTAAAAACTTTCAGTCAGGATTAAGAGTGCATCATTGCACAGAAACAACACCAGTAAAGGTTGCAAGTGATCTTCTTATGGCCTCTGACTGTGAACTGATCTCTGTGCTTGTCCTGATACACCTCAGGGCACCATTTGATACCAGTGACCATTTTACTACAGACATTAGAACACACTTTGGTATTAAAGTAACTGCACTGCAGTGGATTGAGTCATATCTATCTGATAGACTCCGATTTGTGTATTTAAATTGTAAGCCTTCCTCAAATGTAAAAGTTAATCACAGAGTTCAGTGTGCTCATCTCTAAATATTGTGTTATTTATTTCTAGGCTGGACTATTAAATTTCATTCTTATCAAGTTGCTCTATACGCTCCCTGAAAAGCCTTGATTCAAAATACATGACTGTTGGAGTTTGTTTCTAATATTACTGTTGTTGTGAATTCGGGTATATAAATAAGATTAGAAGAATAGAATTGAACTGTAACATAGATCAAACTATTTATTAATAAATTCCTAAAGAAGGAAAGACAGAAAGAGAGAGAGAGAGTGCAAGCCCGAGAATGTCTTAAGGCAGAGAGAGCAGGTGACATGAAGGTGAGTGAGAAAAGAAGATCATTGTTAAAAGCTGCATACAGTAAAACAAGAAGAGATCAGTTAGTCAAGGGCGACCCCAAATCCCAGACACTCAAATATATGGCCTTGGTAGATTAAACCAAGGGCATATATTCTATACTAGCAAATTTTTCACAACTAGTATGTGAAAAATCTGACATATGCTAGTTCTCTTAAAAACTGCTTTTAAAAAAATGTGTAAGTAAAAGAAAAACTAATCATTTGAGTCTTATGTTATTTAATAAATAACAGTAAACAAAAAAAGTCATATTTGAAAGAAAATTGCTTATATTTTATTTGAATTTTTTCCTTGTCTAACTAGAAGCTTGATTCCAAAATATGACACAATGTTTGATTCTCTGTAGGTTTTCTCCATCTTCTTACAGAATCTGTTCAGCTAGCAGGTCCTTTGTGAATTGGCCCGAAAGCTGCAGTCTGTGTGCACAATTGATACATGTTTGTTTTGCTCACCACACCAAACTCCAGCGTGCACTCAACACTCCTGTGACCCTTGACAAGAGTCTCAGGATGGTATTGGGTGCTCTGCAAATATTAGCAAAAAAAGTAGGGGACTGCTCTGCACACCAAAACAAGAACACACACACACACATACACACACACACCACCACCACCACCACCCTTCCAGTGTAGTGCGGCTGTGGACCACCCAGACTGTCACACACACAGACATACGCATACACTGGCTCACTATTGTTCAGATGTCTGGAGTCGATCCAGGAAAGCAGGCCTCGCTCCACTCCACCTCCTTTGGAATAATTAGCACAAGGAATGGCCTTTGACCCACTGAGCAATAGGGAAGAACTGACCTTTGAGGAACACACAGGGGTACAATGTCCTGAATTGTACATGCCTCTCTGAAGATAAACAATAACTTGGGTTTTAAAGAAAGTGGTTAATTAGCTTCTGCAAAGTGAATGACTGATCTCCATTTAACTATATCAAAGAAGCTATTGGAATATTTTTAGTGAGAAGCTGAACTTTGAACAACTTGCTTCAGGACATCTTTGTTCAAAAGACAGCAGCAGTGTCGACGCCTTTATTTATGAGGGTTATCATAAAGTGTTCTTCGCTGTCACTTTGTGGTGGTATTAGTCTGCTGGTATGTTTATGTTTTTAACTACACGCTCTCAGTTAAATAATGTTTGAATGAAATAACGTAAATTGTGAAAGTTTTAAGCTTCACATTTGAAACCTATTTAAAAATTTAGGTTGGGTTCACCTTAAGTTGCACTTTCTATCACAGCTTGATAGTGTGGACATTTAAAAAAAAAAAAAAAGGTAATAATATGGAATATGGAACTAGTTTATCAATGGTGGATAAACCATTTTACTGGCAAAATGTATTTATTTAAAAAAAACACCTTATGTGCTCAAGTGCTCTGGCTTAAAGATTCACCAGTTTGATTTTGCGTCATTTTATCAGCTGAGACCTGCAGTATGGTCAGTTTAAATCAGCTGACAGATTTTCTTTCAGTGCTTCACCAGCTGTGACAGTGACACAGAGTGACAGTGAGCAGACGGACGCTTTACGCAAAGAGCAGATAGCTGTTAGCCAACAGCCTGGGATACAGCGATTACAGCCGTCACTGCTCCACAACCTGGGCCACCAACTGTCACTATTATTGAGCTACATCACACACAAGGCAAGGCGGCACGTGCCTAGTTACACATGTCAATCTTCAAAGACCTACAATAGCCCCTCATTACATTCTTTACATTAAACCCAAACAGAGCATTTTTCATATATTGTACCATATGGATGGAGAACATGTAACATATTCTTTCATCCAAGGACAGCCATGTACTTGATTTCTTTTGATAAACACATATCTCCAACTCCTGTCCTCATCTGTGGTGCCGTCTGACCCAACCATTCTTCCCTGTATGAATGATATAAACATGGAGCAAGTCAGTGTTGGTAACGCTGACAGACCAAGTCAGCACCCACACATCCAGTTGCTAACTTTACTCTCCACTTTGCAAACCCCAATACAAACTAACCCCCACCATAGCCAGCACTCCCTGGCTCCCTCAATCCCATCATCCCTGCGTAGGGCCGGCTGCCCACAGGTCTCGTGCATGGCTGTGCCGTCTTAAAGGATCTCCCTACCGTTAATGCCACTTAAGCACAAAGCACTTCAGCTGTGGAAGGCTCAGTGCCGACAGTGCCTCCCTGTAGATCAAACATCACCATCCCACAGCCGGCTGTGTGCTGGCTGGCCCTTTTCCGGCTCAGCATGCTACGGCAAGCTGCTGGGACAGGAAGGGTGGGGGTTACTGTACCACAGCCTGAAATGACTGTAAGGGCTGTGGGAGTTTGCCAGCAGCAGAAAAAACAAGGGAAAGACTGAAAGTTAATGGGATTTGATGTGACCACACAGAGATCACACAGAGGTCCACCTGCTTCTTTTGACTGATGTATATGCACCTTTAGACATTTCTGGAAATCACGCTGGATGCTGATTTAAGAATATGGTGGCTAGGTAGTTCGTTGTGACAGCGTTACTTTTTGCTCACAGCAAATTCTGAGGTTTGTACTTCACTCCAGAGCCAAAAACATCTGACAGGAAAGGAAAGTAATGGAATGCAATCCTACTGTGGATCATGACTATTGCTCGGTCCCAGGACCTGCTGGTCTCGACATGGGAGTAAATGAAAACATAAAGTTAAAAGAAGAAAAAGTAGCTTACAGGAAAGAGATCTAGGAACTCAAAAATCAATCTACTTTGGATGACAAAGATTCACCAGATTCCATTCATTTCTACACAATGTCAGCTAATGCAGCCCAAGTAACTGGACATGTTACACAGAATATCAACTTAAAACAAATTTGAACAATATTATAAATACACTGTAATATTACGGCAGATTGAGCCAGATATCCGCGGACTGGATGATACCTCAGAGTTAGGTGTTAAATATTACTGTATGACAGCTATCTAACTGACATACTGTGAACATGTCATACATGTGCACTGTTTTAAAACTAACAGCTTTCCAATGTTTGTGCCATTGCTGCTCTAATTCAACAGGAGGAACAACTGGCTGAGGTGGGAGAAGTGGACTGTCTGGAACAGCAAAGCAACTGTGTGGTTGCAAATGACAGTGCCAGTCACACAGGAGCGCCTGCAAGTCACCATAGCAACAGGAACTGCATCTCAGAGGTATATCTGTGTACTGATTTTCAGTCATTACATTTTGTTAAATTTGGTTCATAAACTGGTGACATGATATTTAGCGCCCTCCTTCAAACAATTAAAAATGCTGTGTTCAAATGAAATTAGTGATTACAACATGTGAAATCTTGTACGCTAGCACACCAATAAAAATTCCAAATCGTGAAGAGCTCAATAAATCAAAACCTAATGTTATAGCATTAGGAGCCATCCGCTACCTCTCCTCCTGCAGCTTCACCGTTACACCTTTTTCTCATTCACATGCATGCATTCTGGCTTGCTTCTGCTGATTTTTAATGCTGCTTTTTTTCCCCCAACGTGACAGCTGCACCTTCAAATTCCAATTGTTTTGACAAATTTCAAAGGTTACTCAGTGTTCCTCTGTGTTTTCCGGTCTGACACTCTCTCACAGCATGATAAAGGACATATGGAAATCACTTCAGTTTGTCATCCAGTAAAAGTGAAATTAACTTCATTGACTGAATAAGAAATTTTAATGATACACAGCAAAAAAAGAGCAGCTGATCAGTTTTCTAATCTGTGTTATAGTAGCAGCAATTCCATTAACATCAAACATTAGGAGCAAACATAAAAATGTTTATTTACATATATATTACACATAACATTATGAGTACCGACGTGTGAAGTGAAAAACAATGATTATCTCTTCAACATGGCACCTGTTAGTGGGTGGAATATAATAATATGGAGGAAGTGAACATTTTGCCCTCAACGTTGACGTGTTAAAAGCAGGACAATGGACAAGTGCAAGGTTTTCAGCAAGTTTGACAAGGTTCAAATTGTGATGGCTAGATGACATGTTTAGAGTGCCACCAAAATTGCAGCTCTTGTGGAGTGTACCCAGTCTGCAGTGGTCAGTATCTAATAAAAGTGGTCCAAGGAAGAAACAGTGGTGAACCAACAACAGGGTCCTGGGTGGCCAAAGGTCACTAATGTACGCGGGCAGTGAAGGCTGGATCTTGTGGTCCAGTCCAACAGATTGGCTACTGTAGCTGAAATTGCTGAAAAGGTTCATACTGGTTCTGGTAGCAAGGTGTCATATTACACAGTGCATCACAGTTTGTTGTGTATGGGGCTGCATAGCTGGAGACCAGTCAAGGCCTCCGTGCTGACCTCTGTCAACTGCCGGAAGTGCCTACAATGGACATGTGAGCATCAAAACGGGACCACAGAGCAACAGAAGGCGTGGTCTGATGAATCATGTTTTGTACCACGACGTTGGCCGTCGTTGGGTGCGTTCATTGCTTACTTGAGGAATACATGGCACCAGGAAGCACTATGGAAAGAAAACAAGCCAGCGGAGGTACTGTGACACTTTGGGACAATGTTCTCCATTTCCATTCATTTAGCTGCACTACAGGCTGCATGATGTAACTTTCAAGATAAATTTTGGGGCTTGGATGGATATTCACAGTGACTAGAGCTCATCAAAACTGTTGTGCAATTATTGTTACATGCTTGTCTTTATGAATTTGCCTCTGTATGTTGTTTATGTGAGCAAGCAGTTGTACAACTACAACTTGCTTCAAAAGTACGGAATCTTTAGTGTTTATGTAAAAAAAACCCACTTCCTGCCTTTCTGGCGCCTGCTCCTGACTTAGCCACAACATAGCAGCCCCCCCCCCCCCGCTCAGGAAGACCGTCTGTGAGGTCATAGGGTTACAGTGTGTTTAGCAGAGGGACAGTCCACAGAGACTTAACTGAGCACTTCTGATAGAGCATGACGAATTATTCACAAGTTTAGATCCAATACTGCAAGCTGTGCTCAAACTTCCACAAACCAATCCATATTTACATTTTACCTGGGTATATAATAATAATCTTTCATTTCTATTTTATGCTTCTGTTTTCACAGCGTCAGTGAGGTTTGAAACTGTTGTGCATTACAACAATGAGCTGAGGAAAATGAAAACTCTTATATGGACATAAAACAAGATTCCAAGAAAGCAGAACAATGTTGAACCACCACTGAGTTCACAAAACAAGAAAATAATAATAATGTTAAAAAAGAGTTCATGTGGTTGACCGGTGAAAGGTAATGGGCGAGGCACAGCTGTTGATGGAATGGAGAGCAGACTTAATGAAATCAATCAGTTTACCAAAGAGGGGTTCCCCTCTTTTAGTCACTACACTGATGGCTTTCCAAATGGGGGGAATCTGTTTTGTGCTATTAATCTCTGATTGATCTGTGGACCAGCTCTTTGAACTAAAGAACAAAGGCTTCCTATTGGGTTACACAGGTCAAGATTAATGATGCGTGAAATCAAGGCCTCAAAGCGGTAAACCAGGAGAAGACACTTATTATCCCTCGGGAAGATTGATGTTTCTCCAATACATATCTGTGTACAAAATTTCTATGGAATTTTGACATCCTTTTTTGTCTACAAATAATAGAAAATAATCAGATAAAAACTGAACTTCAACACAGAGTCCAAGGTTTAGGTTCCTCTGTTGTTGGCTAAGCAAGAATGAAGGTTTTTCCTGCATATTTAGGGCACCTGACATTTACAACTTCAGTCATTAATCAGTACAGGAAGCATACAGTAATATTTCTGACAACACAATTTGCTCCTCACTTTCTGTTATCTGTGACCACTTTCTTCTGGGTCACAGACAACAGAGAAGAGACTGACAAATGGATGGAGAACAACTGGACGTAGAAGAGGGAGGGAAACAGGAGTGCAGAGTGGAGAGAGAAGGGTGGACCCAGAGAGAAGGAAGCCACAAAAGAGACAATTTCAATTCAATTTATATAACACAAAATTGTAACTAAACAACCATCACTTCAAGGCTGTTTAAATTGTATATTGTATGGTAAAGTCCATGGTAATATTAGAATAAAACATTTGTCCCTAGCCACCAGTTTCAGACCAGTGTCACCTGCTCTGGTCCCAGCAATATAATTAACTAGACAGATACCCTAGAGACACGCACTGGTTTTCTTGAGTCACCAATGACCAGATTTTTGTCCTTGTAAGTAATGTCCCAAATGTGAACATATCAGTGGTGTATTGGGCACTTCGGTTTCAGTCAATGCTTCCTTTCACCCAGCCAGGACTGGCTTCCCAGCTGCTTTTGAACATCTGTACCAACTACGAGGGCCTAGCTACTTTTGCCTGTACCAACTACAAGGGCCTAGCTACCTAGCTAACTAGCTACCTAGAGGGTTATTTTGAAAGGTGTGGAGCTGTGTCTCCAATTAACTTAGCCTGGCCTCTAAATCTATAACCTGGCTACATTTATTACAAGTACCATTAATATTAAAGGAGACAGAGGAGTAACTAAACATTTGACAATCTGAGCAGGAACATGCCGGCGAGACAGTTGCTGCTGCAATGCTGCGGGTGTTTCGATTAGGATCTAAGCTAATAGCTATGCTAAGCAAGTGAATCCCTAAAGACAAAATGAGTGAGTATGTATATAATTTGCTGGGGACTTAAAATAAAGTGAGCACTATGTAAAAGTTAGCAATTTGTTTACCAAGCTACACAAATTTCACTACAGAAGTGTTTCCTACCGCATCAGGAAACACTTTCAATATTGTAGCGCAGTTAGAGCACCACCAAGCCACATTAGCAACTAGAAAAAAAATAGTGTTTCTTCTTGCAGGCAGTAGAGTAGTCTGCAGTGTGTGGGCCTTCACCAACACCTGGTAGGGATTAGATGAAGGATTATGGGTGGGACTAAAGGAAAGACTCTATTGTTTTGGCAGGTTGCAGATTAGTGTTTGTGAGGAAGAAGGGTTTTTCCAAAACACTTGCTTTGAAGGTTCTATTTCTTAAATCCTAAAGACTTTCTTAACTTAGTAAAACCCAAATGAACAAACACACTCACACCTATATCTATATGTGGGACTTTAACTTGAGTTTTATGGGGTTTAAGTTATTTAGAAGAGAAAACCTTTCAAGTAGAAAATTAGGAGCAACTTTGCTTTTTGACATCGAGTGAAAAGGTAAAAAGAAAACAGTGACGTGACACTAGGGCTTGCTTATTGAGATCTTTCCCTTGAGTATTTAACTCTGGCAAGCTAAATCAAAGGGTGAAAAAAAAAACATGTATGGTGAGCTATAAAATTGTGTCCAACAGTTGCATTTCTGCTTTTATGCAGATGGTTTATTATACATGTGCAGCTGTTTTTTGATAAAACACTGTTTTGTGCAATAGGGGAAAGGCCCTAATGCAGGGCTGACAGCTAGTATGACAGTTAGGATTAAACTGCCTTATTATTCATCATTATTATTGTTGTTGTTGTTGTTGTTGTTGTATTTTTAGTCATTATGAATTGTCAGCCCGAGCTTTACATTATGTAAGGTTCCCCAACTTTGTGGATTTCTGTTTGCAGTATTAACCACATGAATCACATCCAGACCTCTTAAGAGAAAAGCTCTGACTGAGCAAGGATGTCTGTTTTCTTGGTTTGTTTTTCACCCTTATTTTTGTGTTAACCCACATTTATACTGTATGTAAGAGTATAGTGTAAGTGTAACAATGAACAGTAGCAAAAGTGGTGCATCAACAGCAGATTGAAAGGCAGGGAGATGCTCTTTAAATCCAGTGAGTAAATATAACGAGGATGGAAGGATAAGATAGGGTGAAAGGGATCAGAGGAGGAATGGAGTCAGGAGACACTATTGTCACGTACTGGGAAGTGGGCAACACAGTGGTGCATTGTGGGAGTTGACACAGAGGCTCGAAAATGCTGAATAAAGAGCTTTGGCTTGGTGCTGTGTTGAAAGCACTAGAGTGTAAAAACAGGCCAGAAGCATCCATTCACAATAATAAAAAAAACTTTTACTCTGTCCTATAAAATGCTTTAATTTTGTACTCTTAAATCTTATTGACTGATTTTGCTGCCACTAAGTAAGTGGAATTTTAAATAAAAGTACATACATTACGATTATTTTGTTAATCATTGCTGCTAAACTCTTAGCTGCTTGTCAAGATTGCTAAAAAAATGTATTTTTCTTAAAAGTTTTAGTGTAATTTTGGGGGTATTTTTGAACATGTTTTCTACTGAGGATTTACATTTTGTACTGTAACCTTTTAGGCGATATGTGTTTATGTATAATCACACTACCACTGTATGTTTAAACCAAAAATGATTGCTATTATACAGGAAACATTTGGCCTTAAAATAATTACAGGTTGTTACTATAGTGAATTTCCCCCACAAAACGTATTCCATTAGCTTTGATAAGAACCCTGTTGTAACTGATGAAATTCTAATTTAAGTCATCCAGCCACTTCAGTTGAAAGGTTTAAGTTGTGCTTTTCATGTACTTGCTTGCACTGTTTTGTCATGCTTCATGTTAACTTTCACCCACTGAATCAAATGTGAAGCTTGAGAGAACTTGACCCAGTGTGACAGGGAACGTGGGATGTCCTGGCATCTTCAGGCCCCGGCTGTGACAACAGGCTTAGAGAAAACACTATTAACCAGGAAAGGATTCTTGAGTCGTGAGCCAAACACATGACTAAAGAGACACATGGAGACCTGATGGGAAAGGAGTAGTGACACAGTTACCACATGAAGAGAGAGCATCACACTTTCAGGATCTGCTAAGCTGTCTGTCAGTCTCAAAGATAAAGACAACATGTGAGCTGTTTGCTTAAAAACTTAAAACAAAAAGCTTTTAATTACACTGGCAGTGTTAAAACTCTTTCCCTTTAACTTGTAATTAACAAAGTAATTAACTGCATAAGCATTGCTTCTACTATTCAGTTATGTCTGCCATATAAATAAAAAAAGATATCACACTACCAAATCAGGAGTATCATAGACTGTGTTTTCTCTGGCGGTTAGGAGTTAGCTGGAATGGCAAAGGGTGAAACTACCAAAATAATTGTAGAAATACTGTGTGGTAAAACAATAGGGAAAAGATGAAGGAGGAGAGACCAAGTAAATCAAGAGTAAACCTTCGACAAGTATTCATTTGGATGGAGCTTCAGATTCAAAAGCAACATTTGGTTTCTTATATTTAAATGTAGCTCAGCCTACCTAGACGACTACAACTGGGTAACCGTGACAACTTTCTGTATTTGGCAGTGTTACAAGTACCAGCATGTACTCTGTTTGAGATTATCAATGGCAAGCTGGTAAGCATGTCTACCTGGCCCGTTAAGCTTCTTATGACATCTGTCAGCTAAAAGAAAGTGTTCCTGGAGTGCTGTAAATGACTAGTTTAGGGCTGCATGTGGGGATTCTTTTAACTATTAATACATAACTTCTTTTTTTTTAAAGTGAAGCAAAAGTCAGAAAAACCTGAACTAAAGTTATATATATATAGACTTATATATCTAAATCTATATATTAATAATCTTTTGGTTGCTTGAGCACTACAGTTTGTGATGGGTATGGATCTTTGTTGTATTCCTTTCAAGAAAACTGCAAATCTGGCTTTAAGTATAAGATCTTTGAGTATTCTTCTGAAACACTGACAAAGTGCAGTGCTTTTCAATAGGTGTTTTTCCTCATCAAAAACATCAACACAGAGGTTGAAATATTGAATAGGAGGCTGAAACAGTCAATAAATGTTGTATTTTTAAATCATTTTTATTAGTTTAGACATATGAGACGAGAAAGGCAGGAAGAATAATCTACTACAGCTGACGCTAAGTGTTGTTTCACTGAGATCGAACTGACATCAGCAGAATACATCATGGTGGAAATAAACTGTTACACTTGGCTACAGCGGCACTGGTAGATATTGGCAGGTATTATAGACATTTCGGGCTAATGATTCATGCAGAGAAGCAATATTGTCCATTTATGGTAAGACTGTGTAAATTGAGTTTTGGCCCAGTCTGTGTTTGTCCCTTACATTGCGGTGTATCTAAAACAACCTGTAAAAGACTAAACACTAAACTCCTAATATGTTGTATGGACCATTCCTCACAAAGTGAATAACACAGCCAAAAAATTATTTTATTTAGTAGGTGTGTGTGTGTGAGAGAGAGCGAGAGAGAGAGAGAAGGGTTAATAGGATATGGCAGTCAGAGCTGCTACCCACAGCCCAGATGGCACTTCCCATAAATCTGTGTTCCTCTGCGCGTGCGCACACACACACACACACACACACACACACACACACACACACACACACACACACACACACACACACACACACAAAGAGTTTGGAGCAAGTCGCTGCTTAAGTGTGCTCACTTGCAGATCCTCTACTGGAACTCCAGAACGACAAATAGTAAGTCAAAAGACAAAGTGGTTTCTCTTGAGACAGATTAAATGCACTCTGGAGGCTCACCAAGTCGGTTGAGGCAAAGCAGGAAGGATGCGTGTCCCACTAGAATGACCTTCAACCGACATGGCCCAGGAGCAATAACACCCCACGATGTCAGGAAGTCCACCACTTCCTTATCTGAGGAACTGAGACGACCTGTTCCCACATTGTGTCCCTTATTCCAAAGAAAAAAGGAACAGGGAAAAAAAAAAACACGCTGAAACGGAGCCACATCGGAAGTCCAGCAGGATTTGTGGGAAGGGAGTACGAGAGATTTATATTCTGTTTTGTTTTATGGTTTTTTTTCCTTTTAGTTTTCTGGGAAGTCAAAAAGAAAAAAGCTGAGTTTGAGATCAGTCTGATAAGGCAACTGTGAGGTATTCAGAGTCTTCGTCTCAAATTATGATTCCTGTACTTTACAACTGTTGAAAAAAATCTTCCTTCACACTGCCAGAAAGTAGATATAACAAAATGATGTTAGTCCCGTGTTTTTACAGTTGTGCACACACAATATTGAGATTAAGGTTGCATTTGGAAGTCATAGTGTTTTTTTTAATAGATGAAAACAAACGTTCTAAGCTGAAATATTCCTTTAAAGTTTACTTCTTTTAATTTTGCATTATCAGCTATTTAAGAGAGCTGTTCGTCTTTTTAGCTGCACAATGTGTTTACAGACAGAAAAAAGAAGACAACTCCTGTTTAGCAGTTAAATTTAAAGTCTTAACCCAATCTGTGCAAATAGGAAGACTTAGGAAGTGCTTAAGACTTCATTATTATGTTTTTCTCTCAAAAACAGCCATAAGAGCTTTCATTATAATTGCATTATAAAAGCACTGTTGAAATAGTCACCTGTATTAAATATGGGATAAAAATATGTCATGTAAGCACAACTATTTAGGGTTCAATACACACTGTGCCCAGGATACAGGAAGTCTGAGGAGAAACAAATTCCATTTTATTGGCAGACAAAGGAATGGAAAAGGCTGAACCTGCTGTCCGAGGTAGAGGCCTTGTGTACATGCATCTGCGCTTCTCGTAAGTGAAAAAGAGGAACAGGAAGGCTGAAAGACAGACAGAGAGAAACTTAGCTTAGGGATCAAATGACAACAAACAGATCTAACAGGGCTACAGGTCCCTTTGAACCTTCTCAGTGCGGAAGTAAACTTTTTTTTTTTCCCTGAGCTCTCTTTTTTTCATTACGTTTCTTTTTTTTCCCTTTTTGTCCCCCTTTCCACCGGAGATAAGCTTTAACATGCTAAGCCCTGTAAAAACAGGCCTAAGTGTTTAAGCTGAGACCATTCTGCAAAGGTATCCTAATTTGTGATGCTGCATCACGCTGCTGAAGTGTGTGGCACAGGGGGGAGATTCCTAGTTGTATGGCAGATATAGACTGCAAATACATATAGCCTTGTTTTAAAAGATGATGGCCCCAAAGGTTGAATTACTATTATAATCAAATTTTACTTGTGGCTTTATTTCCATCAATCCAATGTCTCTGTTGTGACCTCCAGCGTAAGCAACCACTTAAGATCACTTCTTTGCATATCTGTATTGCCAAGACATATTCCCAAATATTTGTGATTCCTTATAAATAAAATAATGAAAATAAACAATCAGTCAAGGTCAGTTCAGAGAATGTTTTCAACACTGTTTTTAAAAACATTTTTTTCATCTTCCTACCAGCAACATGTGTCCTCATTTTTAGATGCTGAACCAAAGGCAGTGATTAAGGGCTGTATAAGTGTCACATTATACAGTAAATGAAGTAGCAAGAATATCTTTCTGTACATGTGCATCTTAAATAAAGTACAATCAGTAACTGTTAAAGCCATATGCCGAGACCAGTGAGAGCCGATACTATACTGCAACTTAATAGGTGTGGGTGGAGGGCCCCCTTCTCCCCTGCAGTCTTTCTTCTTTTCTCTCTTTCCCCTCCTTTCTCTTTTTTTTTTCTGGCCTCCATTTATCACCTCATCCACCTAGCGTGGGTTACCATGGAATGTCTGAAAAGACAATCCCATGGTTTTTTTTTTAGAAATGGTGTAGAAGCAGTAAAATAATAAGAGAAGTTGCTCAGTTGGGAGCTAAAGGTGTTTGGTTTCCAGCTTGTGCTGGGTTTGAGGCAACAAGCAGGTTTACCGGGTAAAATGATGGTACATGAAAAAAGGTTGGTGGCCAAGATTAGCATCTGAAAACAGAAGAGTTATTATAACAGCAGGGCATATTAGAAAAGCAGTCCAAAAACAGAATTATCTTCTTGGCAGACTTGAAAAACCTGTGAAACACAGGTTTTCACACATTCGATCTGTTAAACTGCAGGAGAATTTTAAGAACTTTGTTCAACTTTGAGTTTTATTGATGTTTTTTAATGTTAAAGAAAACAAGTGCAGTGAAAACTGTATGTTAAATGTTTCTTAATGTCAGCTTTCAGTGCTGTAAACCTAACGCCTCTATCGTGCTGGGGTTGACAGTTTATCTCTTAAATCCCGCACAAATAAAGACACCAGCGTTACAAGATATCCTCAAGGTAAAAGAGAACTTTTTTCTAGTCTTCTTTTGGGGATTTGGGTTGGCAGAACCTTAAAAAGATAAAATCTGAAGGATAAAGATTTACATCCCCATTTTAAATTAGCTTTACATCCTTTGTTTCTTGACCGGCCACCGTATTTACAGCAGACAAAGACCAGCAGATAAGGCTCATTTAATAAAATAGTCAATACTGGTTTGACAAGTCCTTCAAATAGGCATCAGAGCATTGCTTCCGCAAATAATTCCATGGTTAATTAACCAAAGGACATACGCGTACACACACACACAATCATCATTCAGTAGTAAACTGTGACCGTGCAATTGCCTGGTGGCAAGTCCGGTTGTTAGAGCTCCTTCCTCAATATAAACAGGAAGCCCCTCCTCTAGGAAGCTATTAACATGTTATGGGATCATGTTCACAATGCACTAACAACACACACAGCACTTGTGCTCACTGTAAAGCAAGTTCTATGTGCACTTAACGAGATCTAAGTGGAAGTGAAGGGGGAAACTGGTCATTAAATGTTTGCATGCGAGTCTCCTGCTTCAGTGCACAAAAGATTTTGTGACTGCATTTGTTGGTTTGTGTTTTCACTTATACAAAGTAATGAGAGTTGCAGGCTGTGAGGGCAAATTTCAGCAAAGTGAAGTCATTTTCATCAGCCCTCTGGTTCACAGTTTAGAGTTACATTCAGTGTTAGGCATCTGTTTAAGACCTAATGCATTTCAAAGGAATCACCACTCAAGAACCACTTTCTTGCAGTTCAGGAGCTCTTGATCATATTTCACCATCTTCATTTTCCATTTTTAGCTGTCATGGAACTGACATTATTTTAAGGGACTTAAACATTCATCTTCTTGATAAATCACACACTTTTCACAAATGTGTCAGTGAAGGAGATCAGTGAGTGTATAAATAGTGATTTTTACTGGTGAGTGCAAAAGGACATTTGAGAAATTTACAGGTGGCTAAGTACTGAGCAAAACTGGAAGATTTTTCATGTAGAAGTCATTTTACATCAGATTTCATCAGCACCTATGGTCATGAGTTTTGGGTAGTAAGTGGTTTCTTCATAATTTTTTTTTCTTCTTTATAAACGTTAGCAACAGTTAAAAAGATCCTTTCAGCATTAGGATGGTAGATAGGAAGTACAGGAACAAATATTGAATGTGAGCGTGTTCAGTCTTCTACGGTTTTCAGTGGTTTGAGCGTTTACTTCAACTTTCTATATTTGTACCTCACCCGTTTATGCTGTTTATCATTTTTAATATTATAATAGAAAACAACAGGATTTCGACCACTGCAACACTTCACTGTGCTTCAGGTAAAGTGGACCTGGGTTTCTCAGCAGCCTGAACCGCGTTATGTAACTGGGAAGGAGAACAGGGAGCAGGAGGATGAACACCAATGAAGCCAGAGAGGAAGCCAAGGATGTGGTGGAGGGAGCAAATGGCAGCCTCTGATAGCTCCCTCTTTGTGTGGCTTTTTTTTTTTTACTGCTTCCTCCCGTCCCAGCCGCATCGCTCACCGCATGGCCTCCGCTGGAACAACATAAACAGCTAGAGACCATAGACTGGGCGAGAGCAAGCCAGAACATTTCAGGCACAGAGCCACATGGAAACAAATTACAGGAAGGGCTTTACCACATTTATGCACAGTAGCTGAACTGAAAGTAAATGATTTTTCAGATACAAGGTTGAACTTGATTAATTATGAGTATATTAATTCAAAACTGTCAATAGTAAGAAAATACTAATATAAAATCTTACTGGCTACACATAACCTGGGGACACATAAGTGCTCCTTAATATTTGGCAGTAATGTGAATGCATATAGTTGACGAGCCGGAAAGTTCTTAAGTGGCATACCTTTTGAATAGTATGACTGTATAGTCTATAGCTGGTAAATATATATTTTAGTCAAGCTGTTAAAGATGTCCTGTGAAATTATACATTAATCCACCAATAGGCCAAATATCCCAGCTTTCCACTAACAATTGAATGCACCATGCATTTGAGGACTTGCTGCGCTAAGACAGTAAAGAATCAGCACAAATGTATCATCCATAGATACATATCAAGTGCACCTTCATTTCATGATGAAAACGTGAAAGTGAAACAATCAGTTTCTTTGACACATTTAAAATGCGCATCTAAACATTTATAGACTTATTTGCCTACGGAAAACGGTTTAACACAAATCCCAACTGCTGGATATTTGAGTGGAGGTTTAACTCAAAATTGAGCACATGTCATATTTTGGTCATCTGAGTTTTCATTTTTGACCATTTTGAGGTTCTCTCAGTACAAGGCTGTCTCCTTTTGTCTGGATACAGTAAGTAATAACCAATTAGCTATTTATTCATAAAAATTACATTTATATTACATGTATTTTAGGAAAAATGCACACAGCTTGGGATTTAAAATGGCAAAGCATAGCATTTACAATCAAAAGAGATGTTATTCTTGAAGCAGTGAACTGCTAAAAACACCTGCAAATGAACAAGTAAACACACACAGGCAGAGGTCATATAGCAGACAAGGACTCTTTGTTTTTTTAAATATAGCTGCAGCTCTTTGAATGTGCAATCCACATAAACAAACACACACACGTACATACATAAATGGAACGCTTAGCTGTGCAGCTGGATGTCTTTAAGAAGTACCGAAAGGCATGGAAAAACTATGTTGGTACTACACACGCACAAGCACGCAGACACACAAATTCACTGCAACCACTGACCAATCCTGACTGACCCATCGACCTATGAGAAAGACCACCATGGAGGGCATTTAAATTGACACACACATACACATCTGGCAGTCTGGGGGCTTAGCAGAACAACACACTTCATGTCTTTGTGTTGCCGTCTGAGGCAAAGTTGTCCTCAAGTGGAATGAACAGGAGATTCATCTGTCCCTTCGCTCTCTGTCCTCCGCCTCGTTCTAGATGCTCGCAGGTCTTTCAGAATCTGAGACTGATGGCTTAGACACTCCTTCAACTTGTCCTCAGTCAGGGTGAGACGCTCTTCCAGCACTGAAACAGTCTGCATGAGGTGAAGCGGTGGGGGTGGGAAAGCATGATAATTACAGAGAAGTCATAGAATAATTATACATGTAGAAACTAAGCAGAGCAAAGTTCAGTCTGAAATCAATCCTTTCCCAATGTAGAAAAAAAATAAAATAAAAAAACCCCACAAAAGTAAATGACAAATAGTCATGGCTTTCAAATTATCATTATTATCATTATTATTATTCATTTTGGCCTTGATGCATGAGATAGTCGAGATAGTAGAGAAGGCAGAAGTGATTTAAAATTAAATATTTATATTACAAAGATTATTTGATAGTTCATTAGGTGTCAGTTTCTGGGAATCAGAAAATGCACCAAATATTTCTTATAGATGATAATGTCTGTGAAACAAAGTACATACAGCAGCACATTTTTTATTTCTGGAGCCAATTTTCTCATAAAACTGCAGAAGTGAAAATGTGTTCAATTTTTTTCTTCTCTGTCCGCAAATGTCATAAAACATAAAATGAGATAATGTCTCTGTTCATCTAATGGTGACACTTCTCAAACAGACGAAGAAGTGGGCAGGCAAATCAAATCTTCTCGCTCCACCGTTTGCTTTTCTTTACCTTTTATGAGACTTGTGCACACGTGGAAGCTCTCAATGTCTTTTTGCTTCTTCAGTAAGAACAGAACATAGCAATGTTGAATAGTAAACAACCTGATGCTGGGCTTAAACACTTCAGAGGGAAAAATTGTCCTCCTTCAATGTTTTTCACTGCTGTCGATATTGTGAGTTGACACATATAAGCTTTACCTGATAACTGACCTGTGTGAGAATATCCAGCTGTTGAACAATGTGCCGCAGGGTAGAGCTCACACTTGATGGATGACCAGAGAGAACTTCCAGTGGGTGTGTCTGCACCATCTCTGCTTCTTCCTCTCGTCTTCCTTTTCCTTCTTTT
Source organism: Oreochromis niloticus (assembly GCF_001858045.2). Lineage (NCBI taxonomy): Eukaryota > Metazoa > Chordata > Actinopteri > Cichliformes > Cichlidae > Oreochromis > Oreochromis niloticus. Next base: position 41,495,945 of record NC_031972.2, on the reverse strand, counting down.
CTGTCAGCCCTCGTTTCATTCTCAGCAGTCGATTCTGCCCTACTTGCACTCCCACCCTCGATCCATCCGTCCAGTCTTGAATTGGCAACATGACACGCTGGCAAACCGTTATAGTGGTGACTGTTAGCAGCAGCAGACTGCATGGGTGTCAAGCGGGGCCAACTGTTTAAGAGCTGGAGATGAAAGCAGGAGAAAACGCAAACTGTGTGGATATTATTTTTGCTCCATTTGTGTTCCAAATGCACTGTATCACATGAGAAACCCATATTAAATCAAATCACTCATTGTGACTCTCAGACATTTAATTGAGAACAGGCCACTGAAAACAAAGAACTCTTAAAAAATACAAGGTGTTTCCAAGTGCTTGCTTCAGCATCGTGGTGGAAATGCAAAGGAGTCAGAAAGAACTAGAAAACAGTTGGAGAAACATCTGAATGACGTTAAATGTCAAACTGTTAAAGGAATTAAAGTTTCAGTTTGCAGTGAAATGACTGATTAAGTCCCTTTTATTTTTAAGTCTGACATGCAAGATGAAATCTACTTGATAAAAAAAAAAGTTCAGGCTGAAATGAAAGTCTTGAAAAATACAGGTTGGGCCTCCTGGAACTAATTTCATGTGGGAAATTTATTTTTAAGTTGAGAGTTATTAAGATACCTTTGTATCACTCAATCCTCATAGTAAGAATAAAGCTCAACGAGACCAACGTTTGTGGTACAGGGGACGGTTTAACATTAATTATAGTGGGCCGTATCTGGGATGCATCAGTGCACTCAAAGAATACTATAAATCATGTCAGAATTACATTCTCTCCCATCATTTGACATCATACACAACGTGCCAAAAGGAGTGCTCTTTAAAGCAAATTAACATTTGGTCTTTGTTAGTCTTGGCAACCCATGGAGCAGCTTTTTCCCCCTTTATTTTTGTCTTTTCCAAACACTGTTAGTACCTGGCATCTCCTTAATGACGCTGCACTCATGGCAAAAATCGACTGGAATATGAATCGAAGTATTGGATGTTACCAAAGTATCAACTGGAGTTTAATTGTAACTACTTTTTGAACTTAAAGTTGATTATAAAACAGCTATGCCAGTACATTACCCTGTTTGAAATATACATGTATCAAACAGTGACAGAAAGAATACATCAGAGGTTTTCATGATCCTGGATGATATGCAATCATAATACACAACACTATGCAGAGACGGCCAACATGCTTCCTATCTCACTGTTCTGTCAGTGAAGTAGGCCTTGAGCCTGTTGCAACTTGGCAGACTGAAGTAGGTGGATGACTCACACTACTGGATTACTGAGTGAAAGGCAGATTTTGTGACCGCCTGACTACCTTGCTAGCTAAAGACAAGTCCATAGGCTGTTTGCACTGAAGAGCTACAGACAAAGAGCAAAGCAGAAAAAAAAAACCTACTATTTTGTTTTTAATGTGACCTTTGTTTTTGTATGTAATGTAATTTTTTCCCTTTCACAAGAAGAACATAACAAGGGAAAATGAACAATGAGAGAGAAAAAGAAGGGGCGGCTCATTATATTCAGTGTAATCAGAGTCAGAGACTGCATTCATTACAGCAGAGGCATTTAACACAGTAGCTATACAGCAGAGAATTATCTATTCTAAAGAACCAATCACTGCTCAAGGACAACTATCCCAACTTTTAGGAGGTATGGGTTCAAACTAACATTTTTTAGATTTAATAAACTTTTGCTTAAAAACCACCTTAGCTCCGTAACCTCTTTCCAAACATTACTGTCATTCTGCAGATCACATGCCTTAAGGGGCTAGCAGTGACATTTAGTAACATCAAGTGATGATAGGCAAAATAGCTCCTGGTGACATGAAGTGGGCAGGTCCCAAGTTACAAAATTCAGACGCAAACAACGGAAGCAACTACCAATGAGAGCGAAGAATATTGTTAAGTTGCCCCGAAACAATGAGCTATCGGGGGCAAACAAACTGTTTCCAGTTTGGATCATGATTCCATTATTTTTCAATAAATCAACTAATTTTAAATAAAATGTCCATATCTCAATCCATATTCTGAATCACTTATCTAGTTCAAGGTCACAAGGGGAATGAAGCCTATCCTACAAGTCATAAAGAAGAGGCTGATGATACACCATCAACAAGTTGACAGGGCTTTAAAAAACCCCCAGAAAAAAACCAAACGTTTATTCAACGACTTAATCTACAGCAGTGGCATCTTAAAACTGTTTAGTCTTGACAACCAACAGTTTTGGCTAAATAAATATATGAACTGACTTGTTGCTGGTTGCTGGTTGGCAGGAAGAGGAGGGTTAAGAGGAGGAGGATGTCACACATTCCTAGCCTAATGCATGGAGCAATCGATTCCGGCTTACTTCCTGCATACTGTCCTCACTTCAAAGAGAGTAGTGGGCAGGCAGGAGAGGGTGGAGGGAAGAGAGGAGGAGTAAAGAAAAGAGAGGGTGGGTTGCGATCGACCGCTGGGAGGAGGTGAACATAGCTGTCAGTGTGTGGATGGTAAGTCTCGTGGAATCTTGAACACCTTTTCACTCCTCGTTGAGACATCTTGTCAACATATGCTCAGCTCATTTACAGTTAACATCCCTCCACCCCCTCACCCACCAGGCAGTTTGGATACAATTAACGTATAGCAGGCAACGTTTAACTGTAGTTCGCCTGTGTGTCAACACACACACACACACACACACACACACACACACACACACACACACACACACACACAGGAGATTGCTTCTAACTATAATTTGTTAGAAGCATGTTAAAAGGTGGTGCACGGCATTATCAAGTATCTAAAAGATATACAAAATCAAGGAAACATGGATTGTTTAATGTAAATGGGTAAGTGGAGCTAAAAACTCACAATTTACAATAAGGATAATTTCAGAGATTAAATCATGTCTGCTACGCTGTGTGGTCATGGCAGGAATGTTGGTCATGGCAGGAATGTTGCAAAAGTTCTGCTGGCAGTGTTTTCTGTTTGATAGGAGTAGCTGGTTGGGTTTGGTTGGTCGAGCCAAGCAGCGCAGAGGAAAAACTAGACACTATGATAATGAGGTGGCAGACTGTGTGAGCTGAGTGTGCTCAAGTGTCAATAGGAAGGCAAGAATATCAACACAGCCTGTACTCAAAGTACATGTGCTTGCCCAATCTATGAAGTGCTTCCTAATTTGGCCAGTTTACTCCACAGGTAATGAGATGCAATATGAAAGACACAAATGTGAGTGTCTAATGGCAAACCAGCACTATTAAATGCTAATCACTGATTATTCAAAGATATTGTTGATAACTTGACTGCAGCAGATTTACTTAAAAAGGGAAGTTCATTAGAACCACAATCCAGATTCAAATGCTGATGGCAGCTGTGATGTTTACGATCAAAAGGATCCCCAGGAGAAAACAGATCGCAAATAGCCTCACCTCCGCTTCTAAATCAAATCACAGATGTCTGATCAAAAACATTATTTCCATGAGCACCAGAATTAGCTGCACTCTCTATTGTTGGCAGGAAACCTCAGGCATTGTGACCCTTGTATAACAAGCCATTTGATCTTAATTGAAGGGCCTCTCTGATGTTCCTTCCCTTACCACTTGTGAAGCCACAAGCGCATCTTCAAAACCTGCCTGATGTTTATTAATTAACATGGAAAATCCTCCCTATGAAGTAGGCAAAGGGTTCTCCAAAGCAGCACTGTAATTGTTTTACCAATATTCAATCCACCAGGCAGTTTCATAACAGCTGGAAAAGCACTGGCTAACCTCTTCCTCATTAAGGCTCACCGCTGCACTGTCATCACACAGATGCAGGCATTTACACCTGCTGTTAAGGCGCAAGAAGCTGCAGCAGTATTCTCCTAAACGTTAAGTGCCGCCACTCAGATAATATCGCAGCAAACGCGCTGATAAAGAGGAGAAGTCAAAACCGGAAGCCAAGACTTTGAAAACCTGAGTTTTTTGGAAAGAACTTTGGAAAAACAAAACAAAAAAAATACTTGACAAACAGTTGCAACATCTCCCTCTGTGTCTGTCTCTAAAATTGTGGTTAAAAACTGGCATAATCTTACACCTGTGTCTTCAATCCAGGTATGACAGCGGTCGCCCAATAACAAAAAAAAAAAAAGAAAAAAAAAAAAGAGGCGCACAACCGGCTGATGTGCCACAAAGATTGTGTCGCACAACACATGGATGTGACATGAAAATTGTCAGGCAGACCAGCCAGGGACAAGCATAAAAACAATGTTAGGATCCTGTTTTGGTTCAGGCTCCATTCTTCAAATTTGCCAAGCTTGACACATTCTGGGCATTAGTACGCCTAACATCAACGCTGAATTTGTTGCACATGTATCAAGTTTTAGAAGAGTTTCAACATCATCTGCATCTCTTGCTCATTAGTTTATGACTGCTGTTTTGCATGTACATACTCTCGTACTATATAGAGCATAACATATATGTGAAGTTGGGTTTTAAACTGATTGTATATTTAATAGCTATTAAAGCTTTTTATCAACAAGCTGATAAATTTTAGGAAAATTGCAGACAATGGGAAAAGTTAAACTATACGTAAAGCTTTTTGTCAGCCTTTAAAAAAAAAAAAGAAAGAAAAAAAAATACAAAGTCTTACTACGTGACATTCCACAGAGTACATCAGTAACCATCATGTAACATTGGCACTCCTTTCCTGTATCACACAGTTTATGCACCATCGATATTTTTCCTGTAATGGGAAGGGAGCGTTCTCTAGTCACAGGATGCCATGTAATGCAGTTAATAAAGCAGACTCCATGGCAGGAGGAAATCCTTAACCCCCCTCTTACCGTCCTCCACCCTGGTTTCACTTTTTTCACTTTCACACACACAAGCAAATGGTTTGCCTCTGGATGCATTAAAGGTGGCACGTACGCACATGTAGGCCAGCAATTGTTACCAACTCACGAAGATGCATTCAAGATGCATTACTCAAGACAGCTAAAAACAACACTATATATTGAGAAAGCCAAAGCCAAAACAAATGCACATCTTTTATTGTAGAATGATAAATGTTAATTGTGGTACAAATCCATGATTCAATGGACCGACTTTTACTTTTTCGTGTCAGATTGCTGCTGGCCTGAATGTGGCCTTAGCCCTGTGTGAAAATCTCATCTCCTTCATTCGAATGAGGCCAGCACATTGACACAGTGAATGCTAAGGATTCTTAGCTTTTTCAACAATGACATGAAAATACACACATAACTCAGTGAAAGGGCGCTGAACTAGCTAATCAAATATGTGGAATTACTACAATTTTGGTTGTTCTGTAATGTGAAGGCTATATGACTCCAAGACAACTGTGAAACCTCTTTCCAATGATTTGGTTTCTGACAAGCCTTTAAAGTCAGACTAACAACAGTTATAGTATCAGATTTAGCATTGAGTGCTGAAAGTGATATGCAATTATTGATTTTTTTTCCCTCCTCACAAAAATGAAAAACACTTTTTTAGTGATGAGAAAAAACAGCCAGTCCTCTTCCCATCTGCCCCTAACATTTAACCTGGCAGGACATCTGAAGCCTCCATTTCATGTTGGTCCTGCCAAGACACCACAGCAGACGACTCATTCTCCTTTCAACTCTGTCACCCCTAACTGTCATCTGACAAGGTGCTCTATACCACACCCACAAAACGGAACTGTGGGTGTGGTATAGAGTCGCACAAACAAAATTAACGAAAAAAAACAAAAAACAAAAACCCACAACAGTTAAGTACGTTCACATCCACCTATGAACACAGTGACGGGTCAAAAAACACACAGAGAAAATAGGCACACCACACAGTCACATGAATTAGCACAGATGTTTGTCAAAGGTGTGGCGACACTGATGTTTTTAAAGCACAGAGCTGACAGATGAGCAGGAAGCAAGAGGACGTTCATGTGGCTTTGAGGAAGTGCATATATCCACTTGATTTCTCACCCTCCCCTCTCCCTCGCTCCTCTGTCTGCCTCGAACATCCGCACTAAAGCCACCCACACACAAACGAAAATATCCTGCTTGCCATTAGATACAGTGTTTTCTGTCCACATCACACACGCATAAATGGGAACTGTAAACACCTCAACCACAGCTAATAGAAAAACAGTAGCTTCCTGCCATGTTTCAGTGGCAGATGACCCAGACACACAGAGGCTAAAAGCACTTGGTAATGCGAAGAAAGGAAAAAAAAAAAAAAAAGTAATAGTGATGCTGTTACAAATGAAAGCATACTCATTCTCAGAAGACCACACACACAGAATAGCGTGGTTAGACCCATAACACCACACATAACGCACTAAACAGCAGCTTGAAAACTGCCTCACACACCAACACATATCTTAAATAGAAATGTGTGACATACACACGGAAGCGATTCTTACAAGAAATGTTCCATGTCATAGCTCAAACAAATTTGATATAATCTCTCTCTCTCTCACACTCTCACACACACACACACACTCTAACACACACGGTGTTATTGAAACTGGTGCTGAAATGAATGTGTGCTGCTTTTAAATAAGGTGTGCAGTCCCTTCAAATGCAGAAGTGAGAAAAAAAAAGGAAAGAAAAAAATCATCAGTAAGAGGAAAGGAAATAAAGTGAACCCCACACAAAAAAGGTGAACAGTTCTGGCTGAATGCTCCTGATAAAGAATAAACAGTTTAAGAGTAACCAGTATAAATAAAATGCTAGACAGGCAGTATTTTATGATGTATTATTTATGGAATAGCAGAGTCCTTAATAGAGCTATCAGGATCTTTGAAGCTGCACAGATAGAACTGACATGGAGCAAGAAGTTCTGGGGTCAGATTTCTCTCAAAGCTTGATAGAGATCAAAACTGAACAAAAAAGGAGGATGAAAAAAGTAAAGGAGGATGAAAAGATCTCAGAAACACGATTGCTTCACTTCAGTTTACACACTCACAAAACAGTTAATAAGGCAATATTACAAAAACATTGCAACCAAAATGTATTGCAATACCAACAGCGGACAAGGAAAAAAGAAAAAACAGAGTTGAGAAAATTAAAAAAAACAAACAAACAAAAAAAAAATAACCTCACCAGCTCATGAAAATCTCATGAAAATTATGTAATCCAAACCTTCTGTCACTCATAAGTTGTGGATAGGGTTTGAGAAGTTTTAGCTTTGTTAAATGTGAAATATGTAGGAGTTGCTTAATGGGTAAAGCACAGCACTCACATGAATAGTGTTTATAGGTTACCACTCATGCTAAAAGTGGATACAGTGGTATCAGAGGACTTTTCATGAAAGCCTCTACCAAAAAAGGTTGTTCAGTGTTCATTAAATATGGTCAAGCACTTGCAGCGTAGGTGTGGAAACAGGCTTTGCGCACCATGAAGCAGATTTTTTTTTAAACCACAGCACAACAGCAGCTTTATCACCTGATGTCTTCATTTTTAAGGGTAATGAGTCAGAGTAAAGCCCTCATTATCATTATCATTAGTTGTGTGGTTCAAATATAAATAACTAATTACTTGATGAATGGACTAAAAACCCTTGACTGGCTTTATTAAAGATGTGTCACAGCAGCAACTCAGAGACGACCTGCAATTTTGTGTTTCAGTGGCAGTGGTTACATGTAATCCTTTGTCTGCCATGTTTTTAAAATATAGTGCTCAAAAACATATATAGAGAATAGCACATGGGATTGTAAATCAGTTTCAGCTGCTTTAGTGTTAATTAAATTAACAAGAACACTAGAGGGGCAACAATGACACAAGGAATGGTTTTACGGGAAGAGGCCACTGAGATTTTTTCCTCTCCTTATCTTTTCTGGTTGCTTTTTTCCCCCACTAGTTTTACATTTGGCTAGGATCGGTATCACTACTGGCAGCGTAAGGCAATACTTGGAACCTATAGAAGTGTAAAAACCAGTCTAACTCATCCAGGATGGCACATCAATACATGCCATTGCCAAAAGGTTTGTCATGTCTCCCAGGAAAGTCTTCAGACCATGAAGATTGAAAGAGACAGACAGTTAGTGTTGGAGAGTCTGACAGGGTCATAGAAGGACAGCCAGATCCCATAAAAATGACCTCCAGCAGCCCACTGGTATCAATGTCTCTGAACAAGCAGTAAGAACATGAGGGTGGCCTGAGGACCCAACATCCTCTAGTGGGCTCTGTGCTCACCATTAAGGCTGACTGGCATTTGCCATTGATTACTAGAGTTGACATGTCTACCATTTGCGCACTGTGCTTTTTACAGATGAGAATTTAATCTGACGTGTGACAGATGTGAAATGGTCTGAAGAAGCCATGGCCACGTCACTGCTAGCTGCTTCCTGTGTGTTTGCTGTATGATTTTACACCACAATGTTCTCCTTGGCTTCTCCAGACCCTTTCACATCTGATACATCTGCCCAGGGTGAACCTGCTTTCATCAGTAAAAAGCAAAGTGAGCCAGTAGTAGATTTTGATAGTGGGTCAGTGATGCTCTGGGAAAGCATATCCATACAGGGATGCTAAGACCTCTACAGGATAGGTAATGGCATCCTGCCTGCCATTAGGGTTCAGGATGAAATCTTTGGATCCATTGTGCAACCCATTGTGAGACTCAAGGCAGGCAGTTCCTGGAGGATGAATGAACTTAAATCAATTACAACATCTCTTGGACTGATCCCCGACTGTCTGGACATGGAACATCACCTCTCTGGTGGGGAAGGAGCTTGCGCTGGTGTTTGAGAGATACCAGCTAGATATAATCAATCTTACCTCAATGCACAGGTTGGGTAATGGGACCAGTGTCCAGAACAAGGGCTAGAGTCTGTTCCAGTCTGAAGTTGCCCTCAGTAAGAGGCTGTGAGCAGGGGTGAGTATTATAGTATCATCTCGGTTTGCTTACTGTACAATGATGCGTTTGCAGCTGAATCTGACCGGTATGTTGTTACTGGATTTCTATGCAAACACTTTGTCCATAACAAACACCATGTTCAAATATAAGGATCTCCATAAATGCAGGTGGCACAAGGACACCCTAGGCTGTAGGATGATGATCAGTTTTGTAATTGTATCTTTGGATCTGTGGCCATATGTTCCGGACAACTGGGTGAAGAGAGGAGCTATGCTGTTAACTGATCACCACATGGTGGGGAGTTTGATCAAGTGGCATGATGTAGGATGCCAGTCAGCCCTGGCACACCAAAATGTATTGTTAGGGTGCGCTGCAAAGCTCAGTCAATCTATATCGCACCTGTGGTCATGAGCTCTGGGTAGTGACTGAAAGAATGAAATCACATTTACAAACAAATGAGCTTTCTCAGAAGAGTAGCTGGCATCTCCCTTAAAGATGAGGTGAGGAGCTCAGCATCTGAGAAGGGCTCAGAGTAGAGTCACTACTCCTCTACATCAAAAGGAGCTGGTTAAAGTGGTTCAGGCGTTTTATCAGGCATGTCCCACTGGAGAAGGCCCTGGGGAAGACCCATGACACACTGTAGAGATGACATCTCTGGCTGGCCTGATAATGCCTTGGTGTTTCTGTGGATAAGCTGGACAAGGTGGCTGGGGAGAGGGAGGTCTGGGTCTTTGGTTAGGCTACTACACCTGTGACTGAGCCACAGATAAGCGGAAGGATGGATGGACGGATGGAAGGATCTAGACAGTTTTGGTCATTATTAGCTGTGGAACTTTAAACCATTAGTGGCGCCATAGAATCATGCTGAAAGAAACTGGTTAATCGGAGGCTGCCAATGAGCGGAAGCAATCCAAGTACTCTGACCTGGCAGCGAGTGCAGGTAGGCCAGCTGGAATGCTGGAATGTAGTATTCCCAGTGGAACTGGAGTGTCAGGGCTTTGTCAGCTTTTCAACCTCACATCTACTCCACTTCACAGGAGCAGGACAAAGAAGAGTCACCAAGGAACTGGCAGGGGAAGCAGGAAAAGCTAGTTTCTGGTTGTGTTTAAAGAGATCGGGGGGCCAAAAAACCCCTAAGGTAGCAGCAATGGATGCCAGGGAAAGATGATGGTCATCATTCTACCACCAGGAGATGTACTGAGGTTAAACCAAATCATAATTGACTGGTGATCCTCAGCTGATGACCCAATCAAGGCCCTATAAGTGTTTACCATGGCTCCCCCAGGGTAGTCCCTTCGAAGAGCATCTGAGCTAAACAGCACTGTTGGAGGTGCATCAGGTAGAAATGTCTCACAGGTTTTACACCTCGTGTGTCGATCTGTTTGTATTTTGTATCTAGATATTAACAGCTACATATCAATTACAGGACAAAATTTGGTTGTTTTTTTTTGTTTTAAACTTTTATTGGTCTCATCTAATCAAAGTACACTATTGTAGAAGTTTTGTGATATGTTCGGAAGAAACTTTGAAATGCTAAGCCATGCTGTTCTATTTGGAAAGTAGCAGTAGCACCTGGATTTTCCTGCAATTTCTCCAAGCACTATATGGTCTGAATTCTTATCATGTAAGTGGTGTACGTCTGTGTTTGTCCGTGTCCATATTCTTTTCACCCATGTACCAGTAATATAAGGGAGGCATGCTGTGGTGGAAATAGACAAGCACGAGTGGCAGCATGGCTATAATGCGTGCGAGCAGGAAGCTATTAACATGGCATTACAAGACAACCAAGGGGCAGGAAATTAAATTTTGCTGCCTCTGAGAAGGTTATGTCCAAGCCCTCCCTTACTGTGGATAACTGATTATTAGTTAGTTTTCTATCCACAGCTCTTCTACTTTTGTGCATTTTTATGCATTCTTTTGAACATTCGAAGTTTCCTACATTTTTTTAATAAAATACCTATTCATCCTCAAGTTTTGAGTATAAAACGCAGCTCTCGCTCTGTTTATGGACTGCCTTGTGTGTTTTCTAATTTCTGCTACATAACTTTGTACTTTGCTGTAACAAAACAAATTTCCAACCTGTGGGACTAATACAGGTCATCTTATCTTATCTTATCTTAAAAGATTTCTGCAGGTTTCCACACACTGAACAGTTAGCAAGCAGATAGTGTTAGTGTTACAGGTGTTACAGTGTATATAATTTCACTTTCTAGTTAAATAAAGGTTTAAAAAGAAATGTGTAAAAAGGGAAAAAAAAATAAGTGTAACATTAAATCGCACCACACTGCCCTAAAAAACTGCTGGTTGACTGGGCCTAATAGTTTCCCTGGTGAAAACCCTTCCTACTGAGTAAATAATGTTTAAAATGAATCTTGTTAATCATTAATGCAGAGCACCATTTGGTTCCTGCCACAACTTTCTTCACACCAAGATAAGACGACAAAGTAAACATGACCTCCACTCAACTGAATTATGACGACAACAACAGAAGGGCACTAAAGGTTTTACACCAAACAGTGTTGATTTTAATCTACTGAGTCAAGGTCATAACAACATAAAAACACTGGGTCTGTTTTGGTTTTGCTCTTGTGGAGACGACCTCCAATTTATGCTATGATAAAGGCAGGCAGGGACATGTTTTCTTGACATGGCTGTAATTCACTCTCAAACGCCCGCATAGTAAACACAAATCTGAAATGAGCAGGACTCGCGCACCACTTGTGATCCTTTCAAAATTGAGGCATCAATGGACAGAATCATAAATGATCACACCCATGCAAATATGCCCACACACCATTTCAGTCCTTGTCTTCATGCCAGCAATTGTGTTTGCTGTCGGATATGAAAGCACTGTTTAACCTGTTCACTTAATAAGTCTGTTTTTTTTTGTAATGGCTGAATAAGCTCACCCACTACATGACACCTGTAAGCATGGTTGAGAGAATTTTTGTCAGTCCATGCATTGCCACTTATCTGGCTCCAGGTTGTATGATGAACAAATTAGTCAGAGACTAGATACCAAATGAAGAGACAGAGTGATAGCTATAATACAAAAAAAAAAAAAAAAAAACTCCAAAATTGACAAGACAAGACAACAATTTTAAGAAATAGAGTCACTGAGAGTTTTAATATATTAGTTGTATGAGTTTTCTATGAATCCCAAGGGATTCACAACTGAAGCTTTTAGATTACAACTGACGCTCAGTCAGTGGCCTTTCAGAGACCTCAATATTCATCTCTATTAATTCACCAAAGATCAATTAGCAATAAGTCATTTTTTTGGTTTTTCCTAGCCTTTGCATACTGTTCTCATTTATGTCAATTTGAAAAGTGAAATCCTTTTTTGAAACTGCTTCCCCTCAGGAGATTTGAAGTAAGAGTCAACAGCAGTACCCATGGGGGGGGAGGATCACCACTTGGCTTAATGACACTTCTGGAGGATGTTTACTGTCATGAGAGCCTGAACATGAAACATGGCTCTCTAGGTTCACTTGTCGACAGATTTAATCAATGCTGCACATACGGATAGCATTAAACAGAGATCTTTTTGCCAAAACCTGAGCTAACAATGCATCACTGGGCTGAACAGGAGGTACCAACATAACCCGAGGCACACTCATTTAACTAAATCAAATTTTAAAAAAAACAAAAAAAAAAAACTATTTACGTCATTGATCTAGATGCCAGGGAACAGGAAAAGTCAATTTTCTACTTTTGTTTTACTTCCAGTTCCTTACCTTATTTTTTTAAACTGGATTTCCTCTTTATACTTCCACTTTTCTCTCTGTTACGTGCCAAATGGCAGAGTCTCTGCTATCTGATTATATTGGTACACCCTATACAAAGATCTGACTAAACAGTGCAGACACCAAAAAGGACCACAAACAGAAATAGTGAGCTCCGTCTGTTTTGACAGTTTCATCGCAGCAGTCAATTGTATCTTGAAAAATCTTTGTATGCTATGATTCATCACCATCTTAAGTTTCGAGTTTACTCTGAACCTATATTATTTTAATGCCAAAAATAACATTAGATAAAAATAAAATAACAAATCTAGGAAAACCACTTTGCAAACCAATCTGAAAACTCTCCATCCTGATGACATACACCTGTAGCTTTCATTTAAATGGCTTTGAATAGGTATACATCACAGCAAAGGTTCCTAAGAAAGACTCTTGTTAGAGAGGAAATTAGCCTTTCACTGAGAAGTTTAGAAACTCATATCCAGAGGATTGCCTTTGGTTTCTTTCCCACCAAAGTCTCAAGAGGAGGCGAGTCCTTTCACAGTGAGGAAGTGAATGAGCGTCATTGTGGCTTTGCACTGGATTAGCCCATTTTAAAGCCCCTTAGTAAGATTTAACCACATTATTCACATTTTAATGGCCATTCCCACCCACACATACACATGCCGGCTAAAATCAAAAATCCATAGGAATGAAATAAGAGCAGAGGTCTAATGCAAAGGAGGAAATACCAATGTTCATTGATCTCGCTCAAGTGTAAGCACTGTGCAATTGAAATTAGAGCAGTGAAATTATCGAAATGGAGAGGTGTATAAATATTGCAACTACTTTAATCAGAAAGCATACCCATAACAAATGCAGAGTAAACACCAGAGTAATCATTCAGGAAGTGAGGATATATGGAAGCCAAAATAGTTGAGTGCAAATCAGGTCCATGGTTAAACTGAATGACCTTCTACATTGATAGACACCCTCCCCACATGCAGATTGCCTTTCCACAGAAATTCAAAGGATGTGACGTTTATGTTCTTGGCTCTCTTCTGCTCCCTTACAGTTGTGAGCAAGATTAAAACTGGCCAAAGTAATCCATTAACAGTCACAAATGACTGGCTGACGGCACAACACAGATTCCACACAAGAGTAAAAAGGACAAAAACTTAAACTGAACGTGGCTTCAAATAATACTGACAATAAAGTGTATTGTACTGGCAACAAAAAAATAAATAAAACAATAAAAATGTCATTAAAAATGCATCATGTTGAAAAACAGTTATTTAAAAACCCTCAACTACCAAGGGGAAAAATAAATTTTTGAAACAAATCTGAGTGAATCACCTTCACTCTTTATCTGAGTGAAGGTGAGTGTAGGTTAGCTTGACAGATTACTTCACCAGTTACCAACATCAAAGTTGGTATTTTCTATCTAATGTGCAATGTTTGGGGGTTTTAGACATCAATAAATCATGCAATGACACAAAACTACCACATGCTGCTGTAATAAGTAAATTTCCCCAATAAAGTCTACTTCAACATTTAACTGTAAATGCATGAGTGCAATATAACAATGCACAACAATGCGTAGCCAATGCAAATGCGCAACAGAATGCTGGCAAGTAAAATCTGCGAGAAGCTAACGTCAGCTGAACACAAATACAAGGCTGAGGGAGGGGACCTAAAAAAACTAAATGCTGCAGTCAGCGGAGCCTGAAATGTAACCTTTTGACTTAGATTTATTTATTTATTTTATTCATTTTTACATCAGAGGTTTACCTTTAAAAATTTGGCAAATTTTTAAATGAGAACCCAAGATTGTTACATTATATCATTTATACAACAAAGTTTAATTGGATCCCTTTAAGAAGTATAAAGCTTTGACTTTATTTGTACATCCATGCTACATGGAACAGCTGCTGAACAGAAAAAAAAAAATCCTGTCCATTACCAGTAATGCAACTGATTACAGTTGCTTCAGTTACAATTACAGATGACAAAGCACAGGACAGTATTCAAACAAGGCTATGCAAAGACTTGACAATCACTGAAGTACTGCTATACTTCACTGAAGCAACAGTGTTAGGTGAGAATATAAAATTTAATGGTGCTGTGGAAATAAAAGCTAACGTCATCTAATATAGCTCAAAACATTGGGCTTGCTTATTGAAATGTCAACAATAATTCACATACAGCTCTAACACTATCTACCCCCTCCAAAATGCCAACCTGTGGGAAACACTGATAGCAGGTGGCTAAATGAATGACAAGAAAGGCCAGCTGATTGTGCTGGAGAGGTCCTCAAAGAGGAAGCAGCTAGTGCTTCCATCAATGTGGAGCAACAGAGGGAGCACTCAAAGAAGGTGGTAGAGCTGGACTGTTTGACTGACTGCTGCAGCAGCGGGGGGGTTAGAGGCCATGCTGTGCCTCTGCCCTTAACAGTACAGGCAGGAGGGAGCAGAGCACTTCCCCAGGCACCGGCAGCCACAGGTGGGCTTTGTGGTTTGTCTTCATGAGCCCTGTAGCACCCAGCTGCCTGTCAACCCTCTATCCAAGAGACAAACAACAAGCAGGCCTTTTCTGTCCACGCATGTGTCCATGTATTAGTCAGTGTGTGCATCTTCACAGCAGTCTTTCTTTAAAGATTAAAATTAGCTTCAGTTTTTAGGTAGATGCTCAATTTTTTGACAGTGCACCAGAAGATCAGCAGCTTTAAGATGACAAACCAGGATTTGAAAATGTGGAGGAGGGACACATTAAGGTGAACACAGTAAGCAAATAGTGTATGTGTAAATTTGCCATACATCTTCAGCTTTCTTTTCAGGCTAAAGTCCTTTGTAGACATATTTAGGCTGCTTTTTGGCTCACACAAAAGCTACATGTTAATGTAGCTAATATTTAGCTAATATCATAGCTAATGTTTGTATGGCATATTGCAATAAGCAATCTCACACAGCCATTCAGCTAACACAACGTTTAATAGGGAGACATCATTTCTGATTGTTTTAAAACCAACAATATTTGAAAGTAAACTGTGTTAGTTTGTAACATTTTCTACGTTCTTCAGCTTTAAGAACTTTTCACTAAAGTACTAAAACATTCAAGGTTTTTATTGTTTAAAACAAGTTTAACAAAAAGTAATCAGACACGCTGTGACCTAAAATAAATAAATACTCACTTCCTGGAAACTATTAAGCTTCAGATCCCAGTTCAAATAAAACTTCCTCCTCTTTAACAATATTTAATCTGATTAATTTGTCTGTAGTTTTTTAATGAAGCTCTGTCTGCCAGCTGGTAAGCCTGCATTCTATGTGTTTTAAAAGGTTGCCAAAGCACAGATTAGTAACTTGGTAGTGTGCCCAAGGCTGATTAAATTCAACAGCAAACATTTTGCCTATTTTTCTAAGTAGAACATTGCTTCCGATTCCTCCAGCTACTCCAGGCAAACTGAATGACATACAACTCAAAACTTCCTAAGAAGCGAGCTATGTATTCATTTCTCAAAAGCAGGAGCAGTATCACAATTGTGTAGACAAATGTATAGGTGTGCTCCGAGTCGAACAGACCTGAATGTGGGTGGAGGAGGTGGGTGAGCAATATGAATGTGCTTCTTGAATTTCTGAAGATGTGACAGGATTTGTTGGCAGCAGACATGCTTATTTAGTAACCCCAATGACATTCCTGGGTTCACCCAACTCCTCTTAACATCAAAGCCAGGTTTTTATGTAGGCGTCCAGTCTAAATACCAGAGCGGATGGTTACATCAGATTCTGTGTGTGTTGCTAAAATGTCTCGTCCACTTCTGCCTTCAAGGCCAGAACAAAAGGTTCTCAGGGTTAGCCTGGTTCTCTGCAGATTTAAGCCTTGGCAATTTCTAAATCACTATTTGATGAGAAATTAATTATTTGACCATTGAAAGTGTGAATTTGAGTTATTCTGCCAGAAGGTAAGCAAATGTACAGCTTCATCCATTGCAGAGGAGTTAAACGACTCCAGAGGTAGGAACGGTAGGGACAAGGAAAAATTGTAGACAGTTGATCCTTTCTTGTGATTTTATTGTACCACCTCCACATGGGTCAAATGTTAATGTCAAACTGGCCAAACCTTTCAGCCCACTCTCTCCTGCGAAAGGTGGTTGTGGAGACCATCAAGTGTTTCCTCCTGTGCAATCCCAAACACCAAAGCTATTGTGTTCTGCAGTGAGTGGTAGGAACAAAGGAAACATGGTGTATTGCCAAGTTAAAAAAAAAAAAAAAAATCAAACTGCATCAGGCAACGAAAAGCAGGAGAGAAATTTTCAGAGAAGAAAAGGACAGGAGCAACGAATGAACTGAACAGTGATGGGAGCAAAGAGCTACTGACTTCTTTCTGGATGTCTATTTTAGATAAAGGTCCAACTTTAAATGCCCCAAAAAATAGCCCCAATAGCACCATTGATATTCAACTCCCCTCCCCCCCAAAAAAATATCAAAAAGTGACAATAAACAGACAAAATGTTAATTTTGCTTCAATTTTGTAGAATTTCCTCTTTGGCTGTAGAGTCCCAAGGCTTCACAAGCATAATTATTTTGCATTTCTGCACTGCTGAGAGTGAACACAAATGTGCCACAATTTCTCCATCTGTACAGTTTGTTCAGTCTAACTACTTAAAGCAGTTACTACAGTAAGGAGCCTGGATACCTTTTCACAAATAACTCAACACAGCTATACCAGATAGTTTAATTTTGTAGTTTTGACTGAAGCAAAACTACAGAAAAATTGTCCAAAAACGGTTATTCTTCTAACTGTAGATTAACAGAACAGACTTTGTTCACAACCCCATCAATCCAACTACCCATGCTGCTGTCACTGTACCAGGCAGCAGTACTGACACCATAATTACTATCATTGCAACTGTGGTGCTGCTCAAAGATGGAGCGCACAAGTCACCAGATGTGTCTATACCGCAAAAGTCTACCTGGTGCTGATGGTAGTTAACAAGCCTTAGAACATAAAACACACAACGTTACACGAATTCAAGAGAATTTGTAAAGCATTTTGTTTTTGAGGAGACTTCTTGTCAATTGGCTTCACATGAGCTTTTCCAAACATAGCTCCTGATGTGTGTCACAAGATGTTCTTGACAAGGGTCATGGATGTCAGTTTAGACTGGGGCCTTTGAAGTGGTGCAGCATTGGGACTTTCTAAGAATAACTAACTGTGGAGAGGAAATAAATGGGCAACTTCCCTTCATTAGGCTCACTTATGATTCCATATATAACTGGTCACAAGGGGACTTGCAGCCAAAAAGGTAACATGTGGACAAAGTGAGGACATCTATGCTTTTGTTCAAATTAAAAAGTTTTATAGGCTCTTTTTAATACGGCTTATTTTTACCATTTATTCATAGATTATGAATTCTATGACGCTGAAAGAATAAATTTGAGGATGTTATAAATGCACTGTGAAAAGCAGTTTTAAATTACTGCTGTAAAAATGTGGAAACCATGATGCCATGAGTAATTTTAGATCCAAATTTTGTTGAATAACACACACTAAAAATAAATTATAGTTTGGATGTGCCTGCTGTTATGTCACAGAACCTGATTTCAACTATAAGACTACCTCACCAACTTACCATCCCAAGAGATTTTCATTTCTTCTCTCCCTTGCATTACTGAATCTCAGCAACAACAAAATCCTTGAAATATCACAGAAGACAACTAAGTTGTCCCATTAAATTTGAACTTCTGAAAAAGGGGGGCACTTTAAGAATTATAACAATGTTTGGACAAACAGTATATGCAAACTTTTTGTAAAACCCCTTGAAATGATGCCCCAAAATCTGCACTTTAATCTCATATTGATTGTTTAATTTGGAATCTGCTGGAGCACAGAGAAAACCCAAAAACATTGGTACTGTGTCCCATAATTATACAAGAGACTATAATTTCAACAAGCAGTTAATTTAACATCTGTGTTATGCTTGAGAACATCAAACACTGGAATCTGAAAACACCAAAATGGATAAAAAGCCAAGTAACAAAATATGAGAAAACTAAGAAACATTTTCTAAGATGCTTCATAGCATCACTTAAACTTCAACAGTTACATATTGCTTGCATGTAATCATGACACATATCCCACTATATATCCTTTTACATCTTAGAAAGTCAACTATGCAGTTGAAAGTTAGAAACCCTGGAGCACTGAATGCTAAAATACTGCTACACACAATTCACACAACTATACAACTGCAGTTTCAAAAGCTACAACTCTCACAGAAACAGCCAAAGCAGATGGATGTCCACAAGAAAGATTTGACTGAACTGCCTTGCCACATAAATGCCTGCTAATCAGCTTTAGCTCTTAAGCTAATACCAAAAGGACTGCAAAGCACCTGTGGGAAAGGCATTCGCCATTCAGAACAACCTCACAGCTAATTGCTCATAGTCTCGTTGTAAAACAATGCAACCTCTCAGACTATAGTGGAGACCTAACCTTTCCTATGTTCCCACACATACTGTGCACTAAGCCTCCACAAAATACTTAAGCGTCTTTAACCAAAATCCCTGCATCTAAACTGTGGCAAACAATTAAAGAAAAATAATAAGATAAATAATACAGTAAAACACACAATTCAACAATATCACTAATAATCACTCTAAAGAAACCACAGTCACAGCTTTTAGCACAAAAGCTTCATTACGTTTCCTTGCTGTTTGGGTTTAAATTTGATTAAGACATGACTTTCTCAAAAGATCAAACAGGTATCCCCCCCAAAGTCTGGATACAAAGAGCCAAACAATCATGTGCAACGTGACTGCTGTGAGTGAAAAACGTTGCAGCAAAATGTGACCGGAAAGAATGGCAGCAAAAGTTGAGTTAGAATCATCCCGTTTACTGGACAAATCCCTGAACCATTTGTCTCTCTGAGGTTTTTACGCAAGTCTAATCCATTTCCATTTTTTTAACATGCTTTCCAAGTGAATTCTGGAGTCAGTGCTTGTTTTCCTAAAAACACCCACTATTTTGCACTGTAGTGTGCTTGGTTAAAGACGTTCTACCTCACATTATTTGATTAGACAGAAGTGGGGAAAATAAATGTAAACGTATAATGTGCGTGAAAATGACTTAAGAGGAAACTGGACTTATGCAACAAATGTGAATGCTCAATACATGAAATGTCCATGGAAGACTGAGAAAAAAACCCCAACATATGCAGAACAGTAGTACGAGGAATAATGTGTAACAGCAGTATAAAGATCTGAGATTAGGTCTGGAAAAGAAAGAGGAAGAGAAGGGTTACATCAAACAATAAAAGTCCATTATTGGCATCAGGGCAACTGTGGTCAGAGTAGGGGGATCCACTTATCCCTCTCCTGGGAGCAGAGAGATGAATGACTTCCTCACAGGTGGACTATGAGCTTAACAGGAGGGGGGTAGCAGTGAGAGATGGTGGGGTTTAACCTGGGAGTGAGGAGGTATTGGGTTACAGCCGCACCTCCGGAGAGAAACCGTGACCAGTGGCTTTCTCATCTCACAGGAAATGGATTTGTTTTCTGAGCCCTTTCCATTAATCCTCCCTTGCAGACATATGCATGGGTGTGCAAACAATTGTACAAGGGTTCACGCATACAGAGTAATGCGCATACACACCCATGTGTGAATAAAAGACTGGCGCACAGCCACTTTTACAAACATGTCATTCCAAGTTTAAGAACTTTTCCCAAGAACTAGTGACGTTTGTTAGGAATCACTACATTTCCACTGCAGGACTCAAGTTCCAGGTGAATTTTTTTTTCCACCGAAAAGTCCTGAACTGAAAGTCCTTACGTGTGGGGCTGATTCTGAGTCGTGAAGTAGCCAGCTTACAACATTTTAGTTATTTCTGCAATAGCTGATGAAAACCAGTTTACTTACTCTGAGGTATACTGCATAATTGTCAGTTACTTTTTGAAAACACGGGATTCAAACTTGGGATCTCATACCAATGTATGTGTGTAAGAGAGACAGAGAGAAAGTCATAGTGGTAGAGTGAGCAACTAAGTGATCTAAGAGGCATTAATGAAAACAGAAAGGTAAATAAGAAAATGTTCTACTGGTATATTTTATAAACCACCCTAGATGGTACATTTGCTTTGAGACTGTTGTAAACAAAATCAGGTTTCACAAAAACACACCATACTGATTCAGTTTGAGCATTATATTGGGTTTTATCTAAGCACCCAGGGCCTAACACATTTAAAACTCAATTTCTTAGAGTCCATTCAAAGCACAGTCCTGTTTTAGCTAACCTTGCCCCTAGTCAGTCAAGGTTGGCAGCTAGATACCTCTCAATGGGAAGAAAAAAAAGAATATAAAAAACTGTTCAGAAGAAAAAAAAAAAAAAAAAATAAATCAATGTCCACTTTTTCTGCAAGCCTAGATGAGTTATACAGAAATAAACTCGGCCAGCAGCAGAGCCATGAGGCGTCTGATCTGCCTACACAGTTCACCAGGCCACATCCTCTCTGCCTCCACTCAGGGAGAAAATAGCATCAACGTGCAACACAGCCAAACATTAAGGTAGCCTGTTATTTCCACAGACATATGCACTGGGTTCTCTTAAATTGGTTAGCTGCAGTTAAGTCCACCACTGTTAGATGAACTTAAATATATTAGATACATTTGTAGCCTGTATTTTCAGTTAAAGCAAATGTGTGAGTGCACATTAGATTCAAGTCAAAGTATATTTCCTTCATTCTAAAAATCAGACATTATGAAACCTTAAATCAAAATACAGATACAGTAATCACCTACAACATTAAAACTACCCGCTTGATACATCTAACTTGTGCAACAAAAACATTTTTCACTAGTCTGTGCATCAGCACATTGGTAGTGGATTGCTTGTCCCTCACATTCCAGGGACACCTGACTGGATCAAGTGACTCCAGTATAGATTCCAGTTCATGGCCTTACATTTTTGGTAATTTCCCTAAAGCTGTTTTACAATGTCTTGCTGCTGCCATAGACAGTGTTTCTTGTTGTGTTTCCTTTCGCCCTTCTGGCCAGATTCTCATTGGTAAGATGACATCATTATCAAATTTGTCCTTCTTTGTCTCATCCAAGTTCTATTTTTATCTCTCACCTTAGCCTCCATTTAATTCTCACAACAAGCAGGAAAATAAAATGCAACACATCTTTGCCTTTCAGGTGTCCTGGTAATACTTGTAATAGACCTCACAGTCTATTCTTAGCTTAGTGCAAGGACCGACTGTCAGCACGTTCCTACCAGTGGCACCTGAGGATACCGCTGTAACCTTCAGAGAGTATTCAGAGAGCAGGGAGTTAGTCAAACGTGAAGAACTGGTTGAGGTAGGTGGCAGAAAAGAAGACATTTCAAATGACAAAAATGAAAGTTCAGAAATAGTTGTATTGTCCTTGTGGAAAAACGACAATTATAGAATTACAGTTAATTTAATAATAGCAAACTGTACTACATGGATTCTACACAAAATCACCCTTGAAAATGATTCTACTGAGAGCAGATATAAACTAGCATTTTCAGCATCGGAAGTAACAGGTTTGTGCAGGGAGTCATCTTTTTAAAAATAGATCTATATCCAGGATGTAGTTGTGCTGTATTGGTATCATACCTTCATTGTACAAATTAATCTTGAACAAAATTAGCCTATAAATGAAAAAAATCAATAGAGGAAAACTTTTGGAGAAACACCGCATGAGTTGTTGACCATTATGAGTTGATTCATAGCTGGTCCACCAGAGGGCACTCTGCAATGTTCGTGTTGGCAAAAGGTTAAGAAAGCCACAAACAAATCAACCAGCTGATCCAAACAGTGTTAGGACAAGCATAAATGAATAATCCACAACTTGTTGTGACAATAACACAAGTTTAATATTAACCTGCATCATTATATTATCTAAGTGTTGACTTAGAGGGATTAATAGCTCTCACACTATCATCCAATTTAACTTGGAAGTGCAACCTTGCATCTAAATCTTGATTAAGACTTCTGTGGGAAATTTACGTTCCAACTTACATAGCAACCAGAAACTCCTTTTATCCATACAGGCAACCTTCCTCGCCATTCAAGTCACTGCCGTATGCGTCAACCCAGCGGTTGCATTTCTTTGGAGGTGAACCTCAGGTTACGTAGAAGACAACGGCGTAGGGTACAAGTGCAAGTTACAACGTAGATCTGACACAAAAGTGACAAAATCCAAACAGAAGGACACCTTACTTAAGTCAGATGATAAATAAATGATCTACAAGAAAAACATTTTGCCCCTTGAAAGAATCTGAAAAGTCAGTGCCTCGAAAAACAAAGAGAAACTGTCAATAAAATAAACCTAAAGTAAGTCTAAATACCAAGAAATCAATAATGTCCCAAGCAATATCTAACAATTAAATACCTTATGCAATTGGTAAGGCAGATATCAAACTTACTCACTAAACACCAATGACGCATACCACAACTAAATGACCCATCCAATCCACGAAAAGCACACAGAGCCGAAAAGTATCTGATGTAAGAGTACAAAGATATATATTTTTAAAAAAGAAGGGAAAAAAAAGAATGTTGATTTCTTCATTGAAACTTATAGGAGGCAAAGTGTCAAAAAAAAGTCCACATTGTAAGAGTAAAGTGTCCTCCTCTTCTTGGGAGCTGTACATGCTCAGCCAAGATAGACAGTGATTCACAAAGTGCCACACTATCTGTCAAACTGTTCATGTTGGAAAACAACTGTTTGACAAACAGCAGTAAATTGATCATTACATAAGTAAATATGTTTTAGAGGATGTCAAGTTAAAGCGTGAGCAGACCGTACACACAGTGGCCTTTTTGACAAAAGCATGTAAATGCTATCCATAATTGTGGTTATGCAACATATTTAATCTAAGAAACAGAGAAGCAACACCATTTTTATACACAGCAATCAAGAGCTATAACAAAAATATTTCTTTGTTTGGAGGACACCACAAAGTGCTTCCTGTAAGTCGGTGTTGCGCAAGGTTGAGATTAAAGGCAAGCAGAAAAAGGAAAGAGGGAGGAGGGAAAGAGGAGAGGAGGGGGAAAGGACAGATGTGAACCTGAAGAGAGAATCTCGTGAATTAGTAATAAGGCTTGCCCTTCTCTTGTATTTTTGATGAGGAGGATCAGGTTTTTGGACACTTACATGCAAGCATCGGATAGACTGGAAGCGCCATGGGGAGTCTCGCAGCATTATGTGACGTGTACAGTGTCTGAAGAAGGGGTTCCGCTGTGACTGCATGGAGTCGTCATATGCTCAGGAAGCCTTAAGTAATATTTCACTTGCACAGACTGTGCTCCACTCTGTGAGCTGCATTAGGAAAACTGCTGCCCACCAGAAAGTCAAGGCCAAATATGTGGCTCCTTAATTTTATGACTATTAATAGTGGTTTACTGACTAGAAGACAGAACAGCATTTAAAAACAAAACATAAAAATTAATAAATACATAAAACAGGTCAGTATACAATTTTAAATCTTTTTAGCTCATCTCTTAAGAGGAATGCTCCTGTATACATTATGTATTTAAAAACACTTGGCAATATATTTGACAGCTTTACTCAACCAAAACAGATAATAACAGAAGGCCATCTAATTCATTTTAAACACAGTGCTAGTTTACATATGAATAGTGCTTTGTAAAAATGTGAAAACTGCAACCTAAGGGGCAAAAAAATTGCACACCTGTAAAGTTCTTAAATTACATGAAATTACACAAATCAAATAATCATTAAAGTAAATTTATATTAGGTGCATAAATGTTCTATATTCCTGCATTTTATCAGTATATCCCTTCATAACCATGTGAGTAAAAGACAGTGTGAACCAAACAGACTATGAGA
Organism: Oreochromis niloticus; assembly: GCF_001858045.2. Lineage (NCBI taxonomy): Eukaryota > Metazoa > Chordata > Actinopteri > Cichliformes > Cichlidae > Oreochromis > Oreochromis niloticus. The sequence goes on along the minus strand of NC_031972.2, from coordinate 41,471,509 downwards.
GGATATAGTATGAATGAAAGTGCTTGGACCAAGTATACAAGAGCACGTTTGCCCAAGTGCAGCAGTGTGTATTTGTGTGTGGGTATGTGTGAATGTGAGGCTGTTATGCAGCCTCTGGGAGTCTGTGTCCTGGTGGAAAGTGAACCCCTCCTCCACCCATTACTATCTTTAGCTCATTTCCGTCGTGTCTTGTCACTCGTGTTCTCCTCTACAGCACTTAAATCTGGTATCTAAACCTCCGGGCCATCCAATATCCTGTACTTCCCCTACACAGAAAGCCAGAGTGGACTGTAGAGAGGCGGGGTCTTCTGTGTTCTATGCAATCACACAAATCTACATGGCCCAACATGTTCAGAATTGACAGATGTTCCTAATAAATGAACATACTATCAATACTGCACACTCATTCACATAGAACTGTACCATATATGGCTAAAAAAGAGGCACATACCTACACAGATCAATGGTAGGATGTCTGTTAGTAGAGGACACCTTGTCTGTTTAAACCGGTATTGCTAATGTCTGCAGGGACACTAGAGTTGGCACAAGTAACCAAATCTAACCTTCTGCTTTCTATTAACTCTTAAAACATACACATGCACAAACACTTGCCATTCATTGTATTTCTTTTACTGCTGACTGGAATCTGTTCAATGGGATGGTAAAACTCTCCATGTAATATCTTGTGATGCATTTCCACTTAACTATAAGAAACGCAAGCAGGGACTGTGCTACATTTCAAGGAATGCAAAAATATACAGTTGCACAATGCAAGGTAGTTGCAAGAGAAGTTCAAATAAACTGACAAGAATGGATAGCACAAATGAGTTGTTTTATTCAGCTGCATCATCCAGTTTCATTAGACTTTCTAACTCCCCATGGAGATGTTGTCACATTAACAAACAAGCACAAATCCGAAGGCCTCTCAGTGACCTCTGTGGTTTCCAGACAAATATTTAACCCAGTTCCTGGATAAATTCCATGTTTTGTCGGAAACGTAATGGATAAAGTTAACATGTTAGAAACAGAACTTTGAAACGAGATGTTCATACTTATAGCCTCCTCAATCATTCAAAGACAACCAGCAGATGGCAGCCGATGATGATTAGATACATCATTTTGTGAAACTGGTGTGTCTGTCAAAGTTTAATGTTTAATGCTACAAAACAGAGAAAGGCCCAGATTCTCACTGAAAAACCCTATCCTGCTAGTGCTGCTAGCTCAGTGCTCAGACTTAGTAATGTAAAAGCGGAAGACAAAACAGCTGATGCCCCAGGAGAGTCATCATGTCATTACTGACACCTGCACTTCCATACAAACATCCTGAAGGTAATCATGCAGAATTGCATAGCTTTGTAAACACTTTTGCAAAACTACAAACATCTTCACCAGTTAAACAATATTTAGAAAGAGAGAAAAAAACAACAGTGTTATTCACACTTGAATGCTTGCAGATCTATGTAATGCTCAGTCAGATTTCTCTCCAGGGAAATCATACACACTCAGAATAAAAGGAAACCAAAGTGAATACTAGCAGGTTTAAAGGCCATTAGTCAAAAAAGCTAATAAAACATAAGTGATAAGAGGAGATGGCCCTAAATTATAGACAGGGAGGTTACCAATGGCAGCAGGAAGGCCAGAGTATAGCAACCTTCCCATGGGGCCACCCATGTAGCCACCTCAGGCAACTTGCATGTCCCAGTCGTTTTCTCTCACTCTCTCTCGTTCTCTCTATTTTCGTTTTTACTTGGGCCCATTAGGGCGATGAAGGGGAAACATGGACACAGAACGGAAGGGAATTCTCTCTGAGGACATCTACAACAGTGAGAGACCAAAGAAATTAACCAGAAGGGAAGACGAGAGGAAAAGAGGACAAGGCAGAGGGGGAGGAAAGATGAGGTTTCTAAGAGATGGATATCAGGAGATGAGAGCTGACAGGAGTAGCACTGAGGGCTCCCTGCTCTGAACCAATTTAAACAGGAATGACCCTCACACACATTACACACACACACAGTACTAGTGACTCATGTCATGTACAAACCCCTGAAGCACGACCACAAACACACACACACACACACACACACACACACACACACACACAACTGGGAAATCACTAGCACATTCAAACACTGTAAATGCTCATGCAATGCTCATATTTATGCATATGCATTCATGCAAAGACAACCTGAAGAAGGCACTGAAAAGTGATGACATATTATAATAATAAGTCAGAAGCTCTGTGTGTGTGTGTGTGTGTGTGTGTGTGTGTGTGTGTGTGTGTGTGTGTGTGTGTGTGTGTGTTTAGCTGAGGAACACACTGAGAAATCAAGTAAGGGACATTCATTCATCTTGCCATTTTTGGCAACGATTAACTGATGTACATGTATAAATTTTGGGTGACATCATGGTGAGGTGATTAAAACTTGTGCATAATAATGGATGGCAATGGATTCAGAGGATTGAGGAAGAGACTTATTCTTGGATTCCAGTCTGGATATTAAACTTCCTGCCTCTGAACTATTCTGTTTGAAATGCACATCTAATTCTCACAGTAACCTAAAGCCTCGATTTAAAATCAAGTACTCTGCAGTCTTTGACGTAACAGTGGATGAGTTATTTTGCAATCAAATCAAAATCAGTCAGTGTGCATTACTACTCATCTTCATTAACATTTCTTCCCATTTATGCCGGATGTGCGTTTATGAAGTTGGGGGATACCTTGATACATGACTTTCTACTCTAGTTCAAGGGTTGGTCAATGATGCTCATGAGCCTCGAAACAACAATATATCACAGGACTGAAAACATGAAAATACAAAGTGGGATTAACAAGAGAGAAAAAAAAACAAACGCACACAGAGCAGCTGAAAAAGGTGGAGCAATACATATATGGTGGCAAAAACGCGTCCTGCAGTGAACAAAAATGTATCCACGTATCTGACAGAACCACTGAATGGCAAACACAGCTAGTGGCTGTATGTTATTAATGACAAAATCAAAAATAAATAAAACAATGATATACATCACAGCATCCTTAACATCCACTGAAGCAAGTTTTAGAAAAGCTTCAGGATTTCAAAACTAAATGCTGGTCTGCACTGCCACCTGGTGGTGATACGAGCATCCCCTCCAAATGATACGAGTATGAATTAGTTTAAGTCGTCTATAAAATGTTCTTATAGACACTATAAGAACATTTTTCATCAATATCTTGAGTAGTAGCTAAATATTGCTGTTTCTGTATTTCAATATTTCTGTGTTTCAAGTCATTTTTTTATGCACACACTAAACAATAATCTACATAAACACCTGATTGAATATCCTACGGTTTAGATGTGTTGAACTTATTGATTACAAACATTAACATCTATAGTGGTGAATCAAAACTTGCAATTTTGCAATTACCTTTTAACTTTAACCATATATAAACCTATGCTTTACAGTAAAATAAAAACAATGCCATAATTGCCAAAATGCCATTTTCTCTATTTGCACGCCATATATTCCAAGCCCATTCACTTTCTTACATACTTTACTGTATATTTACTGCTCTGCATCTTACCGTGTTGCCATGGACAGACTGTCCCAGCTGTATGACATGTGGCTCAGCTGATCGGGTGTCTTTAACCGCTGGACTGACCTGGCAACAAAACACGTAATTAAGCAGCAAGCACTGCGCCTTCCAAACAAAGTAAGATAGTTAAATGTTTACATCTGCTCTTTATATCGAAATGGCAAATGCCTAAAAAAATGTAGCACGGAGTTTTCATGGTCTGTTAGTATTAATGAAGTGAAACAAGACTGACCTGAATGGCTGTAGGCTGTGGGTGATGAAGGTGGGGTCCCCTGGGATGAATGTCGGACAGGTGGGGTGGGGGATCTGGTGTCGACCTCCGGCTGTGTTGAAGTAAGACATCCTGATATGACCTGCTGTCAAAGTTAGTCTTCCACAGCAGCACCTAAGCAACCAAGATGCAACCACATGACCCAAATTCAGCACATTTTCCAACAGTAAAGATATGACCTCGAATGATTTTGGTAATCCTTTGTTTAGTCATCGTGCAGAACCTGACTGTCAGCTCCTCCAGAGACAAAGAGATCTCCAGCCCTGGAAAAGGCCACAGTGATCACAGCACCCTAATAAAATATTAAAGAATGTCAAAGACTATAAGTAAACACCATGAAGGACTAATAAAGTGGACATTTCTTTATGCATCACCTTGTGCCCATGAAGAGTGTAGATCAGACGGCCTTCCAACAGGTCCAGTATCTTAATAGTGCCATCATTCGAACCACTTATCACATAGTTGTTGGATGGGTGGAAGGAAAAACTATTGATTCCTGCACTATGAACTGATCCAAATTGTACAAAAAAAATAAGCCACAACCACAAAAATACACATATAAAATTGAATTTTACATTAAAACTTCAATTAGATGAATTAATTGCATACCTAGTAATCTAGGGATGCAATTAAAGTCTTAACTGTAGGATGAAAAAAAACAAAAACATTAACATACCACGATAATGCTGAATAAGCTTGTTGGTTCGTAGATCCCAGATTTTCAATGTACTGTCAGCTCCTGATGACGCAATACAGGTACCACTGGAGTTGAAATCAACAAATGTTGCTGATCTGGGGTTTAAAAAAAACAACAACAAAATAAAGTCAGTCATTGGCCATCATCATATATGAAACATACTGAGAAAAGAGAACACTAGATCAGTTTTTGGAGAGATTTTACCCTCCACAGTCAGTCAAACAGTTGATGCAGTGTTTGGTAGATGTGTCCCAAAGCCGGACAGTCCGGTCATCCCCACAGGAAGCTATGATTCTGCCATCTGGAGAAAATCTACAGGAAATAAACACACAACAATAGTACAGAAGAAGTCTAAATACACTTTTTTCAGTGCTGTGCTGTTTCACACTCATATAGTTACAAACGCTCCGTTGATCAGTGAGTTGTTTATACAGTTATGATCAGACGTTTCCTCAATTTTTTACTCAGTACTCTCAATTTTGGGTTTTTAATGACTTCTTTGAAATGTTCTATGAATGATTTTACAGCAGGCAGATTAATTAAGGCAAATAACAAGAATTGTGTATACATTTATTTTTGGATTCTTTTTTAAGTGTACAGAAGTACACATACGGGCTCAAATATATACACGCACTCACTTAAATATTTTAATAAGTGGATGCTGAAGGTTCAACAATGTCTTCTAACTGAAAAAGACCAAAACCTATTAACTTGCCTGTTACCTACAACTGGACTTTCTTGACAGTAGTTATTGAACTGATCAATATTAAGAACAATGGGAAAAGTGCAAGTTAAGATCCAATGAGAATGTCACAGATCCATTTCTACACAACTGCAGATTCTAAAGTTTTCAGTTCAAACAATTGTGCACGAGCATGGTAGTGGTAGCATCCCACTCTGGGGCTGTTTTGCTGCCGGTGGTGCTCTTAGATTGCAAAAAGTAGATGAAAACATGAAGGAGGAGGGCTTCCTCCAAATTCTGCAACTCCACAATTAGATATTCTAACAGGAAAATGATCGCAAACACACATCAAAGCTGGTTAAGTCACGACCTCAGTCCTATTGAAAAGTTGTCAGCTACGCTTAAAAGCCAGGTCTGTGCCAGAAAACCAAGCAATTGAAATGAACTCAAGGAGAGTGGTGAAATATCTTTGTTGATGAGTACCAAGAATGTCTGGTTGATGTGCAACTTTCTAAAAGACATTTAAATAAATATTGGTCTTCTCTAACCCTGAGCAGATTAGAGAAAATCTCAAATTCACATTTCTGCACCCACTTCTGTTAAAAAAAGAAAAGAAAAAAAAGAAGAAAAGAAGCAATTAAAGACATATGCTGCACAATAAATCTACCCTGGAAAAAGAACAGTTCAAAGAAATCACTAAAAGCCCAAAAAGTATGATGAGATTTATGCCAATGGTGTGTATGTAAACTTTTGATCACAACTCTATATAACATATTAACTTCTTTCACTATATGGGAACTTCAAATGAGCACAAACATATAAACCAAATATCAAGTGAGTTATAACACAACTACATGAAAATAGACTATAGGGATTTATGTGCTCTTTGGTACCTAGCACAGCGCACCCAATTAGTGTGCTGATTGAGGGAGTAGATGAAGCACTGCCGGTGAACACTCCACACTTTAACAGACTTGTCATCTGATGCTGTCACCAGTCTCTGGCCATCATGGGAGAAGGCAACACTGCGTACAGCAGCTGTGTGGGCTTTGAACACTGTTGACTCGCCTTTCCTATGAGATGCACATGAAATAACAAAATACAGCCATTTTATTTTTGTTGCCAAGTCACTGCAAGACATTAATTTATACACCAAACTGCAAGTTATTGGACCAAGTTTTAATTCAGAGGTTAAACATGTCTTGGATAAAGTGACTGATGCTTACATTGAAGGTGTCCACAGTCTGACTGTTCTGTCCTTGGAGGAAGAAGCCACCAGATTGCCAGATGGAGAGAATTGCACCCCAGTGATGACATCCTGGTGCCCAACAAATTGAAAGGCCCTCGCCTTGGGAGCAAAATTCCATATCATCAAGTTTTTATCTAATGACCCTGAGGCTGGAGGGACAAAAGATAACAAAGACACATGGAAAAATATCAAACACAAAATAGATCATAAAACTCCCATCAGTACAGATGGCCTTTGTTAGAGAAATAATGCAAATACATTGGACACTTGCAGGTTAAATGTCCACCAATTAAAACACCCCATTTTGGAACACGGGATAGGTGGTTTCAATATTGCTTGCCTAGTTCTAAAATAGCTTAAATCTGTTCCATCATTTTAGTTCAAATATTATCAATAAAAATTTGAAACACCTAGCAATGTCAGCATTTCTGGTTAAAAAAAAAAAAGTCTTTTACTATAACGTTATTTCAAGGTCAAAAGAATGACACAAGACAACAGCAAATATATGCATGATGTTAAAAGCATGTCTGCATTTGAAAAGTAAGGATTACCCAGTTGTTTGCGGTTGGGATTGAAGTCTGCACAAGTGACAGCATCTTTGTGTCCCTTAAAGTGCCTCTCCAACGTAGGATCCTCCTTCAATTACAATGCTCAATTAGTGTAGAAAAATCTGCGCGCATTGGCGGTGTTTCAAAAAAGTCATCTTGACAGGAAAGTAGGCTGTGTGAAGAATAAATCAATTCTGACTTCTTCGAACTAGGAAAACTCAGCGATTATAGTAAAACATTTGACTTTGATTTTCGAAAGACACTCTGGCGTTGCTCTGCTTCATGAACACTTTCACTCGTTAGGGCCAACTTGCTCAGACTCAAGTCTACTGTTGGATAACCGTGGTAGTCTTTAGTTCCCTGCTCTGCTGCGTGGTCTTCCGACATTACAAACATTACGCTTGGCGAAGCTGAAGAAAGGCACGTGTAAGCGATGCTTTAATAAGTTAATATAGTAGACCCCGTGTGACAGCCCAATCAGTAAATCCTCTTAGCAGACGTAGCTAAAAGAAACTTGCCGACTCGGCTAATATTAGCGTCATATGACGTTATGTACACAAAGTTTTGCTCATTTCTTTTAACGCAAGTATTAAAACAAATATACTTACCATAACAGACGCCATTGTGTGTGTTGAGTAAAATTGCTAAAGTTGTCTGAAGGAAATTTGAACTAACCCGCTCGTCTGCACCTCCATGACTGTCAACACACCACTGCGCGTCCAGCAACTCGTTCAGACCTGGCTTATCGAACTCAGATATAATAGCTCAACACTTTTTTCAGTAAGCTGAATTCTCGTCGTACTTTATGGTTTCCGAGATCAAAAATACACAATGAGTTTCGTTAAACGCATAACAGAATTGCACCTTTCATCTGCAGCGTGAAGCTAAAACGAAAACAAAAAACAACCCGTGTTCTGTAGCAAAGACTGGTGTTGCATTCATGACACATGTTAAAATGGTAAACATAAAAATCTTGACTGGAAATCATCTTTACAAGATAATACTTGAGCACAGAAACCATTCGTAAATACAGAAAAATCACTCAAAATGAACAAAATAGTATTAGTATTATTATTGAATTATTCTATTCAAACTATATGAAAAACTGGTGTCATGTTAAGGATTGAGGGGCTCACTGTAAATATGTGTCGGACAAATCTAAAAATGAGCATGTCATAACAAAGAGAAAAGACTGCGTAAAATATCGGGTAGAACATACCAAATTCACAAACCACGGATATATTCTACAAACTGTAATTGTGTTGCGCTGTTTTAACCTAACTAGACCTGAACGCAGCATGTCATGAGGGTGGAGCGTCTTCGGCTGCTAAGCGACTTGCCAAACCACTATGTCGACAGAGCGGGAGAGTATAACCATACCTGATTGGTCGGTGAAAAAACATTGACGAATCAAAACTGAGATTATTAACCTTGAAACTGGACTTTTGATATTGCGGTTTAAAAAGATGTCGCTGAATCGGAGCATCGGCAGCGCAGAGGTAACGTTGGGGAACAAAAACAGCACTGGTTATTTTATTTACCCGCTAAGTGGCATTACTGCACTGTTGAAAAATCCACGTAACTTAATGCGGCTACAGCATGAGCAACAAAAACTAATGTAGCAATCCAAAGAGGTAGCTAGTCGGCTATATTGGTGTCACTGTTACCATATCAACGGTAGTGCACCTGTTAAAATGACAGCATTAGCTAGATTACTCACTAGTATTGAAAAGGTCCTCTTTATTCTAGACTGTACGATTTGCGTTTAAGCTATCACAGCTAACGCAAACTAGTGTCTTTCTTTTCTCCCTGCAGTACATGAAGAAAAAGATACCGAAAAACGCAAAGTATGAGCATGTGAAAACGAGGCTTGACACAGGTACATGTGCGAGATTTACGTGACTGTGTAGCTTATTTTGCTATATGCTCTTTAACTTCCTTATACATGTTAATGTCACATGTTAATGTTTATTTCCCAGGATGTAGTCTCACGAAGTATATGGAAAGACTGGAGGAGATTAAAAAAAGTGAGTAACCTGTCTTTAAGAAATTTGTGCTTGCAGTATCCTTATAAGCGTTCTCATAAAACAGGAACCCAATTTCACTGCGTGGCAGTGTGCATCAATATTAAAAGCACTCTGAATGATTCCATATGTGATCCTTTCGACTGCAAACCATGAAAACAAGCATCCATGCAAAAGCCTGTCCAGACAAACAAACACCCAATAAAAGAACAACAAAAAGGTATTAAATGTGGATCATTAATGCTCTGAAACATTTATCTGCCTTCTTAATGACTACCAGTCACTTTTAGTCCTAAAACTCACATGTCAGTGTTCCTGCATACAAGTACTCTGCAAGCCAATGCCCTCATGGACTGAGGTGTGCACGTGCTTGCTCCACTGGGTCTAAGCGAAACACAAAACATCTGTTTCTCCAGGCAGCTGGTTGTAATAATACAAAATCCCTGATTAATGTACCACCCCCTTGTGCCACCTGCCACACAGTTGCATCAAAAATAACAGCTCTCTTAGGAGATAACCAACTATTCTTGGTCCTCACTCCTTTAATTTCTATAACCAAGATCTATACTTCATCTTTCTCGCCAGTGATCAATGATCAATGGATGTCTTTTTGCTCCCCCTGTACTGTCAAAAGGTAAATGAGTGAGCTGCTAACCTACTGATATTTCCCAGTTTAATAAATCAAATTTGTGGAGAGTGATTTTTTTTTTTTTTCCCCCTTCTGATTTCTTAGGGATAAGACACACTGATTCCTCCATTCTCTAAAGCAAATTGTACCACTGTTCACATTTTTTCCTCTGTGGGACTGAACCCAGTTTTAAGGGACATACTGGCAAGGTGCCAGCAAGGGTCTTTTGTCAGAGTGTGAATTACTGAGGTCTGAATGGTGATAATACCAGCATGAGCAACACTGATAAAAACAGGCTGAGCAGTTTGATTTGAGCGCTGGGGTGGGAGCTTTAGTGGTAAGGTAGAATGGGAACAGACACGTTAGAGTTGTGGCTCTGTGAAGCAATGGAAGGGGATAAAGAAATACAGGACCTGATAGACCCAGGTGAATTTGATCTACTAAGGCTGCACGCGGTGGCTAAAAGTGCTTTTATACTCTTTTGTTCATGCTTATCAATTACATTAGACTTCACAGAAAGCATTTATGTTCGTCTTCAAGGGTTATTCAAAAGAAGCAGCTATCATCAAGACTGCGATGGTTTTCAGCATTGCATATATATTAGATTCATGCATTTGTTTTCTTTCCATTTAAGATTACAGGTATCGAAAAGATGAAATCTTCAAACGATTAAAAGTGACAACATTTGCACAACTGGTAAGCATGAAAATTGTCTTTTTCCAGGACTGTAACATTCTGTAAGTTTGTTGTTGCAATCAGTGGAAAGTCTACCTGCCAACTTGATCCATAAATGGTGATTAAACAAATGGCTCTCTGTTTATTGATATTTTTTCTTTTATTTTCCGCAAGCTTCAGGATGTGTATATCTTTTGTTACATTTTCATTTATAATTCTGTTTAAAAATTTTTCTTCTCCTTTATCTTCAAAATGTTCTTTTCCACACCAGATACTGCAGGTGGCCTCTGTTTCCGACCTGAATGAAAATGAGAAAGATAGTGAATCTCACAGTCCAGATGGTAATAGTTGCAGTCAGAATTACTTGTTCACTTAGCATGACTTACTGACAGTAGCTGACAGTGTATTGTAATGTATGGTTATTTATTTGTAGATGGCCTGCGGTTGGAGTCTGGAGGAGACTCAGAGTTTGCGTCTGAACACACCAATGGCGCTTTGCTGACATCAGTCCTGTCAGACCGTCAGGAGACAGGAGACGCCAGTGAAGTCTGCTACACTGCTAGGTCAACACTTCTAAGGTCATTTACAGCACTCCGTAAACCTTTACAGAGTTTTCCATACTATTTGTATTTGGACAGACAAACTCTATTATGACAACATTTACTATTATTATTACTGTTTATATTAAATGTATCCTAAGGCAACAGCAAGTATCATTACATCGTGTTTCCTTTTTAAAGATTTTGAAAATTTCTCGATGCAGTATCTGACTTCTATATAAGGTTAATTTTCTTTTTCCAGGAGTCTAATTCGTATGTGCAACTGCACTAGCAGATAGATCAGATCTGGATGGGTATTACATTGTGATTTCACCCATTTCAAGATGTCTTTTGATATCTACCCACATTAATAGATGGCTTATAAAGTCTTGAGAATTTAACTTTCTATGGTGGCCTTGAGAGGTCAAATGGACTGCAACAAAACATTGAAAAAGCACACAAAACACAACAGAAGTTGAATAAAACACAACGGAAGTAGAAAAAAACAAAAACAAAAGTTGAATGAAACAACAGAAATAAAAAGAAAAACGCTTCGAAAGCTAAAAAATTCCAAAATAAAACTGATGTGTTTCTGGGGACACAATAAGTTTTTTTTTTGTTTTTTTTTTAAGTGATAGGTTTGTTGTCCTTGGATACTTCCATTTTTTTTCTAAGTGATTTAAATATTGACCTATGTCGTTGTTTACATTTTGCACAGCATCCCAACTTTTTCTTCTTGGAAGTGTTTTGTAGAATGATACACAGAGAGTTTGTTGAAAGCCAACCTGCGTTACATTATCAGCCTCCGTCACACCCAGCACATAAAAATCGCTACATTAACCCCAAGCACACCTGAAACCTACACCAACTGTTCATTATCTGTTTGCATACAACATACTTTTTGCACCTAAGGGCATCCGTTTGTCCAAAAACCCTCACTTCCCTGTTTATTTTACACTTAATGACCTCTCTCACTCTGTTCTTTGCATCCCATACTCTCCAATTATCATCATTATCATCATCGTGCACTTTAAATAGGAATCCCACAGGTGTAATTCTATCGGTGGCCTCTCTGAAGGGACAGACTGCCATTGTAATGGGAGCCCTTTGGAGCATGCGTCACCCTGTGCTTGGGGACAGATGGAGACAGAAATAAGGGCAGCACTGGGTTAAACTTGTGATCCGTTGTTTGACAAACTCTCATTAGGCCTTCTGTCCTTTATGAGACAAAGTGACTACTCTACTATATTGACTCAACACTGCTGTCACCAGGCTTTTATAGTTATATGTCAGGAGAAGTTACAAGTTCTAAAATGAGTGGAAATGATTTGTAGCCCATGTTAGACTAAGATTAACTGTAGAGGGTGTCGGCTGGGTGAACTGGGTGAATCACATCAGGCAAAAAATATAAAGTGTCAGTATCAGGTTTTAGTCGTTGCCTCAGTGTACACATAATAATGTGCTCTGTCCACACAATATATACCTTCAATCTTAGAATTAAAATATCCGTTATTTTCATATGTTGGATACTTAGTTATTTAGCATCCCTGAGTTATACATGTGACAGATGCCAGACTCAGAAAAACTACAATATAAAATGCCAGTAGCTGCAGACAGTCTGAGGCTCTCCAACCTTTGACCTTTCAGTGTTATTAGTGGTGTGGGAGAGCTGAATATAGACAGGAGCAGTCAAAAGATGACAAGTGAGTTGGTGTCCAGCCCAGAGCCAACAGACAGGCCCTACACCGATTGCCCCTACCTGCTGCTGGATGTGAGAGATCGTGACGAGTATGACTGCTGCCACATCATTAGCGGTAGGTAAACATGAAGCTGGATCACTGAACTCCTTGTACAAAAAATTTAAAATTAAATTTCAATTGTATGTCTTTCGTGCAGCACACAGTTTTCCCATTGCCCTGCTATCTCGGACAATGAACCCCTACACCAAAGACGTGCTGGAATACGTATCCTTTTATAGTCACATCACAAATTCGCCAGTTGTTAATGTTTCATATCACAAATGTGAATAGTAACAGTTGACTACTGACTGCACCTTAACCCACCAATGGTGTAGAAAAATGCCCCAGGGAAGATCATCATTGTATATGATGAGGATGAGAGAATAGCTAGCCAGGCAGCTACCACCATGTGTGAACGAGGGTTTGAGAATCTGTTTATGCTCAGTGGAGGTAAGCTCTAATATCACTGGAGCCTTTTAAAGTACTTTCTCTCGAAGTAATCTGTTTCATAGTGAACATGTGATATGTGTCCAGGTGTGAACCTGCCAACCTTATATGTTTTCCTATGAACTCAGAGATTAGGGCTGTTTGATATAACGATATATATCAGATGACGATATAAAAACATCTATCGTCTCATTTTACGCTATCATTTGTTTCGTAGTGTCGCAGAATAAACGTTTACGGCAATATTTTTTCATCGTTTTGATGGTCACTGTAGTGGCTATATTAATTTCTTAAAGTTCTCTCTTTCTCTTATATTTAATATAACCACACTACGGACGGACAAACGCCTAATTTTATGTGTTGTCGTTAGCAACAACAACGGTAAAACCATCGCGTGTCCGCTTGTTCCACATAAACCTTTCACAATAAAGCTCAAAATCCTGTTGAGTTTTTTCAAAATAAACTGAATCACGTGAAAGATGCAGAGTATTTATGGATGAGAAGCAAAAAAGAGCCGTCAGGTGCTAAAAAATAAACCTTAGACTCAAACGTTAGAACAGGCTTTTCCCCGCAGCACGACTCCAGGTACACGACCCCCAGTTGGAAACACTTCACACAAGTCGAGCTGCCTGAGATTCACAGAATTTACAGAAAATGTTAAATTTTTGTCATTTATATCGTTATCGGACGATAGATGTCTTATATCGGGATATGAGATTTTGGTCATATCACACAGCCCTATCAGAGACTGTGGCCAAAATGCACCATCGCCCCTTTCTGCAGCAGCTCTGGCATGTGAACACTAACTTCTACAATTTTGTTTTATTAAAAAGAAGTTTTGTAAAAATCTGGAGGAGGATCACACTACAACAGGTTCAATTCATCTGCTGCAGAAAAAGGGCGTTGGATTTAAGTTCATTTTAATTCAAAATTATAATCAAAATCAGCCAGTTTAAGCTTGTCCTGTTAGTTTGACCAAGCCTTTGTCTTCATGTGTCCTGCCTTGCCAGGTCTCAGAGTAATTGCTCAAAAATTTCCAAGCGGTATGACAACAGGCTCCATCCCCACCTCATGCCTGTCCTCTCCTACGTCATCAAAAGGGAAAAAATGCAACGCTTCACAGCAGCTGGCACGGGCAGCAGAGAAGAGGTGGCGGTTCACATCAGATGAGCTGGCCAAGATCCAGGAGCAGCTGGAGGAAATACTCATCCCCAGTAACTCTAACAGTAAGAAGACACTGTTAAAGATTTAAAATCCAACTGGAAATCCAATTTGTACAACACAGCAGTTGGCAGCCGCTTGCTGCATTTCCAGAATTTTCTCCTTTTAAACTATTAAAACAACGGTCTTTGTTCCTGTATTACGGTATTTAAAACCTTATGTCCCATATGCAGTATTTTCTATTTCATAGACTACTGAGGTTGAAGCTAAATACTTATTTGATTGTTCCTGTTGTTGTTGTTGTTATCATCATCATTATTATTATTATTATCATTATTATTATTGTTATTATTACTAACAATAAAAATAATAGTATTACCATATTGCTTCCATAAAGTAATGCTGTGGCCCATGTTTACTGCAGGTCGAATGTCCAGCCGAATGTCAACCAGCAGTGCCCGATCTACTGCATCAAGTCGTCACAGTTCCTGTACAAGTGGTAGAGGCAGTGCGCGAGTTCAGAGCAGTAGATCCTGGAAATAACCCCACTCCTTTCTTAACCACAGTTGTTAACAAATATACCTCTAAATAGGAGTCCATGTCTTTCAGTTAAATCTAGCATTCAGCTGGATCCAGTATCATTTGTGGAAAAAACAAAATAAGTAAATAAAAATTCAGCTTTGTTCCAGGATTTTCTCTGAATGCTAACATTCTCCTCGAATATATTTCTGTATGTTGGAAATGTCATGCTAATCAGTTTACAACCAGCACACTAGCAAGACATTCACATCCGGATAGTAGTGTGACACTGCATATGAAAAATATGTTAGGAACAACACAGATGTTTTATTTGAGACTCTGAATGGTTTCCAGTTGATTTCTTACACAGTGCTTCAAAGTGAACCTGAGATCAAAGCACTTTTCTCACACTTATAACACTATTAATCAGTTTACACCAGCTAATAAATCTGCACAAATAAATCTGTGGATGGTCTGGTCATATTTCTGCTGGAGCCAGGAGAAAAATGAATGTTAATATGACATGAAGCATATGCTGGAAATCTCTTTATGAAATGAAGTGTAATGTATTGCACAAGTGATGTTATAGAGTTTAATCCAGTTTGTTAGGTTTTGAAAAGTTGTGCTGTATTTTTGTAACTTTTGTCATTCTATTATGACAGTTCACCAACAGTCTTTAACTGCAGTTTCAACATTTTAGTGTATTTTTTTTAATCTTTTTGTGAGTTTGTAAAAAATACTGTGAAATGTTCACATTGTGTGACTAATGGAAACCTTCACACTGACATGCATGATACAGATCAGTCACTAAAGAAAATATATGAACGTGTTTGTCGTGGCCAGAGCATATTTATTACAAGCATTGCCTACATCTTAAGAGCAGTATTGCTTTTTGTGGCCTGTTGTTTGCCTGTTAGTGACTTTACATGTCCCTGGTCAGCTTTCCCTGTCAAGTGCATTTTTATCTAACCCATCTTTTCACCATCTGTCTTAAATTGGTTACATGATTTTATTTGTAATGAATATCAAATAAAGGGTAAAATGGTTTTCCTGTATCTTTTTTGTTTTATTTGACCCACCACCTACTTTCACACAGGTACTCCTGTGGTTTCATCTGAGATGCATAGAATTACCTTTTGTATTTAAAATGTCACATAAATTATATATACTTCTGCAGTGGTAAATGTTTATACGAAATATGGCGAAATGGCAATGACGATCATGGTTCAAGCGAGTCTTATTCCACACAGACAATAACACATTCTTCACTTCAGCTTAATGCAATGTGTTCTTCTTGTGAATCTTCATGATGCCAGTGATTTCAGTGTTTGATATGACCATTTCAGGCACATATCAAGCATTAGGTGCCTGGGCCTTGGCCCATGGGGACTGGCCAAGCTCAGCCTGAAGATACTACTTGGGTCAGTCCTGCTGTGAGGTGGGAGTCCTGGGCCTCTGATCCCCGGTTTCCAAAATTGGCATGTGGCACATGGAACATCACCTCACGCAACTAGCCTATGGGATGTATCCTATTTTAACCTTGGGATTTCCGGGCCATACTCCTCACCCATGTTTCTGTATACTATGCTAACCACTTGGCTAAGGTGCCCCATGTATGTCCTGCCTGCTAGCATCTTGCCTCCTGCTGTTATGTGCTAAAATGTGTCCAGGCCATTGTTGCACACCCTGCACCTGGGGTCTTGGCCGATGTGGTAGAGCACAGACTCTATTCATCTTGTGCTTAGAGTTTATTGCTGTGCTGCCATGATTAGTGCCTCTGTGTTGTCTTTCAGTCCAGCCACTAGTAGGAATTGTGGATGTCAACCACTCCTCCTATCTTACACTGATGCATACTGTGCAGGGTATGTACTCCTACCTGACGGTAGACTAAAAAATGTCTGAAGTATTTTTGTGCCAAAAGCTCTGACCAAGTAAAGATAATTATTTCTGTTTGAAATTGCAAAATGTGAACATTTTGTGAAGAAAAATGTTACTTTGCAAATATTAATTGGGATCATATTACATCAATAGATAATTTGGATCTGTGTTGTTATTCCACAATGACATTTTGAGTGAAATAACAGAAAAATATATAAAAACAAAAAACATCAAATGCAAGCAAAGGGAGACAGCTTTACCGTGGTTAAATAGTGAAGTACATAAAGTTAAACACAAATAAGATTTTGCTTTAAAAACAGCTTTGACTACCAAAATCAACACTGATCACATAAAAGCCTAAGAAATTAAAGTAGTCCTGAAATTATGTAAAGCTAAAGCTTTATATTGCACTCGTCTTTTAGAAAAAGCTAAGATCATAAATTTCACTTTGGAATCACTTAAATAAGTTAATTAATAGATCATCGAGTCGGAAGGAAATTAAGGAAATAAATTTAAATGGTACAATTGTTACAGATTAGGGTTGTTTCATTAAAAAATACAGGAATTTACTAACATTTACAAATTGGTCAATTAGAAATAGAAGATGAAAATGAATGGAAAAGGGTATTAATTACTCCAGTTTTTAAAGGAGGGGACAATGATTTGATATGCAACTATGATCCAATTTCCATACTTCCTGTTCCGTCAATGGTACTTCAGAAAAGTGTCGCTACACACAATTGATCAGTCTGAGACTAATCAACATCTTCATCCAATGTAGTTTGGTTTTAGACTAAAATGTTCTACAGGAAATTTCTACAAATTCCTACTTTCTTGAAAATATTAAATAATTTTTAGATGATGACAGTGTTGTGGGGGTAGCATTTCTTGGCCTAAAAAGGCATCTGACACTGTCAGCTATGACATGCTTTTCTCTTAATTGTTTTTAATTTGATTTATCAAAACAAGCACTTTATTGGATTGTGTAATATCATCACACAGGATAACAGTGTTTGAAGGTTGACCAAGAAATGTCAATGGGTCTTCTTCAAGGATCACTCCTGCGTCCACTGCTGTTTAGCTTGTTTATTAATGACTTGCCTGCCAGCTACATTGTGAATGTTAAAGCCCAACAAGGGACAAGAGTTGAACATTTGCAACAGCTATAAATTCTCTGTGCAGAACATCAGTTCCTTGCTTCATATTGGAACAATGTTAAATTCCATTGTCCCTTTTAAATAAAGAAAGAATAAAAGAAAGAGAGGTCAAACGCCAGCCACTGCTCAATAGAGCGGCCACTTAAGATTGTAAGGTTGACTACAACACAGCCTAAGATTTAATGCCTCACACATGGATCCTGGAATGGTTGGAACTATTTAAGATTATTGGAATGTAGCAATTGTCAGCCACCTCCTCTACATGTATGATATCAAGCTGTATGACAAGAGTGAACGAGACATCAACTTACTGATCCATACCACTAGGATCTAAGGCATCGACATCAAAATAAAGAAGTGTAGTTAGATGATAACAAAGTGAGGGAAGGTAGTCAGAATGGGGGGGGGGGGATTATACAACTAGAAGGCAACATTGCAGACACTGAGGGGAGCTACAAGTATCTGGGAATCCCACAGGCAAATAGGAACACTAAATAGGCCATTGGGAAAGCTTCATCCACCAAATGCCTCCAGAGAATAAGGGAAATCCTGAGGAGTCAGTTGCATGTAAAGAACAAAATTAACACCCACACCCTGCTTGTCATCAGGTACCCTGCTGGGATAATAAGCTGGCCAAAGGAGGTGATAAAAGCCACTTCCATCAAGACGAGAAAGTCCTTATCATGTATGGAGGGTTTCACCCCAAATCCAGCATCATGAGATGACACTCACTAAGAACCAGTGAATGTCAGAACCACTGTCCAGAATCAGACAAAAAACATCCACAAGTACATCAGGAAGTTTGCCACAACTGACTGTGTGCTTAGTGAATATCACAGGCAGCATAAACCTGAGAAAAAAGAGGAGCAAGGGGAGGAGCCATCATGGAAGACAGGTCCCTGCACAGTATGTCCCACCGTACGATAGGAGGAATGGCTGACATCCAGAATTCCTACCAGTGGCTGGACAAAGCTGGACTGAAAGACAACACAGAGGCACTAATCATGGCAGCACAGGAACAAAGTCTATAGCACAAGATGAATAGAGTCTGTGCTCTACCACATCGGCCAAGACCCCGGGTGCAGGTTGTGCAACAATGGCCCGGAGACAATTCAGCACATAACAGCAGGGTGCAACATGCTAGCAGGAAGGACATACATGGACCTCCATAACCAAGTTGCGTGCATAATATGCACGAACATCTGTGCCAAGTATGGCCTGGAAATCCCAAGTTTAAAATAGGATATACCCCTAGCGTTGTTGAGAATGACCGAGTAATCAGCCTTAGTGATATACTCGAGTTCAAAGGATATGACCATGTGGATTTTCATTTTTTTCCCCCTTAATAATAAACACCTTCATTTAGAAATTGCATTTTGTCTTTACATGTGTTAACTTTGTCTAATTTTTAAATTTGTTTGATGATCTGAAACAATAAAGTGTGACAAACATACAAAAAATAAGAAAAACACTTTTTCATACCACTGTAAATGTAAAATGCAGTTTAAAAAAGTTTCAATAGTGCCTTTAGTAATTGTAAAAAAAAATGAAAAAAGATAAATCTTGCATAAATATTTGTGCAATAGACTGTGAATTAAATCATAATACATGGAAGTACCAATTTCAATGCATGATCATTTATTTCTTTGTAACTTTCACAATGTCTAATAATCCACTGAATATAACAACAGTGATTTTAGTTTTGAAGATGATGCTTAAGTGGTAATATTTGTACACAGATCAGTATGGGTTCTTGAGGGTGTGATCCATGATAGTCATCAGAGCCAGCCAAGTCTCCTGAGCAGTGGGGATGATCTGAGTTGCAGGGAGGAGGAAGCCATAATGGCCGGTGTCTCTCAGCTCAAAGGTGTACGAGTACTTGATTCCCTGGCTGTAGGTCCAGTCAATGCTCCCACCACTGGCTTGGTCTATAAACAAGCAGTTATACCATAAGTACAAAACAGGGATTTTTTGATAGCACCATTAATAAGTCGCTAGTTTTCAATATCTAACTAATTAATTTACAATTAATGTCTTTTTGATTTTGATAGCAGTAGTTTTGATTGGTAAGTGTTTTCCAACTTTCACCAGTCATGTAAGAAGAAAAGTGAGCAAGAAAAAAACATAAATACTCAGTGTGGTCAAACACGTCTCCCTTTTAAGATGTTTTGCAGACACTTACAGATGGCGTTGATGATGCTGCCAAACTTGTAGGAAGTACCATACAGGGACGCCAGATCAGTGACAGCCTTTTGTGCTAGGTTATTCTATATCAAGAGAGTACCATCAAACTTTTTCAAATTAATGTTATACATTTTTACATTACAGGCAAACACAAGGTCTAAGAGGTTAAATGACTGGTACTAGACCCAGTTTGATCATTAAAACGTTTTTAAGGATTTTTTAATTTTTTTTTATTTTATACCAGCTCAGTATAGTCCTTGATCCGACTCCTGATGTAGCCATAGGGAAACATGAGCAATTGGGAATAGGAGTGGATGGAGATGAAGGCCTTAATGTTGTGAGACTTCACAAACTCCACAATGGAATTGACCTCAGACTCAGACTCAGCTCTGGGTCCACGATACGTCTGTGAACAGGGGTTGCCACTGGAACCAGGTCCTACACATGATGATAAAACAGAAAAAAGAAACTATCTTTACAAACTTCTAAGTTTGGGTCAAAGCTGAATACATCAAAACCATTTAACTAACTAAATAAACAAATGAATAACTACCCCCCCCACCAAAAAAAACAAACAAACAAAAAAACAATGACAATGTCATCTCACATATTTTTCCCACAGTCTTGAAGGAGTTCAAATACATGCACTTCTTGACTCCTTTCCCTTTACTCTCTGGTCCATCTCATCCCAAAAAGTTTCATATGGATTCACGTTAGGTGTTTTGTAAGGGCGAGGTCACATGGCACAGTGCTGTTTCCTGCTGGTACTTTGGTCATAGAATTTGGTCAAATTTCCATTGGCCTAATGTTCTTTCTTGTATTTTTAGCTTAAGCAGCACTTGGTTCCCTCAGCTGGGATTTGTTTGCATGGCATGATTCACAAAAGAAACTGGAAACTCCTTATGTGTGCTCTAATCTTAGCTGGTCTGTGCTTTTAATTGTACGATTCTGGCTGATATTGCTAATGAACTTATCCTCTGCAACAGAGGTCAGCCTTATTCTTTTGCCTTTTCCAGGGAGCCCCTCTTTTAAGTCAATTTCATCATAGCATTCAAATCAGTGGTAGGGCTTTTAAAAAAAAAAAGATTAAAAAAAAAACTCTGATAAACAATATCTGAAAATCATGTCCTTAAGAAACAGGAAGAAATCAAGCAAAGACCTGACGTAGGACATGCGAGATGCACTTGGCCTTTCAGTTCATAGTTCATTAAAACCTCAGCAGAAATGGTCAAATTGGAAAGGTATATTGAAAACCCATTGAGAAATAGAACCAGGAACCCTGGGGAACTATTCCTCAAGACTACTTAAAGAAATTACAAGAAACTTTGGCTAAGAAATGTCATACTGTGTTAAACAGTAATGGCGGTCATACCAAATATTGATCTTCAAACTGTTTTTACCATATACACTGTATGTCAGCATATTGTGTGTTCAATAAATCACTGCATCTATTTCCCACTTTCCTACAAAAATATGAAGAAATGAGTTGCACAGTACTGTAGTACATACTGAACTATATGTTGTAATTTGCTGCAAACACATTGTTGTTAATCAAAATAAAGAAAAAAATTATATGCATTGTCCAAACATTTACTGGTACTCTATCATTTATGATACTTCATTATTTGTATCGTGTATATTTGCTGATAATTTGTACAAAAAGACAAGGAAGACAAAACTAAGAAAATCAGGAATGCCTCTCTCTAAAATGTATTCACAGTAAAAGTAAAATTGCAATAACCTGTAACATGAAAACATGAATAGATGCATATTTAGATAAAAGATATACCTCCAAAACCAGCTTTCCAGTTCCTGTTGGGATCAACACCAACACAACGGGACCCGGGATTAGGTTTTCTGGTCTTACGCCACATACGGGACTGGAAACATCAAAGCATCCCAATATGTGTGGGTTATTGGTTTAATTGTTAGGTATATTTTCGTTAAGCTTTGATTTAACTTTAAATAAACACATATTAAATTCTTCAATACATTTTATCCATTCAGTCATCTACTAATATGGTGCAGTGGTTAAGACTGTTGCCTCACACCAAGGACATTCCTGTGTGGAATTTATATGATCTCAACTTTTGACTTTTGCTGATTTCTGCTCCAGTTTACACCCAAAGACATGTTCATTTGTTTAACTGCAAATTCTAAAATCCTGTATATATGTGGAGTGTGTTAGACAGGTAATACAGTAGCTGAGCACCTCATGAATGACTGAGCTTCTCAGCCTATCACTAAGATAAACCTGCCCATGGTAGAAACATAGAGTGGCAGCCTCATTTTTAAGCTCAGCTCTTTCTTCACCACAACAGACTGCACCAGTTCATATATAAACCTCCCGCTTCACCCCACATCATAAGATCCCAAGATAGTTAAACTGTCCATAAAAATTGTGAACAAAAACTGTGACAGAGGACAGCAGTGCTGGAGTCCAATATCTGCCAGGAATTGTTTTTTTTTTTTTTTAATTATTGCTGTATTACTGTCAATACAGACCAAGCTCTCACTGCGATTGTACAAATATATAGGATATTACATATTCTGATAGTACAGAGTTAGAGTTAGGGTTAGAATCATTGTGATGTCCTAGACTTTACAAGGTTTAAACAGATAGTTTTTGTTTGTTTGTTTCTTCTAATTATTATTTTTTATAGAAGATAATATTGTAAAATATAGCAAATTCATGTCACTCCCTGAAAATGAAACTGTGATGTGAAAAGTCTAACTATGACAGACTCACATTGGTGTGGGTGAAGAAGTAGCCATCAGGGTTGGTCACAATCTCCAGAAAGATGTCCATCTGATTGAGGATGGCGGTGAGTTTAGGGTCACGTCCAAAATCAGTCACAATCTAACAATAAAAAAACAACAAAAGGACACAATTTTGAGTGTATTACAGTTAGTTGTTGGAACTGGAAGAGAACCACAACAAAAAAATTATAGATGCTAATAGCCAGACTGCCAAAACACCTTCTTGGCAAACCATAGTCCGCTAGCCTGGGTGACCCATTCTCTTGAGTGGATTCCAGTATCAATCCAGATGGCAGGGCGGTTGGTTCCACCAGTGCTGAACTAAAACATGGGAAAGGAAAGCATGAGGTCCATCCATCCATCCATCCATCCATGCACCCAGCTAGCCATTCAATTCAATTCAATTCAATTCCATTTATATTTATATACTGCCAAATAACATCAACAGCAACCTCAAGGCGTTTTATATTATAAGGTAAATGCCCTACAATAATAATCTATCCATTTCTAAAGGCTAATAAATTTAAAGGTACTTGCTGAAATTACAGGGTGCTTGTTCTTTTTAAAGAGCATGCATTCACTGCCATGATGTTCATTCAGTTCTTTTTCGATAGCAGGTTTACCTTGAGCACATTAAGGGGACGGTCCTCATAGCTCTGACCAATCACTATCTTGCTCACCAAGTTTGGCTTCTCAGCCACCAGCATGTCCTGAAAAGAGTAGATCTGAAAGACAAGTGAAGTCTTAAAACATATGCATCAGGTAATTGTTATACAGTGGTCCCTCGTTTATCGCGGGAGTTACATTCTAAAAATGACCCGCGATAGGTGAAATCCGCGAAGTAGCCAACTTTATTTTTTCCAATTATTAGATATTTTAAGGCTGTAAAACCCCTCACTAGACACTTTATACACTTTTCTCTGACCAGCACGAACATTTTCACACTTTTATCTCTTGTTTAAACACTCTCAAAGTTCAAACCTTAGTATAAAAATAAGTCCAGTATTTTAGAATGAAACCAAAGATCAAACCCTGTTTCCAGGTCCAGAACATGGGAATAGAGCAGCTGCGAGAGAATTCAACATTAATAAATTAATGGTACAGAAGTAGAGGAAGCAAGAAAAATGAGTTGAGCAAAGTTTGACTTATCTAACTGTTTTGTTTCGCTTAATGCGCCTTATAATCCGAAAAATACGGTAACTTCTACCTTCCTTTAGCATGTCCAGCAGTCCAACTTTTTGTGTGATATTTAGCATCTTCCTCTGCCTTCTGGGTGCTACCGTCGGTGCCTTTGACCATGCAAAACATTTCGTCGACATTATTGTGTTTGTTGGGGAGAAAATTTACAAACATACAGTACAGCACTTCAGAGTCGCACTGCTAGCAATCGAAGATTTTTGTAAATTTTACAAGCTGAACGCATTCTGTACTGTACAGGAGACACGGCACAGAAGAGATTGATTGACAATGGTCTACAGCCGATCAGGACGCAGAACACAATGCACAGTGAAAACAAATCTGCGAAACAGCGAGGCCGCGAAAGGTAAACCGCGTCATAGCGAGGGAAGATTGTACATGTAACTCAGCACTCAGAGACTCCACTTTGTGGCTGAGTTGTTATGCTTCCTGAATGCTTCCTCTTTACAGTATTATCACTTATCACAACAGAGTATATCTAGAACGAAAGACATTTTACAAACTCACAAATGTTTCAAAGGCAGACTGTATAGCTAGGCACTTGATTTTATACACAGTTGGAATGAAAACGCCTGAAGTCAACCATTAAGAGAAATGACCAAATATTTTTGTCCATATAGTGTATATGTTGAGAAAAACGTGGTAAACATAAGTGAGTAACAAAGTTATTTGCAAGTCTGAATAATAAGCACTCAACATCACCCTTTCAAAATTCACATGGGCTCCATTACCTGTTATTCTCAGACATAGTTCTAAATTAAGAATATATTGGATATGTTGTTGTATATAACCAAGAAAAAACTCATAAATACTCATCACCTTTAGTGCCAAGACTAAGGTCAAAAATTATTTTTAAAAAGTTGCTGTCTCAAAATATTTGTAATTATCCTTTTACTTTTTACTTATGAAAAGGAAAAGTGTTTGCTGACCTCACTGAGGTTGTGGTACCTAAAAAAGTCAAAGTTATCAGTGTTTCTGGGCTCAGGGACACGGGCTGAAGCAGACTCCATTGCTTTTTGCTCCTCGTCCAGCAACACCTGCAGGACAGTAGCATACTTATATGAACGCTATCAGAGAGGTGCTCTCAGTCTCAAATCCAGGTGCATGAATTAGTCCAGGTTGATTCCAGGTGTCATACGCTACCTGCAAGTCTTTAATCATGGTGGAGAACTGTATATCGTAGATCTTCAGGTAACGTTTGACAATCTTTAATTTATGTCCTGGAACTCTGATATCCACAGGAGAACCTACATCTCTCACTTCCCTCCAGATGTCAAGCTAAAAAAACAAACAGTTATTATTCCGAAAACTGAGTTGAATGGCATTCAGTTTATTAGAAAAAAAGGCTCGGCATAAAAAATGGCGTGTCATGTGACATAACTGAATCTGTTCGTTCCATTTTAATTTTTTTTTTTTTTTTTTAGATTTGTCTTGAGAGTGATATCATGGGTGATAAATAACCTCCAGCTCTATCATGTTGTGCAGGTCCCTGATGAGAGACAGATGGCCATCAGTCTTTGGAACGAGTCGAAGCACCTGATGCCTGCAAAAAGAGAACCGCACTGTTTTACCGTTTTTTACTCAACTCAAGCATTTGCTAAGAAATTGGGACAGAGAGGGTGAATAATGGTTTCTCAAGCTTGGTGGGTTTTGCTTCTTCAAAAGTTGAACTATGGAAAATTGTCGTTTGTTGTTGTTGTTAGTGTTTTCCAATGTCCTAGGCTCTTTCAAGCTGACATTTTGTGTGAAAGGTGCTTTTTAAATAAAACTATACTGCTTTGAATGGGAACTCTTGACTTCCCAGTGTTCAGCTGATTGCATTAGGTTATCAAAGAGAAACTACACATGCATTACACTTTAAATCATTAAAATGTAAAAATATACATGTAATATAGCTACAGTACTCTATTAAAGTTTTCAAACACAAAAATTGCACAAGTGTACCCAGGAACTATGCTGCTGTTGTAAATGCAGTGACTAGTCAGGGTGCTTTAAATCAAAAAATGTTGCTGTCATTATTTTTGAATGCATCCTTACTTTACTTTTAATGCTCACAGCTTTTACACATTGCCATGTATTTCACCCTACTCCAACAGCAGCGAGAGGTTCGGGCTGGCCCACTTACCCATTAAATGTTTCCTTTCCAAGACCAGCCACAAAGAGCACAGCGAAAGCGACGAGCTCCCTCATCGTGGCCAGCATTGTGCAACCAGTTCAGGGTTTAACACCATCTTTTTAAGTGTGCGGGGTCATGTGATCAAGCCACAGCCTTCTTCAAGTCCATGGTTAGATATGTTTATCTTTGGCTGACTCACAAGAAAGATTGCACCATGGATTTTGACACAGTGAAATTCTGACCAGTTTGAAAAAAAAGGAAGATGACTCAACGCTGTGGCTTTTTTCATTTTATTTTGTTACAGACAGCTTGTGACGTCCTACATAGATTATGTGGAAGTTCTAGGGCTACCTTTTTATTATTGATTAATCTGTGGATTAATCAATAAATAATCAGCATCCTGAAACTGCTCATATGAACATCTGGAAAAAATATATCTAACATATCTTGTCATATCTGACAAGCTAGACCCCAAGATAAGCTTCTTCAGTAAAAAGCTATCTAGCTATACGATCACTTAGTGATTAACTAAATAATCATTCTGACATTAACAGAAAGATCTGCATTCTTTTTTAAAGGCCTCTACAGTGCATTGACATGTGGAACAATGTGCAAATCAATCAATAGATTTTTGTTACATGTTTAATAATTGTTGTTGTTGCTTTAATAGAATTTATCAAGGGAATAAATGTATTTAAATGCTTTCTTTCATGTGTCAGAATATATTAACAGACGGCATTCATGGGCCTGCCATAAAAAAGCAACAGTTTCCGTAGTTCAGAATTTGAAAATATCCTGTCTAAAGCTCAAAATGTAATTAAACTGCTGACCACAGAAGTTCCTCTATATATGTAATGTTTCATCTTCCTTTTTGCGATGATCACGGTGGCACTGCAGTTTTGTGTGAGTGACATAAAGTGCATGAAATACTCTTCTGTATGTGATGGATGGTGGTGTGTGGTGGTGTCTCAGCTGCAGAGGGTGAGATGGAGTGGAAGGTTCAGGGGGCAGTGGAGAGCCTGGCTGGCACAGGTGGGGTATGTTTTCTAATTCTGCCTCTCCTATTTACGCAGTAGTGCCCTGGGACCAAGGCGATACAGTATGCTGAGCCGCTGGCAATGATGCTGAAGCTACGCTTTGCAACATCTGAAAAGTCACATTGTATACTGAGAAAAATGATAAAAGAAACACGCAGCCCAGCACACAGTGTTGGGACACTCCTGAGGCCTGAATGCGCTACAGTGCAAGCAAGATCAACAAAGAATAATCACAAAGATCACAAAGAAATTCAGCTTTGATTTTGGATTGTGTTTATTTGTCTTTTGGTTTTGTGAAAGTTTGAACAGCCCTTGATTGTGATGGGTTTGAATTACTCTTGGGATGGAAAAATGGGGGCACATTTCCCAAATGTAGGATTTCCACTTTTATACACGCACACAGATTAGTATGGGTTCTTGTAGGTGTGATCCATGATGGAAATCAGAGCCAGCCACGTCTCCTGAGCGGTGGGGATGATCTCAGATGCAGGAAGGAGGAAGCCATAGCGACCCTCATCCCTCAGCTCAAAGGTGTAGGAGTACTTGATGCCCTGTTCATAGGTCCAGTCAATGGTGTTACCACTGGCTTGGTCTAAAATTAAAACAGACATTGTTAAAACAATGAAACTGTACTGTAAAAAAAAAAGAAAAGAAAAAGAAAAAAAAAGAAGATGCTGAAAAAGCTTTCAATTTCAAGCCAATAATGGTTAAATAAAAAAAAAAAAAAACCTTGCACCAGTTGCACATTTAATTTTAGCACAGTTTAGACTTGTGCGTGAGTGGTGGTTGGTTGGTTGATTCATAAACACCAAAAAACTGTCTGAAGTACCTGAGTCGTTTTACTTTTATAAAAATGGCTACAATTTAAAGCGAGTTTGAGACCACTATTTAATACCACTATATTTGCATTTGCAGAAATTAAAGTTATAGGAAAAGAAGAGAAGTATTCATATATCTGATGATTATTAAGTAAAATAATGTAAAAGAAGTCTGTATTGGTATGCAGTGTTGCTTAAACTTACAGATAGTATCGATGATGCTGCCGTATGCGTATTTGGTACCATACAGGGAGGTTAGATCACTGACGGCCTTTTGAGCCACCTTGTGCTGTAGAAAGAATATTATCATACTTTTTAATAATGACTTTTGACAGAGCCCAAAGAAGATCTAAGAACTATCGTAAAAATAAGAATTCTAAAGAAAGAAGTTAAATCAGAAAGATCTTTTTTTTTATACCAGTTCTGCCGCGTCATTGGCAGGAGTGGTTTTGTAGCCATAGGGATACATGAGCATCTGAGAGTAGGAATGGATGGAGATGAAGGCCTTGATGTTGGCATGAGACTTCACAAAGTCCACAATAGACTTGACCTCAGACTCAGAGTTTGCACTGGGTCCACGATAGGTTTCTGAGCAGGGGCTGCTGCTGGCACCAGGTTCTATTTATTAATATAAAGAAAACCAGACAAACAGACACTGTGTTAAGCATTAGAACCTAAAAATATGAAAGACTTATAAGCAATACACACACACACACATATATATATATATGTATATATATGTATATATACATATAACTAATCATTATTACCTCTTACAGTGGCTGTTCGAGGTTTTAAAAACAAGTGAAAGGCATGGGAAAATATTACCTCCAAAACCAGCATCCCAGTTCCTATTGGGATCAACTCCCACACAAGAAGAACCAGGATTGGGCTTCCTGGTCTTACGCCACATACGATTCTGAAACAGTAATGTTAGTCTTAGCTTAAAGAAAGATATTTTAATCTATATGACTCTTGATATTTTATTCATTGTGCAAGACCGACTAAATACACCATTACTAGTTCATCTGTATCATCTTGTCAGCTTAAGCTAATTGGGATAAGCCCTGAAAAAAACATTTAAAAAGTAAAATGAAGTGTATAAACAGACATTTGGTTGTACAGCAAATTACTCTAAAACAAATCAGACAGTAGACCATATGAAAAACTCACACCGCTGTGGGTGAAGGCGTATCCATCAGGGTTGGTGGCAATCTCCAGGAAGATGTCCAATTGACTGAGGATTGCGGTGAGAGTGGGATCCGTTCCATAATCAGTCACAATCTAATGACAGAAAAGCAGAGGACACAATATTCAGTGCAACCTGTAAGTTGTGAGAAGCGGCAAAGACACAGAGAAAAGCAAAAACTGTTAATAATATTATTAAAGAAAATGAAAAAAAACTCCCACCTTCTTAGCAAACCATAGCCCGCTGGCCTGAGTGACCCACTCTCTGGAGTGGATTCCAGTGTCGATCCAGACGGCAGGACGGTTGGTTCCACCAGTGCTGAACTACAAGACAGGAAAGGAAAGTAGCAAACTTCATTACAAATAAAAAAGGAAGAGCAGCATGAGAGTGAAAACTCTTGCCAGAAGAGTATAGGAGGTTTTGCTTTTTTCAATTTTAATGTTTGTTCAGCTCTGTTGTGCAGTTGTATTTTTGCTTGTTTTTTTACCTTGAGCACATTAAGAGGACGGCCTTCGTAGCTCTGCCCAATCACTATCTTGCTGACAAAGTTGGGGTTCTCAGCCACCAGCAAGTCCTGGAAGCTGTAGATCTGAATGAAAGTCACAATAATGCATAAGCATCAGTTGAGTGCGGCATGATTCTGTACCACTGTCTAGTCTCAAATGTCATGGGGATTGCGACATGATGTAGCAAATGCTAAATGCTTGCTTTTAACATTCAGTTTAAATGTCACTGAAATATTGAGCGCCTAATTTCCAGCGCTGACAGGCACATTACACACTGTGCATGGCCCCTGTACTTTTAGAAATAAACGTCCTTTGTTGTTCTTCACAAATTTAGCATATTCGCAAAAACTTTCAAAGGGTTTATTTACTTTTTCTTACTGCTTTGCATGGCTAGTGAAAGAAAATACACTGTTAGTTACAATCTATTCACTGGATAACAGTAGCCAGAGGAGTTTTGTGTACTTACCTCTTCAAGGGTGTGGTAGTTAGCGAAGTCAAAGCTATCAGTGTTTTGGGGCTGAGGTACACGAGCACCAGCCATCACCTTCTGCTCCATATCCAGAAGCATCTGCAGCACAATGATAGAATTTATAATATTAGAGTTACTGAGCAAAACTATTAACAGAAAGAACTCCAGGGTGTATTCTGATCTTATAAGCTACCTGGAGGTCTTCAATCATGGTGGAGTACTCAATGTTCTGTGTCTCAAGGTAATCTTTGACTGAATTCAAAACGTGGGAGGGAACTCTGACATCCACGGGGTTAGACACAGTAGTCAACCCCTTCCAAAAATCCAGCTGAAAGAACAAAAATATATTAACCAATGCATAAAAAAGAAGTTTCTACTCAGTTTAGAAAACTGAGGCATATTTTAAATTTGTGGTTTTGTTTGTTTTCTTCTTTCTTCTTTTTAAAGTTTATTTTAAACAGTGGTGGCTGGTGATGCCATTTAGTGGCTGATAAATTACCTCGAACTCCATCATTTCCTCCAGATCCTTGATAAGAGACAGCTGGACTTCATCCTTGGGAACAATTCGAAGCACTTTATGCCTGTAAACAGCAAACAGCCAAGTTTTACAGACTTCTACTCAGCTTATCTTGCTTGTGCTATCTCTGAGGTCCGACAGAAAAAAGTCATTGTCTTTATTGTGAAACCAGAGTTATCAGTTCAGGTATCTCAATCAGTTCTCATTGGCAGGCATCAACTGGATACAGGAACAGTCCAGGTTTTCTAGGCACTGCATCATAGCTATTTCACATGTATGTGTATATACTATGTAAAACTGCAAGCGACTTCAGATTTTAGGGTTTTATTCATGCTGTAGCAACAGTGAGGTGTGGGATAAATTACATACATACAGCACTATTTTAAATAACAGGAAGTGAGAGGCCTTTAGCTTCATAACGTTGGAAGTTGTAAAAGACTGCTTGCCAGTGTTTCCTTTGTAAACAATTTTTCAGTTTGAGAAAAGAACTGTTTGACATTCCACACATTGCTGGGACTGATAGCATAAACCCGAAATTCTGTTCTCTGATCCACACAGAGATTAGTTTGCAGGCTGAAAAATTGGTTTTCAGATCTCTACACATGCATAACTGTGTGTCCTGATCAAAGAATTTATTTTTTTCTTCCCAATCCGGAGTGTCTTAAAGTTAAAAAATGCTTTTTTTTGGCTCAAACAGGACATGGAGGAAGTTGAAAGTAAAGCTCTTGGTCTTTCACACAGACAGCAGCTAGCCACTGCTACAGATACATAGATGACACCTGGGTCAAAATCCAAACCAAAGCAGTAGAAGCATTCACTTTTCAACTCAATCAATTCAGTGGATAGAAACAAGAAGTTCACCAGGCAAGATGCAAAGGATAACAGTTTGCCGTTTCTACCAGCTAATTCAGAGCTCTGTGCCTGACTGGTACAAAGAACATTAAGGAAAAATAGGAAAAAAATAAATAAAAATGTTAGAATCCATGCCTGGTAAAACATTTGGCTGTGGCATCTGGAAGATCTCTTTAAGTCTGACTAATTCATAACTCTTCTTAAGGAAACTGATGAGAGTGCCAACGTTTGCTCAAAAACACTGATTTATTTTAGTCTTTACTTAGTAGACAGTCTTAGATTTAGTCGACAGGTCCACTTACCCCTCAAACGTCACTTTGCCAAAAACTGCCACAAGCAGCGCAGCGAACACGAGCAGCCCCCTCATCATGACCAACAGTGTGAATGTTGCACCAGAAACAGACTTTTCTGGCTGCCTGTGCCGCCTGATATATGCCCAATGGTTGACCTTGCCACAGTTCAGAGAGCTCTGTCACCGGCTGGTCCTTTTCCCACACCAGCCTAGAGACACCAGAACCAGAAGTTGCATCATACACATATATTTAGAACAAACTGAATTTATGTTTAGTTTACAAAATAAAAGCACTGGTGCTAAATTTGATGTCAGTCTGACTGAATTTTTTTTAACATGGGTTCTCATATGGGAACATTACATTTAGGCTGTTCTGCACTTCCTCCTTCATTCTGCTCAGCGAAGTATTTAATACTTTGTTACACAATTGTCCCCATGATTTAAAAAAAAAACACCAGAAAGAAATCCGCAACTTAATCATTCCATGCCTAAATTTGTCACTCTGTAAACTTTCTTTTTATTATTATTATTATTATTGTTGTTGTTGTTGTTGCTGTTGTTGTTGTTGTTATTATTATTACTAATATAAAAAGTACTCATTTAAAAAAGGCTCTGACATCTTTAAACTGTTTATGTTCTCACAAATGCTAGCAATACACACACACACACACACACACACACACACACACATATATATATATATAACTTAAGAACTCAAGAAGTTTATTGTCATTTAGTATGGTGTTACCCAGCCTGAAACGAAATACTGTTTCTCACCAGCCTCTACAGTTTAAAAAGCAAGTCATTATAAGAAAAGCAAATAGCAAATAGTCAGCAATTTTGTTTGATGGCTCAGTCGATGTATAAGTTGCTTAAAGATTAAAAAAAACTGTCACACTTTCCATGAAGAGATTTTAAAAGGATATTTGGGAAATAAGATAAGATGTATTGTTGTCATGCAATAGCTGGGAACTATGTGCACACACTGCATACGGTCAGTGTGCTTATTTAACTTCCTGTTCAGTTTCCTGCATGGCCTATTTATGCTCTGGTTTTGTTCATAATATGCAAATAAGATATAAAGTATGTTTATAAATGAACCCAAGAGGTGATGCTCAGCACATTTTCCTAACTTTTGATGGAGCAATTATAGCTGTTTCCACAGATTTATTTAACCTGTGGGTGTTTATGATATAAACTGGCAAAAATTGATTTCATCAATCACTAAGATATCATCATCAGTATATATGGCTTTATTTTTGCTATGAGAATGTATTTATTTATGACTTTATTGTTGAATAATATATTTATTCAACCGTATTTAGTCACTGCGTCCTCATTGCTTTTCCCCATTTTATTGTTTGAAAAACAAAAACGGTACTTTATGTGAAATAGACAGATTATCTGGAGGAAAAAAACAATGAAACATTAATAAATCATAATCCACTATTAGCTGTTATTAACTGGCTGGCTTAAATACTGTATATACTGTACTGTATATGTATTAGGCGCTATAGCAGTGTCCTGAGCTTCCTCTCTCTTACTGGTGGAGCAGCTCTACAGATGGACTGCATCAATGAGCTAAATTCAAACCAGCTGCCTGGACACATGCACTGTGAACCCTGCATGTCAGTAAAAATATTTCCAGACATGAGATAACTTGTTTTGTAATGCTACAAAAACTTTACATCTGGCATTTTAGCAGGTGCGAGGCTTTTAAAAAAAGACACCTACCAAATGTTAGATGAATTTTCCCTGTGAAGACGGCAGGCATCAAAATCACTTTTTAATATGCTGGGCATCAATACCCAGCTTTTGTCTTGTTTTCTTCTCTTACAATGGTCACCTTTAGTGGATGTAGTTCTTGGGAATGTTGACCTATTGAGGAGTAAGTATTGAACAGCTAAGACATTTAGTAATTTGAAATGCCTTTAAAATTCCAGCATTCTAGCATCTTGGATTGCTTCTTATTGCCTGATTTAAAAGATATCTAGCACATACTTGGGAATTTAAGAATTGAAAGGAAATTTACAAGGTAACAAAATAACGTTACTCACTAATGCCATCTCTCTCCATTGGCTGTCTTCTGTCTGCTATCTAGAAGTTTTTCTTATGCAACCAAGCTGATAAGCTCAGCACAGAGGAAAAATAAACAGTAAAAAGCATCTGCAGAATTCACAGAGACTTACAAAAACAAAGCAGGCAGTATCTTTGATCCATGTCTCTGTTAAAGTTTCCTTGAGCTGAACTTATCCCCTAGTTTAGAGAGATAATAAGTACATGAAATGTGAACTATACAAAAGAGTGTAAATTCTGTTGAGGCCACAGTGATGCAGCACTTTTAGAGTGTACAGCTTCCTTATTCTTGTATGTTGGGGTGGGGAGTATGTATTACCCCCCACCCCTTCCATGCATCATGTACTCCTTCCATGCATCCACACAGTTATCCGTAGGGTGAACGGTGGGGCACACTCGTTTGAACTTTTTAACTTTAGTTACTCTCTCATTTTGTGTGTGTGATTTTTAAAAAGTATTATAGTTGGTGTATTCTGGTTCAGGGTCACTTTTAAGTGACCCACTTCCCATCTTGGAGTCACATATTTAACCGCATTGTGCAGGTTCTTCGGACATGATGCGATTTTATTAGGGTTTGGATACAGCAGATTGAATGACGAAATCCACTAAAACAGTTGCCTGAGAGTTTACAGGCATACCAGAAAGCATAGATCAGACATCACAGTGAATGAGCGCATCGGCGAAAAAGCTGGATTAAAACGCGGTTCTTTAACAGCTAACATGACAGATCAACTGGCCGGGTGTGACAGTGCTGCTTCCACTAAACATACACACAGGAAGTTGATAACGACTATTGTTTCCTGTCACTGAGTCAAAAATGAAGCTGTTTTGGTTCAAACCACAAACATCAGTTCACAACACGGACCAGCTGTAAGTCTGTGGACAACGTGTCCTAAGATTATTTCAGTTGTTATATGTGATGAAAAATGATTTTTCTTGTCTTATCTTCTCTCGTCACAAATTCTCACACCGTTATTAGTGTATAATTAGATAATTTAATCATTTAGAATGTATTTACACATAATAATGAGGATCGAAGGAGGGGAAAAAAGGTTCGGGGGAAAAACCGCAACTGCAGCAGGTTGAATGTGTCAAATACACTCACATCCTTTGTTAGGTAAAGACACGCCCCTGTTGTTTCCTGGTTGGCTACCCTGTCCTCCAGTGCCTCGTTTTTGTACTCTTATTGGTTAAGACGAAAAATCTGTCAAACCGGAAGTCCCGCCCTGTTCAAACATCAATGAAAAGTGTACGGGACCTCCTGAGTGAAAGTAAAGTCAAGCTAGAAAGGAAAGAAAGAAGAGATGAGGCAAGTCCGGAAGTAATGAAAGTGTTTTTTTCATAGTAAAAGAGCCCAAATTGTTGAAAAAGATTAAGAAACTGCAGTGTCGTAACTAGTTAACACCAGGCTCCAAGTAAGATAGTTAAAGCAGGTCTTTCCATCACAGTGTACCTTTCATATGTCTTTGAGGATTATAAATTGATAGTCATACTGATTTTGACCAATAATAAGCATACCCAAGTGTTTACAGGTGTTTACAATAAAAACTCTGTTTTGCTTAATTAATGTGATTGCTGTGCCCATGTTTATTATTTCATGCCAAAATAGCCGTAGTGAACAGAACCAATTATTATTTGTCCAATACCTCATTTTCACTATCTTGGGTTCTGTGATGAAGCAGCCTCATAAGTCTGTAAAAGTAAATATTTTTGTTGCGTTTTCCTTTTAAAGTCTTTTCTGAGACCGCTTTATTTGGTTTTACTTCGTTGTTGCTCTGGAGTGCCAGGAGTGCCAGAATGAAATAAATATATAAAATAAATATATTGTTAAATAATTATCTGAATGTGTCATTAATTCATTAGGATGTAACTGTCACTTCAGCAGTTGAGCGCAGTGACAGTTTGATTTGTTTGTCTAAAAACACAGATCCCCAGGCTAATTTTAAAACTTCAGATCACAGCTTAATATTTTCACATGGAAAACTAGCGAATGGATGACGCTGCTTACTTCACACCAGCACTGGCAACCCCCCAAAATTAGATAATAATTTTAATAAACATGAGCGCAAGAGAGAGGAAGACACTCTACAATGAGCTGAAACATTCACTTCTTATTAATTCCTGCATATACAATTTTTATTACTCATATTGTGTCATTCTGTATGTCCCTCACGATTTCCCGTCATCACCCCCTTCACTCTGGCATGTGCCGACCAGAGATGGGCAGTAACGCGTTACTTGTAACGCGTTACTGTAATCTGATTACCTTTTTCAAGTAACGAGTAATGTAAGGGATTACTATTGCAAAAACGGTAATTAGATTACCGTTACTTTCACGTAGGAACGCTGCGTTACTGCGTTACTAAAACCGTGATTTTTTGCGAGAACGTCTCATGACAGTGACGTAAGCGAGTGCGACGTTCGTGACAACAGCTGTCTGCAGATCATAATATATCGAGTGCGGGACAGAGTGTAGCATGCAGCGTTTAAAGCGTGGAAGTACTGACCTTATTTTGAGTTTGAGTCCATAAAAAGTGACAAAAACATTAGCGTCCGTTGTGCGTGGGAAGAAAACTTCTTTTTACAGCGGAAAAACCCCTAAACTTCCAAGCAAGCACCGAGTGTACTACAACGTAATGTGAAATTCACAGAGAAACTCGCGGATTCTTCCACTGACCGCTGCAGCACACCTGCACCAGGGTAAACCTCCACCTACCCCAGTCCTGCTTTACAGGTGAAAATAGAGCAACAGGACCGCTAGTCTTTGATTTTATTTATTTTCTGCTGTGTTTTACTTGCATCTATTTGAAAGAGTGAGTGTAAACACAAAAAAATATTTTATTTTATGTGCTGAAATGTGCAGAAAATAGGTTTAAATGTTAAACAAATTTCTTCCAGTCAGAGAATGTTGCATATAATTTAATTTTTGCTTGATGCATAAAGTTAAAAGATTAAAACTAATAAAACAAGTTTTAAAAAGAGACTTTTCCATTTGATTACATTTTGTATGATGAATTATGCAGCAAAAGTAGAATTGGGCTGAAAGATCTATCGCTTTATCACCTATTCAGGTTGTAAATCGTGTTTTTAAAAAGTAACTAAGTAACTAAGTAACTAAGTAATTAATTACTTTTGAAAATAAGTAATCAGTAAAGTAACGGGATTACTTTTTGGGGGAAGTAATCAGTAATTAGTAACTGATTACTTTTTTCAAGTAACTTGACCAACACTGGTGCCGACCCAGTATTTTTAGTGGCCACCCCTATGAAAAAATCCTGGAGGCGCCCCTGTAGTTTAAAACAAAAAAGTCAATTTGTAAATTCTCACCTACAAATGCACACATAGATTTTGAAAATACATGCACAAGTATTTGAATATTTCATCATACCGACACAAATAAGACCCGACTCATTAGTGGGCAATGTGCATGTTTTATTTTGAAATGCCCAAACGGAAACTATCGACTTGATTCCGGCGAAATTACCACCTGTGCGGAGTAGAAGCAGGACCCCCAAAGAGAATTCAGTGAGGACAGCAGGATTTGTTTTACATTTTTCCGGCGCATTCTTCCTGTTGCCTGTGTTTGGATTTGACAGGTTTTTTTTTACGAGAAGCACGTCTGGAAAGCGAAAACGTTGAACACAAAAATGGAAATAGAGAAGGAGCTAAAGAAGGTAAGCTTTGCCCCCGTGTTCTTCGTGGATATCTCGCACAGTCCGGGGAACGCCCTTAAGGTGTGCAGAGCAAGGGACAGGTGGCAGAAAAGTTACAGTACTGTAGGTTATTTTAGAGTTTAAGTTTCGGTTTTAATTTCGAGATATTAATTGTCTTTATTTATTTATTTATTTTTTCAATTAAAAATCTACTTACTTCGCTTAAATAAGCTTTTTTTTTTTTTTACATCCTTGAGTAGTTGATATTGCTGGAACAAACTCTAGTCGATCGGTTTACAAACTTGGGAAACGTGGGTCGCGCCCTTTTTAGTTACTTCCCTTTCAGAATAAGTTCCTATGTAAGAAACTGCGTTTGAAATGGGACAAAGTCTCACTCTGCGTATCAACCAAACCCCCAACCTCTGTAACTTAATAGCGGAACAGCTTGACCCATTAACGGACCCATTTTACGTACAAAGTCGTCCCCCTTGTTCAGGGTTTTGTTACTGTATTAATCCGCGTTGCTCAGCGTCCTCAGCTCTCTATTAAGTGGAACAAATCACCGTGACAGTAAAATGCAAACCAGGTGTGATAGTTAATTTGTCCATAAGTAAATGTTGCCGTTACAGCTGCCGAATTGAGTATTGAACTGTCAGCAGGGTTTCAGGAATATTAAGGCTCATGTCACTCATAATACACTTGAGACTCTAAGCCAGATGCTTCAAAATCTAATGTTTTTTAAATGGAGTTTGGCCATCCAAGGGAGAAGACAAAAGTTAAGAGTCAGGACAGGCAGGAAACCCTTTTACAGTACACGCTTTGTCTAGTGAATAGTCATTCATTCCTCATCAGGGGCCACTGTAGATACTCGCTGTTCGCATTCATTAGATTCCTCTTATGCACCCCTTCTGCTTAGTTTACTTATGGTCCATAGATAATCTGTATAAATAATTCTGTTCGAGAAATCCAGGTTTATGTAGTGAATACACATGAATATCAGCCAGTCAGCATTTTCCACAGAAGCTATTATAACCTCTTAAGTAGTTTAGAAAAAGAAAAATGCATTTTAACATTCGTTAAAGCTTTTGTAGTTACCAGAATCAAACTATATGGATTATTATTGTTGTTGTTGTTATTTATTATGGTTATTGACAAGTTTGTACACAAACAGGGATTGTGTTTTGGTGGCATGGTGCAAAAACATTGGTACTGTACTGTTAACTTATGCTACTAAGTTAACTTGAGCTTTGGGGGTCCTTGCACAGACCTGAAGAGATTTGGCAGCAGTAAAGGTGGTTACACAGACTGGTGGTTCGTTTTGTATGAGTTATTAAGCTGCAATATTAATGTCTTCAGCCACTTGTAAAAATATGGTTTACATTTTTCCTGCATTAATAATCTTTTGTATACAAATTTCAGAGCTTTCAGCTTCAGTCTGAAAAATTGACTAAGAGAGAATTTTACAGGGACGAACTGTTTCAGTGAAGATGAAGGAATCCTCTGCTTAAATAGGTCTGAGCAGCTGGATAACCCAGACAGACAGTCTGACATCTGCCTGTAATCCCTGGGGGAGATCAGCCTGCCACAGCTGCAGGGTTTCTGTCTGCTAGTGGCTGCAAGTTCACAGAGATGCTGCTGTGATCTGTGTTGCGCTTGTTCAGGAAACATTACCATTGTGTTTAGGTGATATTATACTCAATTAAGGTGCTGCATTCTACTTAACAGAACGTCTGAGGTAATAGGCTGTGACTATAGGGTTGCGGTGTACAGCACTGCCATTCTGCTGACTCTTAGAAGTCTGTGGAGGTCTGGCTAGGTTTATTTCTTACCTAAACACCTAAACCATCATTAAAGCTTTCATATGACTTTGTGGTCGAAATAGAACCAGACCAAAGGATTTCTCTATTTGTTTAAATCCTGCAATGATTACAGTGTTATGAACTGAATTTCAGTTCAAGCCAGTGAGTCATGAGACCAATTAAATCTTTGTCTAAAACAACAGTAAGTGAACTGAACAATAGTAATATGTTTTATGACCGTATTCCACCTTTACAGAGGAAAGTTTGCCTTAAAAATAGAAGAAGTTGTTCATAAATTTTAAGGGTGGTTTGACTGATACTTCTTTGACACAAGATGCATACATGTAAGTAACTGAACATTCTTTTAAAAAATATGTGTTTTACATGTTTTACATCATCTTCATGATGTTACAGAAACTGTGTCCAGCCTCTGAAAGGAGCTGGTCAGCTCCAGCTAAAGCGACTACTTTCCTAGCCACTGGCCTGCAGCTCTGCCCTTCTCAAGTAAAGTGACTCATGAACTGAATCACTGGACCTGAATAGACTTTGTGTCTAAACTGGCTTGTAGCAAAAGTGTTGTCACCAAAATGAATCACCCCACAGGCTTAGTCATGAAACAAAGTCATTGATTAACTTGAAGTGTGAATCCAGATGGTGCAGCTGCCTTCCAGGGAAACATACATACATGCTGAATGAGCTCTGCCAAAAACAGTCGTCTTCCCCATGCTTGAGATAAATATTTAGGCTTTCGACCACTTAGCCTGTCCGCCCTTAAAGCATACCAATAAACGTTTGCACTTGCGAAGTTGAAAATGATGTTTTAGTTGGTGCTGTAAAATGACACTTTAAATAATTTGTCGTTTTGTCTCAAAGTTCAAGTACTTTGTTGTTAAGGTGTGACATGACAGAACATCTGCAAGAGCCTGCACAACTTTGTAGTACCATCTGAAACCCCCTGAGAATCAAGGACTGGAAGTTGGCAATAGATGCCTGCACAACTTTGTAATCTTGTTTACTTTTTCATAATTCAGGTCAAACTTTTTATTTAGACAACACTGCCTTCCACTAATATAGTATCATTTCTGCATCAGTATTAAAATGCAAGTAAAATCATACACAGTCCTACCCAAAAAGAATCATTCTTAATTACACAGAAACTCTCATCTTTACTTCCCTGTGACAGGCTAATCCAAGCTACTCCTAAAGTTCTGTTTAAGCTGCACATTGCAAAAGACACAGCAGGCGAGTACGTCTTACAGTTTAACTAAGATTTACTGATGTGTTTGGTACTTTCTAGGATCACCACAAACCACGCTGGAACAACTTATAATTGGGTTTCTTAACATCTCCCAGAGGACAAACGTCTCACTCTGGAAATCGTGGTGAATGTTAAAAGTCTGGCATCAAAGCTTCACTCTTAAACAGGAGCCACTGTCTGTCTGCATTTCTCACTCATGTCCACCTTAAGCCATTAGGATGGTTTGTGACCATATATAGGCAACTATTCAATAACACTAAGAGGCTGGTGGGATCCCATCAGGCACCCTGCTGTCAAGAGATGTTTTTGACCCAAAAAGACATTCTCTGCTGAGGAATGCAGGCAGACAGTTACTGCTGTTTAAAAGTTAAACTTGCAACAATTTCCAG
This sequence comes from Oreochromis niloticus, assembly GCF_001858045.2. Taxonomy (NCBI): domain Eukaryota; kingdom Metazoa; phylum Chordata; class Actinopteri; order Cichliformes; family Cichlidae; genus Oreochromis; species Oreochromis niloticus. Next base: position 41,430,609 of record NC_031972.2, on the reverse strand, counting down.
AGTGAGACTTGCTTCCCCTGGGAGATGTTAAAAAGCCCAAATTAAGTTGTTCCAACATGATTTATGGTGGTACTACAAAGTAGCAAAACATCAGTAAATCTCGTTTAAGCTGCACATGTACTCTCATGCTCTGTCTTTAGTAGGAATCCCTCTGTATTGGGATGTACAGTCTACCAAGACCTGAAGTGGGCGTCCAACATAGACAAAATGATCAAAAAGGCCCAACAGAGGATGTCCTTCCTGTGTTAGCTCAGGAAGTTCAGTCTGCCTCAGGCACTGTTGATCAAAATCTACTCTGGTGGCGGATCGAAACTATACAGTGATGGATGTGCAAAGAACAGACTGAAGTATTGCAAACAGGATATAAACAGACTACAACGGACAATTGGGACTGCAGAAAAAAAATTGGCTCAGATTTTCTCTCCATTCAGGATTTCAGGACAAATCCAGAATCAGACAAACATCATACCCTGGACACAACGGGTTCCAACTCCTCCCCTCTGATAGGCATTAAAGAGCACTGTACACCAAAACAACCAGGCCATAGTACCTCTACTAAATCACCATACCTGCTACTGAACAAATCATGCTGTATTTGCTGTTTTGTTCTATCTATGTACTTTATCTATCAATGTACATATAATATACTGTCACATTTCCATATAAGTAGGCACTTATTTGTTTCTTACTCATTTCACAAGTTGTTCTAACATCTTTGCACTCTCTCTTTGCAACAATGCAAATATAAATATGTTAAACATGTTATTGTCTGTGTCATGTTGCTATTGTCTGTTTGTCTATCCTGTTAATTACATAATAAATAAATAAATAAATAAATAAATAAACAGGGCCCAATTCCTTGTATGTATACATATACTTAACCAGTGAAGCTTATTCTGATTCTTCTCCCATGAGTATCATCATAAACCTTTTTCCTTATTTAAATACTGTGTTCTGCTCAACAGAAAACAAAACTCTGACAGTATGTGTCATTTCCTTTGTGTGCTTTATTTACAGGTGACGCTTGGCCATGAGTTTGGTGCTGGAGCCGCCTGTTTGAAATGCAAGGACAAGTGTGAGGGCTTTGAGCTGCATTTCTGGAGGTTTGAACAGTTTCTCTGCACATCATCACAGTTTCACAAGTTTCCTTTTCTATGCTTCCTGTGTCCACACTGCTGATTAAAGAGTGAGTCACTGTTGTCTTGAGCAAAGCTGTGAACTCTTCAATACAACTTTAGTTTAACAAAAATAAACAAACAAAAAATAGTATTTAGTAAGATTCGGTCAATAAACACCATATTCTAGTGGTTTTTGGACTGAATGAAAATAAACCAAATATACCTCCTTATTTTCATGCAATGGGTAAGATGTCTTAGGCAGTAGGCTGCCATTTTCAGGAAACTTAGCAGGAGTATATCTCTTGTATATCTCTTTCTGATAATAATAATTCTGATAATTAGTGTTTGACTTCTGCAACGCTTTTCTTGCATTGAAGGATAATATATTTCCTTTGAAATGGAGTTGTTCAACATTCTGAACTGCAGGCAACATATTATTTATAGTGGATGGTAGGTGACACGCCTGCTAACAGACAGGAGTAAGAGCCTGTGGTGAAGATAAGCACTGGTGTGGACATGGTCAGCAAATTTTTGTCATGTACAAGAAATAATTACTGCTTTAGCTGTATCCCATGTTTACAACATTTTCGGTGCTTTATCTGCTGTTGGAAACCAAAGAAAGCAGCATTGCTCTTGTAAAAGCTGCCAAAGTTCTTTGACAAAACATTTTTACCTCACAACATCAAAGAACTTGCTGATTATTTTTGTTGTTGGTTTACTTTGGCATTTATTAAATTCTCTCAGATCCAAACTAACATGTTAAAACACATCGGCACACCAAAAACTCCAGAAACTATTCTTTGCAATGTGGAATCTACTGTTTTAGTCAAAGGAGATTGGTGGCTTTGAAATGAGCAGTTTCTTTCTTTGTTTGACTTATACAGTAGAAATGACATACTCTTTGTCAACTGTTGCCATACTTATAATTATAATATTTACTCAGAGCTTAACTTTGAACCTTAGTTTATTGCTGAGCTTGCGGTGCAGGAGGGCAGTAAATAGAGATGGAGCTGCATGAGATGGTAATTGTAGTAAGAGGAGAAATGCAGACTCTTTGCAAAAAAATATGATGCAATATTAAGCTATATTTATATAAAATATTTACTTTCCTCCTGTAGCTTATGTAAAAATATATCACTATATATTTTAAAACTCAACTCAGTAATGTTGAATACGATTATGAATCAGAACAGTCATTTAGAAAAGCATGCTTATTCTGCATGACAACAACATTTCACTCATTGACCCAGTCTGCCAACTTCCCAGCTTGCTTAATTAAAAGGATTCCTATAGCAGCAGGAGCCATCGGCCTAATGGGAACATGCTGTTCTTGAGAATAGACACTTCTCATGTTTGTGTTTGGGTACAGAGTTCCACGTCCCATTCGCTCATTGTGAATAAATTTGATAGCAGTGGTGGAAACATAGGCCAGTGAATTTAGTCTAATGAGGCCGGGGCTGAATTTTCAGGGAAAGTTTTGATCATAATTCTATGAAGACGCTATAATTAAAGGTTGTCACCTGCCCTCTAAAGCCACAAGTTAGTTTTGATTGTAGAGCCTGTCATAATCATTTATTATAGTTATACAGTGTTTTTGTAAATATAAAGTTAATGGGCCTTAAACAATCAAGCTAGGTAAACATAATCTAAAACAAAACAAAACTCTATTGTAAGTCATTTCACTGCTTGTAGTATTACCGCAGTCCTCTGACACACTTTTTTTTTTTTTTTTTTGCAACACTGATGAAAATGCCTTTCATTTTCTTTAATATATGTTATTTATCCCAAAGTTGAGAAGTTATTTTTCTACATCAGTTTTAAAATGAAGTTAAAAAACATAAAGAAAAGAGAAGATATTTTTCTATTTCTGTGTTACAGAGCTCTCATCTGGTTACCTATGAACAAAATAAGGGCTTAGAAAGACATCTGCATCTGCCATTTAAAAGTGGCCCAATGACATCTTAATATAAATACTCTCATATTACACATTAAACTGGCGTTATTCAACTGAAAGTATTGCCTATTCCACTAAAATTCTGAAGGCCTGTTTGGGCTGGAGCATGCCTTCTAGTTACAAATTATGTCATAGTTATATCGAAAGATGTGTTGAGGCATGATAAAAATGCTGGTAGTTCAGTTTTAACACAGAACTTATTGTGTTGGTATAATGGCGTAGGAGTTTTATTTAATATTCTAAAAATATAGGGAGGTGAATGAAGTGAGGATTTATTCAAATTTATCAAATATACCGGCTATACAGAAGAATATGTAGTTAGAAAAACTGAGACATTGCTTGTTTAGTTTGAATAAAGCAATGGTAATTTATTAGTATCAATGTTTAAAAAGTCTAAGTCCTGAACATTTTGTTAAATTCTTCTTTGCAGAAAGATATGCCGAAACTGCAAATGTGGCATCACAGAGCATGATGTGGCGATGAACTCAGAGGAGAACAAGAAGGTGGGCAAGCTGTTTGAGGACACCAAGTACACCGGGCTCATCGCCAAGCTGAAGACGGATGGGATCCCCAGCTACCAGGGCAACATGGTGACCATCACTTTGCCCAGCCCTGCCACTGCTTACACGGTATCACCCAGTGCGACCTCTACTGTTGTTCCCCCTTCTGCCAGAGCCGGCTCTGTGTCCCCGTCTGCCGCAGCTGGTTCTGTGTCCCCGTCTGCCGCAGCTGGTTCTGTGTCCCCGTCTGCCACAGCTGGTTCTCTGTCCCCGTCTGCCACAGCTGGTTCTCTGTCCCCGTCTGCCACAGCTGGTTCTGTACCCTCAGCTGGAGCCTCTGCAGGTTCGGCAGCCACTGGGGTTCAGGGTCAGGCTCGGGTTCAGCCTGTACCAGCCAGTGCCACACCAGTCAGGGCTAGCAAAGTGCCAGTCACTGTCAGTGCCACATCAGCCAACGTAGTGCCAGTTCCTAAAGATGTACCAATGAAGACTGTCACCTATGAGTGGGCACCACCAGTGGCTAACAAGTACCTGGTAAGATTTCATATTTGTTATAAAATAACTTTTCAAGTCTAAATTGAGGCACAGTGGTTAGCACTGTTGCCGCACAGCAAGAAGGTCCTGAGTTCAATTCCACCATCAGGCCGGGGTCTTTCTGTGTGGAGTTTGCATGTTCTCCCCGTGTTTGCGTGGGTTCCCTCCAGGTACTCCGGCTTCCTCCCACCGTCCAAAGACATGCAGCTTGTGGGGATAGGTTAATTGGATAATCGAAATTGTCACTAGGTGTGAATGTGCGAGTGAATGTGAGTGTGAATGGTTGTCTGTCCCTGTGTGTTGGCCCTGCGACAGACTGGCGACCTGTCCAGGGTGTACCCCGCCTCTCGCCCTATGACAGCTGGGATAGGCTCCAGCGCCCCCGCGACCCTGAAAAGGATAAGCGGAAGCGAATGGATGGATGGAAGTCTAAATTGAGTTGGGGGGGGTTTTCATCCCCCACCCTCATAAAAACCTCAAAAAGCATTTAAGCATTATCATATGCTAAAGGATTCATTGGTATAAAAAACAAACAAACATATTAATAGATAATATTCCTGCCTTGATCAGGAAGTATTGGTGGAATTGCATCATTTTGGATTTGGTAATAGGCAAAAACGCATGAACCATAGATCGATGTAGGTGTCAACTAAAAAATAACTTGCCTCTTCCTTTATGATTCTTCCTGTAACCTTGTGCTTGTCTCCAAAGTGAAATTTAAGGCAAGATGTTACCATTTGACCGTGCCTCAGGGGGTTGGGAAGCGCACCTGTAACCGGAAGGTCGCCGGTTCGATCCCCGGCCTTTCTGTCCTGGCCTTTCTGTCCTGGTCATTGTGTCCTTGGGCAAGACACTTTACCCTACCGCCTACTGGTGTTGGTCAGAGGGGCCGATGGCGCGATATGGCAGCCTCGCCTTTGTCAGTCTGCCCCAGGGCAGCAATGGCTACAACCGTAGCTTGCCTCCACCAGTGTATGAATGTGAGCGTGAATGAATAATGGCATTGTAAAGCGCTTTGGGTGCCTTGAAAAGCGCTATATAAATCCAATCCATTATTATTATTATCATTATTAGTATTATTATTATTATTATTATTATCATTATTATTATTATTATTATTTTAACACACTGGAGGAGTGTAGATGTTAGAATTAGACTTCCTGGCATTGTTCAGGTGCACAGTGAGAGACGACTTTGAAGGGGAGATGAGCCGAATCATTTTTGCTTGTTTATACCTCCTAAGGTTCAAGGCATTAGAAAACCCTAGGCTAGCTACTACAGAACAGAAAGTCTACACTTTTGATGTCTCAGAATCAACAGTTTTTTGTTTGTTTGTTTTTGTTTATGTCTTTTTCTATTTAAAAGGTCTGTTTCTTCTCAGTAGCAACTTTTTTTTCCAGAAATATTTTACAAGATGTTGTTTTATTAAGTTGTCTTAAATGTGTGGCAGGGACTTTTGAAGCACTGGTGATTACAGTAAAGAGGATGTCATTTTTTAATACCAGCATCTCTCACCACCACATTAATCTTATGTTTGACATTAACTCAACCGTCTCATCTTTTGTTTAGTCTGTTTCTGTATCTGTCCCATGTATTCCTTCATTTTCTTTCTGGTTAGTCTATCTAATCTGTCTCTCTGGTCTTCTTCTGGTTGTCCTTCACATTTTTCTTCATTCCCTCTGAGGTGACTCTTTTATTGTCTGTCTCTCTGTAGGCTGTGCGTTATATTGAGTTGCTCCCACCAGAAAAACGCCCAGTGGCTGGTACAGAGGGAGCTGCTTACCGTCGGCAGCAGATGGCCCGACAGCTGCCTGAACACGACCAGGACCCGTCCAGGTGTCATGAGCTGAGCCCTGCTGAGGTCAAGCAGATGCAGCAATTCGTTCGCAAGTACAAGGATGAAGCCCTGGGGGTTGGAGATGTCATGCTGCCTGAAGAGATGGCTCTGGTTCAGGCAGGAGGGCTGGGTGGATCTGGTATTGGGGTTGGAGGGGCACCTAGTGCAGGAGGGGCTGAGTTTGGACCTAGAGGTGGTGCTGCTGCTGGGAGTATTGGTGGAGGTGGAGGTGCTGGCTATAAACCAGAGGCTGGGGTTGCTGGAGTTGGATTTGGTTCAGGGCCTGGAGCTGCAGGACCTGGTGTTGGGGCTGGAGGTGGTGGTGGTTTTGGACCTGCAGCTGGTGGAGTTGGAGCTGGTGGTGGTTTTGGACCTGCAGCTGGTGGAGTTGGAGCTGGTAGTGGCTTGGGACCTGCAGCTGGTGGAGTTGGAGCTGGTGGTGGTTTGGGACCTGCAGCTGGTGGAGTTGGAGCTGGTGGTGGTTTTGGACCTGCAGCTGGTGGAGTTAGAGCTGGTGGTGGACCACTTTCAGGGCCTGGCGTTGGACCATCTGCAGGCTTTGGGCCAGCTGGAGGAGCCATGGGTACTACTGCCACCGCTGGAGCCATGAGCGTCCCTGGAGTTCAGCAAGCTGGACTACCACAACAGAACTTTGTAAGTTTTTGTGGGTTTTTTTCCCCCTCAGTTCACTGACCATCTGCACTAAAAGTCTTTACCAATATTCAAATTCCAAGAACACAATAATATGTTTGAAATCTAGTTAATAGATGGAAACAATGATTTTAAGAATGAACTTTATTTTAATAATAATAATAATTATTATTATTATAATATCATGAATAAAATAGAACATGGTCAGAATACCTGTTCCCTTCCTATCTTCTAGCGTACCCTCAAATGGGGGAATTACACATGTTGCAGTTTCATTTAGTGGTTTTCCTGTTTATTTCCTGTGTGTAAGTCAAACTTAGTTTCATAATATATTTTTCCTTTGGTCAGCCACACTCCTCTTACAGTTGCTCTAAGGCTCATCAGGAAGCCCGGTCAACAACTATATAAACCTTTGAAATTACATAGCACCTACTTGTGACCTTCACATCTCATAACAGTTGCACCCACCCCACACTGCAATACAAATCACCTATATACACACCTTTATAATATATGTTTCTGTACTTCCACATTTTCTTCCCTTTCTGCTCATCCCATTCATCTGGAAACCTTTTGATGTCTTCAGCTTAGAAATCATGCACAAAATGTTTCTTTAGAGGTGTGATGAATTGCTGGTAATATATGAAAATAGAGTTTTAATATAATATGTAAATTGCCATAGTTCAAGTTAATACATTTGACTAAGTTCAAATCTATTAACTCTAACTTTTGTATGACATGGTTTATTTAGATTTATCAGTTTTCAGTCATTTTCAAACTTAACACTAGGTGGAGCCATAGACCAATCATCCCATTTCAGGATGCTGGGTTCTTATTTAATGCAGTAGTGCATGAGTCACGGCTCAAGTTTTTCTCATCATTACCATGTGCAGTTAATTCTTTTTGTGGATTTTTATTTCATCCTGATTTCAATTTTACTACAATTCATGTAAAATAAAAACAAACCCAACAACATTCAAAGAGCAAAGTTACCATTCATGGAAACTTGTTATGAAATACTGTGCAGTGATAGTTTGTTCAAATCAAATGGGTTGTAATAAAAGCTATTCAGGACAGGATGTAACAAACTATTCTAAATTTTTCTTCTATATAATAAAATGTCAATAGAATATATTTTCATAATGAACTATACAGCCGTACCAATGTACTGTACTTTCTTTTAAAGTCATGCCATCAGTGCCAGCAGCCCATGCGTAAGGGTGAGCCAGCTGTCTATGCTGAGCGGGCCGGTTATGACAAGATGTGGCACCCAGCATGCTTTGTCTGCTGCACCTGTAACGAACTGCTGGTGGACATGATCTACTTCTGGAAGAAAGGCAAGATGTACTGTGGACGGCACTATGGAGACAGCGAGAAGCCACGATGTGGAGGCTGTGATGAGGTGAGATCATGTGATATGATCATTTGCTTCTTTTTTGATTCTGGTTAAAAAAAATTTGTATATTACATACACATCTGTGTGACCATTCATAGTTAAGAGTTTGTTAGCTCCGCTGATGCTACATTGTGATGCATGTCTGTTTACAGCTGATCTTCAGTAATGAGTACACTCAGGCTGAGGGCCAGAACTGGCATCTGAAGCATTTCTGCTGTTTTGAATGTGACTGCATTCTGGCTGGAGAGACGTATGTTATGGAGAATGACAAGCCTGTCTGCAAGCCCTGCTACATGAAGAACTATGCTGTGGTAAGTCTTTGTTGCTGTAGGTTTCTTTCTTTAATTGGCTCATTGGTTTAAATACACCAATGATCCATAACATTATGACCTGTCAGAGATGCATGTGATGGTCTGGGATACAGTACAACATAAGTGGGAAGTCTGTTTGGATATGAGCATATTGCATATAGCATATTGAATATGGCCACTAGTCAGCAAGTCTGATATGCAGAGGCTACAGCTCATTATATACAATACTATAAGAATAATTATGCTGCTGATGTCTTGGTGCCATGGGGTACCTTTGAAGTTCTAGAGCAGTGAGCTGTTTTGTTGCACACAAATGAGCACAGCAGGTAGAAGGTCATATTGTTTTGGCTTATTAGTGCAATTGAACTTGAAGAATTTGTTAGCAGGAAGCTGTAGCCTTACCAAAATTCTGATTCTTGAGTGCATATTTTTGACCTTAAACACCCTAATGAGCTCTATCAAGAACAACAACATCTTATACTGGACTCCACTGTGGAATTTTATGGTTTGATCTAAAAAGCCAATGTTAAAAATAGAAGATTGTCACATTTCACTCTGATCACTTTCTTTTGGAGGCCATTATAACATACCAGCAATGATTATAGCATTTTACTTGTTACCAAAGCAAATTACTTAGGGATTCTTAGGGCTTGGTGTAAAATCGTCTCACCCAAGTCAAACTTTGTGAAAAATGCATAGGGGAATATATGCTGGCCACCCTAAGCCAAGAATGTGAAGCGCTCGGTGTGTGTTTACTGTGTTTTTTTCCAACATAATCCACAGCAAAGCTTATGTTTTCGTATAACCAAATACTTGCCTTTGCTTGTAAGAGTTGAGGAATCTCTTTTTTGTTTGAGATAGTAATTACACTGTGCTACCAAGCATTTTTTAAAAGTTTCTAAATGAAACATATTTCAATGTGTCAGGTATTAATTAGGCATCATGAGGACACTTTATAGTTTAAACCACATACATACATAGTTTGGCTGCAGTGGAGGCTAAAGCTGTTAGGGGAAGAAACTACATAGAAATAATATATAAACTTGAAGAGTTTGAATAATAATTCAAAAATGAATTGTGGAAAACCTAGATATCTGAAAATTGACATCATTATTTCCTACCTCTTGCCAGAAATGCTCATCCTGCCAGAATGCAGTGGAGCCTGAGGCCCAGAGGGTTTCCTATGGTGATTATCACTGGCATGCCGAGCCACAGTGCTTCAAGTGCTCCGGCTGCTCCAAATGCCTGATTGGCCAGCGCTTCATGGCAGTGAAGAACTTCCTGTGCTGCTCTGTGGAGTGCAAGAAGAAAATCATGGCTTAAAGGGCCAAGACAAGTCCCTCATCTTCTTCATGATCACTTGCGAAACCAGGAATCGTGCAGAGAGAACACTGGTACAGCTACGACGAGCAATAGTCTGTTATGGTTCATTTAACAGAAATAGTGCCTGATCTCTGTAGTATGAAGATCTACTGTAACAGTGAAACCGTTTGAATTCGGGTACTTATTGTAAGTCCAGGAAGATCGCAGCACTGATGTATCTTGTAGTCTCAGATAGTTTAAAAAAAGGGGGTTTCCACTTTTTTTCCAGCCTTAAATTTCTTGTTTGCTTTTCTTGCACTGTTATTATTTACAGATGAGATTTTTTTTTCTTCTTGTTAAACCTATGACCACTAACCTATTGCTGTTTTTTGTTTTTTTGTTTTTTTGTTGTTGTTTTTTGCTACCTTTTTACTACTTTATATAAAAACTACTGACATTCCCTTTCCGTGCAGCAATGTTACTGTCAGTGTTAGCCAGATTTGAGGCTGGTTGAAAGTAAATAATCAAATGTAATATCAAACTTGCAGTCTGTAGCTAAATTAAAGTTTTGATGAATTAAATTTGTGCTTTCAATGAGACATTAAAAATAAATTCCTCCATCTCTGTCAACAAATGGCATATACTGTCTTGTTTTATTGTCAGCCAGCAAGGTTATATCGTATTATTTGCATGCTTATATTAAGGAAACAAGGTGTTCCAAATGGCTCCTTATTAGTTTATTTGTGGTATTATAAACAGGTTTTTCTAAAATTACTTCTCCCACATATGTTCATGACAAAAGAAAATGCTGAAATCATTAAATTCCTGCCTTTCAGGGTCTTAATAGGATCTCTACAAATATAATTACAGCTTTAGCCTTGGATTGTTCTGCTGTTTCTTCTATTTGGGTGAACTTGGATTACAAAACTATTGGATGACAAAAATTGAAGACTTTGTTGTTAGGGAGTTCAGACTTTAATGTGGCTCTTTTCAGGTTATCCATCTGTTTTAATACAATGCTTCCTTGGATACAAGGAAGGTTGAGGCAATTTGAAGTTATCTCAATAGTTTATTACTGTATCCTTTGAGACATTTGTGGGATTTTCATTTCTAATAAAGTGTTTACACAAATGAACTGCAGCTTGACTGGTTGTCAGAGGTATGAAGCTTTTAGAAGATAAAAATATCTCCAGAAACTCTCATTTGGAGTGACTTCTTCATAGCTTACACTGAATCTCAGACGTGGCTTTGTTTGTTCACCTCCTACTGTTATAGGAAAAAAAAAGCAGTTTGACCAAAGTATCCAGCCTGCAATACCCAGAAGTTTTTGCCATATACTTATCTTGTCATGGAAGGGACCTCAGCACCACGGATTAAAGGCGGCCGAAACGATCTGGAATGACATTGTGACACTTTCAATTAACCAGCAATTAAATCAGATAGGCAGGGTACTGTCAAATTAGTTAATTTTAATGTGCTGCAGCCTGGTGTTTCTTCCAGTGGTGGCATGGAGACGCTTGCTCAGTAATGAGAATATAATGACATCATTTGTTATCCCTGTGATGCATTCGTAGTATAGAAAGTCGCAGTTTCTTGTCACACAATGTGTCTGCTAGATTATGTACTGTTGCTGTTTTGTCTACATTGAGGAAAAAAATGTTAATGTTAAAGATGAGATACAATGTTCAAAGGTAAGGGCTGCTCTGCAAGTAAAATTTAACAGAATGGAATTTTAAAGCCTACACGCAATGGCCAATTTTTTCAGAGCTTTTATGTCAGATGTTGGATCTATGATGTGTTACTGAATTATGTTTTTGTGAGAGGTCTTGCGAAACTATGTGAAGTACAGTAATTGTACGTTATTTAAAGAATGCAGGAAAATGTACTAGGCAATTTGGTAGAGCTTAGTGAAGGCTAAACTGGTTAGGGTGACACTGACAGTGATGTTGGACTGATGCAGAGCAGGGTGTGTTGTTCAATGTTACATTAACCAGTAGCAGACATAAATATATCTTTAAGGTTATGTTAATAGATTTACTCACCAAATGCTTCCTTTTATACTAGTTTTAAAGTCTAGGGGTTGGAAATCAGCTTTATAGCTTGTTAAACATCTGTTTATATTGTTGAACTGGGAACCAGGGAGAAAAGGATAATGTATGACTATATGACTGACCTGGACTGAAAATCAGTGGCAGCAGGTCTTAGGAGTGGTCGATCCAAATTGGAGGAGGTCAGGGGATGGTGCTTACAGGTATTTGTAAATGTCTAGTGCTGCATTTTAATGAGTGGTGTTGGGGATCTTGACAAAATTGATGGAATTATGAACACAGAAAAGAACAGAGTTTGCACCAGCATTCAGTGGAAAGCCTCTGAATGACAATAGGTTCATTTTTCAGTGTGACAATGATCCCAAACACACTGCAAATGCAGTAAAAGCATATCTGGGCAGAAAAACACACAATAGGACACTCTCAGTGATGGGTTGGTCTCCCCCTGAGCATGGACCTCAACATTTTCACATGTTCCTTTTCAAACTATAAAGTAGACATGGGTGGCTCAAGACTTTCGCACACTCCTGTTTCTCAGCACTTGTCAAAGGTGCATGCAAATGTCCTGTGCAGTCAGTCAGATGAGACATTGACCAGTGTGTTCAAAGTTTGTGTGTGTGAGTGGCTCTAACGCTATATCCCAACTGCATTATAATACATTTTCTGAAATTCATGTGTGAAAATAGCTTCGTACAGCCACATCCTCAAAATTACAGGTAGATCTTTGAAACGTTATATTGAATCATCACAGTGACTCACTAAATGCATCATTAATGCTGCTTACCATAAATTGTCAACTACAGTGATGCTTTTTCTGTGTGAAAAGGATCTTTTAGATTTATTGTCTTGGCCTCATGTAACTTCCAGCATTGTTTCAAGTACCTGTGGATGCAGAATTACTCCGGATGCAGATACTGTAAAGGTGTTGTCACTATTCCACACTACACATGCGCTGTACAGTAAATGCTACAGTATGCAGAGTGTGATCAGTGTACACAAACATTTAGGAACAGTATGCAATCCAAATACAGCTCACTTTAACTCCTACAGGACCTATGTTGCTCTCTCTGATGAATCACCTGTTACTCTCTGGGAAGTCAGTGGTAGGTTGGCCATGATGGAAAAAACACCACTGAGGGGCTTGTATTTTCATTTACGATATGGAAAGTGTGCACAATTCAAGGAAGTGCCATTTCTGAGGCGGCCCATTGTCTTAAATGGCAGTCGGCCCAGAACTGTGCTGTTATTTCCCCCCTTTCAGCCACAACTCTACCAGTCTTCATGTGACTGAATTGCCTGGCCAGGGTCACATATTCATTACCTCTTTCCAACATCTTCCCGTGACCTTGCTCTGATTTTCTCATTTCAGAGATTCCTTCCATGGCCACTTCTTCTGTCATAGGAAGTCAGGTCATTGTTGGCATTTCATTGAAGTGTTGATCAAGTTTTGTTTTACCTGGCATCTTGAGTAAGGAAACAGTTAAAAACTGTAAGAGGCAGAAAAAAGGGGACAAGTCACCTTCCTGTAATATGTACAGGAAGGAACTTGAATGTGATTTTTTTTTAAAATAAATAACTGAATTACATGGTGCTGTACATAGAAACTTGTATTGCCCATATGTCACCAGAATTTGTATTAGTCAGTCTGTGTATAGAACCAGCTGCAGTATACTTTAATAAAAACATGTGTTTCTCAATAATAACACATTTGTGTGTTGGAGTATAGGTTTAAAAGCTGTTGAAGTTGAAGAAAAGTTTTGACTCAGGTCTGATTTCCATAATTCAGACTGTTTGCTTACAGATCATAAATCCTTCTTAAATGCATGAATGTAGGGCAGCATCTATGTCTATTCAATATGCAAACAGTGAGTCATATTCATATGAAGAGCGATACAAGATTGAATCAAGATGAGATTTTATGAGGAGTTTTCTGTTTGTGTAGTTTTTCACCATAGTAGAGCGGTGAGGAGAAACATGTGGAAAGCACCAGAGACTGTTTGCAACAGAGTATATGCATGGATTACATTTCTTCAGCTTCACAAATTGGCATACTGTAGAATATACTGTAGAGTAATGCTTGAGTCCAGTGTCAAATGCAAATGAGTCTGCTCAAGTTTAACATCTCTAATTACTGTAAGGAAGCATCTACAGTATTTCCATGGAATCACTTTCAAAGCTTATCACAAGCCTTCAAATGGAGCTCTTGAAAATGTTTTCCTTAGCTCAGTTAGATAACCCATACTCAGTTTGTTTTGGTCCTCCAGAGAAATTTGGAGATATATTCAGATGAAATCTTCCTGATTACATCTAATTTCACACCTCAGCTGCACTGGCAACAAACCTTGAAGTCAAATCCAAGTTCCACTGGCTCATAAACTAAAATTAAGGGAGGAACTATATGAAATGTCAACAAGAAAATAAGAAAATGAAAAAATTAGCACCTTATACACAATTGAGGATCCAGACTAACTGTGTAGTTTCACAGATTCCCATCTGGATGAAGCTTCTCGTGAGTTTTTTCTTTGAGAGCTAACTGGGACTGCCCCAAATGCGGTGAGATGAGAGCACCTGAAGATCATCTGATCTCACATTCTTTAGTTCATGTCGTGACTGCAAAATAAAAACCAGTCATTAAACTTAAGGATATGTTTGAGGTACTTGAAGGAAGGAGCAGAACAGAGCAGTCTGATGACATTCAGGTAACTCTACAATCATAATGTAAGTGAGCAGTTTCTGCATGCAAAACATTTGTTATTACTATGATAAAGAATTTGAGAAGATGTGGAAAGAACAGACATGCAGAGATACACTTTGACACTTTTTCTTTCACTGAACTTGTGGAAAAAATATTGCGAGGATATTAAAAATGAGAAGGGCAGGCATTTTAACCCAGATGGTATAAATGCCAGCTACATGAAACTTCAATAACTCACCACCCACATTCCTCCTATGAGGAGGGAGCCAGTGAGCAGGAGTGACTCAGTTTAATGGAATGTCATTATAAAGCAGGCCTGGCATTACAGGCTAACAGCAGCCAACAGGAGCAGTCATGTTTAATGGTAGCATCAGACAAGTTATGTTCATGTGTGGCTCACAAACTCAGACTTCAGTTGAGATTCATTTCACCTCTGCCATTATTGTAGTACAAGAACTCAAGATTAAAGGATAACAGGACATCTGCTTATCCACAAAGGTTATGAGATATCTGCCATTGTCCTTGCTAATATGGGTAATAAATCAATCTCATTTAAGAGAAACTATGTTCCATTAAACTAACAAAACAGCACTGATCCTGAATAGGGATTATTTCCATATAATCCATCCAATCCATTTCAGAAAGTAGGTCAAATAATTGGGGAATTGTCGAACTAAGACATCCATCTTATTTTTATTTTTCATCCCCTGTTATATTCATTTCTCTCTTATCTGATCATCCAACCTACAAATCTTCTTTAGTATCTTTGTCACCTTCCATCTGCCCTCTCCATATCCTTCCTTCTTTTTAACTTCTCTCC
This sequence comes from Oreochromis niloticus, assembly GCF_001858045.2. Taxonomy (NCBI): domain Eukaryota; kingdom Metazoa; phylum Chordata; class Actinopteri; order Cichliformes; family Cichlidae; genus Oreochromis; species Oreochromis niloticus. The sequence continues at coordinate 41,415,443 of NC_031972.2, read as the reverse complement.
TATGGTCTATCTGAATATTATACAGATCATTACCTTTTTCTCCATAACAAACTTTGTAATCAACTTTCAACATCTTCGTTGTTTTTAACAAGGAATCCTCACAGAGTTGTTTTGGTGTGAATTACACATGGACAAATACTTCCAGATACACAAGTTGTATGTATGGCTCACATGGTTCTTCTTCATGCTAAAATCATCCTTAGTAGAGATCCCAGTTGTGACGCTTTTGTTTGCATTGCCTTCATATAGTGTCAGAATGTTGACACCCTGATGAACAGGTTCAGTGAGACTGATTGCAAACAAAAAAAAAAACCATTTAGCTCCAATGTGTTTTCTTTGTATAGCTGCTTAGCTATGTTTTATAGTTACATGTTATTAAGCACTGAGACTTCCATGATTTTATCTATGAATGCAATTAAAATTTAAGTATGGAGTTCGGTTGTGCTACTGAACATTTTTAGAAACCCAGAACCCAGATAGAAAGAAAGGGGGGAAAGAAGAAAAGGATGCCTAGGTGAGAAGAAACAAAGATTAACATCTAAGTATTTTTCTCCCAAAGGACATTTTAAGAGTCATTTATGGGCTAACATTAGAGCCAGTCAGTTTTTTGTTGTTTCCAGCAGGAGTCACTCTTCCCTCTAGGCTTGTGCTTTATAATTTGGAGTTTCTCTGTTGTACTAACTTTGTGTGTTGGAAATCCTTCCTACAGGGAAGGATTTCAAGACTTCAAAGAATGTCTGACAGTGTAGGAGCTCCTATTTAGAAAGCGCTTTCTCTCCACAGCTTGTAACATTATCTCCATTATCTCACCTGCTCATCTTTTTTTTCTACAGTGCAGCTCTACCTGACAAGCTTTGCTTTTTGTCTCTAAGACAACAAGTAATTCATTTATTCTTTCATATAAAAATGAATTTAACAAGACAAATGAATTTTGTGTTCAGAGTGGAAAGGGCCCTGCTTGTTTTGCAGGATTATTGGTTCTCAGCTACTTCACATTGAGTCTGGGTTGCTTGGTTACTGTTTGCATTTCATGATAAGTCACCAGTTAATGATTGTGTCTTACAGCTGGCAATATTTGTTTCAGCTACACATGCTGATAAGGTGTGTTTAGAGCCATCCGAAATATGATTTGCTCTGCGAGGACTCGCATGTCTGTGTTCAAGTGAGTTGGTTTTTCAAAATTCATGTTTCTTGGATTTTGGTGCTCCCTGGCGCCTTCTGTCTCATATTTAGAGAAGCTCCATCATTTATTAAGTCAAATGTCATGGGACTGTAACACATTGTAAGAGAGAGTAAAAATGATACTAGTGAGAAAGCAGTCATTCAAGTTACTGTGGAAATACTTCAAACAGCAGTATGGTATACAGTGCATCCGGAAAGTATTCAAAGTATTTATTGCGCTTCACTTGTTCCACATTGTGTCATATTTCTCATTTCAAAATGTATTAAATAGATTTTTCACCTCAAAGTTCTACATAGAATAATACCCCATGATGACAAACTGAAAACGTTTGCTTGAAATTCTTGCAAAATAAAGACATAGTGCCTGTGAATACTTACGTAAGTATTCACAGGCATTGAAGTGACTGCAGTCCACCTGTGGTAAATTCAGCTGATAATTTGGAAGAGCGCACACCTGTCTATATAAGGTCACATAGTTGACAGTGAGCACAAACAAAGCCATGCAGTCCAAGGAATTGTTTGTAGACCTCAGAGACAGGATCGTATTGAGGCACAGATCTGATAAAGAAAAAAATTCTGCAGTATTGAAGCAATGAGCACAGTGGCCTCCATCATCCATAAATGGATGAAGTTTAAACACCAAGACTCTTCCTAGAGTTGCCTGCCTGGGTTATGGGGTACTGCGTAGAGAGTTTTGAGGTGAAAAATGAATCTAATCCATTTTGGAACAAGGTTGTAACATGACACAATGTGGAACAAGTGAAATGCTGTGAATACTTTCCGGATGCACTGTAACTGAGTGGGTTTGTACTTCAAAACGAAGTTAAGCTGTGCATTTTTTCCACCCTCAGGATAAAGTATAATTAAAACTTTAAGTTATGACCAATTTGATTTACATCGACTTAGATGTCTACAAGAATGAGATTAAGGGAACAAAACGCTAAAAATATAAAGAGACATCAAAGTATAAGTTTGCTACCAACACCACATTACAACCAAGAAGTTAACATTTACAGTGTCTCCAATTATTTTAAGCCTGCACTGCCATTAATGTGCTTGCTGCCAAACTTCTCAAAACAAGTTTCCCTTTCCTGCCATTGTTAACCACAGCCTTCCTCCTTTCCATTCTGCAAGCTTGAAAAAGCTGGAGATAAATTCTTACAGAGGTAATCAGTGTACCACTCAAGGTTATAGTGCACCATGATAATGGTGATAGTCTTTCAGGATTATAGGGCATTGATCAAAACGATGATTTAAAAATGTTAAATTGAGGGGCATTATGTATTTCCTTTTAATTTCCCTCAACAGATCCTTATGGGTTTGGCTTTCACATGTGCATCAATTTTCTGTCTATGCTAAATGGTATTTTGGAATTTTTAATTTACTGTTGGATAACAGCAGCATTTTGAGAACAAAGGAAGCAGTATCACGTCCTGACTGCATCATTACTTTATGTGCATGACTCATTTCAACCTTATACACATGCCCCTCCCCCCCCTTAACGCTGGCTTTTTATTTAGTTTAAAGGAAGGAGAAAGAACTGTTGACAATCTGCAACCCTTACGTAATAATACCTGCAAGAGTAGTTTCATCTACATTATTTATTTGCAATTTTAAGGCCACGTCTTCCAGTGGGCTGGGGTTGGGAATTTCTCTGTCGATTCCCCAAAAAACTGTAATCACATTAGAGAGAATATGAAGAATAGGAAGAAATATGTTTTATTTATTGACCAATTTGGACTAGTAAAAGCTGTACAGCAGTATGAAAGACACTAAAATATTATATTATAAAGTAGTAAGGACTTACAGGATTTCATCCCTGCATTTTGAAGATGATGTGGTTTTGTTGCTTAATTGAGTGCTGACCGTGTACTGACAGTTTGTGGTTTGCAGCTGGGATAGGAATTAGCATCCCTAATTGGTTCTCTGCCAGGAAAAGTGAGAAGTGGGCTCATTTAAAGACAGGATGAGCAGCTCAGTGTAGAGCTGTTACTCCTCCACAATGAAAGAAGCCGGATGGATAGGTAGTCGGATGGTCGACCCATCCGTTCATCCTCTGCCGCTTATCCTTGTCAGGGTCGCAGCCTATCCCAGCTACCATAGCGCAAGAGGCAGGGTACACCTGGGACAGGTCACCAGTCTCTCACAGGGCTAACACATAGAGACAGACTGCCATTCACACTAATGGGTGAACTAACTGCATGTCTTTGGACTGTGGGGGAAAGCCAGAGTACCCAGAGAGATGCCACGCAAACAGGGAGAACATGCAAATACAACAAAGAAAGGCCCCGGCCTGGTGGTGGAATCGAACTCAGGACACTCAACCCACTTGACCAAAATACAGTATAAGGGCAACATTTACTTTTGTTCCACTGATTTTGGTCTCCACAACAACTGTTGTCTTCCTGGTACTAACTGGTGCTGAGTAGAAAACATTTGAAATTGTTGCTGGTTTCTGGGAAACAGCAACAATGAGAACTGCAAGAAGCAAATTATAAATAATGATGAAAAAAAGTCTGTCAATACATATTTACAACAAAGATGTTTAACTTTAAAGCGCACACACACTCACAGATGAAATGTTGAACCCATGACATAGAACAGCACTGATGTGTGCCAGTGTGTGGGTGTTAGTTGACATTCTGGTATCTCTTGCTAAACTAGCATGGATTAACCTAATGACCTGCTACAGCATGTGAAATTATTACTTCTTGCACATAATTTAAAATTACACAAATACTGATGATGATTAATGATACGTACAGAGTGATTCATGATAATAATATTGAGTACAGACATTTGTGGTCAAGTTTCTTTTATGCATGCATTGAAAACAGGTTTTCCTCAGTATGAAATATGAATCAAACTTTTAAATATAGAAAATGAAGACACTTTAATAAAAAAATTTCCCTGTTTTTTTCTATAAGCATGATCAACTACACACGGTACTGGATATTATGAAAGTGTAAAAGAACCCCCAGGCAAGGAAATTTCTCATTTTAGACCAAGATTCCCATTTGTCTATTTGATCCCATTTTGTCTCCACAATTATTTGTTCTTGTTCACCTTTAATATAAACTTACTCTTCCTTCCACTACTCATCATGCTCCCATAACTCCCTCCATATACTATGAAAATACTGATAAGAATTCCTCTCTTCAGTTTTGGCAAGCACCAGGCCCCAGTTTAAGAGCCTGTAAATGTCCGAGGCAGGAATGTGGCTGCCTTGTATGGTCATAAAAGTTGACTGCTAGTTCTTTTTTTATACTCATGTCTTTTTTTCCCTCCTCACTGAGGATGGGCTAGTTCTGTTTCACTTTCATGAAGAAGTGGGCTTACATGGGAGGTAAACGAATGCAAAGCAAAGAGGTGTCCCCTGACCATTCCCATCACTTGTTCTGGTTATTATATTTATATTAAAAATGAACAATTAGGCTACCATAAGATTTTTTTCCCCTGCTATTCCAGTTATAAAATCCATAGCTTTTGCAGTCACACTTATAGGTGTTACAGATTGATATATTTTCTTATTACTTTTTCAATTTTTTTCTCCTTTAGCATTCTTCAACATCTATTATCCACCTCTGCACGTGTCCAAACCATCTTAGCCTGCACCCTCTTCTTCACCTCTCTTGAGCGTTGTGCATTGCTTTGGTTGATAGTTGATCCCAGGTGTTTATACTCATCCACCTTCACTACCTCAGCTCCTTACAGCTTCACTGTTACACCTGTTTCCCTCTCATTCACACACATGTATTCGGTCTTGCTTCTGCTGACTTTACCACCACCCTCGAAGGCTTTCTTTCAACTGCTCTCTATGATGGTTGCACTACAAATCACATTGCCATCTGCAAACATCAACGTGCACAGACACTCCTATGTCTACCTGTCTATCACCACTGCAAACAGGAAGGAGCTCAGAGCTCACCATCACTTATTTGTCCAACCACACACCTCACCACTTCCTCATGCAGCTCCTGTCTTGGCACCCTATTGTATGCTTCGTCCAGATCCATAAAGACACAGTGTTACTCCTTTCGACCGTCTTTGTACTTTGGTGTCTTTTTCATACTATTGAAAAAAAGATTTGTATAATAAGGAGACCATAACATAACAAGATACCACATAAAGAATGTCTAGGACTTATACTATCCCCATGTAACTAAGCTTTATTTATATAGTGCTAACTCACAACAACTGTTGTTTTAAGGCACTTTATATTGTAAGGTAAAAATCCTGCAGTATTGGAAAGAAACCCCAACAATCACATGACCACAAGAAAAGAAAAAAAAAACTCCTGCTGCAAGGTGTAGTTGAGGGGAAAGAGAAGAAGCAAAAAGAGACTGGACAAAAAGACACCTCACAGGCTTTAAATAACACTCACTCCCCCGATTCCTAAACTGAAGTGTAGGCCAGTTACTTTGATTCGCAGGTGATTGTCACTCAAATTATCTCTATTAAAATCTTCCAAAACATATCCAAACCAATGAAACTGCATCATGCAAAGATTACTGAGTTTGGTAGGTGCAGCCAGTCATACATCATCAAAACTAAAAACTCGTTCTCATTCCCAGTTCATTTTTTATCATTTTATAAATGTTGCAGGAAACACAGATTTGAACAAGGTTACTGACACCTTTAAAAAAAACCCTTTTTGTCACATTCAAGCTCCCTGGGTAAGTATCATTTTATAACAATCAGTGCGGCTGTTTTTAGCTAAGCCTAACCAAGCATTTAACAGTTTTTGTTTACATGTTTCTTATTAATTGGCAAGCTCAGCAGTATAACTGCTAAGTGCCAGAACCCTGATAAGGAAACAAATTCTCCACATACAGTAGCAAACAGGGATTGGTTACAGTTGGTGCCTGATTTAGATTAAAACAACAACAGCAACATGTTTAATATTGTCAATCATAAGAATGCATTTATAGAAACATACCCTCTTTCTCTCTAATTCTCTCCAAAATATTCTGTCCTATTCTTCATCATTGTCTGGCTAGTCCTTTTACCCAGCACATAATATGTCATTTATATGTATAAGTCAGATGGTAATGAGTGTGAGATGCTTACAGATAACTCCAGGATCATGGCTCCATAACACCTACTTCTCTTCTACTGTCCCTATTTACTTTGTCCCCTCCCAGTGCCACGCATGCACTAAATGTTCTGTTCCCTAAAGTGAAGACTTAACACTGTGGAGACTTTCCAGTCCCACCAATTAATCATTTTAATGTGACTGGCCAGTATATTTAGCCTCACCACAGTGAGATATATATACTAGATCACTAGCTCTTGATATGGTTCTTGCACAGAATACAGAGCATGTTATATCTGAATCAATGGTGCAATGGATATAGCCATAGAAATTTTACTCCGCCTAGTTCTGTTTATCCGTTTCCAGATTCAGATGTGTTACCAGAATACCTCAGAAATTTAAGAATGCATTAGGTTCAACAGGCTTAGTCAGGCCAACTGTGTTAATTACACCCATGGGAAACCCCCACCTGAATCATAACAACAAGTACAACTATTGCTACAGGCACAAAAGTAACACCATGATCCCTTACACTTTAATCCTGATCGGCTGTGAGAGAGAAGAATAGATTTTTGTTGTTTCTGCCCGTAAAGGTACAAACTTGCCAGACTAAGATACAGCTGAGAATGGCAACTTTAAAAAAACAAAAACAAATGAGATGATACCATGCATTTTAACAGGAAGGCAGCAGTTTAAAAAAACTGACCTACAGCTTCTACGTATGGGAGTTTGTTAAGCCTGTGTAGGCTCCCTTCTACTTATCAAATTGTATTGCAAAGACGGTGGAAACCAGTGTACTATTACATTGCTATGTTTTTTTTTCTTTGTTTTCTTTCACGTAACTCGACCATATAAACAGATTCATATAGATTTGTAGAGCAGTTCTGCAATATTCAGGTACAATAATCTGTTTAAGGGATATCCCTGCATTTGTCTTTACTTTTACTGTAAAGTGTGTTTGCAATGGTTTATCCCTCCCCACTCCCTGCTTTCACAGGGAGTGGGCCCAGCACTCGCCTTCTGACCTTTGACTACACACATACTACTTACTTCTAGCCAATGCCAAAATCTTTGCTGCTAGATTAAATCAGCTCCGCTCTTTGACCCAGCCCACACTAACCCAATCCCTCAACCTACCCCACCCTCTCCACCAATCATAACAAAGCATCCCCTGCAGCCACCTTCTGGCTGATACAGTTTTGCACTGACCTGCCAAAAGTGAGTGAAGATTTCCATGGGCAGCCCTGCGCTGCTTTCTTGATGAATAGCTGGAGGAAAACCCACATGCACGCTGAGTCAAAGGGAACAAACGAGACATTATGTGTGCACTTATCAGCTGTTTGTTGGCAAGTGAAGAGAAATGTAGACGCTGATAAGAAGACATAGATTGAACACTTAGCGATGTAATTACTTCATATATCTCTGTGGACCAGCTCATTTTCCTGGCACAAGTAGTGTCTAAAGTCATATCTCTGTAAGAGATTAATTTTTCATAATTACAGGACTTGCTGAACATCTTGCAGATGTAGGTGACGTTATCAAAATGATCGACTTGTTTCAACACTGCTTATATTCACGCTTTCCAATGAACAGTGTCTAGATCTGACTTATACTATATGTTTCATGTGTACCAGTCTGAATATATTGTAAGAATGTTTTCATGGGATCTTCATAGCGAACATATCAGGTATAAATAACATTGCTTAAGTCAAAAACAGCATCTAGGATGTGGGTTGCAAAGTGGCTTGCAGATGCTGCAGCGACTCCACACAGTCTAAAGCAATTTACATACCACACTCTAAAATTCAACTGAGACAATGTTTACAACTGCAAAACATTCCCATGAAGCTTTAGTTGTTTATGGGCATACTGTTGGCCTCAAACCTGAAACATGAAATAACTCCCAGAAATCTTTAATTTTTTGATAATGGAGTGTTTGTTGAACATTTAGATAAAATATATAAAAATACATCAAATTTTAATCTGTATATATGAATTTTAATTTGTATCATATTTGCTACATAAGCTATATTTTTGCAATTTAATTATTGAAAATTTGTCATGCAATTTATATCATTTTTTTAGGGTAAAAAAAAGTCACACCGATGATGTAGAAGTCTCAAAAACACAAAAAACAATGTATCAAATACGATACGCTTGGCTTTAAAGGGTTAAGGACATTTTTGCTCCTGTGACTGCTGTCACAGTTTTGTGGCTCAAAGTTCTCTTGCGTAAGGAGCATGTAAACAGATTAATTAGATGGCATGTATGTGTATGTATATAGATGTAAGCGTGTATGTGGAAATATGTGTGTGTATGCATGTACGGATGCAGATATGTATATATACATATATGTATGTATGTGCGTGTATGTTTGCAGGTGTATGTATAACTTGTACATATCTTTCTTGTGTAAATGTAAATTTGTCATTGTGTAAATACTTACGCTATTGTGTACTCCACACACATGGAGAGATGCCAAACTGCCTTTCACTGTTCTTGTAACAGTGACAATAAAAAAAGCTATTCTAATGTTGCCTGCATAAAAGCCTCTATGGAATGTGTTCCATTATACTGTACAAATTGATATCAAGTCTGTATTACAAATAGAGGGGCCTGAGGTGCTTTTTTTTCACTTCACATCTTTTAAATGTTTCTTCAGTTTTATAAACTGCTGTCAGATTGTGGTATTATCTGTTTTGGCACAGATTAGGCTGTTTTGTCAAATACAACAGAAGCTGAATGCTTTACGGCATGAGTCTCCCAGATACCAATCCTGCTTTATGACAGCTCCTGAACTAAATCAACTCTCACCCAGAAAATTATTAGATGCAGATGTTAATTTTGAATAACAACTGAATTATCAGAGTTATGATTAAAAAGAAACACAAGTAAAACGCACAATTATTCTCCAAAACTATTTTATTAAAGTTACCATGTGCACCTGAAATTGAACAAGATAGCCAAATAATAGTGTATTCTATGTTTTAATTTAATCACTTCAACTTTTACCTTAACTGTTCTGCTCCTGTCAATTCTACAACTTCTTGTTTCCATTCAAATAATTATCAGCTAGGCTCCATAGCCAGAAAGTTTTGTAATTGAAAATCTGACAAGATTGTGTATAGGTGCAACATAAACGCACACAAACACACACACACAAGCATGACAAAGAACTAAACATAAAACTTTAAACTGGTAAACCTCACTGGGCTGCAGTTGTTGTCTCACATTCTTATAATTCTCGTCATGTTTATCCGGTGCTTTATAAATCCATGTGTTTAACACTGGCTGTCTGCATCTGGGCCAACCTGCTCTGCATCATCTGTCAGTGCTTCTTTTTGCATAACATTCACACTCAGCAGGTAAAGAAAGCACTCTAGAGGTCCTTGACGTAAATGCACGTTTCATACTTGGACCTGTTGCCTTCCAGAGAGGAGAGGCATACGGGGAAAGTATATTTACAAAAAACACAGATGTCAGAGTGAGGAACTTCAAGCAAAGACAGTGAAATTCTTAATCTCTGCTGTTCCTTGATCTCTCGAACAATTAATTGTTATGTTTCTGATAAAACTGAGACATATCAAAAGAGTTCCTTTGGCAGCATTTGTCATTTTTCCTCTCGTTCTTTGGAAGTTAGGTAATGGTTAGGACACATTCAGGCTTGATGGGCAGACCTGAGCATGTCTTTGGCATTGGGAGTAGACAGACATCAGCTTTAAGTACTCATTTAGCAACAAAGCTGTTGCAGGGAAGGAAAATACATCATACCTTAAGAAAATTCAGAGTTTTGGTGTGGTGCAACTCTCTGAAACTCACAAGAACTTCCAGTACAGTACGTTTTATGGTCCAACTTTCTAGGTACATTTGATGTTGCGAACATGTCACAATTTATATGTAGGAAAATCCATCGTCTTTTACTACTTGGGCTTATTGGCCTTGGGTTTACTGTATGACTTCAAGGAAAACATATCAAGCAGTCAGGCTTTAAAGTAAAAGTTAAAAACACTGTCAGTCTTTTGGAGATTAAAAAACATAATCTATAAAATGATGACCTGGACTTTCTAATAAAAGCAAGATTTGTTTTAGTTTGTTTGTTTTACTTCTAGCTTTTATTGTCTACCTTTCTGAATTTTGTGCTTTTGTAAAATTGTGGACTTTCTTTATTTCCCTATTAAATCTTCATCTTAGAGACTTTGTAACAGCCTTAAATAGACAGCTTGTTTTTCATTCCTGCACTCTGCTTCTCTGCACTTGGGTCCTTACCTCAGCTACACTCCAAGTCATGACAGTGGAAGAAGTGTTATGATTAGAGTTAGATATGGAATATAAATAAAAGTTAGAACTACACCAGTTAGATATAAAAACAAAACCATAATTTGTTTGCACTCGGCTGTATTTATATCCTTGATTGCTTAAGTGATTTCCCCTTTCTAAATAGATCTCACTCAACACGACAGATTGCTTCACATGTTGATCTGGAGCTCAGATCAGCATCAAGGCAGCCCTGGCAGACTGCTGTGCTGACTGAGCTATGTGTTTCCCAATGGGTTGTCGAGATAGACACCAGTATGAGGCCCTTTATAGCCCTGTGGTGTCCCTGAAAACAAGCATCTATTGAGCCAGCCGACTCATTTTCCACAACTAATTCAAGTCGAAGCGAGACTCTGTCTCCATGATTGGACTCAATTAAAGTCACTGAGGTATGAAAGCACAGCCACAGGAGAATGGGAATCACACATGTAGCATAATCTGTAGTGCATTACACAAATGCACAAACACAGACAAGGCAGTCATTGTTGAATTTCCAGCTTTTGCTGTATGCCTGATGAGTTACTGCTGTACTTTGGCACCGTTCCCAAGAAAAAATGCTAGGAAAACGTGTTTACCTCTTTCTGTGATTGTCCATTACACACATTGGTCTTGCAGCTGGTGATTAAAGGATAAGAAGTGTGTAGTATAATGCATAAGTCATTGGAAAATCCTGTGCAATCTCGCTAACTTTTTAAGAAAGGTATTCCCCAGCCCTACTCGTCCTTTCAAAACCCAGCACACCCTAATCCAAACACATGCAGAATACCTCTCCCTTTGGGTTCCTCCTTCTTTCTTCTGTCTCCTGGTGGTACTGTGTATTCTTTGCCCTGGGATTGTGTGAGCAGATGAGTAAGACACTAACATATCTTTATCAGCAAGTAAACAACTGTATGACAAAATGCAACCGTTAAGTCCAGATGAATAAAAGCTTTCTTTCTAATGGCCAGCAGGAGGCAACTTCTCTGACTGTAAAAAGATTTGTGCTTATTTTGGTCACTGGTAAAACTTCAGTTGCAAGTTTCAAATCATCTGTGGATTATTTTGTCTGGTTCATCTCCTACCGGTTCACAACATCAAGACTGTAACACCAAAAAGTCTCATCTCTAGCTTCACAACGGTTTGTATATAACCAGTGGGTGATGTCACAATGGCTGTATTCATCTTTTATTTACAGTCTGTGTGTCGCTTGGAGATTCCGTAAAATAAATTAGAGCAAAAGATAGATAACCTTCGTTTTCTCTTCTCTTTCTGTGCGACATACTGTCAGCTTTTACCATTTGCCATAATGTTTTCACTGGCAATGCAGAGATTTAGGCCATGAGCTATATCTAAAAGATGAGCATAGCCACCATAGCATTACCGATTAGGTCCCAGTTTGAAGCCTTCTTTAGATAAGAAGGATGATCTCTTAGTTAGCGACTTTAACAAGAAGAAACCTCCTGCAGAACCGAGCTCAGGGAGGGGAAGCAATCTGCTGTGACAGACTGAGGGTGAGAGGAACAAGAAGAGGGTTTGCAAAGGGAGACAGGACAGTTATTATCCCAACTGCAAAGCCCTTACCATTTCTCTTCAGGCAGTGAGTGGAGCCTCAATATTTCTCTGTGCGGCTGTTGGAGAATACACTTGGCTCCGCTCACTGTAATAAATCCTATCTACTAACAATGTGAAGTACCATGGAGCCATGGAAGGAATTAGTGCTTTAGCTCTTCCTGTGGTCACTGCGGCCACACATGTCTCTGTATTTGGCACTCAGTCCAAGGAGAGTGTGAACAATGTGTTACTGTGTGTGGACCTGTTCACAATAGTGGTAAATAGTGTTGCGTTTCTGCTCATATAAAGTGCACATTAATGTTTGAACAACCTTAGGCTATGTGTGTGTACAACCTTCACACAGATTGTGTTTTTTTTAACCTAGCTAGCTGTCCACCATTTCCAGATGAACCCAGCAGACTGAATACAAATGTGTATTCCATGATATTATCTGCACTATTGCTCCAGCTGTTTATTTTTGTCTGTTGAAATTACTCTCCAAAACCGTCGCACAGGGTACATGTCAAAGAATGTTTTCAACATGGAAAGTTTATGCTGTGAGACAGCTCCTCCACTAGTTCCACCTATTAGCCTACAGGGGTCTACTTGTATGTTTATAATAGTGTCATAACATATCATAGTGGCATGAAGAAAAGAGAAAAGTAGTTATTACTGCCGCCAATGTTTTTGGTAGCCTTTCCGTGCATGTGTGTGTGTGTGTGTGTGTGTGTGTGTGTGTGTGTGTGTGTGTGTCATTCTGTCTGTAAGCTCAAAAAGTTTTGAATGAATTCTGATCAAATTTTGTAGAGTGGTAGAGTGGGGTCATGTTAACAATCCATTACAATTTGCCTGATATCCACCAAGGTCTTCAAGGTCCACTTAATGATTTATTGGTCAAAGATTGTCAAAAGAAAAAAAGCCTTAGAAACTTCAAGGTCAGCAAATTAATCTCAAGGTCAAAGTGATAATAATATAGTATCGAGCTATTTAAAATGACAACATGTCCTTTTCTACACAAAAGGAAAGTTTGACGTGTATGATTTCCTGTTGGTCCACAGATGCTGCCCTGGACTAGATAATGCCGTTTATGGTTTAACATCTGGCTACAGAAGTTTACGGTTCTCTCTCTTTCTCTCTCTCTCTTTCTTTATCCCTCTGTCTCTTCCTCTCGCTGTCTTTTCCTTTAGCCTGAACTTACACAAAAGAAAAAGCAGACGTTACCCAGCAGTGGAAACCTCCAAATTAACTCCAGATGCTTCATCGCTAGCTATTAAACAGTATTTGGCAAAAAGGAAGGTCAGCTAGGGACAGCAGGCTGAACTTTGATCATGAGCAGAACAAGATTAACCCCTTAAATTAATTAGAAACCTAGGCTGATCTGGGCCTGAGGCCAGCTCCCCCAGTTACAAGAGAGAAGACCCAGAGCAGATGTGGGCATACCCTGGTCCACCGCTGCCAGTATCACAAACTTCCTCATTTACAACTGCAACTGCTCACTGTACAAGTAATTTACAGAGACGCCCTACTGACACAAACTCAAGTATTTGTTAATATGTGACTGTGTGCGGTATAATCGGTAGCTTGGTGTAAAACACACTGGTGTAAAGCTTCTTATGTCTGCTATTTATCCTTAAACATTTTTTGATTGTTAAAAGTAGCTATGCTAATGTTGCAAATAACTTTTAAAAAAGTTTCTTCCACACAAGTATGCTTGTTTAGCTAAAAAACATGCTTTTAGCTAAATGCAGCATTGCTTACTGAATGACTGCACTAAAACAGAGGCACAGGTGTGGGGAGCAAGTAAACAGGCTGGTCTGTTTTCTGGTTGGTTGTACTTCTACAGAGCCCTTCAGAGGATTCCCTGTTTTCAGGCACAAGAAAAGCTTGTCCTATCACATCAAAGCTTTTCTTGGTAATCTGTGACATGGCTTCCCATGTCAGCTCAAAGGAAAAAGTATACAGTACAGTTTACACCCTCTGGGATCATTTCCTCTATTGTGTTTTCATATTTTCCCTCCTGATTAAGTTGTTAGAAAGAATCCATTAGAGGAGTCTCTGCCAAGTCCCTCCACTGCAGCCACCTCCCCTCGTTCTCCCCCCCGTGGTGACAATACATGGAAGCAGTCAGCCGAGGCCTACTTAGGTAACACAAGAACATTCTCTGGGGTATCATTTTCACATCCAGCGCTCCAAAACATTCCGTCATATCCTCATTGCTACGAGGCAGCAGACAATACTCTGACATGGGACAAAGTGAGCCAGAGGATAAGGGTGTATGCCTGCACGGCCGGGCTTATGGACAGATTTACACACATCAAGTAAAAGCCCCATTAGCAAAGAAGTGTTCCACTAACAGACTGAGGAAATCCCTGCTCCTGGCCAAAACGTGGTCATGCACACAAATTGTATTCCATCACGTAGTTTGTGCAGCCATCTGGTTGAAGGGTTGTCCTCAGAAATGCAGGGACTGTGAAGTTCCCAATCTAGGCTCTGTTTGGGTTTTTTTGTTTGTTTTCTTTCCTGGGCTTTCCCCTTTAGGTCCACGATTGAGCATGAGGCTGTGTTGGATTCCAGTGTGAGAACGCATGTGAGGTCAGAGGAATGCATATGTTAGAACATTGTGTTTGTCTGTGTGTGTGTGTCTGACTGAGTGAGGGTGTGGTAAGAGGCTGTGGAAGGAATTTCGTGAGATGAGAGGGTTTCCCTCTCAGGCTTTTGACCAAATGTACTACATCCCACGGAGTTCCTTTAGATGTGGCAGACAACATTTGTAGTCTTTCTGTGCACTTGGGTTTTTTTTCTGATTGTGAGTTAGTTGTGACAACGCTATGATACCGCAGCCCATCACCATGGCTCTGAGCTATAAAGACACTGCGATCATTCTCATACTGAATTAGACTTCGCTATTTATGGAGCTAATACTTGTAGTTCCAGCATCCACACTACCCTGTGATATCCTACAGTTTGCATCATAAAAAAAATAATTTTTATTGCCAAATTTTAAAGATACACTCGCAATTTTTAAAAAAATGCATAAACTGTCAGAGGCTGCCAATTTATTCTGTGGGTTTTTTTGATGGCTCATTTATAAAGTCGCACTTTTCAAGTTATTATTGTAGCCATTGCAGCATTAATTAATTTGACATCTGACAAAAATCTTCCTTTATGACAATCCATCTTTGTTTAGTTTTGTAGCTCATTTTCAGCATGTCAGAACTAAGATTTGGGCTTTCCCTGCATGGCAATATTTCTATTCATTTGAAATTGAAATGATCAAAGTAAAGAAACTCTTCAAAATCGACTAAAAACCCACCAACGTTTGTAAACTGCTGCTACAGTAAAACTGTTGCAGTATTTTTCCTAAAAGCATATTTTGAATCCTGCTCTGGTTAAAATACCATTTGAGCCGATTTGAATCACGGTCACCTATTAAAAAAGAAAAAAAAAAAGCTTTTCATTCATGCTTTCTTATTTGTTGCCCATGTTGTCCTAGAGCCCAGTACGGTATCCAAACTTGTCCTGCCCCCCCATCCAAAATGTAATGTCCTTACCAAAGCAACCTGTTGTCATAGGAACCACCGATGATGACAGAAAAAGGAGAAAGGCAGGAGGCATAGCAGGGCAGGACGTACGTCAGCTGCAGAGTATTCTGACTGGCTGCATTGTGGTTTCACTGACTGTGAGCATGTGTGTACATGAGCTAGTGAGTGCATACATGTGTATCTGGGTTACTCATCGAGTAATTCTGTTTATTTCTAAAGGGATTGGCAACGTGTGTTAGCGCACATTTTTTCCTGGTTTTCGTTGTAGAGAATGTGTGTAGGCATGCTTGTACACACGTACTTACCACCCAAGACTCCATGGTGTGGGGATGAGGATTCCCAGTTGGCACAAATTGGTGAGGGTTGAGGGGGAGGAGCTAAACATGGCCACTGCTGCTGCATGCCTTGTTGAATGGTCCGTCCATTAACTAGCACTGTCACCTCCAAGCTTTTTATTTAGATTGTAATGATTCTATGGATAGTTATTTCACCAAATTACATACATGTTGTTAAGATAAACAGGGTTTTTTTTATGTTACGACAAGCACACAAAACACTGGTCAGTCATACGGAGAGAAAGAAGGGAACTTTGTTACTCAAAGGCAAGAATGAGCATTTTTCTTTTACCGCCAAAAATGGCAACACCAAGATGTGTTTAGAGGAAAATGAAGGGGGAATACTGACACTATCTCGCTCTGTTTCTGTTATTAACAATTTAAGACATGTATATTGTTATATCAAAGTAAATTTGTTAGTGTAAAGGCAGTTTTACTTTTCCTCATATTAACTGTCAGGTCAACAACATATTATCAAAAAGTTAAATGACGATCACCAAATCTTAATGCTTTTAGTTCAAGAATGGTGAGACTTTAGGTTAAGTGGCAACAGAAAACTGTTGCAGTTAAGTAATAGGGAGATTGATGAAGCGAGAGAAGGGAAAGCATCCCTGCTGATCAAAATTTGTATTAGTTGCTTGGGTTGAGTATGAACTTGATCTCTGTGTGAGAACTCCCAACTCCCATCAAATATTCAGTTAGAGAATACAAATCTGAAAAGTTGGGAAAGAAAAGTGATGGAATTGAGAAACACTAGGACTGGAGTAGAGAGCAAGTGTAGTGCAAGACAGAGTGAAGAAGAGAGAAGTGAGGAACACCTCCAGAATGTTGCCTTTCCTTCTCTTGATCATTCAAGTATCTCCGTGTTCTCACATTATGTCCTGATAACAGAGACGTCGAGGCAGCTTACAAAGGCGTGTGTGTATTTCCTCTCCTTCAATCTCTGAATGTATGCGTGTGGTTGTGTGACTGTGTGTTTGCGTGTGTTTTATTATTGTATCCAAGGCAAAGAAGCCGTCTCTAAGTTTCCATCCTCCTCTTCCTCCTCCTCCTTCTCCTCCTCCTTCTTTGGAGCGGCAATTTCCTGAACCAAAGCCAGGAAACTCTGCGTCGGTCAGTTGGGTTGAGAGGCACAGAGGATTGTGGGAAGGGCAAAGGATGGGCGAGGGAGGCTTTATATAGACACTTCTTTGCTGATGTTAATGGCTAAGCCCTGGAGAAAGAGGGAAAAGGGGAGAAAGGCAAAGGATGATAGAGAAATAAACAGTAAGTAAGACGGCGCATGATGAGAAGCAAGTGGGCTAGAAGTGCTCTAAAAGAGTGAGGAAATAAAGAAGTGAAAGGTTGATGAATAGAGCAACGGGTGTTAAAAATTGCAAAAGAACAAAACATCAGCAGAGACAGATTGGCAACTAATGAAGCAAAAGGTGACAGGCTACCCAAAGAAAAACACGGAGAGCTATTAGTGTCCATCAGCTACCGTGGCTGAACGAGACCGCCTGACCCCACAACTAACACTCTAACCATTACTGATGAGGAGCGCTTGATTTAACCACCTCCATCACTGAAGAGCTAATGTTTTTTCTCCTGCTGTGTAAGCAAAAAAAAAAAGGCTTTTATATTGTTTCTAGACACACAAATTATCAGAGATATGCAAGGTCAAATTAATTATATTAATTAAAATCATTTTAAGTTGCCTTTGTATAGCTGGTTAATTGTGGCAGTGTTGTTACTTAGCTAAGAAGGGTGATAATGCTCCTTCTCTTTTACCAAAGCTGCATACAGCTGAAATGAGGATGTTTTAATTCCTTGACAAAATTAGGACATCATTATAATACTGTTTTCTCTTCCTTTCGTTATTGCAAGCCAGTATTAGTGACGTGACCTTCAGAAGACCTTTACAGCTCTACAGTTGCCTGACCTCTGACCTTTTTTATACAGCTCAATTAGAAAATCCCATCAAATCTTGGCAGACATGGAGACCGGGGAGCTGAGAGGCCAAGATAACGCCTGTAACTTCATGTTCAGCCGCACAAAGAAAACAAATCTTGCACTTCCTGGTTGTTATTAATTAGCCTGAGCTAAACCGCTTGTATTAAGTTCATGGCTAATTTGTGTACAGATACAAATACGTGAACATTTGATCTGCACGATGCTCCCTCTTCCCGTTCCCTCCTTATCTGCCCTACACCACTTCCTGAGTGGAATGTTGACGAGAGCTTGTCTCAGTCCGGCACAGTGTTGACATCTCTGGCAGAACAAGATACTGTGTTTGAGTGGTAACTTTCTGTTTGAGAGCAGGACAGGCTAAAGAAGAAGACTTGAGATTCCTGAGGAGTGAGGTTGTCAGAGCTTTTTAAATGGAAGTGCCTAATATGTAGCAAATACTGATTTTTCTGAGACACAGATCGACTATATGACAGTTCGGAGGATATATCAGAGCACTATGAGGGAGCTACTGGAACTATTGGTATATGTAAGGTCCTTGATAGTTGGAAGTGCATTTTAAATGTAGTATTAAGAATAGTTTTAAAGTAACTTAAAGTGTTATAATCTGTTTGTGTGTCACACACATTCATACACCATTCAGGCATGGCTGCCTGCCTGATATTGTGTTGGTCCCCTGTTTGCTGCCAAAACAACCCTGACCCATTGAGGCATGGACTCCACTAGACCTCTGAAGGTGCTGTGTTATCTGGCACCAAGATGTTAGCAACAGATCCTTTAAGTCTTGTAAGTTGCGAGGTGGGGCCTCCATGGATCAGACTTGTTTGATCAGCTCATACCACAGATGTTGGATTGAATTGAAATCTGGAAAATTTGCAGACCAAGTCAGCACCTCAGAATCATTGTTGTGCTTCTCAAAGTACTCCTGAACCTTTTTTGCTTTGTGGCAGGGCGCTGCTGAAAGAGGCCACAGCCATCAGGGTGAACATGGTCAAAGTAACATCCACATAGATAGACCCAAGGTCCAGAATCCTTATGCTTTTTTTTTCTGCTTCTAAAATGTCAACTTCGAAGAAAGAATGTTCACTTGTTTGCTAATATATCCCACTCACTCACTAACAGGTGACATTAAGAAGAGAAAATCATTGTTATTCACTTCATCTGTCAGTGGTCGGTGTGTAACCCGCTGTAAATTTAACTTCACTTGCACCCTGCACCACAGGGTACCCATTTCCTGCTTTCACCAGGATAGCACACCATGTCACAGGTTTAGGATCATGTCAAACTAGTTTCTTTAGCATGACAGTACATTTAATCCCAGATCTCAATGCAAGTTCTGAAGGCAAACGGGGATCCAACCCAGTGTTAGCAAAGTGTACTTAAAAAAACATGGCCTGTGAACACAGCAAGGATGCAAAATGCTTTCAGTCACTGAAGCTACTGTACTCTTTTCCCCATCTGGTACTGTTCTATGTAGTTCTAATCATAAATTTCCTTCTCTTTTCCCTGCAGACCTGGGAGTTAGATCACCGGGAATGAGGGTGGGAACAATAAATCAGTGGTCTGACTTACACTGAGTGTCTGTATATAATAGGGTTTCATAAACTGCTCTGCACCTGCAGAATAGACTAAAATTGGAAAAGAAAAGTTTTTGCATGACAAATCTTCAATAAATATCAGTCCTCTGTGTTCCTCCAGAGGAGCCCTTACCAAAATGGACTTTAAATGAGTTAAATAAATTATAAATTTAATTCAGCACTGTCTGACTTGATTTAGCAGTCTTGCAGAAATAACACACCACAAGGTGTGCTGATAAAAAGTAATAAAATCAACAGAAACATCCACATCGCACATGGTCCATGACGAATGATTCAGCTCAAGAGGTCCACTGGGGAGTCGAAAGTTACGCTTCTTTTTTGATCACAAAGAATTTTGGCTGTGATTTCAGAAGTTATCACATGCAATAGTATAAGCTTGGAAATGTTTGACATTGTTAGAACATTACTGAATGCTCATTACCCAGTAATACACAAGAAGGTCAAAATATAGTAAACAAATTAACTGAGCTGAAATTCATGAATTGTGCAGTAAAATCATCTGTTTACATTAAAATTCAGGACAGACAGATTTGTAAATTTAATTAAGTCTCTGGATGTGAATCAGTCTGTTTTGCCTGTTGGGAAAATGGCTCGTTCTGATCCCGTGAGCAGCAGATTTCTGACCTTTCTGGCCAAAAGTGAATTGAGTGATTTGAGATGCAAAGCTCAGACATTTGCTCTAAAAATAACAGAAACTGAAAATAAACATGCGATCAGGCACAATTTGATGCACAATGTCAGAGTCCATGTGCAGAGCGTCTGCTGGAGTAATTTTCTTATGACAAAGTCATAAAGAATGTCTTCTATAAAAGGAGCTGAATGTTCCAGTTTGCTGCCATTTTACATCTGCTTGCAAGTGCAATAATCCCTTTGAACAATGACTCACTAACCAGTTAAACTAAACATTCACTGGAGCGAATTAGAAGCCAGATGTTAATTCTATGATTGGTGTTTGGGGATGATGTAGATGTGCAACAAATTTTAAATAACACAACACACTAAAAATATGTTCTTTGATTTTTTTGGGAAACTTTACTTTTTTGCCAGAGCAGTTGTGTTGCCATACTCCTTTTGTTCTCTGGGGTCAAAAACGACCCCACCTCATTTGAGTGTTTTTTTTTTTAAAGTACATAGTATAAATTGTCAGTCAATTCTGTGTTACACCTTAGTTTTACTTAAGACCAACACATTACCACAAAATGTTCCCCTTCATTTTGCAATTTATGGCCACCAGACCTTGTTTACATAAAAGTAAACCCTGTTTTTGAGTGAAAATAAAATACCCTGGGGTCAGAAATGTCCCCCAGGATAACACGAGGGTTTAGATGAATTAACAAAAACTCAGTGTCACTGTTTCTGCTCCAGCAGACAGACAAGAATTGAAGAAGTTCATATGTGATAAGGTCTCGGCAATGAGATCTACTCACTAGAGCTAATTAAGGTTAATTTGGATTATTATTATCAGTAAAATTTTGATTAGCAATTACCAATCATGAATTCTTCTTCAGTGCTGTTGCATTTTTTAAAAAAGCACTAACACTATCAGAAATCATACTGGGAGATAAATAATGGTTGTAAAATTAGGTATTATTGCAATGATGCAGAGTGGGAAAACTTTATTATATGTTAGTTTATTAAAATTATAAAGGTTCAAAAGCAGTGTTGGGTAAGTTACTTTAAATTAGTAACTTAGTTACATTACTAGTTACTTATCTAAAAAAGTAACTCAGTTACTTCAAGTTACTCGTTACTTTCAAAGTAACTAGTTACTAGGGAAAGTAACTTTGGTTTTACTCAGAATTCTCTTGTTAATGTGTTGCTTCCGTAACTGGATACCCAGCCAGACTACCAGTCTTCTAGCTTGCTTACTTGCCACAAGTGCACTGTGCCACCTACTAGAGCTGGGCGATGTAAGATTTTTTCATATCACGATATGTTTCTTTCATTTCAGGCGATAACGATATATATCACGATATAAGCCAAATAACTATATTTGTAAGATTTAAATGTGCCGTTGCTCACAAGTAAAATGTGAAATAATTAGCAGCTTGTTTTAATTAAAATATTTATTTCCCATAATAAGTTCAACAGGGTAGATGTACTTAAGGAACATG
Organism: Oreochromis niloticus; assembly: GCF_001858045.2. Lineage (NCBI taxonomy): Eukaryota > Metazoa > Chordata > Actinopteri > Cichliformes > Cichlidae > Oreochromis > Oreochromis niloticus. Next base: position 41,393,846 of record NC_031972.2, on the reverse strand, counting down.
AGACTTCAGTTTCAGATAAATAAAGGCAAATATTGCAAACTACACAAAAGGCAGCCGCTAAAGCGTTTAAGTTTCAAAACAGAAAAAACAAACAGACTAAATTGTCAATTCCACTTAGAAACAAAATATTAATTCTAAAAATAAATCTTAGGTCGTTTTACAGAAGAACAGACAAAATTGACTAACTTTTGTCAATATCAAATAAACTGAGAACTAAAAGGAAATTCTCAATCTCTCCTTGTTGTATAGCTTAGCTTTTCAAACAGTTTTAACAGTGACTTTAGTCTGACAAAAGCCGAATGACGAATCAGCGCTTTCAGTCAGAGATTGAGCATGCACCGCTTTATTGTATTTCCAGACTTGCTTTCGGCACAATTTACAGTGCGCGCTACTCTGTTTTTTGTCAGACTTGAAATAGCCGAAATACCTTCACACTACGGAACTTCTGTGGCCCTTCCGTTCGATAAGCTCTCCGGTATTGGAACCATCATCTGTTTTTTCTTCGGTAACCTTCGCTCACGCTCTCGGTTGATTTTTCTCTAGTCGGCAAACTCCTTTCCTTCATTACCAGGGGTCCGTTCTTCGTACCTCGCTTACTACATCCAAGATCAAATCATCGCGCTAACTTTGAGCTCGCTAATCCGGTTCTCCGAACACACCTGTTGTTGACGATTAGTATAGCTGGATGAAGTAATCTGAGATCACTGGGTGGCTTAAAAGGGGCTACGCATCGATAGTAGAAACATTGATCGGCAACCCTGTGATTGGTCGGCGAAGATGTCGAAGGAGCGCGCTCAGTATTTTACGGCAGCAGAGCAAGAACTCTTGATTGAGGGATATCAGGAGTTTCAGAGTTTAATTAAAACGCAGGGGAACACTGCAAAGGCTGCAAAAGCAAGGAGAGAGGGCTGGCAGAAAGTTGCTGACAAATTACACTCGTAAATAATTTATTATATTATATTACATTATATCCTCTTTCACATTAGAGCCACAACAGGACCCACTAGAACATGGGAACAAGTAAAAGTGAAATATGAGAATATTCTACAGAATGGTAATATTTATCACTTATATTGCTTTTAGTCTCCTGAAAAGAGACCCTGCAATAAGACAGGTGGTGGTCCTGCACCCCCTCGTGTGTGTGTGTGTGTGTATGTGTGTACATATATATACATATATATATATATATATATATATATATATATATATATATATACACACATATATATACATATATATATATACATACATATATATATATATATATACATATATATACATATATATATATATATATATGAGGAGGAAGGATCCTGTCTATCCCGCAATATACGCTGAATTCTGTAAACTCTCCTTATCAATCTTGCACCTTCCTTGCTCGCGTACAAACAGACAGGACATGGCTGCGACAGACTTCCCAAATCCACCTTCGCTTTTATAGCCGTGGTCTGTCATCTTGATTGCACGAAGTAATTTACTATTACTACTCTAAAATATGAATTACATCTGACATGATCTACTACATGTAATAGAATGAGTACTAGTACATTTCCCTTTTTTTAGGAAATGACTTGTATGTATCTGTATGCAATCAATAAAAGAATCAAATACTGCATTATCTTTAGTTACATTGATAATATTTATTTATGGAAAAACAGTGGCGAAATATCGCTGTTGCTTTCGTATAAATGAAGTGGACATACCTGAGTGGCCGCGATCTAATCCTGTTTACATAAAGTAAGCCTGCTCCCGAGCAGGTTTACGCTTACGGATCTGTTGCTATGACAGCAAGTCCCGGATGGGCTTCGGAGAACTGAACGATCCAAGATCACGCGAAATCGTCAACAATCAAATCCGGCTAACTTACTTAGCGAGGTACGAAGAACGGGCCCCTGGGCTGCACGGCTGCAAAAACAAATACACATGTGCGCCTTGGTGCTTGTGCTGTACGTAACAAGTCACGTGACGTGACGCTGCGGCTGTGATTGGTTCGGCTCTGCGCTACTTAATTTGGATTGGCTGTTCTTTTTTTTTTTTTTTTAGAGGACAAGAGAGATGAGGCCTATCGCAATAGTTTAATTTTTCTATCGAGAAAAAGTTATTTCGCAATACATATCGTTATCGTTTTATCGCCCAGCTCTACCACCTACCAATAGAAAGGAAAAAATAATGTGCACATTTCCACGAGAGAAATCCCACGCCTGGACCGTCGTTGACCGCCGCCATGATTCTAGCCTGCTTTTTACATCCAACACAAAAACTGCAGTCGTGGTGCTTTTGATTGTACTCAGAACTTGGAAATTCTGCCTTCTGAATAGGAAGATGTAGGTAACACCAGACTGCAGATGAGCTGCATACAGAGCTGGACTGGGACAAAACAATCGTCCCGGGCATTTTGACTAGAGACCGGCCCGCCATTATAGGAAAAATCATAAAGCCTTTGAATGAAAATAAACGCTGTTGTGACAGTGATGTACACTGTTCTGATGGTATATATGTATCAATCTATCAATCGTTTGTTGTAAGACTCAGATAATTATTTTTTTTAAAGTGAGACATTTTAAATGAGAATAAGAAAGAAAAGTATTTCCTTGTGCCCCCCTTTCCCTATTAATGCCCTACCTGGCCCCCTGGCAACACTTTGCTAGACCCGCCCCTGCACAGTTACCAGCTGTCAGCTACTTAGAAAAGGATCCTGGTGTTATTTGTCTCTCAGAAACAGTTCATAACTTCCCTTCAACTCATTCATGTCACCTAAAAGGTAAACCTGTTTCTCCATCACCTGTTCAGCTCTGATGATTCAGTAAGGACATCTCCTGGTTTCATCTGCATGTTTCCCTCTCACCAGATAACCAAACCGATATCATGACCAGCAGCTTTACAGCTGTGGCTCCAGCAAACATCAGCTGATACTAGAAATTAATATTAAATAAATTCTAACAACAGCTGATCAAGCTTAAACGTGCTGCTGTTGTTTAACGCGACATCCGCTGGTTTCCTCTTTCTGGCGCAAAGTGGGCGATAAATAAACAAGAGAGAAAAGCCGATCAGCTGATCATTGATCAGTTTCATGATTGAAGTAGAAACAGGAGAGGGAGGGGAGAGAATGAGAGAAGAAGAGGCAGCTGTGCAGCTTCAGCTTTGTGTCTTTTTCATTGTAGCTGAAGTCCGGGACAAACTGTGTTCCTTTTCACCTCAGTACGAAACGCGTAATATTTTCTCTGAATACGAGACGATTCTGTTTTTTACGGGACGGTTGGCAACTCTAATAATTAACTGTATGAACAAAATAAAGTTCAGCATCAGTAACATAGCACCCACACAGCTGTATAGAAACTCCGTCATGCTAGCTAGCACGCAGTACGAAAATGTCAGCATACCGAAAATAAACTCCACCTAAACTTGGTTTATATCTGACCCGGATAGACTGCAGGTCATAACTTCTTACCTGAAGTTTAGTTCACCTGACACGCGGACCGGCGGCCGCTTCGGGTCTCTCCTCTTGCCTCCCTTTTCCTTCATCCACCTGCTGGCCTCCACCACTTGCTAATGTTACTGAATCTGTGGAAGCTCCGCGATATCCACCACACGAAGTAACGAGTAACGAGCCTATCTAAATCCCAGTAACGAGTAACGCGTTCCTGGTTTTGGCATAATAACTAGTTACCGTGCTCGTTACCACAATAATAACGTAGTTACTGTAACGCGTTACTTAATAACGCGTTAGTCCCAACACTGTTCAAAAGACACCAAGACCACATAGATGATGTGAGAGCTCCGGTTCAGTGACTTAGTTTGGTTCTTTAGTGGAGAAGCAGCCAAGGAGACAGTGATCAACTTCAAATCCCCATGTGGGTACACCTTTCAGTTGAAGCAACCTAGTCTCTAACTTTAAGCCTTAAAACTATTGAAACATATGCAGTATAAAAACATTCCCCTCCATCCCTCCATCAGCATCGCTGTTATCAAGAAGGAAATTAGCTATAAAGGCTGACCTATTATTTTAAAACTAAGCGGTAAAGCTCTAACCCTAACACACAATTTCATTGTACATGTACAGCGACAATAAAGGGCTATTTTAGTCTATTCTAAAATACTCAGCTTCATCATTCTTCTGTCACCAACGACCACTGCGGGAACTGCAGTTTTTGGCACTTTCATTTTTCAGATCTCGAGGTTGCTGGTTGTCATATCGTGTACCCTACGATGGATGGGCCGCTATGAAGGATGGTAAGAAAGGGATAAGCCAACTCCTTCACATGGGGAAAAGCTCGCTTTGCATGGTTCAGTAAATGCACAAGCACATTCAAGGCAGAAGAAACACACATTGCTTGTGTGTTGTGGGTTATTTCTGCCCGATAATGTGCAATATTTCTTTTAATGGCTATTTGCTTATTTTATGATGCTCATCATCTTAATTCCTGCCTCATCATTCACCTTTCAGTCTGATCTGATCCACTGATTCTTTGTAAGATTGAACCAAGTCTTGAGTTCTCTTTTGAAGTATGACAGAATTTCCCATGTCCTTCTTATTCGTTCCCACATAAGCTTCAACTATTATATCATTCCTTTATTCAACACCGATGAAACATGCAGAGACAACAAACTGGTGTGTCAACATCTGCAGCAAAAAAAAGATGTAATATTTCCTAAAGGCACTCTTTTCATCAGTATCTACCCAGCAATTCAGATGAACAAAATTTATTGTTACAGCTTTTATAAAATGTGTACATATTTGCTGACAAAAATTGTCTTCCCTAGTTTTAAAGCACGATATTTATAGTCTTTCATTTTACATTCTTCCTCTTTTTTTATCTCCACCTTCTGTCTCTAGTCACCTTTCACACCCCTGAAAGGCTGCTGCTTGATGGCTCCCTCTTCTCTTCCTCTGAGTTATTCTCACCACATGTAATCTTTAAAAATGAGTCAAACACATTCATTTGCACTCTGCAGGTTGTGGTGTGTGGTCTCTCTTTCTTACACTCCTTTTTTCTGAGAATGTTCTTTGGCTGCACACATGTGACAATGAGACCCAAAAGGACACAGTCCAGCCCTCAAATACAAAGCCTGGCTGACCTGTGCATAGTGACTGACATTTAATGGATGTAAATGATGTCACTGAGCAGTTCCAGCCCTACCCTGAAAGGTCCTGAGCTTTCACAAAGTACCTTGTTAAGGTTTCTGTGGCAGATTTAGCATTTACTTACAGTTTTAGATAAAATCCCATTCCTTCAGTTACTTCAGAGGAAAATAAGATGAGGATTAAAGTGAATAGGATGGCCACTAGGATAGGATATAAAGATGGAAGAGGTTTTCCTAAAAGAAAACAAAAATCTGATTCTTGAAGTTTCAATAGCATTTAATATAGTTTGACATATATTTGGTGGTAATTTGCGATAAATAAATATGTAGAATTTATGATGGACAATCACTTTTTGCTTCCACGTGTCTCTGGCATTAGTTTCCTCACATTATCCAGCAGGCACTCCAACTGGCATTCTGAAATAAGGCTGAAATTCAGTCCAAATGGTTGCAGATTTCTAACGGCTCTGCGCTGCTCTGATCTGGTCTTCATCTCGTCGTCTGTTGATGAAGAAAGCAAAGCAAACAGCTGCACTTGGTCAGTAGGCTGAACTATGCATGCCAGATGAGGCCGTAATGAGTGAGTCAATTGAGTTTTCCTCCTCCAGAAGGGGAGTGGACTGCTTATTTGTGGAGCAAGGTGGAAAGAAAATGGGAGGGGGTGACCCCCTAAAAATATCATCCAGAAGCTATTTTGTCAAACCTATCTGGTGGTGAAGAGAGAGCAGCTAGGGTAAGGAAGAGAGAAGGTAACAGAGGGGGCAGTGTCTGGGCTTGGATAATGTGAGATTACAGGGGAACTGAATGTAAGCGAGTGAGAAATCAGGCGTAATTACATACGAGTCAGGTTTAGGAAGGGAACTCCGTGCACTAGTGAGAGGATGGGGGGGAGGTGGCCTGTGACTCAGAGAAGGGATGTTTGTTTGACTGGCCCTGTGGTTGCTTCCCAACATAGCAACCGTCTGTTTGCAGCATAGTAACCACTCAAACCAGTTCACCGCAGGGAGATTCCTCAGCAGAGCGTACCATTGGGATTAAATGGGAACCAGATACTTGTCCTTATCATTCGCATCACCCTGGCAGTGAGCTCAGCTTCCCAGGCTATTTAAATATACAAAACCTAGATGTAGATGACATGATATCAAACAAACTATAACATGGATAGTACTTTTGTACTGTATATTCAAATTCTGGATATATGTTGGTTTTCAGAAACATTGCCAATTTCATTCAAACCATCTGTTTTACTGATCATTTGTAAATTGCTACTGAATGTCATGGTGTTATTCCTATGCAGAAAAATTGAGTCAGCACGTAAACTCAACAAGTAAGACTGCAGCTCTTCGAGTGTCCACCTGAGGCTGTCTCAAAAAGCAGATACCTGATGGCTTTTTGTCAGACTTGGGGGGCTTTCTGTTGTTTTTAGTGCCGTCATTTCCCTCGTTGCCGGGTTTCAAAAATGGTGGTTTTGATTTTTGTGAAGGCGATGCTCTCAAGAGTCATCGAGTGACCCCACTGACGAGTCACTCAGTGCTATGCAGTCTGTTGACCTCGAATCGCCTCAGGTCGCTTGGAATCCCGGCCGAGTAGACGCTAAAAAAGTATCTGGTACCAGATACTACCACCTTATGGAAAAACCCTGAAAACGCGAGGGGCGGAGCCAACCCGAGTAGGGACTAGTGGAAAAAGCTATAAGTGTGAAAAATTTATTTGCCATTTTTGTGTAAGCTGAGCAAGTTTAAGTCTTAGGCGTACTCTATACTACATACGGTTTAGAGAAAAATTTAACTATTTAAAACAACAAACTGGAAATAAGCAAAATTAAAGTTGCTCCATGTGCTTTCATGGAGCAGATGTCAAAGTTGCCAAGCTAGTACAGAGGAGGGAGCTAGTACAGATAAGCTAATACAGAAGAGAGAGAAGGCCACTGAAAAAAACCCCCAATTTTTTTAGGTAATGCATTTGTTTCTCTGAATTCCGAGTTAACACGGATCGCCGTGTGCGTGTGGGCTGCACGGCGCTATAGCGTTAATGAGCTAAAAGCGCTGACGCCGCGTTAATGAGCTAAGGGAGATTTGCCGCATTAATGTGGTTATGACGTTAACGTCATTTTAACAAGATTAACGCTGACAGCACTACTTAGAATTTATTTTTCTTTATTATTTCACAAATGGCATGCAATCACTCCAAGAGGTTTACGCTCCAGTCTTAGAGTGGGAAATTCTAGTCTTTATACTGAAGTTTTCCTCAATTAGCAGGGATTTGTGTCTGTGCAATGTACCCACATGTTCTGTGATACACATTTCTTACAAATCTTGACAGTGCAGCTTTGAAAGTGTTTCAATGCAATTCATCAGCTCTAACTTTAATTCTCAAAAACAAGATCGGGAGCCTGGACTGTGGAGCAAGTTCAGGATAACCAGGATGTCTTTATCTGGCTTTAATAAACCTTACATCAGCAATACATGGACAGGTCCACTAGGAGCAGAGCAGCATGTTTTCATTATCAAAAGACAAAAACTTTATGCTCTATCTTAAAGTAGGCTTTAATTTGGGACACAAGCGCTGGTGTTCCGGTTTCTTCAGTAAATGAGTAAGTCTGATAAAATTCCACCTTTATTCCAGCTTTATACTGCCAGTGCTGGAAATTAGCCATGACAGCTGTAGTAACATCTGCTTATAGCTCATTGAATTCACTTAGCTAAATCCACAGAGAGCAGTGAATCTTACAGCAGCAGCAATATAAGCTGATTACACTCAAAATTTATAGGCACTCACAATAGAAATTATAATTCTATTATAACAAATGCAAATTATTATGTGAGCTGATTTGAAAAGATTCTTTTCGCTGCACTGCTACACCCACCAACTATCACTTAAACCACTGTTGAAAACCTGCTGACCCTGCAAGAACCCGTGCCCTGAGGTCCACTGGCTTTCACTAGAGTTGACCACTACAGTGATTTCATACGTAATAATCTCTGATCTTGAACATAATCTCCTCCAGTGCACATTAGGTGTGCAGCATAAGTTGCCATGGTAATGCACTCAGTTAGAAGTAAACCACCTGAAGTACTGAAAACACAGCGTTAACTCCAAAGTTATCTCGCTAAGCCCCAAATCCTGCTTTGTAGTGCAGTCTTTAGAAGATGAAGTAAGCAGTACACAAGTTTAAGTTTATGAAATGTCTACTTTCGATCACCCAACAGACACAAGTGATGTTTTTTCATACATTTCATTGTTTTTTTTTCCTTCCTGGAGAAACTTTTGCACAGTTTTTAGAGCTTCACCTTATTATACCAGGACTGCATTAAAAACTCCATGAACTCTGTCTCTGGATCAGTTTCACCAAGAGAAATTCCTGCCAGAAAATTTACTGGGCATGCATCAAAGACTTACACTTATCAAAGTCAATTTTATCTACTTTTAATAAAAGGTTAACAGCAGGGGCTCAGTGTGTGCACACAGCTGAAGACAATGCAGCGCTGTATTTGTGAAAGTTACGCAGGTCGCATGCTATGTCTTAAGGGGGAAACCCTCTCGCAAAGTAGCATCATTAAAACCAGAGATTCCCCCACCGTGTTAAAAAGAAAGCTTTGTACCATTTTGAAAGCCGTCCAACGGTGGCCATTTTGTGTGAAAGCATCATTCACATCTCCAGGGTTAGATTTCTCTGGAAAACTACCGGAGAATGTGTGTGCGCATGCATCTATGTGTGAATGAGCCAGGATGTCTATTGGCTCATAACTCCTCAGCTCACCACACCCTCCATGTGTGCATCAGGTGTGGATTTATTCAGGAATGAGAATACAGCACATTGATAGCAGGGAGCTTTACATGGTAGGTAAAGAATGTGTTTTTAATGGTTTATCTGCTGCATTGCTGACCCACTGAAGCACTCGGATCTATTTATTATCAAAAATGTTACTCACAATCTAAACAATAAAAGTCAGAAACTCAATTCAAAAAAAGCCCATTTGTTCAGGTTATGACATCCTGTAAAGGTTTATCTCCAGCATTATTGAACTAGTAGGGCACTTAGCTCCTCCTCATCATAACAGTAATCTTTATCACAATGGCAACAGAACAAAAAGGTAATCGTTCTGTGCAGTCTGAGGTTTTAAGGGTTTATCTGCAACTTTGAACTCAGGTGGTCTCAAACTACTACTCCCATAAATCTCAGCAATCTCAGCCCACAGTGTCATGAAAACAGTTCGCTGCAATCAGACCTGCAGTCATATATTTCTTATTTTAACCAATATTTTGCAGCCGCCAAAGAGAATAAAAATGGGATCTGAATCCCACTGTTAACATTTTTCAACCCGATTGAAAAGTCTTAGAAATAAGATAAATATCAGACAATACCTCATCTTTCAGTCTTCAAACACCCTCAAAGAACAAGGCCGGCAGAAGAATCAGTGTGGTATGTAAGCTACACATAGTTATCTCTGAAGTATTTCCCTATTCTTAACCAAGTGTTTTATTGCCTAAAGCTAAATTATGTTTGTGCCATAACTGTGATTTTCATCAACCTTCAACATGTAATGCTAGTTTCATAAATGGTAGCCATTAGTTTGGATGGTGGTGCAGTGGTTAGCACCGTTGTCTAACGGGAAGAACATCCTAAGTTCAATTCCAAAACGTGGCTGGGACCTTTCTTTGTGGAGTTTGCATGTTCGCCCCATGTTTTGCACCAAATCGTTGTGATTTGTGGCCCATTTTTAGTCCAAGGACTACTGACCAATTATGTTTGAGTAGGCTCTTTTTTACAGCCTATGTAGAGAGCCAAGAGGGAAAGCATTTTTGCTCATATTGCCAAAGTGCAGTCTTGAAACTATCAGCTACTGTCTGGCAACAGTTTAGGTTTTTGGTATATAAACAATAACTTGCAGGCAGAACAGGAAGTGTTTGACCAGATGGCAAAAAAAGTCTTTGTGATCAGATTGCCAGTCATCAAACAGTTCCAGGACATTTTCCAGTTTGAAGTGAAAAAAACTGAGAGAATCTTCATGACTAAAAATTTAAAGCTGTATTTTGTTTATTCCCCTCCCGGGTCTTTGAGTGCCACAGTCTACACAAACGCAGGTCTTTTGAATTAGAAACCCCAGTTTCCCTGTAGCATTAAATGATTTTTATATTTGATTAATTTGTATGTGTTCGAGACTGCCATGATAATGAACATTATAAGCCACATTTTAGCTGATGAATATTCTGGTTTAATGATATCAGTTCTATGCTTTGGCCTTTTTGGACGCTTTGTTTTACAAATCTCTTGGAGCTTTGGCATTTGACATAAACAACCTTGTGTTAATGAGCAGAATGACAATTCCTCTGCCAAAAAATTAGTTTGCTGTGTGTTTTTGTTATATCCTTCAGTTGCATAGTTCTCAAATCTTGTTTTTGCCAAGTAAAAGCCAAGCCCTCACATTCCTCTGCATAATGGAGTGTGATGGAGCACACACAGCTAAAAAAAAGAAAAGAAAAAACAGACATCTTTAAACGGTTATTCAGAGCTTCCAGTCAGAACTGCTGTGGTTTGGGATACAGTACGTGGGATGGTGTGTGTGTGTGTGTGTGTGTGTGTGTGTGTGTGTGTGTGTGTGTGTGTGTGTGTGTGTGTGTGTGTACGTACATCTAGAGGAGGATGTGCTGATTCACATGGAAGAGCCGGGTGTGTCAGACCAGCCTTACACTTGTGTCATGGTTGAAACACGAGTAAGACTTTATGGTTGAAAGAAGTGTAAACCTCCTGAATGATGAAGTTCACGTTCTAATTCACGGAAAATTTGCACCGACACATTATTATCTATTATAAATGTTAGAAACACGAGATTGTGGAATTTTTTTCTTACTTTTTAATTAGACTAGATCTGCTTGTGTCTAGCTGGAGCATAAATAAGGTTCATGTATCAGTTCGCTCCTTTTGTACAAGAGATGGACTCTTCGGTGGCCCTAGTGGACTCCCAATGCCGCTCCATGTACCTCACTGCATCTTTTGTACAACCCAGCATCATCTAAACCCCTGTTTCATTTTTCAAAATTTTTCTAAACACTTTTAGCATTTGGGGAGCAAATTACAGAAAAGCTTAGATTCATGGAGACATTCTAAGACATGTTGAGTCTTTCAGCTTTCCTTTGACCAATGAAGAAAAACAACTATCTGGACAGATGCAAATCTTCCAAGCACGCTATGGTTCCAGCATGGACCTCAAAGAGATCAGACTGTATCAGTGACCACATTTTGATGTTCATCACTGGTGATGACCTGGTGCTACAACCTGGAGACCAAACAGGAGTCTGAAGCCTGAAGGTATTCGATCAGACATGCGCTTTTTGGTTTAGCTACATTCATGGGTCTATGTTATGTGAATTTTTCTCTTGGGTTAGATTTTAATACACTTTTATTGTTGCTGAAGTATCTAAAGACAACATTAAGGTGTCATGCAGATGTTCTATTGCGACACCAACACAGAGAGTGATGTCTTATGCACATCTGTTACGTTCCCCTGAGGGGTCTAGGCGGTGAGAGGGGAAGTAACAAAAAGTGTCCGGGTCAGAAAAAGGAGACAAGAAGGCAAAAGGGTTAAATTAAAGAGTTTTATTAAAGTAGCTCAACTAAAAGAGACGGACAAGCCGCTATCACCATTTAAGAAAACAAACAAAACTCAGGCGTTGGTCAATAAAGTAAAACGTAAGTCAAAAAGAGAGAGAGCAGCTCACTAGCTGCAAACACAGACACACAGCTCACTAGCTGTAACCACTCTCATGGCACTCTGGCCCAGAGCTCACCTTTCTCTGGGCTTAAATCCCTTTAATTACTGACGAGAGTCAGCTGCACAAAAGAAAAAGGTGGCACCTAAGGCAGGAGAGAATGAAGGACACGCCCACACAAGCACCTTCAGGAGGAGACCCTACTAGGGCCGTAACACCCCCTCCCATAAATACAAACCCATGGTTTGTCAAACGATTACGATAACCAAAATGATTATGATAACCAAAACAAAACAATTAAGTCCATAACCGTTTCATCACCAAATTGCAGGCTTTCCACCTAACAAACCCGATAGCAACGGTTAGGCATTTCCTGCGGAAGCTGCCAATCCCATCTCAGTGGGTTCACAACATTGCCAGAGAGTGGCCCCCAGGTACAAGTCCATGTGCTTATAATGGGATTTCCAGGGTGCAAACTAAAAATGGTTTCTTGGGCACACTCATGGATTTTTGATTATATCTTGTTTTATTATGCATTACGAAGAATGTGTGCCAGACAAGGAAAAAGAAAGGGCAGTAGAGGCTGCCTAGTGTATCTTTTTTGTAAATAACAAGATTCAGAACAAGAGTTTAAAATGTGGCACCATTCATGGCCACAGTATTGTGAAAAGTTCCAGCTGCACCACTGAGTGATTTCACAGTTTCACCTTTGGTTTAATTTGCACAAAGGTTTGACTGTCTGGATATGAAGTCTGGGATTCTGCACTATCAGGAGGATTGGGTCAGCTTTGAAAACACAAGATGAGAAATGATTTGACTTTAAGAAGATTAGTAGATTTTAAATACACGTAGACATTGAGGGCTATCAGGAGGGGCTATTCGCTTACCTGCTGCTCTCTGGCAGGTAGCTCCATGCCCTCCTGGGTTTTAAATGCACCTTACAACACACATGCATCAACACTACATATGAGCGGGCGGAGGGAGGTTTGGAGTCTTCACACACCCCCGTTCTCTGTTGCCTGTTGGGGCGGGGAGGCTGGGAGGAGGAGTTGGCCGTCCGACTGGGGTCTGGAATGTGGGGCCTCCCTGCTGCTGCGGAGTCGGGCCGGTCTGCTTCTCTCCACCCCAGGGAAAAGGGTAACACCACCTGGGTCTGGGTGCAGTTTCCCCCTCCAGGGGCTAGGGTACCTAGACCCGGTTCTTAGAGTACGCTTGGGGAGTGTGATTGTGTGTACAGTGTCTATTTATGTCTGTCTCCACGTTGGGTGAGTGTTGAGTAATTGCATATGAGAGCATGAGGGTGGGAATGGATGTTTGTATCTGTGTGTGCCTGTTTGTCTGTGTCTATATGTCAGGTTGGGTATCAGACACCACCTCTCTAGGGACATCTTAGGCCCTCCATGGTATGGAGGCCTATCTCCCCCACCACTCCCCTGCCAGTGGCAGACGCCCTCAGACATCGGTTCATTGGTGGTTCTTTGTGTCCGGGGATGGGTGTCCAGGTATGCACCGGCTCGCTCCTGGTGGCTGCTTGTCAGGGCCTGGAGCCTGGGGCTCGCTCGGGCCCCTTCGATGGTGGGGTGCCCTCGGACTCTCGGCCTGGGGCTCGGTCACTCTGGCGCAGCTGGCTGGCGGCGGAGCTCACGGGCACGTCACTGCAACCCCCCTGGCTTCTGCTCCACGGCTGATGAGTGACCCCTCATCTGGGGCTCTCCTCAGCTCTTTCCGGCAGAGTGGCACGGTTGCCCCTCCGTTGGTCTTCCTTGGTCTCTTGTGCTCTGGGGGTCTCTGGATGTCTGGAGCCTTGATCTCCTCCATACCTGCTTCATGCCCTGGAGGACGAGGCTGTGGCCCCCCACACCCTCTAGCAGATCATTACATGAAGGAACCTTTTAAATACAAGCGCACTCATGCTCACAGGTGTACACACGGGTGCTCACACACACAAACTACACTCTTTTTGGCTCCTACCTCAAAGCACACTGTGCACTGTCGATCTTACGTGCTGCACAATAATATTCAATATTTAGTATTTACTGTTATATTCACATAGATCATCGCAATGATGTTGTTTATTATATTGCTGTCTTTTTTTTGCTTGTTTTCTCTTTTTTCTTTCTCAACAGGTGATCCAGGTGATTGATATATGTATTTTTTGTCTGTTTGTTTTGTTGGTTTTTGGTTTTTTGCCCTTTATCATCGTTCCTCTTCACCGCTGTTTTTCTTTCCCTCTTTCTTTCTCCCTTTTCTTTTCCCCAGTCAAGTCTGTCCCGTATTTAGCAAGTGAAAATAAAATAAAATAAACAATAAAAGGTGAATCAAATAGACCAATACGGCAAGGCTGGGATGGTCCATTTGGTAAAGTAAATCCGTTGGGCATCTTTCTTCGCCTTTAGACAATAATTCTGATGGCAAAAGAACCAAACGGGACAGGCAAAAAAAAAAAAAAAAAAAGAAGAAGATTAGTAGATTGTGGAAGACTGATATCTTCCGCGCAGAGAAATTTACCATGAAACACTCATAAATTTATGCAGTTAGATTAAATGCTGTTTTTCAAATTTTGAGCAGCTCTGTACTATTTCATGAGCTTTCAGATGGAAACAAAAGGTAAATTTATAATAGTGCATTTCTAAATATTTCAAATTAGACTTTAGTAATCTGCATCATTAAAACACCACTTTAGGTCCTGTATGTGATTAGCCACCTTTCTCAAACATACTTCTCATGAGATCTCATACTTCTCAGTGTCAGAGTCTGGCTCAAGGGCCATGACAAATAACGGGAAAGACAACAATTAAACCAAACTTTAGCGACTGACCAAACAATTTGGAAAACCATAATACTCCATGAGGTATGTTAATCAGTGTGTCATGGTCTCATGTATTGCTGTGCTGAAGGCAGGTTTTGGACCCTACGTGCAGGACACAGGAGACAGGATGTGAAACCACTTTAACTTTTATTACTGTTAACTTACCAGATATAAAAAACACATGAGCCAGGACAGAGCTGGACTAGCTCCTCATCACTAGGACACCAGGAGCTGAGGGTTACACAGCAGGAGTAATGAGGAATCCAAACAAAGGGTTTAAATACACAACAGGGAATGGGGCAAAGTGGAGATACCTAGGAAGAAACAGCTGAGCTGAATACATTAAAGAGACAAGGGAAAGCAAAACTAAACACGATGCACAAAGGACATGAGACCATCACAATGCAAAAGGAAACACAGAGACTACAACACATGAACTAACATGGACAACAAGGGAAACAGACATGGAGACATGACTGACTGGGGAAAAACAACACAAACTACAGGGCACATACAGAACAGACAGACATGGGGACACAACTGTGTTGACAGAGGGTAACAGACTCAGAGACAAGTCTAGCTTCACTACTGAGACTCAGGACAAGATACAGAGAGACAAGGATGGACATGGGAACATAGTGAGGCAAGAAGGGGACTCCAAGTAAATCAAATAGACTTAACCTATAACTAAAACCTGGAACTAATAATTCCAGAGAGTCCATAACACGGGGAATCGAGAACACAAACCCCAAAATGAATCATGAACACAAAATACTGGGTGTATGACCCAGGAACCATGACTGATAGGTGATGGATTGTTAAGTATGCATAGTGTTGTAAAACCTGAAAAAACTAGGCCAAAGCCAAACAAACAAATATGTGATAGATAAATGGAGAGAAGAGGACAGCCAGTTCTTAAATGCTCCAAAGAGGCTGGCCAGGTGCTCCCAGTTGTACTGATTAACCCCGCCTACCAGGAACATGCAAGACAACACAGTGACAAACACAAAAGCACAGCAGGCACTGGCCAAAGCAGAAGGCCGGCACAACAGTAACATTCAAAGATGGTGTAAGAGAAACACAACAGGAGTGTCAAACAAGCACATGCATTTATATGTATACCAATACTAGACCTGCTCTAGCAGCTGAACTTTCAGTAAGCAGCTCTGCATGTTTGATTTTGCTTTTTTAACACCATATACACCTTCTAGAGCAAGTTCAAAGGGATTTGTGTCCTCTCCTAGCACTGAACCAGTGATGTTTCTCTTGTTTGGCAAATGTGTAAACCACAGGTTGGTGGTTCGATTCCTGGCTTCCCCTAGTCTGCATGCCAAATATCATTGGGCAAGATACTAACCCCAAATTGCTCTCCGATGCATCCATCAAGAATATGAATGTGTGTGTGAATGTTAGTTAGAAAGCACTAAGAAAATGTGCTGGTGTGAATGGGTGTGAATGGGCAAATGCACAAGTTGTGTAAAGCACTTTGAGTGCTCAGAAGAGTAGAAAAGCGCTATATAAGAACCAGTCCATTTACCACTACATAAAGGAGATGTTGCGTTCCAAGTAATTTATACTAAAGAACCAGCTAGGAGATAGCATTCTCTTTAATCTACTCTTTAAGAGCAGAGACAGCAGGGTACTCGAGTATTCTTGTAGTACTATTCACTGTGTCATTTTCTTTAACATCAGACACTTTAACAATGTATTTGTTAAAAATAGTTTGTACCAATTATATTAGGCTTAACGACCTAACTGTGCACAGTGTCAAAATGATCAAAGTGCATTTACATATCTACATATCAATCTAATCACATCAGTCTCTTCCTGGCTAAGAAGGACCTGATCATTATCTGGCCATAATACACAGTGCCAAATTTGGTGAAAATATAATATGTTAGTTAAAAAAAAACAACTTCATACCAACTAGAAATCACTGTAGTGGAGGGCTGATTTGGACTTGTTTTGCAGCCACAAGACCTGGGTAGCTTGCAGTCATTGAGTCAACTATGAACTCTGTATGCCAAAGTGTTTTGTAGTTAAATGTGATCCCATCTATCTGATAACTAACGCTTGGCCTAAATTGAGTCATGCAACAGGACAATGATCCCCATTTCACCAGAAAATCTACAACAGAATGGCTGAAAAAGAAAAGAATCAGGTTGCTGCAATGACTCAAAGTCCTGACCGCATCCTGAATGACATGTGCCAGAATCTTAAGAGAGCTGTGTATAAATGAGTCCCTGCAAACCTGAATGAACTGGAGCAATGTTTAAAAAAATCCTCAACAATGATGTGAGACACTGATAAACACATACAAAAGACAATTCAAGGTGTTGCTGCTAAATGTGGTTGTACAAACTACTGAATCACTTATACCCTGTTAGTCAAAGAACTAGTCTTGTAAAACATCTTAGTGGCTTTCAGACAATCGAACCAGCAGCAGTTTAACTAAAGTAAAGCAGAATTAGAAGAAAAGTTATTTATGAAATCTATTACTTTTAACAAAGTAACCAGTTGTAACAAGCACAAGTTTATATTCTAAATATCTAACTTGGTTACCGGAACACTTGCAACACTCTTTATGATTAAATGAATTTCACAAAAATGGCTGGAGGGCTTGCCAGTTGTTCGGTGGGTCTTACAGGTCTGACTCAACACTACAAACAATGTACCAGCGAAGTACTGTGCATGAACCAACAGCTGCTCTGCATACCTTCCAGTGCTGTCATCCTTAATATTCATGTGACCTGCAGCCAAAAAATCTCAAAGGGTAAAAAGTATCACTGTCTTCTACCTGGCTGGAGCCAGCACTCATCACTTAAGAGAGTAATTCTTCGTCTGCCATCCATGAGAGGAAATTACATCCCTTTGGCACAAGGCGTGAAATCTCTATCAGCCCTGGGATGACAGGGTGTTACCATAATGATTAGAGGGAATACAGCTCAAATGATGTTGTTGCTGCTTTCTCTTTGCATTAGTAACTTTGCTGCCTGTCTAAATATGAGAATAATAACACACACTACCAAAGAAACAAGCAATCGTTTTCCCCCCTCAGGACGTTCTGGGTGTTTATTTTACAGCACGGGAGAAAAAGCAGTGACAGGTGCACATCATTCTTCTGCTCAGTGTGAGGTAATATTTTCCACATTTGCAAATATGAACCCTTTAGGGTGATGACACAAGAGGTTCACCACATAAAGGTGGCAAACTCAAAGGTGGTGAAAAAGCTGTTGAAATGCTTTCCTGGCAACAATAGTTTCCATCAAATGTGGTCAGAGATACAACGCTGAGTGTTGTGTGGTGCATTTTCTATACACCTTTCTTACTATTTCGATGCATTTCATGTAGGACCTCATCATCATTATTTTTTTTCTGTCACACACATCTGCATAACACTGCTTTTTTTGCAGCGGTTTTGTTGCTTTCTGTCAGTGTTATGTGTTTAACATCAGCACTTTTTATATTTGAATAGTTTGTTCTTCATTTCTAAAATTTGCCACACTCCTGCTGGTGGATCTTTTCCTGTTTGCCACAGGTCATAACCCAACAATAGCCCTTTTATGTGATCATACTTACAGCTACACTGGGAAGCACTGGGGTGACTTATTAACCTGATAAACACGTTCTAATGTCCATCTTTGCTTCATATGACACACTCTTGGACACATTGCATATGATAAAGCAACAGCTATTTTTAAATTCAGCTGCTGTTCTTGCACGCTCTAAACTGCATTTCTATTTGAACACATGCCTACTGTATTGTGTACAGAATGACTCATGTCACTAACATTACAGACATGGACAATGTGGCTCAGAGGCAGCGCCTGGATATCCCAACAGCTTCAATAAGCGTTAAAAACCCTTAAAAGTTTCAAGTGTTAATATGTCCTCAATCTCCCAGCAACAAAATCCCTCATAAACACATGTTTAAAACCTGGGGTTAATGACTTGCGGCATGCTGACGGTTATGCGTGAATTAGCTGTGATTTATTGGGGAGGCCTATGTTGTAACAAACCACTCATCCTGGGAGAAATGTTTACAGGTTTCAGTCTGCTCCCTGCTCACTTCCTGGTTGACAGGCAAACACATGCAGGACTTTCAAACCATTTTCAACCAAGATGCTGATTCCATCAGCTTTTATGATGTTTGCTTTGTACTTATTGTGGCAGCAGATGGTGTCTACTCACTTCCTACAAAACAAGAGGAAATGTTGTCACCGAGAGAGCTCATGGTCATCACTCGTCAAGGCAACAGTGCTGCCTCTGTAAAGGACGCATAATTGCATCTGGGAGGCAAAAAAGTCTTGTTTTATCAGTTTCTAAATGTATCATAATATCTCTCCTTCTCTGATTTTGCAAAGGAATCACAGTTGCCCACCCAATAATATCAGTTTTTATTTCCATCCTAATTTTATCAGTAAAATTCTGATATAGCAGCCTGAGCAACTCAGGCATGCAGAGACAGATAGGTGTGCTGTAGACTCTCAGCTGGTTTCATTTTATTTGGTTTCCAGAACATTTTATTCAGAGTCCGTCCGCTAAAGAAGACTGTCCTATCCGAGATGACATAGAGACAACAGAGGAACATTTACCTCAATGCAGAGAAAGGCACGTGACACAGAGAGTTTACATATGGTGTCCAGCACATTGCAAGATAGAGCTGGGCTATTTTGGAAAATGGTTTGAGGGGCTTTCAAGCTTGCTGTGAAAATTTTCCACCACTCAGAACAAATGTGACAGTCGATGCCTTAATATGCCGGGGCCTGTCAGGACATTCCTCCCTCCAAAACTGATATCCTCATTCTCCCCTTCTCATCTTCATCCCTCCACCACCTCTGTAAGGTAAGCAAGAAGTGAGGTGCAGAGACAGAAGCGATTTATCTGTGACTGCATTCATGCCTACTGTAAAACGGCGATGATGAAAAACTAATAATCAATAAATGCGGAGGTTTGGTTATCATATAGATTTGATTATAATTCAAACACCCATTTGTTTGACTTATTTATTTTCTAATAAATATCAGACAATTGTCAAATAACCAGTGGAAGATCAAACCCACACAACAGTGATGGAGATGTCCAAGTTTTTGATTGTCTCTGCCTTCAGCCTAAATATGTCAAATGATTCTATTCATGCTGCGGTGTATGGAATCTGATGTGTATCTGGGTCATATTAAGCAACTCACTCACATTTCCATATGCACACATGGCAGTGTTGTAGCATATCTTATGAAGCAAAAAGCAATTTTAACCAATTTGATTCATATTCTTTCACAGTGTGTGTGAAAAGAAGAACATTACAATTAGCTGCTTCTTAAACTGACTTTGGCCAAAGCAGAGGTTAAGTTTTTAAAGGAAGAAATGTCAGCATGCATAATTAAAAGTTAGTGTAACTCCTCAGTAACATATATTATAGTTTAAAATATTTTGAAAATAAATATTTTAAAAGATTCTTTTCAAGATTTATTTCCATCTTGAAAGATCAGGGTCTCCTTTCTCTGGTTTCTTTGCCCTGGGTGATGATGGGTGTGGCCTCGTAGCATTTCTTATAGTGCTTTATTGTTATCTGATGAAAGCTCTACAGATTTAGTACCTGCTTGTTGACTTGTTTTAAAATAGGAGAAATATGCAGTGTATATAAGGTTGTGTCTTTTCTTTTTTAATTATCACCGCCACATTAAAATTAGTAGTCAAAGCTTACATTTGAGTCATTTGTTCAAAGAACTTTATGTCAGAAGCACACAAGGGTTGCTATGATTCAGCCAGGGTCACTGTTTTTTAGGTAACAGACCCATTTCTACCAGCTGCTCTGTGCCAGGAAGCATTATACATTATTAGTGGAAAGAATTTTGAATGAGTCACAAGCAGAAACAACACCATCGGAGAGAAGCGAAAAAGGGGACGCCAACAGACTAAAACCAAAAACATTCTAGGGGTTGATCCGATACGTCTAAGTGAAAGAACTGTGGCGCAAACCTATTACCCTCAAGGTAGAGCATAGTCAGCAACCAGTAGAGCAACAAGCCTGAACTGACAGAAAGGAATACACATACAATACATGTGCATACCACTCTGCAGACATTCATTAATAAAACAATGATAGAATTTACATTAAACTGACAACCTCAAGGAAACACTAATTGGATAAAGATGAAGATACCATAGGGGTCATATGCCATTCGTGTTCTCACTCACTATAGACAAATGATTATACTGAACTTGACCCAGCCTCAGTATTTATATGTTTGGATGTGTATTCTCTGCCTTTCCTGTTGTGATAACCCTGTTTATAATCAAATAAAAGCTTCCTAAATACATTTAACCTTGACAAGCTCTGTATTCATTTGTTGCATTGATGGAAAGTTTGGCTTCAAATGTATAGCAAAATTAACCTGGGGCTAATTTATGATTCATTTTTGCTGTGTTTCTGGTTAGAATCAGATCAGATCCTTCCACAAATTTATCATGTCATAAATATTTTTATTTTTATAATTTTTTTTTGTAATTTAGAGAGATTTAAGTCAAATCAAAAAGCCTAGAACAGGAACATAAACATTTTTAAAACATAGTACAGGGTCTTTGATTAACTCTGTTGTTTTCTCTGATTTTGCTTCTATTTTGTTCTTTATTTTTATTCCCAATCTTCAAATCTATTGCTGGAATCTGAGATTGAGACAGAACACATGAAATTAAATCTAAACACTGGAATGCAAAAACACATCCTGAGACAGAGAGAGCAGGAAAGCTTGAGTGTTTCCCATCTAGACACATAGACCTGCACCTGCACAGAGATAAATGGGTGGGCACACTTGTAGAATACATATTATTCATGCCTGAATGAAAATACAACCACAGATTGTATTCACATGATGAAAAGTGCACACCTTTCATTCAAGGTGTTGTGTGTTTCAAACCACTGATGAAAGTTCTTTGGGTACAACAGGAAATCCCTGTACACTGTGGGTGCTCTGATATCATTGTTCCCTCTGGAAACTCCTGGACAAATAGGCATTTCTTCCTCATGAAGTCACTGGAAGTTCTCCAAGGTGTAGATCAGAATGCAAATCTCCAGGGTATGTTTGCCTGGATGTCCTGTGGCTGTTTGTTGCATTAATTAAATTTAATCTATGGAGAATCAAGAGGCTCAAAGGACAAAGTAAGGTCAGCCAGTGGTGACTGCTGCAGTATTCTTCACCTGCATGCTAAAAATAGCATACGCAAGCTTTATGGTTAATAGTACGTGAAGCAATAAAAATGTGCCACATGTTACCTGCTGCAGTAATTGTTCTTTGAGACACTTTGTACGAATAGACAGGGCAGAATCTAATAACTGAGGAGAGATGAGGAGATGGTTACTGGTTATAAGCTGTCATACCAGATGTCTGACACTCTTCTGACTTGATTGTTTGCAGAAGATCAAATCGTCTCAGCTGAGCCGACTAACACAATAGGAAATGTTCACATAAATGTAAGATGAACTTGTAGAGTCTTTCATGCTTAGAAGGTTGACCTTGTCCTCACCACTATAATTCCATCTGTCAGACTGGAATGGGCCACAGAGAGATATTAAATTTATATATACTATGCAGGATTTGTTGATTACTGTCTGTAAACACATTTTCAAAGTCTCCCTCCGTTTCAGTGTCATTCAACAGACACTTCATAACAATGTTGGTGGCAAGTAATGTGTTAAAAATATGTGCGAGGACCACAGAAAAAATCAAAGAAGAAGACTGGAATGGACAGGTTTTAGGAAAATTATAGTGTGACTGCGACCAGAATTTTGCAGCGTGAACCCAGTGGACTGTCTGAGATCAAACAGAGGACGGATGCATTTCGAAAAAATCTTTTTAGTATTTAGGTACAAACACAACCGGCTCTTGATTTGCATTCCTAGTGGCTGTGATAATGGATTATTCTGGAGCTAAAAAAGACTGCGAACAAAACTTGCGGCAATGTGGCCTCAAGCAAGTTCTTATTTTGAAACCGGTCAGTTGTTGGGTTGAAGTTTTTTAACCAAGAATGACCTACTAGTGGTTTGAAGCGTTCATCATAAATGTACAGACTGATCTACACAGGGATTTCCAAAAAAGATTAGAGACACTGGGTATGTCCAGTGAGTGATATTGGTGAGATTGTTGCCAAGTTGTGACTTTCCAAAAGTTGGGGTGCCAAATTGCTTACTGAGCTTGTTAGCCAGGAAACTTTGCTGTCCCCCAGAGTCTACTAATGCTTGGAGAGACAGTATTCCTTTCACAAAAGATTTTAGCAGTGATCATAATACTTGGTAGGACTGACTCAGATGAAATCTTTCCCACCAGCATCCCTACTTTGACTGCTGGGTCTTTTGGTCACAGGGACAGAAATCAATGGACAGAGTACAAACACTCACCAACCTCGATTCTTTTTCACTTTTCGTTCAGAGCTGGTGAATTTTTTCAGCTTAAGCATCACTACCAACAATTCCTCTTCTCCCCATTTCTTCTAGGACTACCCCTCTAGAAGTGGAAACAGAACAGAGAGCAGCCTCATGGGAGTTTTAGACTCCATGGCGCTTGCAAATGTAGTCATCCATCCTAGAAAGAAGTGAGTCAAGAGAATCAGGCAGGTCTTTAGCAGCTAATTTATCCCTCATGTAACTGTTTAAAAAAAAAAACTCAAAGGAGAGCTTTTTCCTGTTAACCAGCCTCGTCTACCAAAATCCAACAGTCCACAGAGTAACCAGCCACACTCCTATTTGCCTGTTGCAGACTGATCAATCTACATTATGAGCGACAGCATCTGGGTTCATTACGTTTGGTGGAACTGTCTGAACACTAGTGAGAATTAAGTGAGAAAACTATGGCTTTTATCTAACTCTCTGGAGAAGGCTTGGGGTGATGGAAGGGCTTTTTCCAGAGGGTGCACCATAGATGGGGAAAGTGGAGGCAGTGGAGCTGTGGGTTTCAGACAGGTGGTGGAGGCACAGCTGGAGTTGATTCAGATTGTAAATTGAGAACCTGGACTCAATTTCAGCCTTTTGGTAAATGGACTGGTTCTTATATAGCACCTTTTCACTCTGAGCACTCAAAGCTCTTTACACAACTTGCCTCATTCACCAATGCTAAAATTCACACGCATTCATATTCTGATGCATCAGAGAGCAACATGGATACGTATCTTGCCCGTGGATATGTGGCAAACGGAGATCGAACCCCCAAACTTCTTATTAGTAGGTGGCCTGCTCTACCTGAGTTATAGCCACCCCCTGAAGCATGATGTCTTGTTGTGAGGAGAGATTGTGGAAGACCCAATTGTGTTCACCAAGTTGAGGTCTGTGTCTGGAGAGGGCTCTCCTGACAGGGTCTGCTTCTGCCATCTTTGTGGCCAAATTGTTCTGTCAGGCTTTTGACTCCTGGATACAAACACAGGACACAAATGTAAAAATGTAACAGTTTGGGGGGTTTCTTTGCCAGCTTGGAGCAAAACAGAGGTTTATGCAAGGAAGTTATTTCAGAGTTGAGCTGTTGGAAGAGCAGGCAGGATATCCACAGATTTCCTTCCGAAGTCCACAGATGTCGTTACAGGATTCTCCGTGAGCACAACAATCTACCATCCACTGAGGGATTTCTTCAGCCAATTGCTCACAGGTAAGTTAATTGCCAATTGTTTCCAGGTGTGTCACGGTGGAGGTCGAGAATCATGACATTACTGAACATTACTGAACTCAGCCGTGCTCTCTCTGTAGTCAGACATAAAGACATGAGTAGTTTTTACTTGTTTACAGCAAAATTGCTGAGCTGGAATTAGAAAAAGAGCACGGCTGAGTTCAGTAATGTAAAGCACAATAATGTAAGAAATAGCTTGGTAAACTAAAAACAAAGGTAATATGTGTAGCAATTCTTATATAATTTACTGATAACAATATAATAACAAAATTCTATGATATTTTAGCCTGAGCTTGCCATAAGAGAAAGGTTCATAACTACAAAGAGTCCATCCTTTTGGGAATATAAATACATTTATTTCTTTTCTTTTTTTTCTCTGTTATCTTCAATTGACTCAGCTTTGTCATATTCAGTGGCACACACAATTTTATGAGTTTGACATCATGCTGGCACAAAGCAAATATTTTAAAAAGTCATCACAGAATCATTAGGTTTGAACAATTGAGCCAATATTTATAATATCTTGCTCTTGGACAGAACATTTGCATCCTTATTAGGCTCTGCTGCTGCTGCATAAAAGTCTTGTTACAGTATCATCATACCATTGGTATCCAAACTGTAATACAAACCAAAGATAATAGCTTCCTCTGCTACTCTTTCATACACTCACATACTCTCATGTCAACACTGTCCTCCCATCCTGCTTTGCCCTCCAACTAGCCAGCCCCTCCCCTTGCTGAATGCTTGTCTGTCAAAACTGTCCACTGTGTGTTAATCCAATAGGATTGTGTTGATGTATTGTTACAGTGCCCAGGGCCAGAGATCACTTTGATTGCTCTGAATGCTCAGCATCCTTCTGTTTTGCCTGCTGTGTTTCTGCTGTCTGACACTGTCATGACCTAGATTTTTTTGTCCCTCTGTATAAATTCCAGGCCAAGGTCTCCAAACAAGGCATGTTATTGTTTAGTTTGCCCACCAATAGGCAGGATGCTGCACCTGCTCATTAACAAATGAGATGCAAAGTGCAGGCAGTCAACAGGTTAGCCTTCTACTGTAGTACAGCCCCATTTTAAAGAAGTAGGTAAAATGTGTGTAAAGTGTGTAAAATGTAAATAAAAACAGTATGCAATGATTTGTAAATTTCATTAACCCATTTTTTTATTCACAACAGAAAATAGAAAAGATATCAAATGTTTAAATTGAGACTTTTGCTATTATATCAAAACTGGTATGAAATCAGTGCAAGGGCTTCAGAACACTTCCAGAAAACTTTGTGAACACAGTGCAGGTACCATCGACAAATGCAGGTTAAATCTCAAAGAATGAGTCATGTGTGACCATGATCCAGAAATGATGGCATCTTCACTGGGCCAAAGCTCATTTAAACATGTAACATAGACACTGCATAGTCCAGACTAAAAGGAAACAGACCGTCCAACTTGTTTTCACTGGTTAAAGGCTGTTTTCACTCTAAAGGCTGCATCTCTGGTGGCACTAGTTCCTATGGAATTGGAAGCTTGAACGTCTGAAAAGTCATACAGGTTTTAGAGCAACATATACTCCCTTCCAGACAACATCTTTTTCAGCAACACAATGTTAAACTCCATCCTGCATCTGTTACAACAGCATTGTTTCATAGTAGAAGAGTTCAGGTGCTGATGCTTTCTTCAACTGAAAAAAAAAACCAGCAAAGAAGACCCTGGACTGTTGAGCAGCTAGAATCATCAATCACACAGGAATGTGTGATTGCAGGACTGTTGGACACTGTCCCTCTCCCAACAGTCCTGCAACTGATGTAGAAAAGTACCTGTTATGTTAATGAAACTTCATTACCCAGCATTCCTTGTTCAGTCATGTGATTGCATCCTCTCCTAGGCTAACAGAAGCAGAGAGCTGTTTGGGAGTTAGGAATAGCCCATCCTTTATTTGTTAAGGCTGGTGTGCGTCACCTGTGTTTGAGGCAGCTTATGTTGACCTTTTGTCCTTCTTTATATTGTAATGTGTTTTGTTCCTGTTTGCAAAAACTACAGCATACCTATCCTTCATATGCTATCACATTGAACATATATGCAATAATTTCTAATTCTTTTGTTTACCCCTTTAAAATCACATGATCCATGCTATCACAGCACGATCCGTCAATTTTCCAAGGAGCTTCAGAAATGTTTGGTTTGTTTACTGAGGCTGCGGATAAGTGACTGTGGAGGAGAGTCCACCACAGTCAGCACTCTTTAGTTTTCTTTGGTCATCAAGTGACTCCTGCAATAGTAATCCTTTTTCCACAACAAAGAAGAGGGTGGAGTAGGTATCTGGACAAAAAAAAGTTCCACTTCTCTTTGGTAAGGGTGGTGTCCATTCATTGCAGGTATAAGACTCAATAGGACACAAAACACTACCAAACTTCAATATTGCCAACACTGTGGTTTACTTTGGGTTTGGCTTTAATACACTTTGGTATCATTCTGTCTTCAGTTTGTCTTCTATATATACTTGTATATAATATACCTTTCTATCATCGCCAATACTGTCTGACATTTATTGGTAAATAACACATTTTTCTGTATTTTTCCCCAGGCCACTCCAGAGCATGTTTTGTTTTCTCTAGTAGTTTATAAGGCACTAGTAATAATCTTGTTCTTACAGGACTTTAGCTGATTGCATTCTTGGAAAAGAACATCTTTTTAGAGATAAGTGCATAGGAGAGATTAAACAGTCAAATCTGGTTCAAGCTCATTGGTAGATGTGCAATGGTACCACTGATACAGTAGCGTAATTTCATGTCCTTCTTATCTTAAATATTAAAATTTAGTTTGGTTTAAATGTTTCTTTTCCCAAACATTCAGATATTTTCACAGTTGAAGATATGACAAACTGAACACACTGAACTGTTTAAGGAAACTGAAATCACGTATCATGTTTACTAACTCCTGAAAACACACTAGTGTGTAAACAGACTGCACTTTTCTGCTTTGGTCAACTTGTCTCATTAATGCAAGTACTTTTTATCTAATATTCACACACATTCATACAATGATGGATGCATCGAAAAGCAAATTGGTTGGTATCTAGCTATTTGGCGTGCAGACTAGAGCAGCCAGGGATTGAACCACCAACCATCCAATTAGTAGATGACCTGTTTTTCTTCTTGAGCTACTACCACACCCTTGTCCTGTTATGATTCCATAACCATATCTTCATATTTTAACTGCAATTTAGCAGCATCACAAGCATCACAAAATGACTCAACGTTAACCCCTAAGCAACTTTCTAAAGTTGTAAAACTTTTGTCTTCATAAGCGAATTCATCTCCATGAGCCTGAGGAGAATCTAATGTTGTTGTTCCTCTTTACACATCTGAAGACCTGCAGTTATTCTAACAATGTTGGCTGGTGGGTTCAGAGCATGAAAGAGTCAGAGGGCAATAAATCTATGCAGACCAAAAACCAAAAGAGAAAATATGTGGTAAATCAGCTCAACAGGTGGAACATTGTGCTCGCAATAGTAACAATAGTAACAGGCTTTGTAAATTACAAATTATTGTGGCAATAAACATCTCGGTGTACCTTTCCAAAATAAAAGGCCTGGAGCAAAGCAGACATGGAATGTAGATTGGTGCATTTCCCAAAGCATCGCTGTTTGTTTTAGAAAAACTTCACAAATAACAAACCTTTTATATATATAAATATGAGTTTGGGGGCTGTAAGAAGAAAAGCCTTGCAGGCTGTGTAATAATCGCACTCAGTCACATGTCTATAAAAGGCTAGTTTATTCAGCCAGTATTTAACCCTGAGGACTTTTGGGACTCAATGGTTCATGACACAAGTCCAGTAAAGTGCACAGTGGCGTCTCTCATTACTAGAATGTTGAAATGCTCTAGGGAAGTGATTTTGGGCTTGTTGTGTCTCCTCTGCTCCACGCTGCGCTAACTTCCGTACGGGGCGGGGTGCCACTGAGTCCGGCGCACAGCGCACAGCGCACAGCGCACCGTCACCAGCCGCTCTCCCTGCACCGTCTCCCGGCCTGACTCGACAAAATGGGTTTAGAGAAGGAGAAATTGGACACCAGCATAATTATGGACGAAGATGAGTTCAACAGATCGATAGAGCCCATTCTATCGAACAAGGGGAAAGTGTATACAGCGTCACCCGACAGAGATCCAAACGATCTCAACCCACATCTGAAGGTAAAGTCTGTGCGATGTGTTGGGTGATTCTGTGAAATTGAAACTACAAAAGGTTGTCCAGATGAATTATTTGTATAGCCTATTGCACTATTATTGGATGCTTTTTGTAGTCGCGTTGACTGCAAGATTGTTAATCTGCAGTATGAATACCTGGAAGTCGCTGCCTGCGCATTAATATATCACATTGAAACACTTTCCTGCATCTGTCTACTGATTATATTTTTATTGCTTGCCCTATGACTTGTGTGACCTAACAGGTGGGTTTTGAAGATGTCATCGCGGAGCCCATTTCCACACACAGTTTTGACAGAGTGTGGATTGGAAGCCACGCTACCTTTGAGCTGGTCAAATTCGGGTTTTACCGCCTGTTGACTACTCTACTTGCTGTTCCTGTGGCTTTCATCCTCGGGATAGTCTTTGGAGTGCTCAGCTGTGTTCACATCTGGTAAGGAGTTGTTCTCAGGCAGCAAGGTGAACAGTATGTGAACACACAAATGATCCCACTATACCCAGTTAATGTTGAGAAGCAGTGAACTTACAGTAGATGAGTAGAATATTTGTATAGAATACATCTTAATTCATAAAGATTAACTAGTATGCAAAATATCAACATTTCCAAGAGTGTTACATTAATTATTACCTTCTTCTTCTGTTTACCTTGTTTAGATCATTGCATCAACATTATGAACTGCTGCGACTTTCCACTATATTTGTTCTGCTCTTTAGGCAAACATTGACACAGGTTATTTTTACAGTTAACATCATATCCAGTGTGGCATTGAAACATTATGTCAGCAATTTGTTCTCATACTTATATTTGGAAAATTATGTCACGCTTATGGCAGCTCTATATGTCTGCAGCACCCAGGTGCTGCTAGGTTTTTGGAATTAATAGCGCTCATGGGCTTCAACCAAAACCCAAAGAGTCTATTTGATGAAACAACATTTTATGTGGAGTAATGAACACCTTATGGAAAGTTGTGAGGAACATTGAGTTCCCCTAGTAGTGATGGAAAAAAATGTCCTATGTCCCATGTCAGTTAGAGGGTGCTCTAGCAGCATTTTGAGCCTGTTTTCAGAGCAGAGTGGGACATTCTTTAGATGTGCACGGAGCACTGTAGAGTCATTTTTTACATGGCCTTTCACCTAACTGAGCTCTCT
The DNA here is from genome assembly GCF_001858045.2 of Oreochromis niloticus. Lineage (NCBI taxonomy): Eukaryota > Metazoa > Chordata > Actinopteri > Cichliformes > Cichlidae > Oreochromis > Oreochromis niloticus. The sequence continues at coordinate 41,364,250 of NC_031972.2, read as the reverse complement.
TGGGGCTTATAAGCTTAAGAGAAAGTCAGGCACAGGTAGGCATCACCAGAACAGGGCAGTGTATCAGGAATGTTTGGGTGGGAGACCATACACAGGGGGTGTTATTCCAAGGGAGGAAATAGCTTCACAATACACTGAAACAAACTTTAAAATGCAGTATGATGACCATCTTGCATCTTTTTCTAGACAGGACCTATAAACTTTTTTAACAGATGAGACAATAACAAGAGTAACTGTTCTGGCAACACAAATACCGGACATTAGTTTAAAACAGAAATCTGTGATGAAACCTCCTTGTCTAGAAAAGTGACCCTCTGACCTTCTTCCTCCAGGGTGGTGATGCCTATGATCCAGAGCTTCATGATGCTGTTACCGTCTATCCAGATTGTGTGGAGGAGTCTGACGGACATTCTCGTAGCACCGCTTTTCCACAGTATGGGGAAGATCTTGTCCTCCATTCAAGTCAAGGCTACAGAAAACTGAAACTTCTGTCCCTAGGGAGAAAGAAATGTGCCGGGGGGACTGGAGTCAGTGACGAAAGAGTGACTGAAGCGAGTAGGATACATCAGCTCTAAGTGAAATATGAAATCCTGGTGGATGTTATTGCAAAGTAATAATCTGTAGATTCATTTTTTGAAAAATGTGGCCATGAGGGCTAAGTTTGTCAAACATATAATCTGATCTGCTTTTTCTCAGAACACATCAAATGAACCACATAGTTTGAAACAGCAAAGACACACCTGTGTTCAGTCTGAGTCAAACAAGGTTAAAACATTAGAAAATTAGAAATTTAAGATATGCTATCAACATATTTCACTAACCCCTTTTAGTGTATCAAGCAAAGATACGATACAAATAAAATGACTTGCAAATAAGCAAATCTGCACATGCAGTCATCTAATGAAAGCCTCATATCGTTGCAGACAGCTTGCGTGCACCAACCGAAATGGAGTTGTTTTGCTGATTGTGACCAAAAAATGTTTGTCATTCCGTTCCTTTGTGGGTGGCAGAGTTGTGAAAATTGTTGCTGTTCAACCTAACATATTGCTGACTTGCTAAGAGATGTAATATTTTTGCTTTTTTATCTATATATATTGTGTATATTATTAAGCATTCAGCTGGAAGTTTAATGTAATGAACCGAATAGTTTGCTCAAGAGCAGTTTAGTGGAATATTAAGTGCTATGAAGCAGCTTGTTGCACATTTACAGCCTTATTTTTGTATCAGCAATAATAATGGGCATTTGCTTACGTATGGAGCATACAGTTATTTAATTATGTTATATAAACAGGATTGTAGATCATTTTAGAGAGGCCTTTCTAATTTATTATTTATGGGACAACTAATTCTTGATTGACAGACACTGACATCAAAAGACTTTACTACAGTGTGATGAAGGAGTTCCATATTTCATTCAACTGAAGCCTTGGTTGAGCTGAGTGAGACTGTGGTACATGCATTTTAGATAAGCTGTGTTTACTGCAGCACAGCAGCTTAGTGAGCTGGGATTTGGAATACTTCTACAGCTGGAATTCATTTAAAAATGATATGATTTTTACTATTTTGCAGTGGTTTTGATAAATGTTTAATTTGAAATATAAGCTTGCACAGCTCCTACTTGCAATGATCTGCATAATCCAAAGTTTAAAATGTGTTATTGAGAGCATCAGTGCAGCAGTCAGGTCTGCGTGTCAGGTACATGCTTATATGTCTGTTTGCTTTTGTACTGTTTTCACTGTGCACTTCTGTCAAGTGCAAACCCACCTTAGACATTCATGGTCTAAAACCAAACTTTGATATAGTCCGCACATCCCTTCTCATTCCCAGAGTGTCAAAAGACATTATTTCTGTCAAAGCCACTGACAGAACTGACCAACAGATGTTCATTCCAGTAATGAGATGGTTGTTACATTTCCTCATCTTTGGAAATCTCTGACTACTTTTGTAACAACATACAGGGAAGCACAGTGGCTAGCACTGTTGCGTCGCTGCAAGAGATATGAATTTGCTGGCCAGCTGTGGCCTTTCTGTATGCAGTTTGCATGATCTCCTTGTGCCTGCGTGGGTTCTCTCCAGGTGCCCGACATCCTCCCACAGTCCAAAGACATGCATGTTGAGTTGCTTAGTCATTCTAGATTGGCTCTAGGTTTGAATAAGCCTGGATGACTGTGTGTCTCTGTGCTAGCTCTGGGGTGGACTGGTGATCTATAGGATGCACTCTGCCTCCCACTCTATGACAGCTGGGATAGACTCCAAAACCTTTCCACCCTGCAGTGGATGAGTGGATAGATTATCACACTGAAAATTCAAAATAGCTTTTAAGGTTTTGCATCAGCTCTCATAAAAATACCTGATTAGCATTCCAACTAAGGAAACACTAGGTCATTTGCTGCCATTTTGACTGATCTTCAGAGCTTTAGTTTATAATCTTACACTACCAAGCAGTGAGAGATGGGTATACATTTCCAGCTATACCTCCTGTTTGGTGCCTGGGGATGAGAATGTTCATTTTGTTGCTTGGTTAGTTGGTTTTACTGTTTGAAGTCTGAAAAACTTGACAGCAAGCTAAAAACGCCTGTATACCTCTCACATACTGTATTATCTCACTGTTGTGGCTCATGTTATAAACAGATGCTACATCCAGGTGACACTGACCAACATTTCCACATATTTGAGTTTCTGCAGTCCTTTGTAGTCTTGTGACAAATATCAGAATTTTTAAGTAGATGCTATAGTTTCATTAGAAGCTAGTCGCTAACGTTGTAGTCTCTTGTTGGAGATAGTAAAACGGGTTCATCCGAAATGGACACACAACAAAACTTAAACTTGTTCAGTGCAATTAAGTTTATAGCAGATGATAATTCAGATTTCTCAAGGAAGATGGATCAGTTGAAATAAAAGCTACATTGGCATGTACTGGTGGTTGCACTGCAGGCTAACCTGCTGAACCTTTAAATCAAAAATCTGAACGCTGTATGATGCAATGCTTTGTTTCAATGCATTTTGTTGGCTTTGTGTTCAGCTCTTGGATAACCTTTAGAGTAGAGTTGTACAACTGAAAGTGGAAGACAGTTGTGTGCAGCAGTAGCATTAAACCACCACGTTTCATCTGGGCTTTTTATTCTAGCGCAGGCTTTATATTCATTAAAGACAAAAAGGTTATAATACTGTAAGATATTCACTTGTCACTAAAGTAAAACTACTTTTAACAGTAATCATGCTACTTTTATGAGTTTGACTTTAATTTTTCTGGTTACTGTTTTACACAATATTGACACATTTTGGAATGAAACTCTTATTTTAACAATAAATATGTCCTTCATGACGAAAATAAAGGTCTTTTTTCCTTAAGGTAATTCTTCTGTGTGTGGTTTCTTCTTTCTGTCACAGAAGATGAGTGTGGCTGGGATGTGCAGGTGAGTGCCAAAATGGTCTCATAAATCACTTTGCTGAGATTTCATAACACACTTTCCTATACAAAGATGAGCTGTGCGTTGATGGAACATGACCTGAGGCGTTGGCTGTTAGACTTGCACGCCTGCATGGCATTAACATTCATAATGCTATGCAGAAGTTTTTTGTTTGTTTGTTTTTTTATGAAGAGTATTCTCTTATCCAGACATTCATGATGTTCCCCTTTGACCAAATGAAGAGACTCGAACACAGTTCTCTCTTAAACTCTGTCCATCTACAGCTGAGTTTTTAAATTAAATATTTTGAGGTGCAAGTTGATCTGTTGTGTCTGGCATTTCTCTTTTTGTCTGGTAAATTCCTTCAGCTAGCCAATCACAGCCCAGCCTGAAACAGAACGCTGTATTATTGTGTAATTACAAGGAAATAAAAGGAACGTGCACTGAAATTGTTTTCTGGTGTGTTTCAGCAACCAGTGCCTAAAACAAGCCAAAGAGGTTCTTCACTTTGACCTTTTGACCTCCAACTCTTGTTCTTGGTGGATTAAATCAACCCAGAACATAAGCAGCGTAAAGATAGATAAGCACTGATGCTCATATTCACAACTACAACCACTTATTGTATTCGTTTGGACTGTGGAAGGAAGCCAGAGCACCTAGAAGAAGATCCATAGGGACATGGAGTTGAACATGCATACTGCACACAGAAAAGCCCCATCTGGCTGTTGGATTTGAACCCAGGACCTTCGTGCTCTGAGGTAATGGTGCTAAGCACCACACCACTGTTGCTGCCCTATGCGTATGATGCAATGTAAAAATGTCATTTCATATATGTTTGAAAAAGCAATAATTAAAAAAATGATCCTGCATTGACCTGATGCCCTTATGGCTATTTTTATTCTCCTATCACAGTTAACCCCGTTCTGATACTCAAGAATTTCTATTACTATTGTTTCCATCAAATTTTGCGCAAATGCAAATTATAGTAAGTTTGCTTGTGATTTCTTAGCAATCGACACTAATGAGTAATGAACCCAGTTGCTGTTCCATATCCTCATGACTTTTACCTCTGGCTCTGGTACCTGATGAGTTGTTTGAGATTCTGTCCTCTCAGTGTTCTGAGTGGCAATTAAGTGTTTTTAATATTCTTCGTATCATCTGAAATTTGCCACAGTTCACAATGTTTTTTGCACCTCAGCTTACATAAACAAAGTCATGCTAGCGCATAATGTGCAATCTCATTTGCACAAATGTTTCTTGTAAATTTGCTAATATTTTCCGCAGTGTTAGTAGCAGTTTGTGTAAGCTTCTCTTCCAGGCTTCAGCAAAGTAACATCTTTGTTTGAAGCAGGTGCTCATTTGGTTATTTTGATCTCACTTCGGTGCCACACCCAGTGAACTCAAGGAGGCTAACCAGGTGTTTATTCATAGAATAGCTTTCTAAAAAAAAAAAGCCAAAAAAAAGCATTAGAGTAGTTCAGAATAAATGAAAGCAAGAGGAAAAAACTGAAGTCTACAAAACCTTCATTGGTGCACTCTTTTATCTTAACATTATGCGCCAAAAAAGCATTAGTGCTTCAAGTTTTTAAAGATAATTTTATTTGGTGTCTTGTGTGACTTTATACATCTGCACTTGACTATAGTTGTATTAAACTGGAACCAACACAGTCTTGTATCCCTACATGTTCAAATGTGTCCACTTGAACTCATTTCCACTTGAATTTATTTAAGAATTTTATACACCTGCTTATTGAAATTTTGAGTAAAACAATCAAATTGTCCCTGGTGAGTTTGGTCTAAGGTATTTATTCATTACCATACAGATTTGAGCATTTATGCATTACTTTTAGCCTTTTCAACAATTTAGACTTATGCTTATACTATTTAACTTCTAAATGCAGTTTAAACATTACTGAAATATTTTCTGCTTACAATATATATTTGTCATGGTTCTGGGTCTGTGACCCAGCTTTCTGAGTTTTGCCGTGTTTTGAGTTTTCTGTGAGCTCGTTTTGTTTTGGATTTTGAGATACAGTTTATGTTCTAGCTCTGCATCTAGTCCTTTCAGCATAATGTTTCCTTGTGCTTCTTAGTTTCCCTTTGTTTCCAGTCTGTGTTTCTCATAAGATTATGTCATCTTTTGTTATCATCTTTTGTGTTCCCTTTCTCCTCAGTCAGTCATGTCTCTGCATTTATCTCCTGCCGCTGTGTGAAGTTCACGTGTGTTGGTCTCAGTGTTTGTTGCTTCCTGTTTTATTCTGATAGTCACTCATCTCCTCTAGGTTGTGTTATTTTTGCTTCCCATTGTCTCCTTAGATTCCATTCAGCTGTGTTCCCTGGTGTTTCCTATCTCCATAATTACCTGGTGTGTATGTTGCCTGACTTTCCCTTTGTCTTCTGCCAAACTGTGTGTTTCTTCCTCCTGTGTCTCAAAGTTAGGTTTCTCTCTTTGTTCATTCTTCGTGTTACGATTCTTAGCAATAAAGCTGCTTTTGAGTTTTACATCTGGCTTTCTGAGTCCTGTGTTTGTGTCCAACCCTGCCTGCCACACAGCAATATTTTCTCCGCTATTATGTTCAACTAATAATTTTTCAGTAATGGTTAGGTCTTGTAATAATTCATCAATAGCTTTTGGCCTATAGTTTAATCATTCATCACTTTATCTGCTTCTACTGTGTGGAGATACTATTAGTTATTACTGTTATTAATAGAATTGTTTAATTACGAGAAAATATTCATCCAGTTTTCCCAATTACTCATCAGCTTTAATCATTTCTGCCTCCCTTGTTTATAAATAACTTTCAATGAATTAAAAATGGTTTTAATTTTTATTAATTTGTATTATTTTCTTTCTTACTCCTTAAGTTCATTCGTGTTGCTATCACAAACAAATGCTCACCATTTTTGTTTGTAATAGTTTATTTGCACTACAATCATCAATAAACAATTGAAATTAAGTTCCTGGAGATAGAGTAGATAAAGGCTGACTTGTTTGTCCCAATTCAACAAAAGTTTGGCTATGACAGCGTCAACTTCTGGGTTTTCTCATAAAGTCCTACAGTATAACTGATCCAGTGTCATAGCAAAGTATTGAAATTAAATTACAGAATAATTACAGAATAAAGATAGTAAATGAATAGCCCAGAGTTAATAAGAAATAAGGTGCTTCTCAAAATAAACAGCAAAGAGGAGTTCCTCTTCCGTTAACTGAGATAAGCTTTCACACTGAGGAAGGCAAGAGCTGACATCTCTGTGCATGTCGCTCTAAACCTAAAAGCAAATGAGAGCTTTGAAAAATGTGAAAACAACTTCATCATCGTGCCAACCCGTTTCTTTTATTGACACGCCAATCAGACGCACCTAAAATGTGTTTCTCTCGCAGTCCCTCTGGCTGAAAACAGCAGGGTGCCAGCTGGCGTCTCTCCACGATGAGCTGACACAAGAATGTAAACAGACCAGAGTGGCCAGCACGACTTCACAACCTGATGAAGCTGACACCTTGAAAAACTGGGTTCACTAACCAAAATATAAATGTGATCTTATGAAGCAGCTGATGACAGGCGTGATTTTAGATGTGCTGAAATAGCTGAACTATATATTTCTTTCTTCCCTCTATCCATTATAACCGCTTGGATTTTTTCCCCCGTAGGCTAAGGTATGGCAAGTGTCCACACCTTGCCAGGTTCAATTAACTCCCACGTTTCACTGAACAAAACACTTATTATACTCTGCTGTGATCCCTAAATAAGAAATTCCATGCCGGCTACAAACACCCTTTCAGTCTGAGATCACGTCAGTCTCTCCTCCAGCCGAGCAGGTTCCAGGGTGGCTCTCCTGTCTGCTCACTGGTGACTACCCAGCTGCGCTCTGCGGTATCCGAGGAAACACTGGAGGTTTCCCCGTACGCGCTTGTGCATTGAATTTTAGTCACGTCCAACAAAAAGGGCAGGAATAACTTCACTATACAGGACTCTGAGAGAAAAGACCCCGTCCTCCCAGTTTGCATCCACGCCTCCCTCTCTGCTTCCTATATTATCTTTTTTTTTGTCTGTTTCAACGTGCTAATCTCTCCAAACGTGAGGACAGCATGACAGGAGGACTGAAGGACGGCGAGACAGAAGAGGTACAGTATAGCTCTCAGCTATAGTTCTTTTAATTTTTGGTTGTTTGTTTGTAGCTGACATTTACTTTTCTTCCAGGAGCTGATTACCCCCCCTCAAAAAAAAAAAAAAAAAAAAAAAAAAAAAAAAAATGCGTTCACGAGGGAAAAATGAATGCGCTATGTTTCAGTCCTTATCTTGCGCTCTGGCACCCAGTCATGAGCACTTCTCCCACACAGGCTAAGAGAATGACAAGGTCGATGCAGTTTACATTAGAATGTGGGTGTGAGGATTTTACCTGCTAAGTCCTCTTTCAGCACAGTAACCGATTATTTACGCACAAACATTTAAAGTGTACATTTCAATGCGTTTAAAAAAGGAGGAAACAAATCCAGTTTTTACCGTAAAATTCTGAATTTCAGTCACAAATCTTCCCTGTCCTTTAATACCAACTGAGATCGTGTGGTGTGCGTAATAATATAAGGTGCTTGCCTCGTAGGATTGAGGAGGATCATAAGCGCTAAAGGGGTCTTTACGTATTTTTAAAGGATAAAAACACAAGTCCAGTAAGTTATTGCATACTTAATGTGAACATATTACAAATGACATTGCAAATATAACTGAATTCGTGATTTTTCTTTTACTTTCTAAATATATATTTTTGGTGTAGGAAGAGTATTAATTGGAAATTCTTTCATATTTAAAAATAACGCCTTTGCACCTTTCTTAAAAGTGTTTCATTGTCATGGGTAGACTACACGTTGAATCAACTGTATGTCATGTTAACATACTGGATTAGTGTCTGGGTGGTGAGGACCCCTTGCGGCTGGATGAAGGGGTGTGGTACTTTACTTTCTATTCACTTAAACCCATCCCTGTTTGTGGGGAAGCCTGGTAACTTGCAGCTCCAGTCGCTCTCTCTCTCAGCGCGCTACACACTATTCCTTCTCCTCTTCACCCTCTTCTCCTTCTGTCTCCCCCGGATCCTTGCAGGAGTTTCTGCATTCGCCGTTTATCCGAAAACAAGGGAACATATATAAACCCAACAACAAAGACATGGACAACGACAGTCTCAACGAGAAAACGATGGAGGATGTCCACACCAAAGAGATCGACCTGGTCAACCGGGATCCCAAACACATAAACGACGACGTTGTTAAGGTGAGTTAAACCTCAAAATTGGTAACTTGTGAGATTCATGTTTTTTCGTCCATGGCAACCGAAACCACCTGTTGCCGAGTTTACACAGGGCTTAGCTGTATGACAGGCGCTGTAAACTGAAATAATCTCTGATAAACGATGTCCATTTTATTTCTATGAGCTGTCAAACAGGTTATCTGCGCGTCGGACACGCATGCAGTTCTTTTGCGCACCTTTGCTATGCTCCGTGCAAGTGTTACCACTCAGTGTCTTCCCCTATTAGGAAGAAGCTTTGCAAACGTATTAAAGATCATTGAGCGGCGGCGATACAATGGCATGCAGTGCCCTTCTGCACATTTGTTTGTGGAGTGGGTTTGAAACGTGAACGTCCCAACTTCGCTCCAACAGAGGAAACATAACCAATTTCCTGTTGTTGGAACACACATTTCCCACAGTCCTCCCTGCACACGCCTGTCTAATGGGAAAGTAGAATTCTGTACATAACAGAGAAGCCTGGTCGGATAAATACTCAGTATTTATTTTTGTTAAAAGGATTTAGCACAGGGAGAGATGTTATAGCGGCAAAGGAGTGGTGCGCTGCAAGCCACCTGACTCATCTGTGTGGGAGAGAGGAGCTGCAGCCGTGTGCGCCCGGCGGTGCTCCTCTCCAGCTGGTGCATCTGGTTACATCAGAGTGGGGTCAAGCAGCTCCCTGCGTGTTCAGGAAGGGTCAGATCTTTGAAATGCCTGAACTCTGCTTTGTTAAAACAGGGAAACACCCAAGTGGGCGATTAGTCTGAGGGGATCCCTCACCACTCCTTATCCTCCCTTCTTTCCTCCCATTCTGCCACTGCCCCCTCCGTTTCCTCCCCGCATGCCTGTAGTTGCGTCAGAGAAGTGAGTCCATTTGTTTCTTTTTCTTGGCGAATACAAGGTTTTCAGTAGAAATGAGTGCCCATCGCTGCTGAATTAACTAATCAGACCATAACTACTGAACATAACCTTTCTCTTTAAAAAAATACATACATGTGGTAAAGTTTCATCCCCTGCCAAATTGACTGATGAAAACATACTGACAGAGCATTTTGATTAAAACAACTATAATGCACATATACAAGGAATGCATTAAAAATGTTGTGCTCATTTAATTTTCTGTTATTACATGACACTCATTTCACATACAACCTGCCCAAAAAAGTACATTTTGTCTTCCATTTCTCGTTAAATATTTGAAAACACTTCGTTTTTATGGAATTTATCACTGTCTGAGAGGCATGTGTGTCACTGCCAGTTTGTGCATTTTTCCCATATGACGCACAAGTCTACATAAAATGTGCTATGAACATGATGAATTTCCATTTTTGTACGAGAAAGGAAGCTTTTTCAAAATATTTGTTGCTGGGTTTGGAAAGAAAAAGTCTCTTATTCTCTAGTTTTTCTGGTTGCTGCTTCTATCCCAACGTCTTCCACCACTCTCTGGCTGCTCTCTCCCTGCTCTCCTCCATTGTGACAGTGAGTCAGACTCTCCTTCCAGTCTCAGAATAGAATGCAGCTTCACGATTGTCCCACCCCTCGCTAATCAAGCCAACAGACTGCTGCTGAAATGACCTGACAACACATGTGCGTACACTGTAAAAATGAACATGCTATAGGCAGCATTTAACGTGAGAAGCCTGAAACCTTCAGCTTTTAACAAGCGGTAGTAAACATCTATTTACAGTTTCTTTTGCATTTTAGTTGCTTTATATTGCCCAGGAAAAAACTCTTTGATTTAATTTGTTAATTGAATTAACATCTACAGAAAAATGAAAAAACTAAAACAAAATCAAACCACGAAACCATGTGAAATTAGCTGCACCTCAATCAGTGGTAACTTTAAATTGCTACTTACATATTCATGGATTAATAATGCTAAAAGATAACAAAACAATAACAAAGTAACACTAGTAGTAATACTTGGTAGTTTTACCTTTTTACCTTGTCTTCTTGCGACTTAGAGACAGTATCAGAATCCTTCTTTGTAATAGATTATACAATAAAAAAACTTTTATATTGAGTTAATAAATCCCAACAGAGAAGCCTCTGGGTATACTTTATAATGAGAGGCCCTTAGGTACTCATCGCCTCCCTCTGGATTTTGAGAGTAAACACTGATAAGTTTGTACAGTGTGCTGTATACAGCAGCTCTGAGGTGCTTTGAGGTCAGTGAAACAGCTCAGCCAAGTGGAAGCGTGCATTCAGTATGCCCCGATGAAACACACAAGCAGGGAATCCCTTCCAGCGACGCTCGCTCTGCAATCCACCATGACCACACGCAACCCTCAATTGCAGGACTGCCATATAAATCTGTAAAGCACGCATTCAAACACACTGCTTAGATAGCACACAAACACAAACACACAAACACTGCATTCTTATAATCAAAGGTGCACTCGTGTTGCTGCTGCAGCTGGCCTCAATCACCTGGCCACATCAAACAAGTTCCATTACTGCCATGCGTTTGGAGTTTCTCCTGCAATGATTTTTTTTTTCCATCTGGAGGAGTTGCGGGATTTTATATGCGAGAGAGGAGGAGCTTAGGCCCAGCAGCGAGAAGACTGAAAATGCCCCCACTGGAGAAAGGTTTTTCGAGGGAGTTGTGAAAAGTTTGAACTCTGGCAGCAGATCTGAAGTCTCTATGGTAAAACTGAAAGGAATGAAACACTCCCACTAGGACTGCAAAGTCTATTTTTGGTCCACTCTTAGTGGTATTTTTACTTATCGGCCTCATTCTGGGATTTTTAGTTGATTACAGATGCCTCTGGGTATGGGACCTTGTTGTATGTAAAGCTCACATGGTCTGCTTTGATAATGTCTGTGCTTTTTATTAGCCTACGCACTCTGGTGTGGGCTGAGGCATCAGGCGCTATTAAAACCTTTTCAAACTCAGTGTAGATTTGTTTCCGTGCAAATGGCATGCAAGTCTAACAAAGAGTGCAGAGCTATGACAAAAAATACATGCAAAAGATTCAGTTTTATTTTTATTCACGTGGCACCAAATAATAACAATAATCATTCCAAGGCACTTTTATTTTGTGATATAAGGTTGTGTTTTGATCCAAGACAAGTCCTGTGTAAATCGTTGTGATCTGCCACCTGAAATCAAACACACTGACCACTAAAACCCTCCAAATAGTTCTGTAGAGCACCACACTCTGACTTCTTCTCCTGGAGCCCACTTTGTCTATTCAAGCGTAGTCGACAGCCTTAAGATAGAGCTCCAGAAATAGAACATGACCTTATTTACTCAATAATACAGTTGCCTTGCTGACTGGTCACACGCTGGCCTCGAGACTCTATTGTTTCATATCAAACTTCTCAATGGAGGTCCCCTTTTTGATTTAGCACAAAAGTGTTATTTTCTTAATGTGACTCGCTTATATGCTTATTGAACTAATATCCTTCATTCAGGAACTGCTAATCCCTAATCCTATTTTAAAGATGTAAATAATTAGCTTAAACTGCCTAACATAACTGGATAACAGATGTTTTTTATAAGGGATGCCCATATCACTTTTGGACAGTCGGAATTCAAACAGCATTCTTGCCAAAATCCCACTTAACACTTGAGTGGCTTACAAAGGAAGCCTCTCCTGAATTACAGCAAAGGTAGTAATAATAACTTTCCTCATAATTGTAAATGACTAACAATACTTAAAAAAAAAAGAAAAAGAAAAAAACCCAGGAAAAACACCAAAGAGCACCATTTTATGTCAGGAACTCCCCACCACCCTGCTGTGGTTGTTTGTGCCTCTCTGCAGAAGGCTCTCATTTAGTCTCAAAGTTCTGGAAACTGGCGCCGAGTTGGCCCACTTTAAAATTTGTAGCTGTGGAAAAATTAAATGGACGGCGGGCTGGTTTTGTGGCTGCAGTCAGTTTTATATTATAAGGCTGTAGTGAGCTTCGCCAGTTGGTGTTGTGAGAGACGCTTTGTGCTGCTTTCAGGGTAAAAGAATTGGACTTACAACCTGATGTTTCAAGGCAAGAAAAAAAGGCTGGCCTGGGTGTGAGGGGCGCTTTTGGTAGGACTATAAAAAATATTACATTCACCCCAACATAAAGAATAACAGCATGGCATTAAGTCCTAAGACACTCACTGTTATGAACTTCAGTGACTGGCATGTGATTTGGAGCTGTGCACTATATTACAGATTTCTGCTGTATGGATGCTGTTGCAAAATTAGAATCTTCAATCCAGTTTATTTATTCCTGATTTTATATAAAAGTTGCACTCTGGTAGCTGTTATCATATTATTTGTAATACAAAATATTACGTAATATTAAACCAGTTGGAACATTCTCACTATATTGGCAAATCTTAGCTAATTACTGGCAGTCTGCAAATTCACATTACATGTAACATAATAATGGCAAGAAAAGGAAAGATTAAAAGCAAAGGGAAAATATTAAAAAGATTTTTGCGGATAAATACTTTCAAGTTGACTGGTGGGAAGGGCTTAATAAATAGAAGGAGCTGCAGGAGAGCTATTTTCAGATCTAAATTTCTATTTTTATGCAACTTTAAACAGGAGACAATTATTTATCTTATACGAGTATAGCTCTCTAACTTTCTATATGATTTTTTTTTTTATCTAAAAAAAAACCTAGAAGGTTATATAGCTTATCAGATCTGGATTAAGGGTCGTTACACATATTATTGCTATTATCAAATATCCCTATGCAGAAAAATCTGTATCACTTTTTAGTAAGATCTAAACGTGGTCAAGGTCAGACAGTTTGTGTAAGCAGGAGTCACATCTTCCAGATGGTGCATCTCCGAGGAATGAAGCACTCCACTTTTCCATTTCATTGTTAGTGTAACACTAGATATTATCTGCTTGACTTATTGGTATTGCAGCTATTAGCCCTCAGTAGCCCGACTGCTTTGACATGACACAGTCTCCAAGTAACTGTAAAATAAATATTGATTTGGGGCTCAGAGGCCTAGGAAGAGGCTGACCGGGAGAGGAAGGTAGGTTGAATAAGCACTGAGATGCCACTTTTCCCTCCATTCTTTAAACACCAGCAATCAGCCTGTGCACACTTGCATTGAGTTTCCTATTAAAAAGAAACCTAACAGGAGATGGAGGATGTAGCAGAAGCCCAACAGCCCAACAGTTCATCTGCCAGTAAAACATTTCCTATTTTTTCTGTGTGTCTGGTCATTTCCAATGTAGGAGTCACGGGAGAAAAAAAGCCCTTGGGCTGATTTTCAGAAATTGAAGCTGATAGCAGAGATAGCATTTGTGCAGTCAGTGTATTGGGTGGGGCAGATGCTGGATTGTGTACCAGTCGCTGCTAGGAGAAGTATAAATCTTGTCAAGAATCCCACCCTCCAACTCTGCGAAGCTGACATATTAACAGGGAGTGAAGTTGATTTGTGTGGAAATAATGAGCTCGGATTTGACAGCGATAAAGTTTCCATAGTGGTTTCATTTGCGCCATATCAGAACTCTTGTGAAACTCTGTTGGCAGGGGATGAAGGTATTTAACAAGTCAGAGTGTTGAGTTTCAGCTGAATGTGGTGCTGATATGTTTTTCTGTGTCTTAAAATTCCATTTTTCACACAGGGATAGTTCACCGAAAGCTCTGTATTCTCATTCAGTTGTATGAAGTCAATTCTGGTTGCTCCCAGAATCCAACGATGAGCTTGTTTGCTTAACTGCTGAGTCTAAAATGGCCACAGGGATGGATGTGTGATTGTCTCTTTATTAATTCTTTGATGGACTGTACCCTCTCACCTGGGATTGGCTTAATTGTATCCACTCATTTTAAATGCAAAGTGCTTAACAGCAATTTCTAACTCGTCCACTTTCATCTTCCTTAGGTTGAATTTGAAGATGTGATCGCAGAACCCGCAGGGACCTACAGCTTCGACGGCGTGTGGAAAGCCAGCTTCACAACCTTCACCGTCACCAAGTACTGGTGCTACCGGCTGCTGACGGCACTGGTGGGCATCCCCTTGGCGCTGATCTGGGGAATTTTCTTCGCCATCCTGTCCTTCCTGCACATCTGGGCCGTGGTGCCGTGCGTCAAGAGCTACCTGATCGAGATCCACTGCGTCAGCCGCGTCTTCTCTATCTGCGTGCACACCTTCTGCGACCCGTTCTTCGAGGCCATGGGCAAGTGCCTGAGCAGCATCCGAGTCAGGATGACCAAGGAGGTGTAGCATCCCAAATCAGGAGGAGGATTCAAAAGAGGGCCAGAAGAATGGGGCGGGGCAGCACAATGGAGATGGGAGGGGAAGTCAGAACAACAACCAAAAAAAAAGAAGACGAAGAAAATAAATGGAAAATGTGTTGAGACTTTTCCAGAGTGGGGTGGGGGCTGGGTGGTTGTTTAGAGGTAAAGGGGTGCAGTGACATGGCACTTAACCCCACCTTTTTCTAACAGCTGGGTTTTTTTCTGTCTACTCTAGTATTTTTTTTATTTCTCACTGTTAAATTTGTCAAGCAGGCAGCCAAGCTCCATATCTTGTTATTAATTTTGCTACATCATGTAAATTCCTTCCATTCTTACTGTTTTTAGAGAGCCTTTCAAACGGATTGATCCGTGTGAAGAGGGGACGTCGGC
The DNA here is from genome assembly GCF_001858045.2 of Oreochromis niloticus. Lineage (NCBI taxonomy): Eukaryota > Metazoa > Chordata > Actinopteri > Cichliformes > Cichlidae > Oreochromis > Oreochromis niloticus. Next base: position 41,348,988 of record NC_031972.2, on the reverse strand, counting down.
ATCTGCTGTCACCTCTCACACTCGTGTTTGTTTTTTGGAGCTGTAGGGCAGAGTAGGGGGGGATGCTGGGGTTGCATAGGTTCAAACAGGGAGAACGAGTGAGCGCTGCCAAATTCTGTCTGACTCAGCAAAAAAGAACAACCACACGGAGCCAGCAGCACAGAAGCACCCCTCCCTCTGCCCAACATGCCCTCCAACCCACTAAAGTGACCTCCCACCCCTCCCCTCTTTGCCCTGCTTTCCAGCAGTCTGACACACTGAACCTGCCCTCGTTTCTGCATGTACCTGCATCGCCATGCCAGCAGCTCACCGTCCACCGCGCCCGTGACACAGCCTGACTGAAGCTATCTGCATCTTCGCTCACTCGCTCTCTACACCAGCTTTTTGCTTCGCCTGTGCCTTAAATGAATATTCTCAAGTCTGACAGAGAATGTCTGAATCTTACAGAACCTGATTTTATTTTTTACTCTTTTGTTAGTTTTTTTTTGTAAGACAAATTTAGGCTTTTTATTTTTCATTCAGGCTCCACGCTTTATCATCATAGCTCCATAGTGAATGAGTGTTTTTTCCTCGACACTATGAAAATGAAGAACTTGAGGAGGCTTGATTACAGTGCCATTGTTTTGATATCCTGTATGTACTGTATGGGTGTTTATTCGTAAGACAAGACTTCCAAAATGATTCCAGTGCACTAATCTATAGAAAAGTATTGATAGTGAACAGCACTAATGAAAGTTTCTATGTTCCTCCATTTCCTAATACAGTAGAGTGCAAGCAGTTAATTTTGCACACTGGAGATTAACGCTGTGCAGTTAGGAGCTCGTGTGGAGATGTTCACATATTGTGGTACTTAGGTTAATGCATTGGAATAAAGACAATGTGTGGTGAAATGTGCCCACTTCCCATTTTGGTTTGCTTTTTTTTTGGTTTTTTTGTCTACAGTTTTGTTATGTGGCCTTGCTTCTTGACTGTGGACACGATGCTAAATAGCATTAAAATGACACCTCCCACCCCAGGATAGGTGAATTTGTGGATGGGTGAGAATGGGGTGGAGAGAGGGTTGTGTTTAACTGAGAAAGCTCGCTTTGACTGTATCACCTTTAGTCTACCTGCTGTTTCTTCACAGGGATGATAATATCAAATCGAGATGTTTTTTTTAAGCTCTGAAGGTGATATTTTTGTATAAGAAATGATTTTTTTCTTCCTTGCTTTTACTGTACCATATCACGCTGTGCACATTAAAATTTAATATAATCCGTTGTGCATTTGTTTATGTTTTATTACCTACAGTTTTATTACAAGCATGGATAAAGTGATCACTAGCATGTGCTTCCCCATGAAAGTCAAACCTAACAGTGGGCTGCTTGTTCTTTTATACTTGTGATATTGAGTCATAGCAAATCTAATTGTGTAATGATTCACAGTAGATACTCGGTGACTGGTTTCATTGATGTGCAGTGCAGAAACCAGCCAGTGGGGATTACTTTTGTGGAAAAAAATACATACAGTAAGAATGAAGCTGGAGCGAGAGCTGAACAGAAAAATCATTTCCAGCAGCAATGCCCTGCAAACCCTCTCTAGTATTTATTTGTATCTCCCTCTCTGTAAATAAGGTCTAATGCCTCCAGTGTTGCCCATAGGCTGTTTTTCTCCAAGAGCCTGGCACACCGTTTCCATGGTTACTTGGAAAACAAATAAAGTGTTGAGCAAAGCTCGTGAGACTGGAGTCCACTCTCTTAAATGTATTCAAGTTAATTTACAGTAAGCAAGCACATAATTATGCTGCCCGAGGCAGGCTGGATTCACACTTTAAACAGTATTGTTCAGCAGTTACATCTGAGGAATGAAGTCATGTTAACTTAACAGTGGCTCATTGTTTTAATATGGTTCAAGTCACTACTTCTAGCACATCTTAGAACACAGGCACAGGGATTCAGCCACAACACTGGAGAAATAAGCCTCAGAGATGCTGGATGGAGTTAAGGTCAGGGGTTTTCATCTTTCACTCTGTCAGGTTTTTCCACACCAAACTTGGAAGCCGTTTCTTTTTAGGCCTTTTTTTTTGGGCACAGGGCCACTGTCCTACTGAAACAAACCTAAGACCTAAGCTAAATCATGTTCCAAGCTGGATGTACATTATTGTCTTGAATAACACTGATAGAAAAAGTATTATGTTATCATATTAGAGTTATGGAGAAAGCCAGATCCCCTTCATGAACCCCAGTGGAGTCGTGCCTTGTCTTTCACTTGTTAGGTAAACATGTAAATCATTACATTATTTAGCCACACAGGGATTGTTAAAAAGCTACAACAGAAAAATAATATTAATATATAAATATATTTTAAGTTGTAACTCTGCAAGTCTACAAATTTAAAATTGTCTAACAGTACATCATCATAGCAGGGAGAGGATGAGAGAACACAGAGACTGAGGCGTTGTCCCCCAGCACAAGCCCAGTGCATCTCTGTGCAGCAGTGATAAGTTTGTCTCTTATGTGTTTGGTGAAAAAGTGTTAAATTAACTGTAGCAGGAAATTTGCATTTTAAACTTCCTGTAAATCTCAATTTCATTTACATTTAAGATTTACTCTCTAGGTAGGGGGAATTACATTCAAAACCCTAAAATGCAAAAGCATGTTTTCTGAACATTTTTGACATATGTAACTATAATATAAATGATTTATAGGTAACATGCTTAAATTTGTTGAAACACTAATATTTAATTGAACAGGTATATTGGCTGATTCGTGCATTGTCTGTGCCTGATAGACCCCCATATATGTGGTGATACATCCTGTATGCTTTTTCCTTTTTTTTCCTGCCCAATGCATCATTTGAGTATATGCAAATTCAAAAGTGTAAAATGAATTTAAAGTTCTTGTGAGGATGATTTTGAACGGTTTGGTTTTACATGTAGTTTGACGTCCACTCACTTTGTGAGCGGCATCACTCAGCTTTTAAAATGCAACAGCCTCCTCTAGTGGAAAACACAGAGAAGTGCATATTCGCAATACGTGGTCAAAAGTAGATGGACAATCAAACACGAAACGCTCTGCACCTTTATAGTGTCTTCAACCTTAACAGGACTTAATAATTCATCTTGTTTGACTTGTTTTTTTGTTTTGTTTTTTTTGTTTTTTGTATGTCCTTTATTTTACTTTCGGTTTTTTCTGAAGTTAGTTTCATGATCTTTTATCCTGATCTATTATTGTACTTTGTATTACAATTAACATAAAGTGTTAAATAATTACAAAATACTATTTTTTTGCCCCAGTTATTATGAGACGACGTGTTGGTGCATTCAAATTCTAAGCATGCCAATGTTTTTCTCAAAATGTTAAATATTCTCAGTTTAAAAATGTATATTCTATATTCAGTTGTCAATAAAATATGGATTTATGAGATTTGCAAATATTGCACTGTATCGTGTATCTTTTGTCGTGTCTCCCTCCCCTCATCCCCAATTGATGCTCAATAGGGTTTAAGCGTGGAGACATGCTTGGCCAGTCAAGACCCTTTACCCTCAGTTTATTGAGCAAGGCGGTGATCATCTCGGGGGGGTGTTTGGGGTCATTAGCATGTTTGAATACTGCTCTGCAGCCCAGTTTCCGAAGGGAGGAGATCATGCTTTATGTCAGTATGTCACATTACATGCTGGGATTCATGGTTCCCTCAATGAACTGTACCTCCCCAGTGCACTCATGCAGCCCCATACCATGGCACTCCCACCACCATGTTTGACTGTAGGGACACACTTGTCTTTGTTCTCTCCACCTGGTTCCCGCCACACACCATCTGAAACCAAATAATTTCATCTTGGTCTCATCAGACAACAGAAGATGGTTCCAGTAATCTATGTCTTTAGTCTGCTTGTCTTCAGCAAACGGTTTTTGCCTTGTTTCTGCTTTCTTGTGCATTATCTTTAGAAGAGCCTTCCTTCTGGGATGAGAGTCATGCAGACCAATGCATGCAATGATGCATTGTGCAGCGTATAGTCTGAGCACTGACAGGCTGACCGCCCCATCCCTTCAACTTCTGAAGCAATGCTAGCAGCACTAATACATCTATTTTCTAAAGACAGCCTCTGGATATGACACTGAGCACGTTCGAATGTGAGAGCAATAAAACCAAATTTAACACACCTGCTCCCCATTCACACCTGAGATCTTGTAACACTAACAAGTCACATGACACCGAGGCGGGAAAATGACTAATTGTTTAACAAATATGTCCTCAAACTGTTTAAGGAGGTCAGACTTCCCACTCAGGCACATAACATACAAATTCCACACGAAAGGCCCAAGTTGACAAGAAAGTTCAAAGAGGAACCTTGTTGCTGTATAGTGACAGTGCTAAATTTTGCACTACCATACTGCCTAAAACCGTGAACCATCCATTGCAAAAAATATGTAACTGAGACAATACAAGACAGAAAAATTGCAATCAGTCTATCAATTATCTATAAGTGGCTTTCACACATGTTTTAAGAACTGGTGTACAGGTCTTTCCACTTATATTTAGAACATTCCAGACCACAAAAATTGCACTGATGGTTTTAATTTATTTGATCTTACTTTTGCTGTTTGTTGTTGCTCATATTTGAGAGGTTTTGACTATTGAGAATGAGTAAATCTGTATCCGTATGATCATGAGAGTGCCCTCTAGCTATTGCCTAAATCATTTTCCCACTTGAATTAGGTCATTACTGGCTAAGCATACATAAACTCTTTTTTTTTTCCAAAGTGAGAACTGCAGCAGAAAAAAAATGAACAGCTGTCAATAAGCTGTAAATGAATGAGGTATCAGACATGACTTAGACATGAGGTTTAGTCTCCTCTCTTCTCCTCAGGTCAGAATGACTAATCACCATCACAAGTATTTGTCAGTGGAAAGGTGGAGACCAGGTGAAGTAAACCACCTGGAGGGCTGGAGAATCAACAGCTGTTTCCTGTCACAGCACAAAGTCATTGGCGATTCTGTGATTTGTTGCTGTCAGGATATATCACGAGTGAGACATTCAGCTTCCCTGAAGATGATATTTTGACCTCTACACTTGTTTAGATTAAATCTTTTAAGACTCTTGGCTGCAAAGGTGCTACACCTTTAGGGGTTTATACAGAAATAAACTTACAAAGAAGAGTTATTTGCTTTGCATTCTCCTTTAATACTTTGGCAAATAAGTGACATTTATTTATATAGTGCTTTTGGGGTGAGTAACAAAATACAAAAGACTTCAAATCCTCTGAAGACAAAGCTAACAGAAATGAAAAGCAATCAAGACAATTCAGAAATTAGTCTAAATAATTTCTTTTAACTCTATTCCTTGTAGGAAGTCTATATTGCTCTAGGATTTAATAATTTCTTTAAAGTCTTCTTTCCTTGCACTTTTCTACCAAACATTTTTAGCTTTTCCCCCCTAGAATACATAATATTTCTTGCAGAATGTCACTGTTGGCCCAAAACCACCAGTGGATACTGTGACTGAATGTACATTTGTCTAGATTTCACTGCTGTCCTGAACTGTTAACAGACATCTGGAGCTGAAACAAATTTCAGAGGGTTTTTATAAATCAGGTCAAATCGTAAACACCATCCTCTGTGTTCTCTCCTCGTGTGTGTTCAGCAAACAACTCCTCGGGGAAGCTGCTACTGTCCTGGTTTGCCCCAACCTCATACATGAGCTCTCAGGCTGATTGCCTGTAGGGTGTCAAATTTGTCTGTCCAAAAGACAAAAATCTGTTTTTGTTTTTTTTTTTAAAGATGAGCTTTAATTTAATAAAATATCACTCAATTTGATCAACATCGTTTTTATATGTGTGGCAGTTGCTGCGGCATCTCTGATGGTTTCTGAGCCCCATATGTTAGAAAAACGAGACACTCATACTGTATTTTAATGGAACGCTCTATTTGATCCCCTTTATTGCCCTGTAGAGAACATATTCCCTCGAGCCTCCTAATTTTGCCATGGTCAGTGAGTTTACAGAAGTTCCTTTGTAGCCATTCTTGAATGAAAACAAGACTTCACACACACACAAAGGGAAAAAACACGTATAATTTTTTTCACAGGAGGAATTTGAGTTGTTTTTTGGCCTTATGCTCTGTCAGCTGTTGCTGCAGTGAATGCTGAAACTGATGAAGCATGCTATGACATCAAGCAAGAAAAAGCCTGGCAGAGAACCACCCACTCAACCACAAAAGCTTGTTACAGATGTTCCTCACTCCAGCACACCTGGTCTCTATAAGTCAGTGACTGCACTATTTGAAACGATACGTCACTTAGACATCTGAGCATAGCTCTTAAGAAAACATAACTTGATCCATTAAAGCTTACAAGTTGAATCCAGGGCATCTTCGTTTATGCCATGCATACCTTCTTCTTTGATATTTTTGTACTTCTCAGTAATTACCTGTCAATCAAACACTGAGAAAACATGGTATCCTTGGAACTGGTCTTGATATATCCTGAACAGTTATACTAACAACTACTGGTACAGGAGCTTATATAGCCAATGTTGTGAAGGGGAGGACAAAGCAAGAAGATAAAATAAGATTCAATTAAAAAAATGTGCAATCACACACAAGAAAAGCACAGAAGTGTTTACTGAATAAGGGATACTTTTGTTTGTTTGTTTTTCTCAAATATGATTTACAAGAAGATTGTCATTGTAAAGTCTGAGTTTTACATTTAATGGATCTGACTGTTAAGCTATAGTCCTCTAGTCTTTTTTAACTGGCTGTAATTCTGTGCTTAATTATATCTGTAGGGTAACTACTGAGTCACATGTACCAGTTGTAATGACACAAATACATATGTGACAACTTCAGCCTCTTTAAAACACAAATGCTTGCTAATGTGATATTCAAAGATTAAGCCATTAGAAAAAAGAAAAAATGTGGGAGAGGTCAGAGGTATTATTGGGATTGAGATGCAACTGGATATCATCTGCACTGAAATGAAAAGCAAGAGTTTTAGTGTGATTTCACCAAAAGCGAACATAAAGAAAATAATACCAGGCCTAACATTGAACCTTGGGGAACTCCGCAAATCGTTTATGCTAGCATTTATCTGTTTATTTTATCAGTAACCACATTTCTGTATGTTTTCTTCTTACAATAATTCTTACCATGCACTGTAGAGCTTTCACAAACTGAATATTGAGCACTTACACATGAAAAACATATGAAGTCATTTTAGGCAGTTTTAGGTAATCTACACTATGTATCAGGATTACATATATAGTGCAAGAAGAACGACAAATTGTGTGCTAGATAATATAAATATATTATCCCATTTGTAAAGCAGAAGGTTGTAATGCAAACAAAAACATTTTGATTTGAAACCCTATTGTTATCTTAAAAACTGTCAAAAGTGTGCACTATCCTCATCTAAGAATTTGTCTGAAGCAGACTTAAGTACTTTTTGTTCATTCAGGCACTAAAGCACAAAGATAAGCTGGATGTAGAATCACGTAAAGCAGTCTACCAAATGAATTACCACTAAAGTTTGCACATTTTTAGCTTTCAAATAAATTTTTGCAAACCCCCCCTACGGTGGCCCTGAAGTGCAAACCACAAAAACAAATCAAAACGAACAAAGCAAATGGACATGCAGCATGAAGTCCAGAAGCTCTGCTGCAGTTTCACGTGCTCTTAAGTATAGTTTATTTTAGTCAAAGCTTCCACACATAAACAACCAGGGTGGGAGAGTAAGAGCTCTTGAATCATTCTATAAACTGTTTAAGAAGAGTGTGACACAGCAGAAATGGAGATGAAAACAGAGAAATTTGCAAACAGACGAATTTTGCAATCTAATTCGACTGTATTGTAGAAACTACTTGCAAAAAAAGAATAAGGAGAGTGAGAATTTAAAAGTAGAGTCAAACTACTTAAGCAGAGAAAGAGAGGATTTTTTGTAATCATTTATAGACGTAGGAGATATCATACTGAAGGGATTTAAAATGTTGCACTTGTATATTTTAAGTCATTCTTGATTGTTTCCAGACTTAAATCTGAGCATGTCTTAAGGATGCAAACATTTTAAATCAACAAAGTTTTTTGTTTGTTTTGTACGCAGTAGAAAAATTGATGAACTACGTGGTTTAAATTTTGAAGACACTGGGCATGCTTATTTCCTTTTCCTTCATTATTTTCTTACCTGCACTGATGGCTTTTAGTGTGTGTGGATATGAGCTATGTTCTGACTCCATCCATGGTGAGACAGATTGGCAGATACAGATATAGAACACGGCTTATTGACTGGCAGTCCTGCCCATCTGTTGCGAGAACCATTTCCTATGATGTGTGAGATTTTAATCTTTTGATTTCCTTTTTCATTAACAACCCTTATATCTGAGAGACGGGTAGTGGAAGATGAGGGCCCAGATCTGTCTCTCTCTATATTTGAAAATCTGGAGTCTGGACCTCCAGCACTGGGGTTTGATAGCTGGTGAGGAAGCACTGTAACCAAAGGCTGACTAAAGGTTCATTTTAGACAGGAAACAATATGACTAACAATGAGCAAGACCAGTGTTTGTAGAAGAAAGCAAAGCGTTAAAAGCGATACTGTGCAATATCTTCTCTTTCTAATAGTAACTGGATTTGATTAACAAAAAAACACACTTTAAAGTATCAGGGTGATAATTAACCGCCTTAAAATAATTTGTTTTCCTGGCATCTTTTAAAGCAGTCTGCTTATTTATTTTCTGCAGACTGAAAATAAATCCGTGTGCCATATTGCTTAGGCTCATGGTGCAATGATATTATTGTAATATGCTATGTATGTAACATATGTAAGATTTATGTGTGTTAGACTGATATTCTAACACACATGAAGGAAGAGCCTTTATAGCACTGTGCAGGGTTTTCCAAGCTGATCATAATTAGCCATACAATGCACTAATGTAAGTACATACAGACAAATAGGGTGACAAGATGTGAGATTTTTAAGAACAGAAGCAAGACAAATTCCACTCTAGTGTTTTTTCAGGCATCAACATGCTGAACTAAGAATTATGCCCTGAGTTCATTCAACCTGTAATGAACTGCTCTGTTGCTTTCTTTTATGAATGATCCCTCTGATCAACTGAGTGATCAAAGCGGCACACACTTAATCACAGCTCTTCTCCATGAGGTAAAGAACTCAGAGAGGTAAACATTCCATCTGGAGAATGAAACAGGGACCTTTGATGGGTCAACAGCATCAATCAGAGTTTACTGTCCTGATCAGTGCTGAACCAGGGTTTTTATTGACTGTGCAGGTGATAAATAACCTCCACTGAACTATATTTAGGTGCAGAAGAATGATCCACCTCCCTGGTAGTCTCTCGCTTTTGTCTATGAGATTATTCCCTTTAGTTTCCATTCAGTAGCTTGTAAATTATTCTGGCAGTGCGGTCAATTCATGCTTTAAGAAAAGACGCCTGTTTGCTTCAAGTACCAGCAGATGGCGTCATAATAAGTCAGATATACTGACTGAAATGGATTGAAATAGATGAAATAGATTTTAAATGGTTTAGTGCAATCAAAATTGGCAAACAAAAAAATATGTTCTTTTTTTTTACTCGACTTTAGCAGTTTCCAGCCCTGCAGAATTTTTTCCCCCATATGGTCATAGGTTTGTTGACGTCCAAACATTGCAGCCCTTGTTGAAGAAGGCTCAGATTTGCTGGTCTAACACCAAAATTGTTTTTTCAAGGTTTTCCATCAGAGTTTGTAACCATGGCTGTGGACTTGGCTCTAATTCTTCCACACTTACAGAGGTGTACCACTGACATTTCGCAATAAGTACAGCTTTGTGCACTGGAGACCTGTCAAGACATGAAGACAGAAACACTTTTTTCTCCACACTCCTTTAAACCAGCAAAAGGGTCAGTTTTTCTCTTCACTTTCATGTTTTGATCTCAGCCATAGTGCAGCCTGGAACACATGAACAGAAAATAGAACTTAGTTGTTGTGTTGCAGGTGCTGTGGGTGCAGATGCAGATCATTCCTGCAGTGCACGTCATACACTGAGGTTTCCAAACTCTGTGTGTGACCGTGGTTCACCACCAGACCGAGCTTTTCCATCATCGTCTTCTACTGCTACCCAGCACGACAAGAACATGAGCCAAAACAGAGTTCACCACCACAGGAGCCACACAGACACACCCCAGGGGTATACACTCACACAAATGCACACGCCCTGTGTCGGACACACCCCTTGCCAAGCACATCAGAAATGCCCCAAGGTATGGCAAAACACAGTTGCTCCATCAAACATTGGCTACAGCAAGCCAAGGAGTGTATGAGAAACAGTCTTGCATGTGAGACTAAAACCTTTCTATCTTCTCATGCACAACAGAAGGTACTAAAACAGCTGAGCTGAACTGAAACTTGATCCTAATTACACATAAATCTTGCTAAGATTTCTAGCTTCATTATGTTAGTGCGTGAAATAGCTCACCACAAAATAAAACCAGAAACTGTCAACCTAAAGCTTTGATTTTGTACGCAAAGCATCAAACGTTGCGCTGTCCATTTTTTATGCTCTACTTGTATAATTGGTGTTCTCAGTTTTAACTTTGAACTCTTTTTAGAACTGTGTCATGTATATGTTATTTAGGATTTTGTTGCTTTATGAGTTTTTCCTCCTTTGACAAGAAATAGTCAATGAATGATGCACATTGACAGGTTAATTGCTCTCTAGTGTGTTGTCAGAGATAACCATGTTGTCCTCTGGGAAATCAAGGAGGAAGGTTTACTGTTGAAAACTGAGAAAATTAGGAGGATGGAGGAAACTATTACTCTGTCACGTTACTTTTCATAACTGACATCCTTGAAAGAGCTGTAAATCCAGTTTAACACTGAAAATGTCACAAATTCCACCACTGTAATACATTCTTCCCCATCTATTAGCTCACTGTGCAGTGAGTGCAAAAAGCCACCACCTGTGCAGATCCACAGCAGATTCCAAACTATTAATTCTGCATACACACTCTCTGTTTTCAGGCTTTCCAGTCTCCAGTCCGAATGCCCTCCTTTCAGGAAGTGGGACAAAGGAATTTTTTGAGCTGCCCACTGTGATTCATTGCTGACACACACACACACACACACAGTAGGTTTAGCCTTTATTTTAACTTAGCTCATTATTCATGGCTTAGTTTTAACACGACGACCGGCGCTCTGACTCAGAGGGGTTCTGGAGGAGAGTCAGGTGGAAGTTGAAAAAGAAAGAACTCTTCTTCTAGAAAGAGTTTTGTTCACGTTGTCTTTGTTTTACTATCAGGCAATGTAGTATCAGAGAATCTAAGTGTGCAGTTTTAAATTGGTTTAATATCGTTTTTTTTAGTCCCAAGAAGCAAAAAGGAAACATGGATTTTACAAAATATATATGTTGGCTGTAAAGAATGTGCTATTCCTTTAGTGCACAAGAGCTGGCATTAAACAAATGTAGGTTGTATGAAGACACAAGACAATAATAATGCACAATTATAACTATTTTATTAGTGCTTGATATTCTTAGCTCGAACACGTCGTTAATTCTTAGTTTAACAGCTCTTTCTTACATGTCTGCATTGCCTTATAGTGATAGACCGATTAGTTTCTGCAGCACCTGAAGAGCCGCACGCAGCTCCAGTGGAGGAAAGGAGGCGGGGCATTGCGCACCACGGGAGGAACTGAGATGTGAGCGGGTCTCTCTGCTGGATGCAGCCAGAGTTGAGTCCCACGCGTTTCAGCAACAGCAGGTCCACGGGCTTGACTAAAACCGAAGGGTTTAAAACTAGATTGGAAGAAAAAAAAAAAAACTTTGCAGGGGGTTTATTTGTTTCACCAAGAAGCGAAAAGAAGAATCCCGGGTCACTCTGGATTTATTGAGAAAGTCTCAGTCTTGAGTGATTGTCCAGCGGAATATGATTTGAATCAACAAGACGTACCGCACTGTTGCTCAATAACAGAAAAGCAGGTAAGTTTGTTTCCAGCTCCGCTAGTTTCGGGCTTTTTTTTTTTTTTTTTTTTTGTATGTTCTGTATATTCATGTATATACTGTATATTCATGCGTAAAAACGCAGCGTGGACCCTGACCCTCTCCTCCCCCTGCTCTGTATATCGCAGCCTGTTTGGAAATGTTTTTTCTGGCTCCTCACACCATTTCACCAACTTCCCATTTGTGTTTTCTGAGCCTCTAGCCATGACTCACTTTCCTTTCAAACTGAAAACATTTTCACTGTTTTCCACCTCGCCTTTTGTCTTTTGAAAAAAAAAAGAGAGAGAGAAAGAAACAGTCATGCTTAGAGGTTGTGATCTTTTTGTGTTTGGTGCAGGTGCACACTAATGTGCCCCCAATTACTCATAACAGATAAAAAGCAAGTCTTTGCTTCTCTTGACCCTGTCCTGGGATGAGAATGTTTTATAATAGAATCCTACATTGTTTAATGCTTATTTTCTTTGGCACACTATCGTCATCCTGCTGTGTTATTCCGTTTTTAACATGTATGAGTACCGCTTTATGTTTTCTGCCTTCAAGCACCTGTTAGTGCTGTCTGTGTGAAAATCTTCTCCGTGAAACATATGTTGCATCTGAAAGCTGAGTTTTCTCCCCCAGACTTGCTCTACAATAGCAAATGAGCTCGTACTATTCAGACATCGATATAAATCAGGCAGATAGCGCACACTGGGGGGTTCTGAATGAACTTATGCATAGCTATGGGCATGAATATAAAACCAAAACTAACTGTGCAGCATGTTATTGGCTTGTTTTGGTTTACAGCCTGGCTCTGTGTGTATGAAGACACATCCAGACAGAGAGCATGAAAATGCGCATTTTGCCAATTCTCTCTGGTGTGGCTGTTGCCCCCCCCCCAAAAAAACCCCTCCCAGTGGATTACCATTTAGTTGGTGGGGTTATTTATCATTTTGCTGGAAGGTGCCCCTTGCCTTCTCCCTCCCACCTCTTTTGTTTTAATTGAGTTTATCTTTGCTCCCTTGGGTACTTGCTGTCTAAACTTAGGCCAGTGCCTGCTTCAGCGTGTAGAATGGCCTCCTCTCGGGGTGATTCACTACTTTGCTTTGTGCTGTGGTCACATGGGAGCAGAGCAGAGCACCACAGAAGTGCTCGCCCAAGTCTTGTTGCTTGTTCATCCAGTGGTCAGTGAAGGCAGATGTTCAAGTGTCCATGATAAGAAGACTGATATCAAAGTTCTGTGTCACCAAAAAGCCTCCAGTGACTTGAATATGACTATATTAATTGCTTGTGGTGATGTGAGTAAACCCTGACTTTACTGCCTGACAGAGTTCTATTTGTGAGTCTAAATAAGGGATTTGAATCTTCCAAATCAGCACAAACTGGAGCTTTTCCCCAGAAGTTCACACTCTACACAATTAAGGCCACCTACTCAGAGAGGCATGTGATGAATGCTTTAGTGCTTGTTGTTATAGCAGCGATGTTTTAATAATTCATTTCCCGTGTCTCTTATTTCTGGAACAGGATGAATCTCTGTTTGCTTCATGCCATCATGTTGCTGTGGGCCATTCGCTCCAGCGTGCAGGGCCAGTGCGATAGATCATCAGAGGATACCAAACTCAACCTCTCTGTCACCTATGAGCTCCCATCGTTTACCGCAGAATTCCCAATCCAGAACATGGTGATACTGGATGGAGTCATCTATGTTGGTGCTGTAAACAGAATATATGCCCTGGCCCCAAACTTGAGAAAGCTGTCAGAGTACCACACAGGTCCGCTGCGTGCCAACGAGACCTGTGGCCAGAAGCTGAACGGAACAAGCAGCAGTGGAAGAGTAGACAACCACAACATTGCCTTAGTGGCGGAGAACATTTACGACAAGGGGTTGTACAGCTGTGGCTCAGCAGATAACGGTGTTTGCCGCCGTCACGTCCTGGATGATGGCGTGAGCGCAAAAAGTGTAGATGAAGAAGTCTACTGCTTTGCCGACAAGAAGAAACTGGAAACCGGGCAACCCGATGACTCAGATGTTGTAGTCAGCCCTTTGGGCTCCCAAGTGCTGAATGTGGAGAGCAATGTCATCCAATTTTTTGTTGGGAACTCAGAAATTCCCGGCAGAAGAAACATCTCAAGCAGTGCAAAACATCCCCACACCCTTTCTCTGCGGAAAATGAAGACAAGCCAGAATGGTTTTACTTTCTTCTCAAACAGATCATACATGGACCTGATTCCATCTCTACGTGGAAATTACTACCTGCGCTACGTTTACTCCTTCCAGAGTGGACCCTTCACCTACTTCCTGACCGTGCAGCAGGTGAGCAAGGACTCTCAGGCCTACCACTCCCGCATAGTCCGCATGTGCTCCGCAGACTCTGTGATTCGTCGCTACGTGGAAATGCCCCTTGAATGCATCAGCACCGATAAGCGGCGGCGACGGCGGCGCTCTGGGACAGGTGTGAAAGTGTTTAATATCTTGCAGGCAGCCTATGTCACTAAAGCGGGAATTGACCCGGAAATCCAGAAGCACCTGAAGGTGGAAGAGGACGATGATGTGCTGTTTGCTGCCTTTGCCAAAGGAAAGCCAAACTCTAAAGACCCAACACCTAATTCAGCGGTTTGTGTGATTGCCCTGAAACAAATCAACAGCATGTTCAAAACCTACATGGAGAAGTGCAACACCATAGAGCCATACCACTTCACTGGTTTAGACAAGAAGTCCTGCTACAATGTGGTAAGAGTTGGGAGTGGGAGGGGCTTAGAGTTCAGTAAAAGTCATTGTAGACCAGGGGTGGGGGAACGCCAGGCCTCAAAGCCGGTGTCCTGCAGGTTTTAGATGCATCCTTGATCCAACACAGCCGATTTAAATGGCTAAATGACCTCCTCAACATGTCATGAAGTTCTCAAGTGGCCTGGTAATGAACTAATCATTTGATTCAGGTGTGTTGACCCAGGGTGATATCTAAAACCTGCAGGACACAGGCCCTTGAGGCCTGGAGTTCCCCACCCCTGTTGTAGACTTTGAGGGGAAAAAAGAACAATCCCATTAAATAGAAAAAATGTATTTGGAAATAATGTTTGTCTTGCTTTTTATAGCGTTTCTCCATTTAAATTAAAAAACAAAACAATGTCCATGTATTGTTTCAAATATTTGGTCTTTCTAAGATATAATAGTTCTTGCAGTTATGTTCCAGTACAAGTCTGCAATGACTATTGCTGCATTCACATGTATTTTTCTGGCACTTTTTATGACTAGAGTGAGTTTTCCTGAAGGAAGTTTTAGAAGTGTTCCAGTGAAGTTTTACAAAGATGTCTGATTTTAATCTTTTAGAATTATAGACTTTACCTGTTAGACTAAATCCCATTTAGTTTGTTGGACGAAGAGACTGTAAGTTACTGGGTGGCCTCAGGTTCACACAGGCGTTGTATCTACTTGTGCTCGTCTAAGTGCCCTTGAGTAAGACACTGAAACATAACTTTGACCTCTGGCACCTGTTTTTAGGGGTGTACAGTGCAGTCTGTTGGTCAGGGGCAGCTCTCGCATTGTTCTGGCTCAGTAATCCAGCACACTGAACATGAAATTATAGAATGACAGCGAGCTAAAATTCCTGACCTTCAGCTTTAATTTGAAGTTGTTAACGTGCATATTAGATGAACAGTGTACAGCTTGTTGTCATCTCAAAAGACTCATTCCACATTTGGAGCAAGTTGGGAGGATGATCCATAATAAACAAAGACAGCCATGTAGATTTTTTTTTTTTAATGCCAAAATCACCAAACGTTCTTGACTTGCCCAATCTGTCCAACTCATCATATGCTTAACGTGTGCTAACGAAACATCATTTTCTAAAATAAGCAAAAATAAGAAAGAAACAGAAAATGTTGAACAGCAAAAGATCAGTGTGGATCTTTCCATGAGAGAGTTTATAGTTTCAGTCATTATATTGAAAAAGACCGAAGTATTAAATACAATTACATTTTCATTGCATGTTGATTGGATCAACATTTAAAAACATCTGCCTGATGCTGTGGGCCCTGGGCCCTTTGCTCTGTTCTTCAAGTCAATACTGAGAAGGTTTGGTGGTTAAGCACATTTCCTGCTCAGAGAGGTTGCTACTGTCACAGAGTGCAGTTGTCAAGTTAGGAGATGCTTTGCTCTGCAGCAATTTTCAGGTTGGTGGCATAAGTCAGAATAACATCCCCATAATGAGAGCCCAGGTTCCAGCATAAGACTGCATTGTAACAGGATGAGTAGCAGTAAATACTTAACTAACTACTTAGTGTTTTTAATGTTGTGGCTATCGGATTTGCTTTGGTTTCTTAAAATTTCTTTACCTTTAATCTGATGTGGAAGGATCTCTGAATTAAATCTGAAAGTCAGCTCTAGCTAATATGCTAGAGAAGTCCCCCCTCCTCGATTGCTGTTGCAAAATTGTTGAAGCTGGTCATCTTTTCTGCTTCGCCTCTGTCCTCTGATCTATCAGCAATGGCCCAATCAATCGGCTGAATCATCTGATCAATAATGACATGAAGTTAACTGCTGACCACCCTGACAAAGGGCCTGTCAATATGTGTACTAGAGCTTGCCCCTCCGTGACTTCATCTTTACTTAACCTCGGCATCAGTCAGTACTGTATGTCCCCAGTCAGGCACAGGATTACCTCGATATATTATGCAGTGAATAGGTTGTCAAAGGGCAAGCACACACAGGAGTAATGAGAGAGTCGAGTGGAAACCGCCAACACACTCCAGAGGAAAACTGCTGTCAAAACACTGGGCGTGTGTGTTACTACAGAGGCTCTTTTTGTGTTACGAATTTGCTTTAAAATCGTTGGATTAGCCTTCATAGTAGCAACGTTTATTGGCGCTTGACTGCAAACCACAACCATGCGCCATATCTGGGGGTAAAAAGCATTTCTGATTGATGAGGTTTGCACAATTTATCCTTTTTGTTATAGACTGTGTACTCCCGTGAATGACTTTTACATACTAGGCTGCTGTGTTTTAGACATTTTAGTGGATTTTTCTATCTTTCTAAGTGTCCTTCTTGCACAAAATAAAAATCAATAAACAGACAGTTTAAATTAGCTTGAAATGCATAACCCATTCCAGTAAACAGCAAGTCTGCAATATAGTGTAATCCTCACGAGCAAAGATTTGTTTACATTCATTTTTTGCCATTGCTTGCATGCTTGTGGCTTAACAATCCTATTTAATGAACCTTTAGAAATGACATGTTTGCAGAACTGTGTTTTTGAATAGTCTGAAATATACATGCTTATTCCATGCATTTCCCTCACACAGACTTTAAGAATTGCGATTTAGTTTTGAACAATCAGCTTGCTCTCATTTAAAAAGATTCAGTCAGTGCTAGGTGGCTAGCCTTCCATCTCCTGCTTCCATGAGAAGGAAACAGGAGACAACTGAATGTATAGGCCGTAGCTTGTTATCACCAATATCCGATTCAGCTCATCAAAGAAGGATAACTGATCCGGATCAGTGCATCCCTAATCATTTAGAGAGTCTTTTGTTCTGTGGTCAGAGTATCTCCAGCTCTAGGTTTGTAAACTGCAGGTGCCAACAGTTGTTCTTTTGGTCTAAAGATCCACTGGACTGCCATTTGAACCAAAATGTACAACTAATGGAGAACTGGGTCATGTGCTGCTAAACAGCACGAGAGAACAAGAATACCATCACTAGTTGAATTCTAAGACTGCAGAGTTTGGTGCTTATCCATGAGGAGCTCACTGATGAGGCAGATGATCAGATCATTAGTCATTATCACAAAGTGTGTGTAGTATTATACTCTACTCTAAAAGGTGTGAGTACGATTTCTGTCATGTCCTAATGCATGCAAATATAACCTCGTCCTCTGCCGACACAAATACAAACTTTTCTTGCTGTGTATCAGTTTTCTTCTGCAGGTCTTTTTTTTCTGATGGATTCCTTCTTTTCTGGACACATTACCTCTATTAAATGTTCATTAAATGTTCACTGTTTGGTCACTTTTATTCTTGCATGTTCCACTGCATCAGCAGATGCAAAATGAACAGAAATGTAGTCCATAAAACATTCCTCCAACGTGCTACAAGTGATCAAAATCTGCAAAGCTGCATCTTGCCAATCTGCGGTCTGATCTTTTAGTTCTGAATGTGGTGATTTTTTTTCTTTTCTTTTCTTTTCTTTTTTTGATGGGATCTTCAGACATGAAGAGTGACACGTGGTTGAGAGGAGATTGAAAGCAGCTTTACGAATACATGCACATACGTGGTGGGTGGGTGTTTGTGTGCATCAGTGCAGTCCTGACAGCTATCAGCAGCAGAGATCCACAGGGGAAAGTGAGGAATGCTGGGAGCAAGGGATGGTGGGGGGATTTGAGGGCAGTGCATATCTGACTCTCAGTGAGCTGTGATGAATGGCTGGGGGATAACAGGGCATCAGCAGCTGGGTGGAAGATGATCCTCTAAACCCGCTGTGGCAGCCAGCCACACTGGCAATGTCTCTGCCCTGCTTGCCCTGACCCCCACCTGTTACCGGCACCTGTGGGAAAGTGCAAAATGCCTCCACAACGAAACCGTTTCATCATGATGAGCACGAATTTGCAAAAGTGCATTGGTGTTTAAAAATTAGAAGATGCGCCTTTAAAGTTTATATGTGTCATTGTAAAAACAGGACTCCCATTGGGACAGAGCGGGGCGGGAGGGGGGAGTTAAAAATGGAGAACTCAAAACAAACCACAGACCAGACCTTGTTGCTCTGTGCATCATTGCTGAACAGATGTGATTTTTTTTCCCGCTGCTTAACAGTGAATACATTTGGATCCTGAACCATTTATCTGCTGTAAACTCACAAAGTCTGTTGAGCTACTGTGCATGGGATCAAAACAAAAATCTTCCTGCTGCAAATCATACAGCTCCCGCCTCAATCTACTTCGGCTCCAAACTTCTTCTTTCATAGTATTTATCAGATGGCAAACACTGAGCATACCTTTTTCTCTCCTAAAACCACAAACAGCAATTGTCTGTTTCCTCTCCTTGACAGGGACGGGCTCCATAAAAACTGCTGTTTTGATCACTGAGTGAGAGTGCACTATTCCATTATTAGACATTCTTTCCTCTTGACTCAGTTGATTACAGGGTGACATCAGTTTTTGCTGGAGGTACAGGAGCATCTCTGTGCTGTGTAATTATCAGAGGACTCCTTCTGTTTTCTCTTTGTCATTCATTCAGTGCAGACACTTTGATTTAAAAGTTGATTTTAAAAACCGCGCCTGTTTCTTTCTTTTGCAACTGTTTTTACTCACTGCTCCTTATTTAGTATCCTGACACAGACACGCAGCCACTGTTGACTTTTTTTCATTCGTCTGCAAAAAAATTAAAATCTGGGGTTTCAAAGTATCTCACAGTTTTAAACTTGAGTTGCACAGATGCAGCAGTTCAAGTGGCGAATTGCTGCTGCCAAAAGAGCTTTTACCTCCAGTTTCTCTTTTATTGCTGACAGTCCTCCTGTCCTCGGCTGCCAGGTTAAGAAACAAGCTGTAACAACAAAAAGTCATTGAACAACTGTCCACCTGATGCTCGTGCTTTAAGTATGGCGTAGAGTCATGGCTCCACTTAATAGATTTATGACCTATATTCAGTGGCATACGGCAGGTAGACTCTGTTATCAGGAGGTTTGTGAGAGTTAAGCGCAGCCATAAATTCATGAACTGCAGACATTTGGAGGATTCATACTTAGGCACACAAGAGGTTATTTTTGTCAGTTGCTCCACCAAACTGTGTGTTTCTGATGGAAGACTCCCAATAGGGATCTGGATGAGGTTGAAAGCTCAGTGTAAGAGCATGTTTGAAGTTTTTAAGTGCTGGTTGTCAGCTCAGACGTGCCTCTTAACTCCATTTCAGGCAGCAAGATATGATAAATGTTGTAATGATGAGTGGCCCTCTTTTCAGCTGTCTTTGTGACAGAAAAAATCTGCTTTTTAATTATTTCTGCAGGCTTATTTCTGTCTGCACGCTCCTCTCAGTTGCATGAAAACCATAAAACTGAAGAAATAATAGATAATGTTAATCATAAAAAAACTGAGCAACCAGGAGCAACTGCTGTTTACTTTAATATTAGTTTATAATAAATTAGATATATTCAGAATGTATAGAGCAATTAAAAACTCCTAATAATCAACAGGTAACTTGTAATGAATCCATTAATTTCTTCAAAATTGAAATAAATACGATTAGAATTGGTGTGCATGCTAAATCCTTGGTGTGCATGCTAAATCCAAACAGGTTTTCGAGTGCTTAATCATCCAGTCTCGTTCTTTTAACTAATTATCTTCTAATCACATATGCTAAAATGTAATCTCAGCTCAGCGAAGGTTGAATTTGATTAGTCAGATTTTATATTTCACTTGCCCTCCACCTCTGAGACAAATTCACGAATATCAAAAGCACTCTTTAAACTATTGATCCGCCCCCCAGAATGTGCTGTGTCCTGACAGTATTGCTTTTGAAAAAGACATGTGAAGCCATTTTCTGGGGTAATGTAGTGTGCAGGGCCGTGGCAGGGATTTTCGAGCCTTTCCATAAGTCTACTGAGGGAGCAGAAACACTTGAGACTAGAAATAAAGAACAGCCACATTTGGGGTCAAAATTATCATCGGATTACCATTGATCTGAGAAAACCCACCAAAGGCTGATTGCTTTTAAATTGAATTTTGGGCCTGATTGATTATAGTGCGAGTAATATAATTCCAGGAGGGAGACAGTTTTGACCGACGGTCATTTTAATTAAGCTTCTTGTTTAAATGAACAGGTTTTAAATGTTGGCTTGAAAAAAAAAAACAGCCAAACAAGCTGCTACAGATACTCACCGAGTGATATTTTGTTATCTGTCTGATTATGAAATAGTAAACGTCATTTTATGTGGTTTCAGGGATATGTACAGGTATTTAGTTGCTAGATGAGATATAATTTCATTATATTTGCACATAAAATTTTTGTATACAACACTGAGTACATATTGTAACAGCTACCTCGTTAAAATATGGAATACAAACACTGCTGGAAAGTGTTTTGTTCCTTATTGCCTCAGTTTTTAATAAATAAAAACTCTATTGCTTCTACTTTTACACTTATGAGGTTGTTACTTTATTTTACAAATACAGGTTAACATAGTATAACTATAAAAGTATAACTAGGGCTGTTCGATATAACGATATATATCGGATGACGATATAAAAACGTCTATCGTTTCATTTTACGCTATCGTTTGTTTCGTGGTGTCGCAAAATAAACTGTTTACGGCAATATTTTTTCATTATTTTGATGGTCACTGTAGTGGCTATATTAATTTCCTAAAGTTCTCTCTTTCTCTTATATTTAATATAACCACACTACAGACGGACAAGCGCTTGTTTTTATGCGTTGTCGTTAGCAACAACGACGGTAAAACCACCTCGTGTCCGCTTGTTTATTTTCCACATAAACCTTTCACAATAAAGCTCAAGATCCTGTTGAGACTTTTCAAAATAAACTGAATCACGTGAAAGATGCAGAGTATTTACGGATGAGAAGCAAAAAAGAGCCGCCAGGTGCTAAAAAATAAACCTTAGACTCAAACGTTAGAACAGGGTTTTCCCCGCAGCACGCTGTGTAATAAATACTCACAAAGAAAACGGCGGCCGTTACAACCTATGTCTAAAAATGTATCGTTTCATGCATCAGTTAAAACACTCGACTCCAGGTACGTGAGGCCCAGCTGGAAACACTTCACGCAAGTCGAGCTGCCCGACATTCACAGAATTTACAGAAAATATTACATTTTTGTGATTTATATCGTTATCGGACGATAGATGTCTTAATATCGGGATATGAGATTTTGGTCATATCGCACAGCCCTAAGTATAACTATAAAAAACACTAATAACTCACATGACCTACACAGGTAATTTTATTAGACTTGTCTTTTCTGAAAGAATGTGCCTGAAAACTACAAAACAAACTGGATGTAGCTGAATTGTGTCTCCAACAAAGTAAGTGGGTAACCTTTATTTATTCACAGCTTGTGAAAACAGAGAGAAGTTATAGAGAGGTTTAAGTATGGGGGGAAAACAAATGTGTAAGAAACATGAAACTGTAAAATGCATGATGTCAAGAAAATACCAAGACACATAAGAAATGTAATGTATCTAATGTGACAGCAATTACTGAGAAATCAATCTTCACTTTACGTGTCCCAGATGTTTCATAGATTTTTTTTTTTTGTTGTAGTTTTCCACTGACCTAATGAGAGTTTCAGGTGATTAGATCCACAGCTGTCAGACAATAGATGGACTTATCTCTCAGTGGTGCTGCTGATTCACTGGGTTCTGCAGTGAATGTCATGATTTTCAGCCCCACATGCCCAAACCTGCTTATGGCATCACTAAGCTGGTATTTGTTCATTTAAACATATGTGTGAAACAGATGTGCAAAACAGCAGGCTTTATTAAAGCAAAGGACATTATTGTCATCATTTAATGAAGTCACTTGGGGTTTTTTTGCTTGTGTGTTGGGAGGAATTTTTACTTTTATTCACAGAGGACAGTGGTGATGAACAGGAAATGTGGGGAGAGCACGTAGGGGAGTGACATGCAGTAAAGGCCTGTTGGCTGGATCGACTCCATCTGGCTGTGATGAGATTTACCCCAGTGGTATGCGCCCTAAACATTTGGCTATAGGGTTGGCCTAATACACCATGAGACTTGAACAATACATAAACATTTACCACTATTGGCAGCCAGAAAATGCATTATCGGTGACTGTTTTCTTTACAAGCTATGGTGGATTTAGCTCTTAAAGAATTTTCCCTTTCACTTCCAGGATAGACAGACATGTAACAGGTGCCCGCATATACAGAGGAGAGAGAAGTGGCGGTAACAGAATTACAGAGTACAGACAAATGTGCATGGGTTTTCTCACAGCGCTCCATTTTCCTTCCACAATCCAAAGACATGCACAGTAGGCTAACTGGCAATTCTAAATTGGCATAAGTGTGGACTTGGGTGTGAATTGTTCCCCTTTGACAGAACAACAGCCTTGGGTACTCACACCCAATTATTCTGAATAAAAAGAATTGATGGATGACATGATAAAAGGAAATGAGCTTACATTTTTTGGTATCTGATAAGTTTGTATGTTTATGT
The DNA here is from genome assembly GCF_001858045.2 of Oreochromis niloticus. Classification (NCBI taxonomy): domain Eukaryota; kingdom Metazoa; phylum Chordata; class Actinopteri; order Cichliformes; family Cichlidae; genus Oreochromis; species Oreochromis niloticus. Next base: position 41,325,874 of record NC_031972.2, on the reverse strand, counting down.
TACTTTTGGTTTGTGGCACATGCACCACCATCCTTTACAAATTCTGCGTTACCACTCTTGCCACAGATTGTGTTCACATGTCCGGGCCTGTTCGTGCCATTGCGCAGCCGGGTGCAGAACCCGGCGCTGCTCACAGCAAGCGGGCACGTCTCCGTCTGTGTACAAGAATCAACAAAAGAATGAAAATAGCAAGTTCTTGTCCTGTCCTGTTGCTCTCTTTTTACTGCTCGTAGGCCAGTGTTTTGATAAAGAAGACATTGCATGAGTGATTGTGGGAAGGATAAGATCAGAGCTGTGTTCCAGTAAGTTGCATCTATCTCTTTACATATGTTAACACAGAGCTTTGGTGTGTGTCTGGACACCAGTTAAATAAAAAGCAGAGCTGGACAAATATGTTAGGTTTGTTAACAGATCAACTGAACACAGCAGCATTAAACGAACAGAAAATAGGATATGCACACATATGATTCAGTGATAATTGTAGGGACAGAAACTAAATCATCAACTATGCTTTGACTGATTCCAGCTGCTCAAAAATGAGAAAATCATATATTTTATTGATTTCAAAGTCTGTGTGAAACTCTGATCTATGGGCAAAAAGGAAAATGGAGAAAATAATCAAGCAATTTGCTGATAGTCAAGATGTTCATTTGGCTGTAAGGGTGAATCCATAATAATGTTCAACCCACGTAAAGTACTTTTTGTGTACCATAAGATCTTGGGAAATTCTGCATGCCCCAAAGCAATATATTCTGATTTGCTGTGAGGCGGTAAGAGCTGGCAGCTCTGTATTCCTCCATTCTCAGGAGGGCATTGCATCACCTGACAGCCATGTTGGGACAGGTCCCCTCTTCAAAAGGAGAGGCTTGGTCAGCACCCACTCAGGAAAAACACATATATCCGATGTCATGGTTTCCAAAGTTTTACCCTCAAATTAACCTCACCTTGGAGTTGTGCTAATCGTGACAAGTTGTGCTGCTACTGTGAATCATTCATTTTGACCAATACGTGACTAACGATCGCCTTACAGAATCTTTTTTTTGTCTTTCAGTTTTTTTGCTTGTGGAAGATAAAACTGTTGTGCAAAAGTTTGCCCAAAGGCTGCCCATTTGCCTCTGTAGCATTGGGTCATTGTGAGCCTGTTCACGTCTGCAGGCATTTCCAGGCAATTTTCCACGTGATTTCACATTCAGTCAGTGTTAATGTTTAGTTTGAATCCAAATTGTTAATTATTAAACCAGGAGTTCAGTTTCTTGTTTTGATGGAAGACTGCGTAAATTGTTTTTGCATAGTCTTTTGTATGCACACCTTATCTTTGTTCCCTAGATAAAGACGGGTGTAGTAAATATGCAAACGGTTGATGCCTGCAAGCTGTCTTTCAATAAGCAAGGTGGGAAATTACCACCAGCCAAACATCAGCCAAACAGTGGTAAAATTAGGCCACAGCTGTTAGGATTTTTATTGCTAACTACAACTGTTCTACCACGGGGATGAAACGAGCAATTTAACCCCTTAACATGTTTTTTTTTTGTTAAATTCATGTTATTTCTTCTTGAACAGCAGTGTGAACTTTAACTCTTCCTTTAATCTCAAGGATGATTACACTTGGAGAAGCTTACAATTTTTCCTTTTTAAGTCCCACTTTCTGTATTAGGAACACACACATTTATGTTTTCTGTAAACGTGCTATCAAATGGAAATATTCTACATGCCTTATGCATCATTTTAACATTCGGGCGGACATATATGGTATCTTTGGAAATTTTAGAGTCGGCACTTTAATTTAAGACTTTAAACATTTATAATTTTGTTTGGAGGCACAGTATAAATTTGCAATGACCAGTTTGCATGTGAGACACTGTTTCCAATGACGAGAAAGAATCTGTGGAGTGTTTTTCTTTCTTTTGTGCGCTTTTTAAAACAATTTTCTGACCATTTTTAGACGTTGATGTTTAAATAAACCCAACTGCGAACCAGTATTTTTTTTTTATTGATTATTTTTTGATTATTTTCTGTGGTTCACTGATATAATTCTGAACAAAATTCTTTGTTTTTCCAACCAATCAAACTAAGTGCTTTGGTGATCACTGTGACACTCATGTCCAATTTCTGTTTTGACACAGTGATGCAAATTAGATACTTTCCTCAAATGCCATGCCACTGAGTCTTTCATCTCCGATTTGATTTCTTAAATGCTTCCTTTACCAGCATGGAGACACTTGCCAGCAGTGCCAGAAGCCATTCATGATACACTTGTTTAATGTCAAATATGGAGGCGTTTTGCTCCGTGGAGTTTGTGAGTCAAGGCCTCCAAGCTATTTCCTAATCAGCTGCATGCCTACTGCTCGTCTATGTCACCACATAGTGATATCCTGCTCTGAAATGAAATAAGGTATGTGTCTGTCAGGAGCACACCCCCCCTCGCTTCCCTCGTGCTCGAAATAAAGGACCAGAAGTCTGTCCTGAGCAGTGACCTCACCTCGACCCCAGATCACTCTTACTTCCTTGACTCTGGGTCCTTCAGGCTTTGTCTTAAGGTCTGTCTCCCCCTTTGAAAAGCTCATAATCGCAAAGTTCACTGGAGCAGCAAATGATCGTGGCAGGCCTGCAGCCACATTAAACTGGCAGGACAAAAATTAATTTTACCTCATCTCCTTATTTCTGGAAAAAGGCAGTGTGCAGATTATTTTTTCTTTCTTTCTAATTGGAGTCTGGTTGATGAGCTCTTTGATACCATACAGACCCATTGGAAAAACGGAGGCTTTTCTTCCTCTAAATGCATGATAGCTCAAAAGAGTCAAGTGAAATCACGACCCATGGAGTCATCTCCTTTGGCCCTGTGTGGACTTCAGTCCTGCAAAAAAATAAAAGAAAAAAGACGCATATTGTCACTGGATATAAATTATGGCTGTAAAGCTTTGCAGATATTGGTTTTGTGACTTGTTTTTCAGATTTTTCACTCAGCCCAAATAAAACAGAGGGGAACTGTATTTTAAACATTTCCAAATTACAAATAAAACATTAACAGAAGTGACACCATGTCATTCAACAGGAAGGTCTCACCACACATTAGGACTGATCCCCCTCCATTCCATTCAACCAGTAATCCGCACACAATGCAAGCAAGGGATTATGCCAGAATGTGTACTCAAGTAATGGAGGAGGTCGGAGAACAAACCCTCCCCTCCATCTCACTGTCTGCACACTTGTATGGCTTTTATCCCCCTGCTGTGCCCCTGAACAATGCACCACAAACAGAAAAGGTATCTTGGCAATCCCTGGGACACCGCAGATATTGTCTTTGCAGGCTTTGATCTCACCTTCCTCATCAAGGATCATGGTTTGAATCATTTAGTGGGAAGTGGTTAAGCTCACACCTGAGGGCTGAGTAGCTTTTCTTGGAAATGAATACTGTGTTTTACGGTTAAAAGCCACGCTCTGTACACAGCTGGAGCCTTCCAAGATTGTTTTGATCGTTTTAGTTTAAGGACTCTTAAAAAAAAGAACAGCTAAAAAAAGTTATTTCCCAAAACAACAATTTGCTATATTTAGTTTGCGAATATAGAATTATTCATCATTATGCCTGCAAACTTGACTTAATAAACATTTTTATTGCTTAGGGAACAACCTGATTACTAGTTTGCATGCGAGTCAGACAAGCATCGTGTTTGCTAGGCTGCATCATACACCTTCCAGCCATCTTAATTTTTCAAAGTTAAACATAGAACCAAGCCCTCATCATGGCATAGGCTTACTCGGATCCTCTGTTCTAGCATTAAAAATTTCTGGCTTTCCAAACCTGATCCCTGAAGATCTTTATTTGTGCAAGGAGGGGAAATGGGGGGTTGAGCAACTCTGCAAAGTTTGATGCCAACTTCCAGGACTTTTACAAGTGAGAAAAGTAGCACAATGCTGCATTGTTGTGTTCAAGGGCTGTTCTCTGAGGACAGACGCAATGCTAATATTTCTTTTGTTTGCTTTGTCATGCAGTCTTGAGTCTCAACTGCACAAATGGCTGCCACCTGCAAGCTGTCACGACAAGCTATGAAATATTTTATGGTGACTTCACAAAGATCTGCATCCATAAAGTAAAGCGCCTGTGTTCAGAAGTTTTTTTTGACGAGGTTTTGTGTGTGTTTTCATGGGATTTCTTGATTATATTTAGTCTTTTTATCACGAAAGCAGCTGGAGTTCTATATTTGCTTTTCTGTCACTTGATGAAAAGACGCAAATATGAAAGGCCATGCAGCTGAGCAATAAAAGCCATTTCAGATTTAGTTGCATTTTCTTGGTCCTCTTCAGCTAAGGCTGATCTGAGATCTCTGTGTGTAGAAGCGCAGTGTGTCTGCCAGCACTGTAGTGCAAGTGATCTTAGCTCATTCAAGACCACACTGAGTTGAGGAGGCCTGCGTGTGCAGACCTTATGTTGACCCTCAGCTGATAAGCTGTCTTGCTGCAGGAGCGCAGGCTGGTGTTGTTTACAACCTAAGGTTATCAGGCTGCTCCTCAACGCCTGTGACTCGGTTATCAGGCTTCTCCTCAACGGCTGCTGTTGGGCTGCAGCTCTCCAGCTGCCGTTTCCTTTCCACATGTGTGTGTAAGTCCTGCTGCCTGTAAGATGGAAGTTCGCCTCTGAAATCTGAAAAAAAAGATGAGAAGCAGAGAGAGACACTTATAGTTAAGAATGTTCTGTGCTCTAAATGGTAGCAAGAAGGGCGCAGGAGCCGTTTTTGGACATTTCTGTTCACAGTGAAGTCTTCACTGTGAAGATTCTGCCAAGTGTCTGCACCGGTGGATGGATTTGATTATTCCAGACTGCTGGGAGGAGGAATTTCAGAAAAAAAAAAGATATTTGGCTGAATAACTTGTCACTTTAAATCTTGTGTGCATATCCCCGCTTCAAAGCCGATGTTGGCCTTCTCAGCATAAAGTGCATGGTATTTTGACATTTTCAGTGAAGCTGTTTTTAAGCCTGCCTCTCTGACTGTAGTAATCAGTGGGAAAGGGTAACGCTAATGCTAATAAAATAATGTGAGTAGATGATTAGCTCTCCTCGAATCTCCCTGAAAAATCTCGACAATAAATCAGCCTCTCCTTCATGCGTATTTATGCCTGTAATTAAGAGCACATGTAGAAATGGCAGCTGCTTCAGTAAATACGACTGATCGTTCCACTCGGCTGTCGGCTTCGAGATCGATGTGATCTCAGAAAGACGTTAATCCTCTAAAATAATGTCTTGCGTGACTAATATCAAGGCTGAAAAAGCAAAAAGCAATGTGGTGCTCATTTACACCCTAAAATTAACCTTTGTCATTCCTCATTGACAGCGCCGTCAGATAGTATTAGGACAGGGTGTTTGGAGTTGTTCACATCTATATGCACCCACATTATACTTCTTGCCCTATTTTCTTTGGGGGCTTTATATAATGATGAGTGCTGTAGTGTGTACAACATTCATCTTAGGCAAAGGTTAACAAATACATATTTTCTGCGAAGGCACCCAGACTTTCAGATAGTTTCAGTTTATTTCTCTTGGTTTTGAGATATATGTCTCAAACCAGTGAACATGGAGGGAGATTTTTGATTGTAGTGCTTACACCATCTGAAAAAAAGTTACATTATCTGTGAAAAATGTGACATTTGTGTCTGTTTTGTAACCATTCTCCTCAAGGGAACTTTACTTATGAAATCTCCTCACAGCAAAGATGGGACACTAGCATAGTGTGCTAGGGTGCTAAGGACATTCACAAAGGAAGAGACTATCATACTGTGGCTATCAAAGACCAGGGGATGTCAGTGAAAATCACTGAGATATTGTAGCAGTTACAGGGGGCGTAACTGTTGGCTGGTGGGGGATAATCACGTTTAATGAATCTAAACTCTGAGGTTAGTGATTCCTGCTGACTAGCATATGACACGGTGGTGTGAATGGAAGAGGATTACCTGTGCAACTGGAGCCTGAAATGTCCCCTAGCGACCAACTGTCAAGTACAAAGTGACATGTGGGCAGGGATTCTAGTTAAAGCATTGCTTTACAAACTGTGGGGCAGACCTCACTGATGGGACCAGAGCCTCTGAACATGGGGGGGGGTGGACCATTTGAGTGAATAGGAGTTTTGGCAGTGAATAATAAGCTACCACTAAAACTGTAGTAGTACTTAACAAATAAAAGTCAAAGGGTAAAGGATTAGTCTAGTTAGTGTTTGACATGATGTTCCATGCACAAAATGCAAACCAGGCATGAAAAGCCTAAGTTTATATGGTGTTATGGATCTCCAATGTCCAAAGCTTTTATGAAACACCTAGGACAAGAGCTGTATGGAACTGTACCTAATATCAGTCACGCATGGGGGAAAAACGACCCATCTGTTACTGAAATACTACAGAAATTGGTCTTGTAAAGTAATTGCAAAACCTCCTCCTTCTGTATGTGTGAATTCAAGAATGTATTAAGAAGTCGATCCTTCTGATTCCCTTTTAATCTCCCGTTTTTTTACTGTAACTTAAGCTACTGTGTCAGTCTGACCAAAATGTATATTTGAAGGTCAACTCTGGAAAGCTCATCTGAAGAATGTGCCATTGCCTTTCGGGAGAGGTGGAATCAAAGACATTCTCAGTGAGAAGAAAAAGTATCTTTTGGCTCCCAGTCTTCAAACTCGGCAGTCCATCATCCTGCTCCTTATTTTGAATTGTGCAAATCCCCAAGAAGAAGAGGAGAGAAATATGTTGATTCATGCTGGAGAAGAAGTTGCTGTGTCTCACAGAGGTGAAAAATCATCCCTCGCTGTGTTTTCTGAGATTATATTTTAGTCTTTCACTGGAGGGAGAGGAGACAGGATAATTATTTATCCAGCCAGGTTTCAAACAGTTACGGTGATTTACTAGGGCTGAGAGACTGGGAGCTGCATTGTTCCTTTGTTGGAGAAAACACACGCAACCATACACACACACACCAGCAGATTATTTAGAATGGACTGAATCTGTGTGTGTGGAGGGAACTAAAGGAAACAGAAAAAAGAGAGGAAGGCAGTTAGTGGACAGAAGAATTAAAGGGGGATGAGGAGCAACATTTAGCTCAGGGACAGCTAATGGAGAATAGGAGAGGAAGAGTAGCTTACATTTTTTTTCATTATCTTGGCTGAGCAGAGAAAATGATATCCTCCTGCCTGTATTGTGTGAGAATTTTTAGTTTAGTCAGGACAGGAAGTGATTTATTTGGCATATTAGATAAACAATCAAGCCATCTTTCCCCTTTCTTCATTATAAGAGTGACTTTCGCATCAAAGGATCAAACACTGTCACTAAGCGTGGCATGGCCTCTGAAATGCCTTCATGAATTGTAATTTTGTAATATATAGTGAGCTAGAATAGTGTAAAAACGATATTCATTTACATGGAATGATACATTATCTCATTGCAAACGCTGTCGTTTTCCTCTGTGTGGAGTTGTCAGCTAACTCTTGAGCAACTTAAATTTTTTTGGTTAAATGAGTTCTCCAGCAGTGCACAGCCTGCTGACTTAGTTCAATTTTGAAGTGACACCAGACATGAGTCATTTGTGAATCTTCACTCACACAGTTTTAAGGAGTTAATCAGAGCTGGTCAAATGGGTCCAGTTGGCAATTTTTCTGTTGCCAAGTAATTATTGCAAATGTACTTTTTACAGCAGGAATGCGAGCCACATGTTTAATATCCTGACAATGGTGATCTGCTTTTCCAGCTACATACAACGGCATGCCATCCTTGCATCTGTAGAAATCGAAAAGTTGTCAGATATACTGCTCAAAAAAATTAAAGCAACACTTAATAGGTTCTTAATAGGGGAAAAACATGCTTGATGTCTGAATCATATGGATTTTGGAATGTGTTAGGAACAAAATTATTTGACATTGATTTAAATGAAAATGTTCAACCAACAGAGGGCTGAATTCATAGATACACTGAAAATCAAAGTGATTTTATTCCAGCTACTCAAAATGGTACTCAGTGGTTTTCATGGCCCCCCAAGTGCTTGTATGCCTGACAACGTCAGGGGATGCTCCTAATGAGACACCAGATGTTGTCCTTAGGATTTCCTCTCACATCTGGACCATGGCATCACTGAGCTCCAGGACAGTCTGAAGTGCAACCGGTGGTGTTGGATGGACCAAAACTTAGTGTCCCAGAGGTGTTTTGTTGAATTTAGGTCAGGGGATCTCGGGGGCCAATCAGTGGTGTCACTTCCTTCATCCTCCAGGAACTGCCTGCACACTTGTACACATCAATCACTGTTGTACACCTGGAGGCACCCAGGACCCACTGCAACAATGTAGGGTCTTACAGTGGGTCCAAGGATTTCATCCCAATACCTAATGGCTGTTTTCCAGCCTGTAGAGGTCTGTGCGCCTCTACATGAAAAAGCCCCAGTGATAGCCTGGGTCCTCGGCTGAAGACAACCCAGACTATCACTGACCCATCACCATGGTGAACGATTTTAAAGGCGCCATAAAGATGCTTTAACATCTATCACATGTGCTCAGGGCTAGCCTGCTTTCATTAGTGAAGCACAGGGCAAGAGTAGTTGACCTGCCAATTCTGGCATTCTGTTGCAAATGCCACTCGGGCTCCACAGTGCCGGGCAGTGAGCACAGGGCCCACTAGAGGACGTCGGGCCCTCAGACCACCCTCATGAAGTATCTTTCTGACTGGTTAACAGTCACACCAGTGGCCAGCGGGAGGTCATTTTGTTGGGCTCTGGCAGTGCTCATCCTATTCCTCCTCGCACAAAGCATCAATCCTACTGATGGGTTAAGGACCTTCTATGGCCCTGTCCAGCTCCACTACAGTAACTATCTGTCTCCTGGAATCTCCACCATGCTCTGGAGACGGTGCTGAGAGACACAGTAAAGTATTACTAGTATAGTAATATATAAAGAAATATAAGAAGAACAGGGGCCAGAGATACTCCATACACAGAGGAGGAATTAGAGTATCATTAACCACTTTAGTAATTGTTTCAAGTGAAAAAGGTGACTAAAATGGTTTGGGAAGTTTGCTGAGGCCAAGTTATTCTTCGTCAAAGTGTTTAGACAAGTTAATAATAAGAAAAGCATTGAGCTGCGATTCAAATTAATCTCACTATCCATTGAAATTCTACAATAATATAACAATTAGCAACAGCTGTTAAACTAAAATTAAACTTTGATAGCATGTAGGGCACAATTGCAAGATAGTTAACTTTAGAGTAAGCCAAGTGCTTTTTGACATCTTCCTAACTTAGTGTAATTGATTTTGAAGTTGACTGAAAAATGTATTGCTGTTTGTTTTATTTGGTTATCCATATATAAATAAACAATAACAAAGTTTTTTAACACTGATTCAAAGCACATGGGGAAGCTCAAGAATTCTGAGTACTACATAACCACAAGCTCTACAAATATGCAGTGGTTGTTCAGATTAATAAAACTGAAATATGCCATACTTGTGCGGTTTAAGTGTTTGGTTGTTGACAAATACACATATGCCTCACATGTTTTAGAAGACGTGGTCACATTTCACTACAATCATCACATATTATTCTCCGTCTTCTGTTGGACCTGTTTATGTGTGCAGATTTTTTTCTCTGCAACACACACTTTCAGAAAAACAAATGAACACATCACTGTATGTTGGTACCAGCCACCTGTGCATTTTTAAACACACACACACACACACACACACACACACACACACACACACACACACACACACACACACACACACACACATCGTGGTTGTTACAGCTGTTGAGATCAGGTTGCAGAGTATCGTGCATACTGACTCCAGGTGGGGTACAGTAATGTGTGTCCCAACATAACTGCAACAATACCCTCCTGCAAACACGCACACGCGTGTACACAGACATTCTGGGCCCATATGCGCACATTGCATGTCTTTGCTTTCACTTTCTCTACAAACTACATTCACACACACCCCAACGACAGCCAAACCTCCCTGCTGTCTGGAGTGTGCAATCACACACGCGATCAAGAGGTCAAAGGTTATTTGAGGGAGAGTGCCAGCTGAGAGGCCAGCAGTGACACAGACCTCATGAATTTCATGAGAGCAAGTTTGCTAATACAGTGTTACATCCCCACATCAAGCGGTACTTTTTTTTTTATATTAGCAAAAGTGCCTTTAACCTTTTTTTTTTTTTTCTTTTTTTTTAAAATCGTTTTCCCTGGATTTGCACTGAACAGACTGTCATACCGAAAGCCTCTGCCGGCTGTAACCCAGTCCATGCTTTATAATTCAGGCATTAGTGTATCTCTTCACACTGGACCCAGAAGCAACAGCAAGAATATGAAAGTGACATTGAAGCCTATGTGGATCACCTTTCACCCCTCTCTTGACTCTCCTGAGCAGTGCCCCAGGCTTTTGGGAGCACCGAAACCCTATCGCAGGGCCGTTGTTTTGGGGACAATGACTCCTAGTTAAGTACGGAGCAAAAGGTGTACAGTATCTCACGTATGTGCCCCGTGGTGCCTGTTACACGCCTGGAAGACATGTTCACAAAATGGCTTGAAAGATGTAGAACATCTTGCCAACACCATAAATCTTCTAAAAGATGAATGTAATAAAAAGGTGAAAGTGTTGCTTTGAACTTAGTATTAATAAGGTCATTGATTAATAACACTTTTATTGATACTGACGTTTGATTGTGGAAATAGTAAGGTGCTCTTTGCAGAGTTCCTCTTAGGTTCTTTCACTTTTTTCTTTTCTTTTTTTTTTTTTTTGACTGTCAGTTGTTGAAATTGCACTTCTTCTAACTGTTATTGAATGAAACAATATTTAATTTAGGTCTCTATCAAACTTAAAGGGAAACGTCAACCTCTTGCAGAACCTGTTTGACTCTGTGGCAAACTCTGTCTCTATGCCAAGAAACAGCCAAGGATAACAGCAGCGGTGCTTCAAACGAAGCTTGTCAAAACAGTCTTTCCACTGTCCAATTTCATTGCTTTGATCTTTCAAAATAATTTAGCAGAGGCAGAGGAATGCCTCCGAGACCCTTTCTGCTCTATCACCCAACGGCCTATTCCACTTCAACAAACACCTAAAGTCCTGTTTGTTTGCTCTGAAAATAATCAGCCTGGGGCCTGTTTTTTGAGCTGCATGGTGTAATCTCTGTAGTGATCGTGACATCTCCATCTGCTGTAGTTTTAGGGAAGTCGGTAGAGTTTTGGCCGATTCATATATGCTCAGTGTGATTGATGTTCTGTTTGGAGTTGTGATCAATTATATGAGAAGGGTAGACTTTGTGAAGGTGTTCTTACGCATACACGTCAACAGATGAAAAACAGACTTCCATCTTGTTTGAAGAAGAGGAGGTGTTTCTCTTGCCTCAGCGCTCTGATTCTTACAGTGGCCTACGTGTCTACTGTCCTACGTGTCCGTGTACTTATCCAAGTCTAAATCAATTTCAGTCGCAAACTGTCATTTCTGAAAATTTTTCCTCTTTAAAGCCTCATAATTCCATGCATATCAGCTGGCGTCACCACCTACCAGCTGTGGACTTAACAAAAAAACAGCCAATCTTTCTGCCAGCTTTCAATTTCCTCCACATTTTTGCTGGTTTTGACTTAGCCATTGTCTCTCTAATTGCAACCACTGGCCTTGGGGATATTTAATTTAACCAAGGTTTGTTGCAGCATGCTTGTAAGTCAGCCAGGTTTTTCTGCTTTCTTTGCCTTCCTCTCCGTGAGGTCCTGTTTATCTCTGTTTAAGTAACATCACTGAAATTGAACAAAAAACCTTCAGATTTATTACTTCACCATTGTTCTCCCGAGTTTCAAAGCTTAACACTAAACAAATGATGAAGCAAATTTCACACAAACCACAAATAACGACCCAAGCTTACTCTAGGTAAAAGCAGAAAACGATAATGAGCCTGTAAGTGATTAGCAGTTTTGGAGGCAGCCAATTAAATTTTTGCTCTTTTATGCACAATAAATGGTCGCTACCAAAGTCATGAACATTTCTGTGTGGCATTAAGTGGTAGACGTTAACTGTTAGGACTGTACACACCGAGGCACTGAGACTGTCTACAAGTTTCAGCAATCGTTCTACTTGTACGGCCTCCCCGCTTTTGTGACTACAAAGAAAAGGTTGTCAACCACTGAAGTTGAGAAAACAACAGAAAGCAGAGGTCTGGTCAAGCAGCCAGGTCAAGGACCTTAAGAGCCACAAGAGGCCCGCCACTCTCTGGGTCATTAATAATTAATGAAACCTGAGGCTAGGACAGAAGGCCATGACTAAACACAAGAGTCCGAACAGCGAGAGCAGCGCTGGGCTGTAAGAGGAGGGGGTGGTTATTGAAAGAGAAAAGACCCTGAATCCAACTCTGGCTTCAGTCCGTGCTTTCACTGTATGCTCCAGAGGCTCCAGACACAACAATGTGAACAACCCAGCAGCATTTGCAAACTAAGAGACTAAGAGATTTTGGTTCTAAACTCATGAGGACACAGAAATACAGGAGGAGGGTGGAGAAAGCGAGAAAAGGTGGGGTTTCCCAGTTGGAGGGAGAAAAAGCAGCACATGGAATGAAAAACAGCATGAATATCTCCTTGCTGTTTCCCATGAAATCTTCCAGTCCTCAAACCTCTGTTCAACAAAGCATGTACTTGCCCTAGAGGTACTATCACACTGAGACCTCCATTACGAGCTCGGTTTGATGAAAGAGTAGCTAAGAGTGGGCTTAGGAGGTTTGGCTCCTGACCCTCCCCCAACTGAACAGATATGAAATAAGATAGCTCAACATGATATTATATAACAAGTCGTTTTTAGGATCTGTTTGGACAAAGAGATCATATCTCGCTTAAAAGTACATTGTTTTATTTTTCTGGTAATCAGATTTTCATGGTTATGCCATAATTTTCATTCTTATCCAAGTTTACTGATTTTAATTATATGTTCCATATCGGATGTTTTTCATCGTTGAACATGACCACACTGGTGGTTGACATTTCTTGGCTACATCATATATCCTATCAGTATCATGTCTATAACCACAACAAAAAGTACTTTCTCCACTATTATGTCCATGTATATTATTATTTTTGTGGCACGCTAGAGGAAATTTTCTCCCACTGACTCCTGTGGTTTCTTTGCAGACTTCATCAGATGACTGCGACCCCCATGAAGGAATACACGAAGGAAAAGAGAGCACGTATCGCCTACAGGTGACCCAGTTTTTCCAGAGGTTAGAATACTGGCACAAAGACTTGACAAACACCTTGGTGACCTCAATTACTGTGGTGCCAGTCCACGGTCGTGCTGTGGTATACCTAGGGACTGCTGATGGACGTCAAATACAGGTAAAGAAGTCACCAGCAGTGTTTTAATTTGCCTGTAAAATGCATGCAATGTATTCTACAGGCCTGCATGCATAATCTTAAAGCAGTTTCCCTATCTCATTGTTCATGTAAATGTGCCAGGAAGTTGATCTATGTCGGGTGAAAGTGTCCTGCAGGAGACACAATAGAGAAAACAACTCCAGGTGCCGTAACTAGAAGCAGGTTAGGGGAAACTATGAGCAAGCTCCAGAATCTTCCAGTTTGCACAGTTTGCTTACCTTTGAACTATGCTCAGTGAGCTTTCAAAGAACTCATCTGTCATCTGAGCAAATACAGTCCCTATTTAGGCTATTAGTGTTCAGACCAGCAGTAGATACCACACCTCTGGCCATTTTTTAAGGATGTTATTGGTTATTGGTAGAATTTCAAGGTTCCCAGTTCATTAATTTAATTTTCTTAAAGGATATGTGATTTGAGTTATAGAGCCAGAGGTTTTTAAGCCAGAAATGGCCGTGCCTGAACAGCAGGGCTAAGCTATCAGCTAATGCTGGCTACACTGGTTAGCAAGTAGTTTCCACAATCTCCATGTTACACATATTCTGGAAAATTAGTAAAATATAAAATATAAATTACTTAATACTAGACTGTGACCTAACAAACTAAAAGCTGAAACTTTCTCTGAGAATTCAGAGGATTATGTTAAAAATACTTTCAAAATTATACCTTATAAGCACAGCTAGCAGCAATAAAAACACAAAAAAAGCCCCACAAAAGCAACAGTACTTTTGTGGCTACACATCTCAAAGAGGTCGCTGCCCTGGTAATGCATACAGTAACTTTAAGCCTTGATAGAAAAGTACAAAAAAATAAGTTTAAAAAAAATCACATTTAAGACTAATAAATACCACATGCAGTCATTTAGTAGTATTTAATTCCAATGCACCTGAAGTTCAAATGAAGATTTGGCCTGTAAGAGGTACTTTAGCTAATTAGAGGCATGCAAGGGCGGATTATCAAGGTAAAACATAACATTTTGGCTTTCAGCTTAATTAAGTCAATATGACAAGCCTGTGTAGCTGCATCTTGGACTGTGACTCACCATCTGCAGCTACTTTCATTTTTCTTGTGGTGTTGAAGTCATTTACTCGGACAATAAAACTATGCATGCAAGGGTTGCAGCTGAAAATACAGCAAGTGCAGCAAGTGGCATTGCATTGGTGTGTCTGTAAAAAATAATAAAAACAGCAACAAAAAACTGTGGCAAATGGAATGAAACGCATAAAGTAAACGCTAAATTACCTCACGTGTTTTTGAAACACAAGAATGAAAAGACGCATGGAAAAAAACAGCAAGAAAGATGTGGAAAAAAACAGCAAGAAAGATGTGGAAAAAAGGGCTGACAGCTGCACGGAAAGGCAGAGCAGGATGGAGGAAGGGTAGAGACGATGGTAGTGGGGTGTGAGGGGGGTTTACAAGTCGAACGACACGTTGATGGTGAACGGCGGGTTTCACTGACACGTTCTCTCACACGCCACATTTCTAGTCCCTGAGCGTCCCGTGCAGCTGTTGCTATGCGTTTCTGTACCGTCAAACACCACCGCTCCAGCCCCTCCTTCACTTCTGTTTTTGCTTTTTTGTGGCTGCCTGAATTGGATGTGGTTCATTGTTTTAGCTAAAAGTCTGAAGAGGAGACCAGCTGTAATGCACTGCAAAGCTCGCCATTTCATTTGTTATTGCGTACAAATATCTTTTTCTAAAAACAGACCAAAAGAGGGACATTAAAGTCAACAATGAGGAGGGAAAGACGCTGATCAGGAATAGTGGTTAAAAGATATTTCCAAGACATGAAAGCCAAGTGAACAAAGAAAATTTAGTGAAAATCATTAGGAAGATATTGTAAGATCATAAAAAAATGATGAGTAAACCTTTTGCTTTTCGGATTGATCCTCTCTCGTTCATGCTTTTATCTATTTTTAACCCGTGGAGTACAACAGTCTTGCTTGCTGTGGATTAAAAATTTCCATCAATCAATTTTTTAGCAGAAGAAGCACCTTCCCTATAAAAAGCCGAGGGAAACTCTGGTTTTCTATTCACAAAGGTGAGAAATGTAAACATTGCTTGTGAATTTAGATGCACTTCATTCTGACACATAAACTGCTTCAAAGCTATTTCAGTTACTCCTTTCTCACAAGGGGTCACAAAATCAGGTATCTCAGATGTTATTCCTAACAAAACCACAAAAGGTTGTCTTGATGCATTCTCAATCATCCAGGTAAGTAAATCTCCAAAGGCTGAGTCTGTTCATCTGGACGTAGCGTTTTCAGTGGGAGAAACGTTTCGTCACTCATCCAAGTGACTTCTTCATTGTCAGCTGACTGCAGGTTTCCCCAATCCTATAAACAGTACATTTGCATAATGGCTGAAACCAGCACACTGAACAATGGGCTGGGAGGTTGTCTCCATCTGGAACCAAACCACTGTAGTCCCACTCCACATTTTATCTAATCTAACCACTTTGTGTTTACCATGAAAGTTTTGTAGGGTCATTGGCTCATTAGCTTTTCTTGTCCTAAATTGGGAAGGCATACATTTGAACTGATGACCTTCTAGCCACCTGCTCAGTCTCAGCCCAAGCTATGCAACAACAAGAAGCTGTGAGAGGTGGTCGTCTTTGCTATAGCAGTTCATTTCATTGTTAGTGCGGTAGAAAGAATATGTCAACTTTTCATGTATTTCAGTTTCCTGGTTGTTCCCAATGGACAAGGTGAGAGGGAACATAGGGTAGAGGCAGTGAAAGAAAAAGAGCGTTGTTCACCCCGATGGACTTCATTCTGGCTCAGGAAGTGTTTCCCTCGACTTCAGTTAGGCCACTGTGGGAATAACACAGTAGCTGTGTTTATAGGCCAAATTTCCCCCCTGCCTGCTTAATACAATAAGCTGTAATTTACACCGCCATTCCCTCCAGAGAGATTCCTCTTGTATGGCCTTGTCCCCAGAGGAAAGCTACTTATTATATTCAATGTTACAAAGCTAATGTTGATCATGAGGCCCAAACAGTGGGAAGAATGATGCAGGAAAACCAGACATTTCTGAGGGTGAGGGTGAGGGCAAGCCGTGTATCAGCCAACCAACAAAATCACATTTAAAATTTACAATGCACAGAACTGTAGGGATTTACGGGACACTGACCCACACAAATGGACAGAAGTGGAGACTGATTTACTGATTTATTCATGTTTCTGTTTTCTCGTTTTGCAGTAACTTCTCATTGAGGGACTCTTACCAAACTCAAATGAGGCAACAAAGTATGGTTAGCCAGTCATTACATGTCAGGTCCAGATTGATAGAGCTAACAGTGTTTCTATGTGACTGCTTCAACTGAAGCGGGTCTGAATATCAACAGTGTAAATGCAAAGCATCAATTAACTTACAAGAAGCAGAAGAAACTGTGTAATAGTGCATTGTGTAACTTTTTTTGTACAGAACCAGAAATCACAGATATAACGCAGCCCTTGCTCCTGCAGGGCCCTGTCAATGTGTTGGGGGATATGCTGCATATGATTTGTTGCGTTTCCAATACCACAACTCTCTTTTTTGAGTATAAATAGCGTTGCAGTGTTGATATGGAAAAATATGTGTGTGGGTGGGTGAGTGAGTGTATTATTTAAAAGGTTTAATGGCACTGGTGTAACCGCACACCCTATTAGAGACCCTGTTCTGTGCAGCTTGCTGCAAGGTCTGTAATTGCAGCATAACCGCAAGTGATGAATGGTGTTCCAGGTGTGTTGGGTGTGTGTGCACGTGTGTGGGGAAATTGATGTGCTTCCAATCATTACTTGAAGCTCTGTTGATATTCGATGACATGTGGTCATGTATTGCATGTAAGTAAAGTAAATTGTACTTTTTGTGTATTGATAGCAATGTGTTTGAAATGAAATAGTTAATGTGTTACTGCAAGCGTCAAGCTAACTGATTGTCAAAAGTGTCAAAAGCATTCATTCTATCCATCCATCACCTTTTGGAAGTTATGGCCACAGCACCTGAAAGCACTGGAAGGATCTGTAAAATCCCCTGGCTTCCCAAGTTTGGAAAACTGTGCATTCACAGCAGTGGGGTGTCATACACTGACTGGCCACTTTATTAGTTACATGGTATGTTCATATCTAATCAGCCAGTCACATTTCAGCAACCCGTTACGTTTATTTCACTTCAAGTCAGGCAAACAGTTGCCTAAAGGTGCTTTATATTGTAAGGTGAAGCTACGATAACACAGAGAAAACCCCAACAATCAGATGACCCCCTATATGCATATTGGCGACAGTGGGGAGGAAAAACTCACTTTTTACAGGAAGAAAGCTCCAGCAGAACCAGCCTCAGGGAAGGGCAGTTGGGGGCGAGGAGAGGAAGGCAGGACAAAAGACATGCTGTGGAAGAGAGGTAGAGATTAATAATAACTAATGATTAAATGTAGAGAGGTGTGTATATACAGACTGCTTTGAGCTGATAGTAACAGTGACTCAAATAAATAACTACTCATTACAAGGAGTGCAGAAGATCATCTCTGAACGCGCAGCCTGTCAAACTTTGTAGCAGATGGGCTACAGCAGCAGAAGATACCAGGCGCCACTCCTGTCAGCTAAGAACACAAAACTGAGGCTACAGTTGACACAGGTTCAGCAAAACGGATAATAGAAGACTGAAAAATGTTGCCTTGTTTGATGGGTCTCTTATGTTATCAGGTTGGTAGGGTCAGGATTTGACATAAACAATATGAGAGCATGGATCCATCTTGCTTGTATCACCAGTTATTGGTGATATTCATGGTGGTATAAAGGCGGCAGACTTTGGCCCCCTTATTACTAAGTGAGTATTTTTCAAATACCACTGCCAACCCAAGTATGTAGATATTGTGATGGGCTGCTTCTAGCAGAACTGTGTCACAAAGCTCAAGCATTGGTCAAACTGGTTACTTTAACATGGCAGTGAGTTCACTGTACTCACAGTGGTCTTTACCGTCACCAG
Organism: Oreochromis niloticus; assembly: GCF_001858045.2. Lineage (NCBI taxonomy): Eukaryota > Metazoa > Chordata > Actinopteri > Cichliformes > Cichlidae > Oreochromis > Oreochromis niloticus. Next base: position 41,307,542 of record NC_031972.2, on the reverse strand, counting down.
ATCTCAACCCAACAGAATACCTTTGGGATGTGCTGGGACAGAAGATTTGTCTCTCGGATGTGCTGCCGACAAATCTGCCAAATCTACAAAATCCCTGAGGAATGTTAAGAGCAGAAAAAAGTGCCTTGGTACAAAGGCAGGGTACATGAAGTACTGCCAGACTGTCAAAATGTGGCAAGAACACAAATCTGAGACAGTTCCTGAAAAGTCATATTTAGATCAAAAGGTCACTAAAGTTTTTGAAGAGATGAAAAAAAATGGCAACTTCAGTATGAGGACACCATGTTTTGTCAGAGTCCAGCTGTTGTAAGCAAACTTCCTGCTCCATTCACGGATTTCTATGGTTTCATTACAGTGTCTTTGTTAGTGTTTGAATACACATAAATCATGTTAATGAGAAACCTTTGGAGTTAATTTAAGACTCTTTTGTGGATATTGTGTTTTGCATAGGCTTAGTGAAACGGGTGCTCGGCTGTTTTGTTTACTAAATAATGTTCCAGACACGCAGCTCTTAGAGAAAATATCAACATGTATATTGGTGTTTGTTGGGCTGTTTTTTGTTTTTTTTCAACTGAAACAATCAACTGGGGAAATGTAGCATTCCATTTATTTTAACACACAGGTTGTTGGTAATTATATTGCAAAATGCTATAAATAATTGTCCAGCCATTTAGATTTTCTGAAATTAGCTAAAAACATTTATATTGAGTCCATTTCCATTGGTATACTAGGTTAAGACAGATTATAATTGCCATTGGTTACACATGTGAAGTTCTTGTTTTGAAAATTTAGAGTATACATAGAGTGTGTGTGTGTCAACTCTGCTTTGCACAATAGATCTTTTAAAGTAAGCCAAAATCAAATGAAGAATTACCTCAGGAAAGATGACACATTCTGGATCGTTTTCCTTCATGTCAATAAAAAGTTATTGCTGTCCTCCAGCGTTACTATTGTTCATATAATGTTTCCCAAGTTTCCCCTGTTATGAATAAATATAGCAATAATGAAAAACAGAGGTGACAGAAGGAAAAGAACCCCACCTCCACCTTCTTATCAGGTGTGCTGATCTGACCTTAGTGCTGATTGCTTAAAAATGGGGGTTGGGTGGTGGTGGGAGGTGTGTGTTTGGTGCTAACGCAATGTATTGTACATTTGTTTAAAAACAAAGAGAGAACTGTTTAATACAAGTCCTGTTTCTATCTTCTCTTAGAAAGTAGTACTCCATTTAGCCTGGAGAAATAGTTTGCTGCTTTATAAGAAAGCCCTCCGCAAAGCCAGAACATCTTACTATTCGTCACTGATTGAAGAAAATAAGAACAACCCCAGGTTTCTCTTCAGCACTGTAGCCAGGCTGACAAAAAGTCAGAGCTCTACTGAGCCAACAATCCCTTTAACGTTAACTAGTAATGACTTCATGAACTTCTTCACAAATAAAATTTTTATCATTAGAGAAAAAATTACCAATAATCATCCCACAGATGTAATATTATCTACAGCTATTTTTAGTACCATCGGTGTTAAGTTAGACTCTTTTTCTCCAATTGATCTTTCTGAGTTAACTTCAATAATTAATTCCTCCAAACCATCAACGTGTCTTTTAGACCCCATTCCTACAAAACTGCTCAAAGAAGTCCTGCCATTAATTAATTCTTTGATCTTAAATATGATCAACCTCTCTCTAATAATCGGCTATGTACCACAGGCCTTCAAGGTGGCTGTAGTTAAACCTTTACTTAAAAAGCCATCTCTAGACCCAGCTGTCTTAGCTAATTATAGGCCAATCTCCAACCTTCCTTTCATATCAAAATTCCTTGAAAGAGTAGTTGTCAAACAGCTAACAGATCATCTGCAGAGGAATGGCTTATTTGAAGAGTTTCAGTCAGGTTTCAGAGCTCATCACAGCACAGAAACAGCTTTAGTGAAGGTTACAAATGATCTTCTTATGGCCTCTGACAGTAGACTCATCTCTGTGCTTGTCCTGCTAGACCTCAGTGCTGCGTTTGATACTGTTGACCATAATATCCTATTAGAGCGATTAGAACATGCTGTAGGTATTACAGGTACTGCACTGCAGTGGTTTGTATCATATCTATCTAATAGACTCCAATTTGTTCAAGTAAATGGAGAGTCCTCTTCACACACTAAGGTTAAATATGGTGTTCCACAGGGTTCAGTGCTAGGACCAATTCTATTTACATTATACATGCTTCCCTTAGGCAGCATCATTAGAAGACATAGCATAAATTTTCACTGCTATGCAGATGACACGCAGCTCTATCTATCCATGAAGCCAGGTAACACACACCAATTAGTGAAACTGCAGGAATGTCTTAAAGACATAAAGACCTAGATGGCCGCTAACTTTCTGCTTCTTAATTCAGATAAAACTGAGGTTATTGTACTCGGCCCTGAAAATCTTAGAACTATGGTATCTAAGCAGATTCTTACTCTGGATGGCATTACCTCGGCCTCCAGTAACACTGTGAGGAACCTTGGAGTCATTTTTGACCAGGACATGTCCTTCAACGCACATATTAAACAAATATGTAAGACTGCTTTCTTCCATTTGCGCAACATCTCTAAAATTAGAAATATCCTGTCTCAGAGTGATGCTGAAAAACTAGTTCATGCATTTATTACTTCCAGGCTGGACTACTGTAATTCTTTATTATCAGGATGTCCTAAAAACTCACTGAAAAGCCTTCAGCTGATCCAAAATGCTGCAGCAAGGGTACTGACAGGGACTAGAAAGAGAGAGCATATTTCTCCTGTTTTGGCTTCCCTTCATTGGCTTCCTGTTAAATCCAGAATTGAATTCAAAATCCTGCTCCTCACATACAAAGTCTTAAATAATCAGGCCCCATCTTATCTTAATGACCTTGTAGTACCATATCACCCCATTAGAGCACTTCGCTCTCGCTCTGCAGGCTTACTTGTTGTTCCTAGAGTATTTAAAAGTAGAATGGGAGGCAGAGCCTTCAGTTTTCAGGCCCCTCTTCTGTGGAACCAGCTTCCAGTTTGGATTCGGGAGACAGACACTATCTCTACTTTCAAGATTAGGCTTAAAACTTTCCTTTTTGCTAAAGCATATAGTTAGGGCTGGACCAGGTGACCCTGAATCCTCCCTTAGTTATGCTGCAATAGACGTAGGCTGCCGGGGATTCCCATGATGCATTGAGTTTTTCCCTTCCACTCACCTTTCTCACTCACTATGTGTTAATAGACCTCTCTGCATCGAATCATATCTGTTATTAATCTCTGTCTCTCTTCCACAGCATGTCTTTATCCTGTTTTCCTTCTTCACCCCAACCGGTCGCAGCAGATGGCCGCCCCTCCCTGAGCCTGGTTCTGCCGGAGGTTTCTTCCTGTTAAAAGGGAGTTTTTCCTTCCCACTGTCGCCAAAGTGCTTGCTCATAGGGGGTCATATGATTGTTGGGCTTTTCTCTGTATTTATTATTGTGCTATCTACTGTACAATATAAAGCGCCTTGAGGCGACTTTTGTTGTGATTTGGCGCTGTATAAATAAAATTGAATTGAATTGAATTGAAATTGAATTGAATTACTCTTGTTACTAGACCATTTCGAATGGTGTCAGGCTACATTTTTGTTTGATAATCGTCTCCGGGTGGCGCTTCTTCTTCTGTTACATGTTGCAGTCAGTTTCAGCTTATATAAGCAGTACCAGAGTTGGGACTATGATGATGATGTTATACGGACGTGAACAAATTGGTCGGTACCATCCCTTAAAATCACTTATAACTGGCATCTTGTGTTGCTTATTCCATATTTAACACATATCTGACTTTATTTTTGATTTCTGATTCAGTGAAATATTTGATACAATTAAAGAAATGAAAACACGCGATATCTGTACTTCACAATGAAACGTCTGCATTTGCGAACAGGTAGTCTGGCATGTGATCTAGTTTCCTTTGCTCCTTCCTGAGCAAACTACTCAAGCGCTCTCAGGTTTGAAGGATGGTGTCTCCACACTGCAATTTTCAGCTCTTCCCATGGATGTTCAATAGAAGATTAAGATCTGGGCTCATGGAGGGCCATTTAAGAGTAGTCCAGTGTTTATTTTCCAGCTATTCTTGAGTGCTTTTAGCTTTCTGTTTTGGGTCCTTATCCTGTTTTAGGACCCACAACCTGCAACTGGGGCTAAGCTTTCTGACGCTCCATGTTCACAGTAGGTACACTAGGTGTCCTTTGTTAAAGCTGACAGAAGGAAATCACCAGGTTTACCTCACTCCAAAGGAATTTGGGGTTTGTCAACATGCATTTTGGCTCATTCCAGTTTCGCATTTTTGTATTTTTCCGTCAGTAGCGGAGCCCACTTGGTTCTTCTTCCATGGAGCCCGTTATTGTTTAACATGCAAAGGATGGTGCGATCAGATAGGGACATGATTTTGAATGGTTTTTTTGACTCTTCTTCTACCATCCACACTATCCTTCTTATGAACCTGGGTTGTAATTCTCCTTCCATACACATCCTGGAAGGTTGGCTTATATTTTGTAAGAAAATTGGCAACCGTGGTCACAGGAACACAAAACCTCTGGAGATAGTCTTAACCTTTACTATCTATAATCTTCTGGCGGAGCTCTGCAGACAGCTGTCTCCTTTGCTTTCTCTGGTTAATGTTCAGTATGTTGCATACAGTGATACCTGATTAAGCAACAGGCAATATAAGCTGAATGACTGATTAAAAGCTCAAAGACACCTGTGATGATAATTAAGGTTGAAAACGTTGTTTGGTACTTTATTAGATTATTATTGTAGAGTCTTTGCCTTACAATATAAAACACATTGAGGTGACTATTATTGCGATTTGGTACTATAAAGATAAAATTGAATTGAATTAAACTTTGTTTAAAACATGAATATTATGCCAGGATTAGTAGTTGCTTTATGGGTACCAACAAATATGGCCATACTATTTTAGCACTCCTTTATAAAATATTTTTACTCTAATATTAATATTTTTACTCTGTCACAGGCATGTAAGTATATGTCAGACATCGGTATTAACTGAAGCCCCTTTAGGATAACTGCAGTGATGTTTCCCTCTTTCAGGTGTTGCTCTCCCGATTTGCCTCTCCCCATGTCAACATCCACCTGGACTCCAGACCTGTCACCACCAGTGTAGCACTGCTCGATGCTGACCGTTCAGATGGAGCCATTCTGATGGCCACAGGAAACAAGGTAAACCACTAATTATGGAATGCACCTGTGCGTTTTTTGTTTGTTTGTGCCTGTAGGTTTTTTGTTTGTTTTTATATTAAGTTCTTTTGTTCTGAATTCTGCCCACCTAGATCACTAAGGTCCCTTTAATTGGCCCAGGCTGTGGTCAGCTGACCACATGCATTTCGTGTTTGTTGTCGTCAAGAGTGACCGAATGTGGCTGGTGTGATGGACGCTGTACAAGAGCAAGCGAGTGCACCTCCTCCATCTGGACCCAGGACTACTGCACACCTGAGATCACCAAGGTAACTACAGTACACAAAGGTTGTGCATGTTTCGTGTGTTCATCATTAGCCACAGGCATGATTTGGTCATCCAAAATGAGCACTATTAAAGCTTATTTATATTTCAGTTTTTAAGTTTCTTCTATATGTTCTTCAGTGGTTCTGGAATAAAAAGCAAACTTAAGGAACTTCTCCCAACTCTGTTTCCTGAGCCATGTATCATACAATCACACCATGCTGTGTTCATACCTTACTTAGACTGTCTCTTACTCTTCTCCTGCCAAATACTGTTCATGTAACCTGTCTGTTAAGCCTTTCATCTGCATGTGTTTGCACTGTATTTGTATAGTACTTACGAAGGTTAAGGTGCTTCCTGAGAGGCAGACGTTTTACAGCTGCACTGAACTGCTAAACTCTGCTCTGGCATTGTCAGACTCAACTAAGCTCAGCTGGCTCAGCTGGATTCCATTCTCTCTGACTTTAATGCTACACTCCATGCTGCTACTCTGCCTTCATTTAAACACGCACACACACACAAAAATGGCAGCTGACCTCCATTGCCCTAAATGTACCTCTAAAAGCACCTTTTGTGCTTGAAGGTCTTTTACAAGACTCGGCCTCAATACAGAAAAGCTGAGTGGATGTTTCTTGCACAGCAGTCGTTGCCTGGTTGTTACCTTCTGAGGGTTCTTACTTACTCTTCTGCATCATGTGCTCAAAGTGTTTTTGTTCTAAGAAGGAAACCAGTTAGTTGAAAAAGCTTGGTATTGAGTGGTTTTTAGAAATGGACAAAATTAAGTTCAGAATTCAACTGCACAAGTCTTTACTTTCGAAATCTCATCTCAGAACATCTTTATAGCATTGCAGATGTCTGTTAAGTCCAGGGTCCATATCTCAATTTTATGGGAAGAAAAATGTCAAAGGGATTGTTTAAAATATGTTCTTTGTGAATGCATTAGGTTAGTCCAGCCTCTGGACCAATACGAGGCTCTACTGTAGTGACGATTTGTGGCAAGAACTTTGGCTTCGACAAGACAGAGAACTTCAAGGCTTCCATGGTAACCGTGGAGGTGGCAGGGGCTTCCTGTAAACTGTCCAGGCAAGAAAACTCCAACAGGTATGCTTGTGTTTTGGTAAAGAGTGTTTTTTGGGGATGGGAGGGTTAATAAATGTTGTGCATGTGTTTTGTGCAAGTTGCACTGGCCTGCTGTGATGTATTCAGACAGCTCTGGTTCTACACAGTATCTGAACAGCCACCTTTTAGAGGAAAAGAGAGAGGCAGAGTGTATGTTAAGTGGTGAGTGTTTATGAAACAAAGGGACCAGTACACTGGTGTCCTATAGGGGGAGAGCACATTTAATAGGGGTTATTGTGTTGAAGGAAGAATGTTAAGAAGCCCCAAACACCCCCACCCCTAACTCTTTTGCAGCCTGCAACATTCAACACATGACTCCCTTAACTGAAAAATTGCTGGGAAAAATCGCTGAATGCAGACTTTCCGCTCTCCCAAATCCACTGGGGCCATGTCCCATTCAGAAGAACCCTTTTGCTACAAACAACCTCATTACAAATTGGGGGGAAAATAAAAACACTGCCCACACAATCCCATGAAAATTGTGTCTTTGTGCATTCCTGCAGGGCAGTGGATGTTCATTGAATTAAGCTAAATGCCGGCTGGCTTGGCAGGGTATAATGCCTGATCTATGTGTTGTTTGGGGGGGGTTGGCTATAGGTGGACTGAGATGCACTGTTCCCCGGTGTTTAATGGGAACTTCACCCCATCAGGAGACGTTGTGAAGGTCACCAGTGGCCAAAATGTGACCATGTTCAAGGGTTTCAATTTTGTGGTAAGAATACCTTTTCCCTTCTTTTTGGTATCACTGTTTTGAAAATCTCAGTACTTCACAACTGATTCTTGACATGTAAAAATGGAACATGGTGATATCACATGTTACCAAGTGTATTTGATGACGGTAAAGCTGCTGTTTAAAACTGTTTAGGATGATTTGTAATTCTTTGGTTCTTACGATTCTTAGAGTCAGTTTCAAAAACTATATATTTTTTACCCACAGAGTGGGTCACAAGCTTTATACATACCTGTTATTAAAATGCATCTTGGGCTACAGCCTTGTGCAAAACAAATGGATAGTAATAACTTTGGGCTTATGAACTGGTGCATCACTGCTAAATTTCCCTGGAGTGACAAATGTCAGACAAGTAAGCAGTCCTAAAATATCAACTGAACTTCTTGTACACTGCTAGAAAGTTAACTTGCTCTCAAGTTTTCCAAACCGCCTCAGAATGCCATCACTGATGATCGCATGAACAAGCTCTTGATATATTGAAAAAAATAATTTATATAATTTTAATATTACTCATATTCACGATAAATAAATTCATATGTAAGGTAGAGACCCAACAGTAATACAAAGAAACTCCAACAATCAGACGACTATGACTGAGCACTTGGCAACAGTGGGAAGGAAAAACTCTCTTTTAACAGGAAGAAACCTCCAGCAGACTCAGGCTCAGGGAGGGCATCTGTTTGCTGCGACTGGTTGGGGCTGAGGGGAAGGAGACAGGACAAAAAACACACTGTGGACACAGAGAAATGAATAATAACTAATGATTAAATGCACAAATGTACAAACGCATGGCGAGTGAAAAGATCTGAGAGAAAAAGGTACTCAGTTCAACATGGGAAGCCCCCAGCAGCCTAGGCCTATTGCTGCGTAACTAAGGGAGGATTCAGGGCCACCCGAGCCAGGCCTAACTTATAGGCTTTATCAAAAAGGAAAGTTTTAAGCCTAATTGTAAAAGTAGCAATGTCAAAATCCTGAGCCCAAACTCAGAGCTCCTCTTTCAACATGATATATGATAATATGGAGAATAACCCAACTCTTGTAAATATTTAGTTTACCCTCCATCATTAATAACACCATTTAGGTGATATTGCAGCACCATGGAAATGAAAGAGGATCTGACAGCTAGATATATTTGAAAATCTGATATCGTGAGCACTAAAATCTCCATGTGTTCTTCATAAATCCTGGGTACGTTCATACCTTTACTTAGTAGTCCAGTAGTGATCATACCACATGTTAATGTTAATGTTAATTCCAGATAAACAAAAAGTTGGTGGTTGTCTCCTTCTCTACCTGTAGGACCCTGTGATCAGGGACATCTTCCCAACATTTGGGCCAAAGTCAGGAAACACCATGCTGACCATTACAGGAGCAAACCTGGATACAGGAAGCAAGCGAGAGGTGACAATAGGGAAGGGTATCTGCAACGTTCAGAGGTACGATCACTCTTTTTATTTAATCCTGCCTTTGGTTTCTGTTTGGCTTAAACAGATATATTGTCTGTATGGATAATTTCATGTTATCTTTTTTAGTTGTGGGCTTTTGGGGAGTTTTTTGTTTGTTTGTTTGTTTCATGTCATCATAAAAGAATATACAATAAGTGTTTATTGTGCCTTAGCATTACTTTAATTTTAGGGAGACTTTTTGCATTTAATTTTATTAGCCTTTCTGCAAAGGCTAGTAAAATTAAATTATGTGTTTTTCAGTTTTTCATTATCTCTTGTTTTTCTTGCTCTTGTCATCATTCTATACCTTTTTCTGCTCTACAAGCAGAATTACCTGCAGGACCAATGAGAAAAATGCATGAATAGCCTCTTGGACAATGCTTACCATTGTACATACTTAAAAAAAACAATACATCATTTGTTTTTACTCACTCACCCTGACCTCATCTTTATCGCCACCATCAGCTGGTCCTCCAAAAAGGTGACCTGTAAGACGCCACCATATGCTGCTCTCTCAAGCCAAACTGTGAAGCTGACAGTGGATTCGGTGGAGCGCCGCGCCCCTATGCAGTTCACCTACAACCAAGACCCGATCATCAACAACATCCAGCCCTCACGCTCCTTTGTGAGGTTAGAGTTCAGTGTATTAAGATCCCCATTGGCTCCTGCGATAGCTGCAGCTACTCTTCCTGGGCTCCGACGAACTTTTTAACAAAAAACCTTTTCATGTCTAAAACAGTCGTTCAAGTGATTCATAATTAATTCTGATATCATTTATAGCCACATCTGTGTGATGGCCAGAGTTGAACTGCTTACTACATATTTAAGCCCATTTCTAAAAAAAAAAAAAAAAAAAAAAAACAAAGTTGGGAGGCAATGATTTACAAATCTCATAAATCCATATTTTATTCACAGTAGGACATAGAAGACATTTCAACTGTTTAAACCGAGGCATTTTACTATTTCACAAAAAATATTAGCTCACTTTTAATTCAAGGGCAGCAGCATGTCTTAAAAAGGTTGCAATGGGAGCAACATAAGGCTGGAAATGTAAGTGGTGCTAAAAAGAAACAACTGCAGTTGTCAGCTTTATTCATTAGTTCAAAATCACAACAACAATCACCTCAAGGGGCTTTGTATTGTTAGATAAATACCCTATAGTAACACAATACAATAATTTGGCATCTAATTAGGTCTGTTGGCAATAGGTCATTATCATAACTGGGTATGAAAGAGGATCTTAGAGCTTCAGAGGGTTTCTCAGAAGTGTAGATGGATAGAGTTTCACCCATCTGCAAAAAAACTACACCTTCAAATTGTGATAAAATTCCAGAAGAAGTTCCTCACAGTAAAGTTCAGAAGATTTTCAGTATATGGTAATATTATCAAAAGATTCTCAGAAATGCGAGAAGTCTCTGCTTTCAAGGTACAAGACAAACAATCAATACTGAATGCCCGTGATCTTTGGGCCTGATTCTGTTGTGGTAATCACTGCATGGGCTCAGGAACACTTACAGAAAACACTGTCTGTGAACACAGTTCACCATCACATCTGCAAATGCAGATTAAAAGTGATAGCAACACAGTGATGCAGAGAAGAAGCCATATGAACATGATCCAGAAAGGCTGCTATCTTGGGCCAAAGCTCATTTAAAATGGACTGAGGCAAAGTGAAAAAGAGTTTTGTGGTCACATAAATCAAAATTTCAAATTCCTTTTGGAAACATGGGCCAGACCAAATAGAAGAGCATTGATCTGGTTTGTTATCACTCCTCAGTTTAAATGCCTGATGGTTAGGTGGAGCAGCTGCCTACTGAATTGGCAGCATGCACATCTGTTAAGGTACAACCAATGCTGAAAGGTATATACAGGTTTCAGAGCAACCCATGCTCCCATTTAGACAAAGTCTTTTTCATGGAATGTCTTGCTTATTTCAGCAAGACAGCAGTAAACTGTATAATTCATCTATTTGAACAGTATGGCTTCATAGCAGAAGAGTATGGGTAATGAAACAGTCTGCCTGCAGTCCAAACCTTTCCCCTACTGAAAACATTTGGAGCATTAATAAAACAAAAAGTACCACAAAGCAGACACAGGACGCAGGACAGCTAGAATCCTCTATCTGACAGAAATGGGAAAACATTCCTCTCCCATTTTCTGCTTTTCTATCTTCTATTGTGAATAAAATATGTTTGAGATTTGTAAATCAGTGCATCCTGTTATTATTTAAATTTTACCCAGCGTCCCACCTTTTTTTGTAAGTGGAATTGTGTTTAGTTTGGATATCAGTTTGCAGTCTAAGCAAATTTCCTCTGAATATGAGCTCAGACATATATTTCTTGACCCAAGATGAAGTACAAAAGAGTGAGTTGGCGTTTCGACTGCCGATTAATGCTTTAGTTTTTACAGCAGTAGGAAATGAGTGGGAGGTGATGAGTGGCTAAACTGCTAACGCTAACAGCTGGTCACTCCCTGTAGGAATCTACTGTTTCTCCTTCTGATGCTATGCTAATATCCTTTCTCTCCCACCTCACTGTAGCGGAGGCTGCACAGTGTCGGCTCATGGTTTATACCTTAAGTCCGGCCTTCAACCCATGATGCTTGTCTCCATTGGTGAGAATACTGAGACCTTCCATGTAGTAAGTACAGTTTGGATGTTAAACATTAAAATGAGAAATCCATTAATTGCATTACAAAGTTAAAAAGTGTGTTCATGAGCTTTACACAGTAAGTTTATGTCGGGTGGAACTTGTACTGTGGAAGTTGCATGACTGCAGAAACTGGCATTAATATCAGCAGTTGGGATGGGAATTTATTTTAAATGCTGTTGTCAGTGAATATTTAAAAAGATGGAGAAATATAGGTTTGAAATTTGGTTTTCCACTGGTTTGAAAAATACAGACTGGAGATGATGATACTTTGGAGATGGCCACCTCTCCTTCCTTTTTTTTGTACGTCGGTTCAAACATCAATTCAACATAACAGAAAAAAGCCACTGTTTAAAGCTCTGTGGTTTTTTAAAAAAAATCATGAAAATGTAAACATGAATATATCAAGTAAACTTTTTGGTTCCTAATTTACTTTTCTGAGTTTAGGTCTTGAGGCTTCTCATATCCTGGGCCCCATTAAATCACATGATGAACAGCAGCAGGCGAAATGGAGAAAAATAAACATTCCAGTACCTCACTATCACATGCATGGTATTGCCATTATGCATACCCACGCTTCCACAAACCTCTTAGCAGAAAAAAAGATTTCTCCACAATAGTAAAAAGCTAAAGTTTCAGACAGACATGAGAAGAAAGGAAATGGAAAATCCACAGTCTGATCTGCAGGATCCAGCTGTAACCTCTGACTCACGCACAGTAGCAGAAGCAAAGCCTTTAGGATGCTCTGGCTCACCTCACCTCCGTCAGGTTTTATTCCACTTATTGCACGAAAGTGATACGCACACACATACACACACGCACCACTTTACAGTGAAAGCCTGGAGGTGTTTTAAATTATACAACCTGACACACACACACGCCTTTCACCACGCTGTCTATGGCCCTTTAAAATCGCTAAAATTGATGTAGCTCAATTATAAAAGCCTTAAGAAGTTGTTAAATGTATATAAAATGTCATCCAGGTCATAAGTCAAAGGCCAAGGGACTGGTTTGAGTTACAGTGACATTTCTACTGACTAATCCGGCCCATTAGACTCTTGATAAATGACATTTTATAGCTCATATATTATATCACCTGAATAAGAGGATCATATTTGAACAGAGGGAAGCTGTACAATGTCATCATTAAGGTTAAAAGCACTTTTTTCTACCAGTCCACATGGCCTTAGTGTTATACTTCCTGCATTTGTGGGTTTTTGAGGGTCTGCCTGGGTCCAAGTAAATGTCATCATCAGAAAGTGAAATGTGGCTATCCACTTACCCTCTACATTGTTGTGACTGCTCTGACTTACCCATGCAGACATTACGCTATCCATGCATTACGCTACAGGTTATTAAAATGACTTTGTCCACAATGTGTGCAGCTGAGATTATATAATTTCATCCCCACTTTCATTTAGGACATCTCACCAAAGTGCCAGTGCAGTTACACTGTGGTTCACTGCAAAATGACATTCAAAGTATTTCACATTGTAAGTCAGAGTGTTTTTATGGGTGATATTACTCAATTGGATGGACAGTTTTGCCTCACTTCCCAGCAAAAAGATGAAGCTCTTCAATGTAAAGCACAGGCGAGAGAAAGGGAAAAAAACTTCTTGGCAAGTGTTTTGCTGTCTTAGCAAAGTTTTCATGTTGCAGCCAGAATAATTCAGTCCTGTCTGAAGTAACAATGCTGACCGCATAAACTACCCAGCATGGTTTCCGACGATGTGAACTTACTGATCCTCTGATCCACTCTCATAGTGCACTTGGACAACAGTCTCACGGCTTGGGTTTCATTGCAGTTGCTGTTAAAATGATACCATTTTTTCTCCTTTAAGAGAGAAAGTAAATTAAGTAAGTTTAACCTCTTCTCGTCCTGCCTTCAGCTGAAACTAAACAGAAACGGTTGCTCTTACTTTCCTTTAACTTCTCCAATTGCATATTCGGTTGAGAAATGTTCTAGCTTCTAGCAAATGTTCTTTGAGACTAAACGCGGCGTGTTTTTCTGGTGATTCAAAACAAACAAACAGGTCCTTTCACACAGGGAACGTGTGCCCTGTCTCTTTGTGTGCTATGTTTGCTTTAGGGAGGCGGTTTAAGGGCAAGAAGTGTAATGATGTTATCTGTCATCGTGAAACGCTCCTGCAGGTTCAGTCAGGAGATAATAATAAGCTTGGTAAATACACATGAATACCTGAACAAAACACCTACTCTAATGGAATAAGACAGAATATCCTTTTATCTGTCTTTGTTTTTCTGTCACACTCTCCAAAACACACACACACACACACACACACACACACACACACAGTCTGCAGTGTCTCATCTTTCATTTTCCCTTTCTCTGGTCATTGACCTGCGTTCAGGTCAACACTTGATGGGTCTCAAGGGAGCTCAGGCTTCATTACACACCAACAGCACGAGCAGATGCAACTCTGAAATTAGCCTGATGATCCAAAATTACTAGTTCCTATTCCTACTTCATCCATCAAGTAGACGGACCTCCCAGTGTAGCTGTTATCACTGCGTATTTTGTTGGCAAACATCCACTGAGTTCCTCTGAGAGACAGTAGGTTTTTTCTTGGTTTTTTAATACCTTTATTATTTTTCTTTCTTCTTTAGCATTTCTCTAGCATCCTCTCACATGTCAATGTCAGCTGCTTCAATCATTAATCTCCAGTATGAGAAAAAAAAAATGATCTGTCCACTTCACGTTCCAAGATTTGCCTACTTCATGTTATTTTTGCCTGTTGAGTTACACTGACAATCGCTGTTCTCTTGTCGCCACATTGCTTTACTTTTGCAATTTTCTTCCCTGTGTGAACAGTTAGCAGGGGTGTAGATTCTTGACTGACCAGTGGGTGATGCCACATCTCTGTTTAGTTAATTAAATCACGTTTTTCTTCACGTGCACATCAAAAAACAAATATTGCTGAGTTACAGTTTTGAAAAATGCAGCCATCAGTTTCAGTTTGTAGCAAACTGTTACAGCCAAATTTGACGGGTGTAATTTCATCTGTAGTTTTATGGGATGTGTAGGGCCATTTCGCTTTTTAAAGGGTTTTTTTTTATGTGTCACCTGGTCCTACGGTAATGGAAGCTTATATGCGGGTAGTCATGGTTTAGTTCACTTTAAAGTTATTAACACGTTTTGTGACAGTGTGTGGCTCTGAGATGACTGAAGGCATGTTTAAATGAACCTTCGACCTCAGAGATTATCGTTCATTTTGAACCGGAATAACAGACCAAAGAATAGCAAAGACAAATTTCAGGCTTTCTGGAAAGGGCAAGAGAAAGCATGAAGTGAAATGCTTGTATAAAAAGGGCTATTATTACTAATGATTTAGGAAGGGATCATGCCCCATAGGGCTCCAGCTGTCGCCTGTTAAATTCTTTCCAGTAAACGGGATGGGTTAAGCCTTAGCCTAGGAAGGGACAGTATAAGTGTCTCATTGTAAGCCTCATTGTGTCTCATTGCAAGGATCTTTCACAAATGGACAACGCAGAAGTTTCTATCGCCAAGAGTAATGTGAGCCGGCGTGTCATGCCTCTAGAACTGTGTTTGGAAAACTCCATGTGATCAGCTTAGTGTCCAAGAAGCTGTTAAAGAATGATCTTTCGCCCTGATAGAAAAACCTGCCATCCAATCAGATGAGATCTTCAGCTCTGAGATTTTAACACTAAAACAGGTTGTAGAAAGTAAACCAAGACCTACTGAGAAACCAACAGCAGAGATTTAGGGGTCTCAGCTAGAGCCAGAGCATAAAAAAACAGCCAGTGTTGACTTGATATCTGGCCTTTAGATCTCCAGTAAAGCCCAGTCTCAGCCAATCTCAGCTTTCCCACAAACATCAAAGAGATTTCTTTTATGCTCCATCGTGAAAAGCTGGCATGGTCACAAAGTCAAAGGAGGCTACATATACACACAAAAAAACAGCAAAATGTCATCTGTGAATTTTCACATTACTCTTAACACAAAGCTCGGGGAGTGGAGTTCATGATGCCAGGACTGCTTTGCTGTACTGCACCATCACAGATAGTTTGGTTTAACTGGAGGCTTCACCGCAGCCAGACACCTGTTGCCTGAATTCACAGATTGGCTTGTTTCATGTCAGACTCCTCTTCCTATCTCATCCTGAAGGAAATAATCCTTCCAGCTGACACCTGAATGCCTCACAGAGTTTCTTTACTTTCCCATGGCCCCCCGCAGCTGGTAGGTGTCTGAAAGTATTTGTTCCTCTTAGACCTGCGCTGTGGCTAAAATACGAGGCCGTAAGATAAAAGCGGTACAAGCCATTTATCAAGAAAAAACGAGACAGTTGTTGTCAACAATAAACAGGTAATTAATGCCAGATCTGTCAATCTGTGGGCTAAAACATAACGAACAGTTCCAAAACCTGATTTTGAGGATTTCAAATAAACTTGTGTTTATTTGATAACCCATAAAGCAAAGAGTTCATTATATTATAGATAAACATATTTAATGTAGTGTAGTTCATTTCAGCAACTGAAAAGAAATAAGTGTCTTAGAGTGTCTAAGGGGGTGCAAAATGCATTATATAAAAGGCAAAATGAGAAATAATAAAACTGACACTAAAAAGCCGAGCAAAGACGCAGCTGAAGTGAAGTCTTTAAACCCAAAGTGTATGACCGCACAACGCAGTGTGGTAGGAAGCAGCTCTGGTATAAATCACTCTTGATGTGACAAGCACTTTTGTACGTGGGAGCTCCGTTATGACTTGGCTTTTTCACAGGCTGTTACACTAATGATCCTTCGGGGACAGCAGAGGTTTTTGGGATCGCTGGTTCTCTCATCACCCCACAGTAAACCTCTTGGCTCACTTGCTGTCCAGCTTGCCCAGCAATTGTATTCACAGCTGCTCCCAACTTAAAGCCCGTCACCTTCTCTCCTTAAATAAGAGGAGACATCAACCAAACAATGAATCTGACTGCAGTTTCCACTAATTCACGGGATATTTTTCCTTTCACTGCACCCATGGGAGGCAAGGAGGAGGGGGGTTACCCTCCGTGCTATTCTGTCCGCTCCTTATTGATATGTAGACGAGAGAGGTGCATTGGATTGCTTTTGTTATGAGACCTAGGAGCTACCCTCACACACTAACACACACTTTATGTTTGCTTTTGTGTTTTGATTGTGTTTGTGCCTTTATCTCTGCAGTTAAGCATTTGCAGATGCACATTTCCTCTGTGTGCGTTCATGTGTGTCCATTTGGGCTACTCACCAGGGAATCAGATTGGCAAATGTGTGAGGAAGTTTCAGCCACACTTCAACAGTACTGCTGTTCCTGCAGTCAGGGCACCTCTCCAGGGAGGCAGATATCAGTCAGTATGTTAGAAGTCAGATTTCAGCCAGTCTGCCAAGTGATTTTGCGTATAATAAACTATACTGACTCTATAATACATTGTTTCCCAACTGGTCTAACCCCATGAGCAACGCTGGTTCTTTATTCTCAAGTCATAGTCTTAAGAATTCAGACCTCCCATTGTGAAGAAAATACACTGAAAATCTTAAAGTGTAAAGGGGCCTATTCTATAGTTCTTCTCATTCTTTGCTCCTTGCAAACAAATGATTTGAACAGCGGGTGCATGGAGATTTCTTTGCCCACACCCATGGAGATGATTGCTCTCGCTGACAGATAAAAAACACCAAACGTGAAGAGCAGTGAGCCGCTGCGTCCATGCACGCCACCATCTTGCAGCCAAGATCATTAGAGATAAGTAGAAAAAAAACCCAGTCCACACAGGGAGTGAGTCACTCATCTCATATCGCGTTGAAGATGACGGTTGGTCACTAGCAGTTATTCCAGGTTCCAGTTGCGTAGATAACCCTCTAATGTCTGCACTACCAGGTGATATGCTAATCACCTGTATCCTGCTCTTATTGGCAGTTGCTTCAATTGTTTGTCTCAAAGTTTAAAAAAAATAAATAATCTCCAGACCTGTCTTTTTCACATCACCATTGGTTTTTTCACACATAATAATTTCAGATTGCAAGATGTCATTGACATTCTATGGCTCTGGAAATAAAGTAAAATGATAATAGGTCCCATTTAAAGTGCATTTGGAGCTGGTTCAGGTTTCCCTGTTGCTTACAGTAAAGGGAACCCAGTCTACTGTTTATTAACTGGGAGCCGCTGAAATAATTGTGAACTATTTGCAGGATTCATTTAAGGTTTTAGTCCAGTATTCTCACACAGAGACTCAAAATTCCTAGCAACTGGCTGGCTGTTGGTTAAGTGTAGCGAAGACAAGGGGTGAGGCGTCTATGCATACAATCATCCAATCCAGCCTCGGGCACTTATTCAAATCAGCCAGTCAGCAGTCTTCATCTGTCTGAGGCAACACAAACACACACTTTGGAGGATGGGGAGAAAAAGACACACACACATTAGCTCTAATGGGAGGAGCCAAACATATAAACAACATGGCACATGATCCATTATCATAAGACTGTGCATCTGCAAGCTGCTTTGCAACCCATCTCATGCTGATTTAATCAGCTCTATTCGATGCTGTTGCTGCTCTCCTCATCTCATTCAGTCAGAAAAGCATGGCAGTCCTGGAACAGACGTGTGCTACTGAAATGGAAATATTAGTCTTCTTTTGGCTGTTGTGGTCTTGTCTAACACCTGTTCTTTGTTATGCTGTTACTCGGTGATTATTCAATGATTATTGACGTGTCTCTTTAAGTGTCACATAACTGGCATTCAAGGCTGAAAATACAAAGGGTGTTAAAAGTGATTCTTTGTTTTTCAGGGGGAAAAAAATTGCACTATTAGAGCGACTGAAAACCATGCGTGCTATATCCTGCCCATTTTGCACCAGGACACTGTCACAAGAGAGATTCTTTATTTCAAGAGTTACACTTCCTGATTAAATAGAAGTTAAAAATCTCCATGGTGCTTGTCTGTGTCCCTAAAGAACACCATTAAATGACAGTAAAGACTCACAAAAACATCCGTGTGCCTGCACAGCAGGTTTTTTTCCACCTCCTGCTCCTGCTCTCAAGGGCACATCTACTTTTGTAACCCAGAAGATAAACACAGTCTATCATTACCAAAGAGCAAATATCAACATTGATCTTTCAGCACACAGACAAGCAAATGTGGTTTGTTTTGTGAGCACCTACATGGAAGAATATGATGCCATCACACTTTCTGACGGCTTTCTGTCACTTCCATGGGTATTTGCTTTGTGTAATGGCTAAACCCTTTCTTTTATTCTGCCTGTAAGCTTGACCTCAGTATTAGAGTCTGGACATAAACCTAAATCCAGTGTTGTCTTCTTTAGTCCAAAAAATAAAACAGCATGGTTACAGGGAAAAGATTAGTTAGCAAATCATTGTGTAATCACTATTAGCTTAAATGTGAAGGCATGTGAAAAACAGCTTTCAGATTAGTATTGCAATTGTAGTGATATACCACATCTCAGATTTTCCCCTGTGCTTTATTAAAGTGTGGACAGCTCAGTGATTCTTTGTGCAAGATGTGAGCTACACTTTACATTTTGACAGATTTCAAGCAAAAGTTTTGTTCACCATAAAGTAGACCAAAGTTATATAAATTAACACTTGCACAGAAATGTTAACAAAAAAGCCCAGCATTTAAAAACAGACTACTTGCTAGTACAGAAACCAACACGCAGATGTTCAGCATAGTAGTAGGTTATTGCTGACCTCTGTCGTACTTTCTTTGCAGTGGATTTCCCTTACGTGAGTCTGTAGCACTCTAACATTTCATGTTTCCCTTAAATAAGCACACCGTGCAACATCATATGGATATACACAGACACAAAGTCCGGCTTTAGACCTTAAGTCAACCACATCATGTTTAGATCTCTGCCTGGAGATGTCAGCCTCAGTGTCTCAATCCCTGTTGGATACCTTTATTAACGTTAAACAACATGAAACTCTGCCACACCTTAATGAAAAGGGCTGTTTTCTGTTTTCCAAGCTGTCTGTCTCTCACTGGGGGCCTTAGCAAGCACAAAAGCTGTGAGGCCTATGTGGGTGGAATCCAACAAAGGATAAAACTCTGTTGTGCCCCTAGGCCACACGTGTAAACACAGCAGTGGCTGAAAGCAGGCACCGTCCCATGTAATGTAAGTGTAAGAGAAGCTCCCAAATGAAGAATTATTACATCGTTGTTCTACAGAGTGACTGAATCAAGAGCTTAACCATTACCAAGTATCTAGAGTAGTTGAAGAGTTGCATGTGTGCAGATGTGTGTCTGTAATTTTAAAGACTGGGTCAGAGGTGCCAAAAATCAACTCTCATTTGTTGTGGTTTTTTAATGGTTGCTGCTCTTTATGTATCATTAAAGGTTAAGCTTAGAGCTAGCAGTCAAGAAATGGAGTTGGTTTTATGCAGTTCGGACTATTTTTGAATGGCTTTTTTTTTTTTTTTTACACTGTTTTAAGTCACAACAAGCTGAGGATAGATTTCCATGAATCTAAATTGGATCATTTGAATGGTTCCTCTGTAGTCAGATACAGAGAAAAGAAACAGTACGTAAATCTGGACAAAGTAAGATATATTTTGATATTGTGTCTACAAATAACTTGGATTCCTTTATTTGTGAACATGTGTCTCTGATCACCCAGACATTATTATCTTAATTCCTTGCAACCTTACATCAGAGCTTGTAAGCTTCTTAATAAAAGAAACACCCTGGAGTTTAACAAGGAAAGTGTTTTTTCCCCAGAGTACCTGAGTAGTCACGGTTTTGGTTTTGTTCTGTTTTTTCAATGAACTAAAATGATCTTGAAAGGTGTCTGCATTTCCACAGTGGTCTAATGCATTTTTATCTGTCTATTGTCCCACCTGTCTTTCCACCAGAGCTGTGTGTATGGTGAAAATCAGACTTCCATCCAGTGCACAACACCCTCTCTGGTCAAACTGGGCATGCAGCCGCCGGTCATCACCAAGGTGTCATTTGTCCTGGACGGCTATTCAACTAAACAGATGGATATGATCTATGTGGAAGACCCGCTATTCCAGGACCCTAAGCTCACTTCTAAGGACAACAAGAGCATAGTGGAGCTCAAAGTGAGGAGATTTGCACAATAAACCAACTTTTAACATTATGAACTTTCAGTGCAGTGTTCAGTGAAAATTGACCCGGCTAAGAAAATCTCTTCTTATGTGCCGCAACAAATTTCAGTTTCAAGTTCAAGAAATGCTTTGCTCGCTTGACAAGAGCAAGACAAAGGTGCAGAAGAAAAATAGAACAAAAACAGAAGAAATCATTAGTGTTTGTATTCTATTCTGTATTGTTAAGTTCACAAGTTAGATTGACAAGTTTGAGACAGGTGGAAGTTCACACCCCATAGTTCCTGCACTTTACCTCCCAGTGCTCACACACATTCACACGTACAGCCCCCCATGGTCCAGGTCAAGTGGGGAAGGAAACAATACTGAAAGAAAAACAGGATGCAGAGTCAGTTTCCCATCATTTCCATCCTCCACACCAACATCCCCATCCCTCCTCCACTGTTGTACCTCTCTGTGCATGCTCTCTATTGACTTGCATTGTTGTTGCTGCTGAGGGCAAAGCTTTTGACATATTAATGCTGCTTTTTGAACACCACAGTCCCCCGAGTCTGTTGTAGGAACACAATGAAATACATATTTCTCCCCTTGTCCCTTTTTTTATGTTGTTGATGGTTTATGGCAGCTGTGCTGAACTTCTTGCATGGGACCCTGGCTGTTTTTTTTTTCTTTTCTTTTCTTCTTCTTCTTTCACTCTTTTCCCAGACATGACCTTGCCCCTGATGCTAAATCCACCAACACCCCAACATATATCCCCCGTTCAGCCCAGACAAACCTCCCATTTTTACCCACGGGGAGGTGGTACCAGTCATTGCACCGAAACAGGCCGCATTTAACGACATCTGATAACCCTGCTTCGCAGTGGCCTCCATTAAAGAGGCAGATGCTGGGCTCATTTAGCACCATCTGATAACTGTAGCCTCAAATGGCTGCAAATAACAGCCAAATAAAGGAATATTTACCTTTGACTGACAGAACTAGTGTGAAGCATGTTAAGGAACCAGGCTGTTGGCTTTGGCTCGTAGCCAGGCTCTTATCACTATCCTGATCACTTCTAATTTTCATTGTAACAGTTTATTTAGAGGGACTGGTACTGTGCTGTTGTTTTTAACAACTTTAACCCCTCTTTGCAGTGTCTATAATATAGTCACGCTATGGGGAGGAGACACAACATTAGAAGTGGTTTGGATGAACTTGTATTGTCTTTGTGAGCAACGTAATTGCAAGCGAGTGCATAATTGACCAAATTCTCAGACAAAGCGTTTTATGTGTGTGTGTGTGTGTGTGTGCACGCGTGTGTGTGTGTGTGTGTGTTTGCGTAAGAGGGAAAGTGTGTGAGAGTGCAGGAACAGGTGTGAGCTACCACTCTGTATCAAATTGGAAAAACCCAAGCTGTCACGCAAGGAATGTGATCATTCTCTTTATTGCCTTCTGCTGCACTCAAACAAGTGTGTTTATGTCTGTGTGTGAGCCAGAGGGAGAGGGGGAGAGAGAGAGATGTGAAATCACAAAAACAAGAACGAGCAGAGAACATGCGGGAACAACAGAATCCTAGAGTAGGAAATGAGTGGAGACAGAAGAGCCAATTAAGCGCCAATATTTTCTCACAGCTTTCCGTCAAAGAGCACATGCTCTCTAACTCGGTTAAACGCACTCACACTCACGTGGTGAGCAGCTGCGTGTGCTTCCAGTCACATCTCAGTGGGGTGTTTGTTGTCATCCCACCAGGGTTCACGCAGCTAGAATAAGTTGCTCTGTCTTAATCTCATCAGCTCCAATAAGATGTCCAGTTTGTGTTCACTGGTTTAAATCACTATGAGTCATGATGAACTCTGCCAAGAAGAAGGATGCACCTCATTTGCTTTGGCATGCTTTCCTCTGGTTTCGGTGCCTTCTGCTTACAAATTCCAGTATGCCCTCAAAAAAAGCCATGAATTTGCCTCCAAAATTTGGCTCCAGGCGAGAGAATTAGTTCTGCAAATGCACAAGAGGACTGTAAAATTAACTTACTTGAACTGATTAATGCTAATTAAATATGTAAATCTTTATCTTAGTATTAAAGTTTGGTGCAATGTTGTTGAGTCCTCTTTCAATCTTCAAGTTGACCAACCTTTGGAAAATTTTGATCTTAAATGTCATTTCTTTTTCCTATTCTCGCTCCCTCCTTAATCCTTCTTTTCTCTCTTTCCACCCCTGTTCGCTCTACTGCAGGGCGATCGGATGGACAGGGAAGCAATGAACTGTCAGGTCCTCACCGTTTCCAACCACAGCTGTGAAAGTCTGACTCTAGTCGGAAACACTCTGGAGTGCATCG
Organism: Oreochromis niloticus; assembly: GCF_001858045.2. NCBI lineage: Eukaryota > Metazoa > Chordata > Actinopteri > Cichliformes > Cichlidae > Oreochromis > Oreochromis niloticus. The sequence goes on along the minus strand of NC_031972.2, from coordinate 41,284,730 downwards.
TACCCACTGAGCTACAGGTTGCCACAGCCAAGGAGCTGCAGGTGGAGGTGAGAAAAATGTGCACTACACAGCCACTAAGAGACTGGCGTTGTTATGGCTTCACAAATAAGGAATCAAGTGTTAGTTTAAATAAAAACAATAAAAATGATATTTATATTCTGTTTATTATCAGCCCTATGTGCCCAGTTTTAGCTTTTTCCATGGTCAAAAAACAAAAAATAAACACTTACACATTAGTCCCTAAAACCTACAAAAATCCTAAATTAAAAATTTAGACACAAGTGGAGAAAAGTAGAGAAACCACACCATGTATAAGTACACTGGCAGCGCACCTCTATACCTCCACTCAAAGTGTCCAACAGTCAGTTAACACCTCAGTTAATAAAACCTTTTTTTTTCACTGAGTTCAACACAAACATGCATCAACACACCAGACTTGCACATTAACCCCCTTCCACCCCACTTCCACTGACGTCCTGCTTCATCTTCCCCACATAGTAATAGCAAGCTAAATATTTCAGTCTGTATTCATTTCCTTAAAAACAATGCACGGTGCCGTGACCCGTCTCACTCATCTCTAGGATTCCAGTGAAATATTGGCCAGAGATGAAGAAATATGTTGGTTGTAACAAACTAGCCACTTACCGGTCATAACCCTGTTTCTACCTGCACAAGTTCCCAGAGGATGATGATGAAACAATTCTAAAAGATAGTCTGGAGGTGAATGGATTTGATACAACAAAAGCCCATAAAACTACTTATGGTGCATTTTTGTGAAAGCTCCCCTCTGTTTGTATTATTAGGCTCACAGGAGGAATTTCAGCAATAAAAGGTATCATATCATATAACAGCACCTGCTTCTGAAGGAAACGAGGGTGACTCGCCACAGAGCAGTAATATATTCTGATGAAAGATGGAGAGAGTATGTGCAGCTTTTTTTCTGTTTCCATTAGTATTTTATTTATATTTCATAAAATTTTGTTTTAATACCAATTAGCTCAGGTTTAAGTTGTTTTTTATATTATTTATTATCATCATTATTATTTATTAGTAGTAGCAGTAATAACAGAAATTATAAAATGAAAATTAACATCACTGTAGGAGCCATCAGTTAGCTTTAACCACACCATTTTGCCATTAGTCCATTGTCTGCTGGGAGGACTCATGGGAAACACTACATTCCTTCAGTGTTCCAGATCATTTACAGGAAACTTCAATAAGTCTGCTCTAATGCGGTCCCTAATAAAAAAACAGCTCAGAAAGAGTCTTTTACACAGTGTGTTGAGTGAACAGCCTCAACCAACAGCTGTCTTGTCACTTGAATATACATCAGCACTGAGGTCACTTCTGCTCCTACTATACACTCCAGTGTGCTCACTGAGTTTTTGGGCATATTAAAAATGTTGCATTTTTAAATATCAGATGCTTAATTGATACATTTTTGAGGCTCCTTTGGCATGTTCTTGGGTAAGTCTGCAGGCTTTGCACAACTGTATTTGGACAGTCTTGAACTCTATCAGTCTGTCACATCATGTCTTTCAGCAAATGTTCTATGGCATAAGTCTGGGTAAGCTACTCCAGCATTGTCATGGCCACAGTTTCAAGTCATATGATCTCTCTTTATTTGGCCACATTCATCCTTCCCTCACGTCTGACCTGTCTCCCTGCTCGTGCTGTTGAGAATCAACCTATAGCATGATGCTACCATCACCATGCTTCATTACAGTGGCGGAATTGGATGATGATGAACAGTCCTATTAGAGTTTTATGCAACTGCCTGATGAATGTTGTCCTTCAATTTCAACTGCAGTTTCTCATGTAGTTCTTTGGACTTCATGGTTTGGTTTTTATCCTGACATGCAGGATTGTTAAAGAAAACGGTATGCACCCGAGCACAATCTGGCCGGAATTATTTTGCAGATATTTAATTTGCATTTTTAGATTGAAAATGAACCTGCAACACTGCAAAGTGTCGTAAAAGTGATGTTGTTCGATCTGACAGTAACATATATCGCACCATGATCATATGGCACGTTAAGGTTCTTACTCGACAGATTTTAGAAAGTACAACTCAATTATTTGTTTCTCGAGAATTTTAGTGTTCCTCGTTGTAGCGAACAGCCCTTCAATCATCATAGTAGATTTAGAAATGCCCGCTCTTGTGATACAAACTAATATAATTTGCTGAGCTATAGACCTCTTCATGTCATCCTTAGAGATAACATCCACTCGCCTCCAGACCGAAAGCTATCTAGCTCATCACTGTTGACTTGTGAACTGGACTTCAGAGGAAAGCTTTTATCTCAGGGGAGGGTCAGCCAATATCCTTTAGCGCCACAAGCCTTCAGACACCAACACACACATACACACACACTTACACATATTCGCATTCATATATCCCCTACCTTCAGACATGTCCAGACAGTCTCATTTACACACACAGACAGACAGACAGGCACACACACTCACAAACACACACACACATCATCCCATCTGCAGCAGCAAGCAGCAGTGGAAACCTCATTTCCACAGAACCTAATAATGGCAGAAGCAATATCACTGATGTAATCTGGCTGCAGACTGTGGCAACAGACTGTGTGTGTGTGTGTGTGTGTGTGTGTGTGTGTGTGTGTGTGTGTGTATGACTGAGTGCCAGCTTCATGCTTTTAAAAGCTTTTGTGGCATGCATGGCCATATATGCATGCATGACATAGCGTATGTATCATGTCTGCTGTGATAGTCATTATTATTCAAGCTTCTTGCTACAGACACCATAGTGCAGTCTATAAGTATTAGAAAAATGGCCCTATGCAGCTGTAGGAAAGTTAATTTGTAATAAGCTTAAGATGAGAGATCATGTTTAACATTTAGAAGCAGATCCTGGTTTCCAGTCCACTCACACCAGCAGTGTTGTGCTGCAGAAGTCATGAGTTTTTTCATCTTTTGTTAGGTTGTTACTCTGATGAAGTGTATCAGTGTAATCAATGTACACTTACAGCTCAAGTAATCACAGTACTGTACTTAATGTTCCTTTTATACTAAGAAATACAGTAAAATGATCCTTCGAAGACCTAAATGGTACCACTTTGTTGTAGAAACACGGAAAAATGAGGTGCTACCTCAAGCAAATGCTCGAACTGTGAAAACTTGTACAGGAAATCAGTCAACCCAGTAGTATTTAATTATTGTTTAAAATGCTCGTCAACCTCATGGTCAGGTGTGTTAATAAACCCCAAAAGAGTAAAGAGCAGAGCCAACACAAGAGAAAACACATGCCTGCTTCTTATGATGACATAAATATAAAACTATTTGTCAATAGAGCAAGGGCTGCAAGGCTATTTTGGGAAGATAACTTGAGACATGGTGAGAAAGGCTGTATTCATACAAAAACTATGCATAATGAGCCCTGTCTCCAATTTGATATGTCAGGAACTCGATTACACTCACAGTGGTAACACTGCTGCTCACCAACACTGCTACATCGTTCTTCCAGCATGTAACTGTTTGAGGAAAAATGTCCACTTTAATTGTCATACTGAAAGTAATATTTATTAGAAAGTTTGAAATTAATTAAGTGTAAAGCAAACAAAGTGCACAAAGTGGGGTCTCTAGTGGATGACAGTTTGATCATATTGTTTATCCCATGAACCATTTTCAGTGGCGTCAGGCGGACTCCATCAGACATCTTGGCAAGGTGACGCTGGCACAGGAGCAGGACTACACGGGCCTCATTGTGGGCTGCGTGTGCGTCAGCCTGCTGTTGCTGCTGCTGGGATCGCTGCTGATGTGGAAGAAGAACAAACACATTGATGGTAAGACCAAAGAGGGTCACAGAGCCCACGACACTCCGGGTTCTGAGGCTTAGAGCCATTTGATCCTGGACATTGGTATAACAGCATTATTTTTACAACTCGTCCAAATGTTATCTGCTCCGAAATGTTATTTTAATTATGACTTGTACTCACAAATTCGAACAGTTTATTAAATGACTAGAATGCCATTTTCCTTTAACATGTTTGATTAGATTGCAGCAGCTCACCAGTGATTTAAGAAAAGTATTAATAATGTGCATATATAATACATTAATAATTGCAAATGAACTTCACTGTGTCTTCTAACCTGTGTGCATGTGTGTCTGCTGGGTTTCATTTTGCCTGGTCGGTTTGACGTTTAAAAGTTTGTCTGAGGGGCGCACTGGTGGAAATGCTTCGCCTTTCTCAGTAATTTGTCTCTCCCTCCCTCCTGTCCACCCACCCCCACACACCCATCTTTTCTCTTCTTCTGTCCTTCCTCGTCCTTCCTTTCCACTGAATTTTCCATTACATTTTCTACATCCCGTTGCCCTTTGTCTCTAGATCTGTCTGAGGTGTGGTATGATGGCCGGGGTCACATCCAGCATCTGGACAGGCTGGCTAACGCGAGGAGTGTCAGCCCCACTAACGAAATGGTCTCCCACGAGTCAGTCGACTATAGAACAACCCTGCTGGAGGGTACGTCAACCAGATAAGCCCCTCCCCACCTGTCAACCTCTTCTCCTACTCCACCTTTCTCCCTCCTATCTACTCTGCTTCCCTCACCGTGGGGCTGAACGCTAATGCTAGCCATGCATGCCTTACTGTACATGTTGTGAATTAACATCCCTTGCCTTGATGAATTAAGCAGTTTTGTCCATTTCAAGGAAGCGTTTTATTGCTCCCCAGAAACACCTTCTTTGTTGCGCTAGAAACACACAGGTAATTAACCATTTTAATCTCTCGTAATAAAAAGACTATAGAGCTCCAAAGAGCTATGTCATCTCTCTGTTAGTTTGTGATTGATTCTTTGATAATGCATTTGATTTGATTAGTTACTATCTATAAAAATCAAATAATTTAAATGTATTACCATGATACAGATTAGCATTCCAAACATATTAATTTTAAGCAATTATCATTTTTAGTAGTCACCTCTTAATCTGTTTCACCATGGCCTGTTTTTAACACACAGCCAACACAACTGGTGGATGATTGTATAGTTGTTGACCATCAGGCAAAACTGTGGTTCTAAAACTGCGGTTTTTGTTCTCTCACTTTGCATCCTCAGGCTGTGAGAGAGGCCTGTATCGTGATATTTAGTGTCATGGTCAAAGCTGTTTTCCAGCTGCTAAAATGTGACTTGAAAGGCTTAAAATCTAAGAAGATAGACTTACTAATGAACTAACGCTTGCCCGCAGGGACAGGTTGTAGGAGGAGGTTTGGTTGTAGGATCAGTAGCTGAGCTTAACAGCTGTGTCCACTCCGTTTGGCTGTTTTTTGTTCTGGCTTTTAAATAAAATGTGGGTAGTTTAGAATTCTTTTCCTTGTGCTATAATCATAGAAGAAAACCTTTGTTTTTCCACCTCTGTCGACCTCAGTTACAGTGTTAAGTTTCTTACTGCCTTCGTAGCTATCCTTCTCTGATCACATAATGCAACTTGACCTCTCGAGGCACTGCTGATACAGTCACTGACCCCTGACCTTACCATCTCCTTTACTTCTCCAGATCAGGGCACCGACAGGCCCGAGACATGCCGAGCACCTCCTCCTATCTATGGGGGCAATGGGGAACTGCTGTCTCCCAGATTGGGGGCCTTAGGAGGTGGGATAGGGATGGGTCTGGGAATGGGAATGGGAATTGATGGTGATTTGGTATCACCCCTGCTAATGGCCCCGGTCCACATTGACCCATCCTGCCTCCACCCAGACCTACTTACTGAAGTTCAGCACGTGGTGATCGCCAGGGAGCGGCTGCTTCTCCATCTCAACCAGGTCATCGGCAGAGGTGGGAGGCAAAGATTTCATTTTGTAGAAACTGTTGTGTATGAAGATCCAGTGCAAACTGCTCTGTCAAGTCTTTTAATGAACACATGAAGAATGGTGGATTCATCAATGCAAGGAAAGGAAAAATAATGACAGATTGATTCATTTCAGCTGTTTTCTGCAGCTCGAAATGAGCATGCATTATCATTGTGACCATTCAAAAATGCAGTGATAATTAAGTACTCACCAAAAGCACTAACCTGAAATCAAAATGGACTGTTGTTAGTGTTGTACAGCATGCCTAAATTGTGCACTCTGATGAAATAATGCACACTATATATAATATACACAATACAAGGGTGATTAAATGACCTCAAAACGGCGCCAATGTTTATAATCTCGCAGTCTTGGTCCAGTGTCAGTTTGCATTTATAGAGAAAATAAAAAAGCATCTGGACTCCAAGCATAAAAATCAATCCATTTGCTTTACCTTTGTGGTCACAAATTAACACACAGATATAAACAAGATAAACACAGCCAAAGTTACACGATCTAAATTTGTATTATATGGTTCTTTTAACAGGAAGTTTGTGGAGACTGACTTGTTTTTGTCAGCCGTTACAGGAACTGAACAGTTTTTGACACTTCAGCAGCAGATTTACATTTTATCATGTTGCATTTTGTTATGTCACATTACGCTACGCTACATTACACTATGTTACGTTATGCCACGTTACATTACGCTACGGTACATTACGTTCCATTACTCTGCTCTACGTTACGTTACATTACGTTACTTTTAGGTCCAGACACAGAAGCCTCTTGCTGTGAGAGTGCTAACCACTGCATCCATTACACCACTCTCCAATTAGCTATTAATTAATTCTACTCTGTTATAAAACATTCACTTTAGTGCATCTATCTATACTTTTTTAGTAAGGTTCCATCAGCGTATAGACATCACAGCCCATTTAGCATTCACCAATCTCAACATTTCTATACACTTTCTTTCTGTAACTTATACCTTTTTTTCTGAAATAGAGGAAAAATACTGTAAAAAAAAAAATTTGAGCAATTTTAAAGATTGTGGTTGTTGTAATGCAAGAATGTATTTAGGATTTATGTTAAGCTATACAAAAGCTAAAGTTACCCACAAAGGTTTTAATTGCCTGCATTATCAAACCGCAACCATGACATGCAGACACAAAATCACTTCAAATGGTGACATTTAAGTAGGCGGCTCACAGTCGCAGATCAAATTCAGTTTCAAGAGGAGAAAAAGACCCAAACCCCTCCGTGTCACCCACAACAGCCCTCTGCCCCCTTGGCTGAATTATCCCCTGAAGTCTGGATTTGGTGGCTGGAGTTTTTCAAAGTGGCGTAGGATGATTTGTTCACAGCTAGTATTCCCAGGATCCATTGTTGAGAGTTGTAATCCAACACCCTCAGCCATCTGCAAGGACGTGATAGGAGAACGCCGCGCTTATTTAATTCCTGCACCCCTCCCCGTCTGGGGCAAGCCTTCATGTCTTAAAGCAGAGTTATAATTCAATAAAATGTATAATAACTCAAGCGGGTTTGGCACTGGTTATGAGCTTATACGGGGTACTAATGAATAAAGCTTCATACTGAGTTACTCGGAGGTCTAAGGTTTAGTGTGATGGTGAATTTGCTGTTTCGAGTGTGAAACACATGAGAGAGGGGGGTTTTTTTCTTTTCTTTTTTTCTCCACGGATCAATCAAATCACCACGATGCTGTTGCACCAAAAGTTAATTTTTATATGTACGCAGAGGACAGACATGTTTATGTTATTCCTGGTACTGCTGTGATTGTGAGGCCGATTAAAAGGACACATGGCTATAATCATTCTTTCGAGACAAAGGCTTCATTAAACCATGATATCAATGAAGGATGCTGATTGCATCGATTTGATCGATGAATGCTAAGTGGTTAATTTAGTTGGGGTGGGGGGGGTGTCCATTTATGGGCAAGATTTAGAAACTGCGGTTTACTGACTGAATCTATGAGTAGATCAAGCCATGAAGCAGAATATCTGATCTAAATTACATTCACAGACACGCGCACAAGCAATTGGAATCTGCTTGTCTCAGTTTGCTTTGATGGACCGCCAAATTTTACCTTCATGCTTTTGTTATGTTTCTGAGTCACGGTGAAACGCAGGATCGTCAAATTTTATGTCCGCTTGGGCCTCAAGGGTTCAAGTAACCCATTATACAATCATGGCCTTAACAAACTCTTAACTGTTTTCTAGCCAAGTTTGTGATTAAATCATTGTTTTATGGCACAGTGGTAACAGATCTATTACCACTAATGGTGTGGCCTCACAGCTGGATCCTATTGTCACTCGACCTGAAAGTGTTGCATCCCATTTATCACTGTCATTTGTGTGGGGTAAAGAAGTGCTGTTTGTTAGTCCTCTACAGGTTTAAACACGAGGTTTTCATTTCCCCGATGATGACTGACTAATGCTGTACGTCGTGTTGTAACCTGCAGGCCATTTCGGCTGTGTTTTTCACGGAACGCTGCTTGAGCCAGACGGCCAGAAGCTACACTGTGCCGTCAAGTCCCTGAACCGTAAGTACAGATTCTTTTCATCAATGTATTAGGTTTGGTTTTAGCAGTTTTGATGGTGTTTTTGGGGGGTGGAGGGTCTTTACTGATGCCATGTTCATTTTTATACAGCAGAAGTTTTGTCTGTTTAAACCAATGGTACTGTTTCTCACATCACCGACACTATGTTCTTTATCAGCTCTCCTTAAGCTTGAATAAGGTGCCTGCCTTTCAATGAACTACAAATACACACATATACACCAAAACCACTTCATTAAGAATGCCTCTGCTGCTCATTAATGCAAATATGTAATCAGCAAACACACAACATTTTCAGTGAATGAACCAAAAAAGAAAAAATCGAGTGAGGGGCGGTGAGGAAAATGTCATTTTGTTGTCAGAAAAGAAAGGCCAGATTGCTCCAAGCTGATACGAAGGCAACAGTAACTCAAATAGCCACTCATTACAACCCATGAAGAAGACCACCTCTGAATGCACAACACGTTAAAGTTTGAGGCAGATGGACTCCGGATCAATCTTCTGCATCACCTAATTAATACACTCTCTGACAATATGACACACAGTTTGCATAGAGTAGTTTAACCTCTTCCCAACCAGCTTATGGGTTCACTCAAAGTTACCACGGTGGTGTATCCAGGTAAAAAGACAACCACTTTTGTGACTTTTAACCCAATATTTAGGCCTCAATTCAGATAATATGTACAGTATGTAAACAAGTGCCACTGAAGTGCTCCAAGGAGCATAACCATGTGTCTCCCTCTGAAAATCTCACTCCAAGTAAATGTAATTAATAAATAAGAGTCAGGTGTGTGCAAAGTGAGGCTTCCCTGGGTAAAATGCATCATGACCCCTCCCTCACCTGACACACACACAGACTAAAGACACTGTTGTTGTCTAAACGGATTTGCATCCAGCTACAGTTATTCAATCATTCATCTAGTTATATTATATTGCATACTTATTGTATGATATCACCGCGCTCCCAATGGCATTAAAGATCTCATCTCATCAGAAGCCTGAATCCTTTTCAGGCTTGAAATGATGGTGATGAATGAGCATTCGATAGTGAGGACAGCATTAGGGTCCCGGCTAATCGTGTAACCTGTCAGTTGCAGCAAGGGAGATTGATGCAGGAACAATATGGGGAAAGGACCTGTGTAGCTGCTAGGGGACACAAACCACAGTAGGATGGTAGGATAGGAGGTAGTAGGATAATTTTCGGTGGTAGGACAATTGTAGTGAACGTGCAATTGAATTTTGTTGCAGTCAGTAGCTTAAATTGATTCCTTTATCCTACTGTAGCTGTTACTATTATATCTAGTTGAATGGCAAATATGTTTTATGACAAGCACGAGTAGTTTATGTGATAGAGACATTCTCCTCACAGAAAAACTTCAAGATCAAGCCTGAAATCAAATGTCTTCTCTTTCTGCCTTTGGGGTCTGACCTCAGCTGAAGGCTAAAGAGCTTCCATTTCTAACTAGATTATAGCAAAGTCAGCAGGGCTAAAGTGCAAGACACCAGAAGCAGGGATGCAATTGGCAAATGGGAATGGGTCAAGTCTGGGGTGAATCTTCAGGGAGGGTGTTTTCTTAGATGGGTTTCTATCAGCATTCTCATTCCCCAAAGGTATCCAAGGAAGGGGCTTCCCACTGATATCGTGACAAGAGAGTTGCACCTTATCTTACAATTATCATTCCTGCCAAATGTCAAATGTTCATAAACAAAGAAAAACATTTAAAGAGGGCCTATTCAGCCACTTAATCTTTTTATTTTATACTGGGCCTTGATGCAGTGACTAAATTCATGTTTTTAGTGTGAAATAAGCTCTTTTAGCTCCTGTCCCCTTAAGCCAACTTTCTTCTCATTGGTTACCCAGTTCAAACAGAAGGTTTGAACATAAGATGGGAGGGGATGAACAGCTGTATTCATAATTTAAAAAAGAAAACCATAATAGGTCCCCTTTAAGTGTATTTTATTTCGACTTTACGGGGGAATTTTAGAAATCTTTCATGATAAAAGTCAAAAACTAACTAAGCTAACATGAAAATGATGTCAACTTATTTTTTTCTTATCAGGCATCACAGACTTGGAAGAGGTGTCTCAGTTCCTGAAGGAGGGGATCATCATGAAGGACTTCAGCCACCCCAACGTTCTCTCCCTGTTGGGTATCTGCCTTCCGCCCGAGGGCTCACCCCTGGTGGTTCTTCCGTATATGAAACACGGTGACCTGCGCAACTTCATCCGTGATGAGGGACATGTAAGGGCCCACATAAAAGCATGTTGCAAATTTCTCCACCAGAACTTTTGTTCATTTCAAGACACATTTCACAAGTTTGATGATGTGCTACAAGGTGACTCTAATTGATTCTTCCAGAACCCAACAGTTAAGGACCTGATGGGCTTTGGGCTGCAGGTGGCCAGAGGGATGGAGTATCTGGCCAGCAAAAAGTTTGTCCACCGAGACCTGGCTGCCAGGAACTGCATGTGAGCTGGCATTTACCTATTTAGCATAAAGTGATGGAGTTTCAAATATAAAAACGCACAACACAGCAGAAAATAGAAGTAAATCCAGGTGGGAAGAGACAGAATCAAAGAGAGCAATAAAGAGTAGAATAAGTACCTTATAACAATGGCAAGTAGAAAATAGTCAAAGAAAAAAGTTAAAGGTAATGATTTCAGTTTTTGTTAAAATGAAGTAAAAAGAAAGGCATTTCCTGTTTTCCCCGACAGGCTGGATGAGAGCTACACAGTAAAGGTGGCAGACTTCGGCTTGGCCAGAGATGTTTATGACAAAGAATATTACAGCGTTCACAACAAGAGCGGAGTCAAGCTGCCCGTTAAATGGATGGCTCTGGAGAGTCTGCAGACGCACAAGTTTACCACCAAATCAGACGTGGTGAGGACTTTTTAGCAGTGTTTAACTGTTTACATCAGAACAACAAATATGTCACTAAAGGAATAACAATGAAACTCTCTCCATGTAGTGGTCTTTTGGCGTATTGCTATGGGAACTCATGACCCGCGGAGCTCCGCCGTATTCTGATGTGAACTCCTTCGACATCACCGTGTTCCTCCTGCAGGGGAGGAGGCTGCTGCAGCCTGAGTTCTGCCCTGATGCCCTGTGAGTGTGCACACATACAGTATGCAGAAGTTAATTTAAATGAAAAACCAGTGCAAGTACAACATTTCTTTTCTAAAGGCTTTTTGATTCTGATTGCTGAGCACTTGTTGCTGTAGTCAAGTGCTGACCCATTAGTGAAAGAGTTACTGGAAGTGTTAAGAAAACCTTTTCTCTTGACAGAGTCGAGTTTTTTTAGTTTTCTTTGGAACAGTTCACATTGGATTTTTCAGGCAGAATCTGCTGCCAATCACTTGTCAGACCAGGACTGTTTAGACTGTTTCAAGCAAACTTGCCTGAAACTCTTAAAATAAAATAAAAAAATTCTATTTTTAAAAAAAAAAGTCAGTCATTGTCAGCAAAGCTCACTTAACACTTGCTCTTATCCATTAAACTCTGGCCTGTGAAGCAAATGCCAAGAATGATCTCATACATCCCAGATAACATCATAAGGTGCACTGTGTGCATAGTGTGTGTGTGTGTGTGTGGACATTAGAGGGGAATGGGAGTGTTCAGGTGAGAGGGAGGCAGAGGCCCAAATTTCCCAAGCTATAAATTAAACAGACGTCAGGAGATGATGCACATCTGCAAATATTTGTGCAATTTTTCATTCGTGAGTGTTCACAGGATGTTTTGGGTCCCGTATTATGGCAGATACCTCAGGCTCTTTAATAAGGAGGTGTTAGTTCCTGAATACTTAACAATGAATTGTTTTTTTTGACAGTTATTTTGCTTCGGTGCAAAATATTAAAAATGTGGCCCACTCGAATTACAGATGTTAAATACAAATAGCCCTTAAAATATTTTACTTTTTTTCACCTGAACACCTGTGAGGGAGAAAAAAACAAACCTTTATAAAATACTATGTGAGGGAAATGAAGCCCTTCTAATAAGTGAAACTGAAAAATGTCAAAGAAACAGTAGTAGCACAGAAGATGCAGGATATTTTAGAGCTACGATATAATAAATAAAGTCATCACACAAAGAAAAAATATGCAATAACTTAACCAAAGTCACATTCAACATCTCTAGAACTGACTAAACTGCTAGGATTGCTGGGAGCCCACCACTGATTGGCTGGGCCACATAACAACAGATCACGTGATTTGTCCGCCCAAAAAGATGTGTTTACAGTATCTATTTATATTACAGAAATATCAAACATTACAAACACCTTGTGATGCTTTTTTTGTAGCAGGAGCTACACAGTTCATGTTTGCCATGACCAAGAATTCACCTCTTGTGTTTGTAGAAAGAAATGCCTCGTCGCTAATGGACATAAATAAACAGCAATCAGACTCGTTACAGAACAATCACTAAATGTTTGTGTTTGTGCAATTTTTTTGTGCTGCCCTCATACGCTGGCTTTCTAAATTGGCACTACTTCTTCAAAAAATAAAAAATAAAACAACTTTTGAGAATTTGTAAAGTAAGCAATTGTCTCCAATTAGTGTAAAAATGTTCCGTTAATTTCCCTCTTTTGTAGAGCCCAACTATTACATCATATCATGGTGGATATTATGAGTGAATTTTGGCCTCTTACAGACATATGTATAAATAAAAAAATCAGAAGGGTGCTGTGGGCTGTTTTGATGCCTTGTCCATCATGTAGCTTATACATATAACAAACATACATAGATAGATTTTTTTTTTCACCCTCAAAATCCTGAATCAGTCAGGCTCTACTGCTATGCAAGTTATTTCAGAACCCACATAAACAAAGACTTCCCAGAGAGGAGCAATTACATATAATATACACATCAGTACAGCAGCTTTTAAGTCTTTATCCTCTACACCTCAGATGCCAGCTTTTCAAACATACTGCCAAATCACTGTACTGTGTATATTTGAAGGTTACAGGTGTAACCATGTGGTAATGTCCTGCCTTCATCATGATTTAATTTCTCTCTTCTCTGTTTTTAGCTACACGGTCATGATCGAGTGTTGGCACCCAAAGCCTGAACGACGGCCCTCATTCTCTGAGCTGGTTTCCCGCATCTCTGCCATCTTCTCCAGCTTCAGCGGCGAGCACTACGTCCTGCTCAACACCACGTATGTCAACATAGACAAGATGAGCCCCTACCCCTCCCTCCTCTCCTCCACCGCTTCCTCCTCCTCATCCTCTTCTGAGCCTTCAACATCCACTTCCCTGCCATCCCGCTCCCCACTCTTCTGTCAGGTGGACCGAGACTGCTGCACCTGAAAAGGGAAAAGGGAGCGGGTGATGGATGAGACTCGGAAAGAGGGATGAAGCAAGGAAGAAAAGGTGAGGTGATGAAGACTCTGTTTGAGAACTACTGTATGTATTTGCCAAACACTGGACACTGCATGCTGAGGGAAAACAGACCTTTCACTCACTGTACATTGATTGTGGCCCTTTGACCTTCTTGAGCGTCACCAAATGACAGTGGCCTCCAAGAACTTTAGGGCTGACCTTTTCAACTTTTGTCAATCTTTTTTGACCTTTCATTGACCCAGAGGAGCAAGAGGTCAGACTTCCTCCATCGTGTACAAGACAACTACAATGCCTCCTTGGAGATTTCCGTAGACAAAACGGCCGTCGCAGAAGCACATCTCAGTGACTGATGCACCCACACACCAACCAGGGTAGCTTTCTACTCCTCTGTGGGTGGCATGTGCTTCAATGAGTGGATGTGGCTCAGACCTTCACTGCGTCTGTAATGTGAATGAGTGACAAATGGCCACGTAGTCATGTTATATAAAAAAGTCACACCTCCACAAACCATAAACATGACTTTATGTTACCTGAGAGACAATGTAGCCTATGCTATGATGGGTTTTCTGCCTCAGGTGAGTAAACTGAGGCATACCGGAGGTTAGTGGCAGTGTATAAGTGTACAGTGGGATGTGTACAAATTCTGCTGCCTGTGTGCAGATCACTGGATGCTTTATTTGCGTAATTATCTTTGGACCATTAGCTTTCTGATGGGGAAAAAGTCCCTTTTTAGAAATGTGGCTCACCTGTGGGGAATCCCCAGATGTTTCTGGTGGTAAAATAAAAGCCTTTTTTTCAACTTGAAACTCGTATATCAAAAAATAAATAAATAAAAATGCAGCTCACGTTGATGTTTTCTTGGAAGTAAGAGTAATAAATGAGAACCGTGAAAGTTGAGGGAGATTTGTTGTTGTTGCAAAATGTATGTCAAGCATCTGTTTCGTATGGCTTGCATTTTATTGACAGAAAAACTGTGTACAGTGTAGCTGATAAAACGGGCTCGCAGCCACAAGGTTCTTATCTCACATTTAATTCATTCAGCCAAAGCTCATATTTTGAATAACTTTTAACATTTTTGTTGTGCTCTGAAGAATCTCAAGTTATTGAACTTCATAGAGTCCCCGTGTTCATCTGGCCTCAAAACAGGACTGTCATTTTATCTGACTGTAACTGTGACCGCTGTATATTCTTTTATGATCACTCTGTGTTGATGTTTAACAACCCTATCAGTGTATTTGAAGAAATCTGTTGCCTCTTGACTACAAATGATGTACAATTTTGACTTTCTGAGAAGCATGTGATACGGTTTGATATTTAATTCCATTTACTTCTATTCATTTCAGCACAATATAAAAATTAGAGCCAGACCAATTTGATGCTGGACCGATATTTTAAGCTATTATTAGCTTATTACCAACACATTGGTATTGCTGTGTAGAACCCAGTATAAATGGGGGGTTTTTTTGTTTGTTTTTTTACAGTCTATAATGCAAGAACAAGATACTTGAAGTATTTTAGAAATTTTTCATCACTTTCTTTCTGTGTATTCTGGAGAGCGTGGAGTCGGACATGCAGTTCTCTCACCACATTGTGCAGGATATGTAGCAGAGTAGCATCGGAGCTCAAGAAATGGTGGGGTTTTGTCTCTGTACACGTTGTGTTTGTGGAATACACAACAACAACCCCAGTATTATATCTTTAGCTTGTATGTCTGAGCATACAAGTACCTGTTTCGAAGCTTCTATCCCAGCTACCATGGGGGAAGAGGCAGGGGACAACCTGGACAGAGGCTGGGCTAACACTATTTTAAATGTTCTGTTTGAATGTGCCAATTAGTCAAGGTAATATGATGTAGGCAGGGAAACGTATTCATAAATGTATAAAAACGTATTGCTGCATCAATTTGCCGTTGAAATTCACCCAAGTCCCTAAATCCAAGTGACGTAATGACATTTGTGATGGCTATTACATAATGAGAGATAACTTCTTTTTGTGTTATACTGGAATATACAACTTGAGTAAGTTTGAGTTATACAGTGTGCTGAAATTAATGGAATTAAATGGTTTCCTGAAGAAGAAAAAAAACAGATTGTCAGAAATGCAGCAGTTTGATTTTTAAATTGGTTAGCTCTCACTTCAAGTAATTTGTCACCAATGGGCTAAAACTTCACTCATGTGGTCAGTGTCCATTTTAACATTGCTATATGTAGCAGATTGTTGTTTTTTGCTTGTACGTTGTTTTGTTTTTTTTTTAATCTGAATGGCTGCTGATATGATTGGGCCATTAATGGACAGTTATGAATGTTTGCTATGACAAGAAAATTGCTGTACTATATTTTTGTATTGATGATGAGCCTCTTCTTCGCTGGGGTGACCAGGGGTGAGTGAATCATGCCACAAACAATGAATAAAACCACTTGTATATGAACCACTGCCGTTAGGTAAATACAGACAGAGACGTGTGGATTCGTTGTGGGTCTGTGTGGATGCTCGTTTAGCTTCATTACTGGTAAATCATCTTGAAAACGATATAGAATGTTGTACAAACTGGAGCCGCCTCACAAAACTCAGACTGCTGTCTCTTAGATCATGTGATTTTCTGATGCTTTGTTTGTTTTTAACACTGTGTGTTCTGTGTGCGTGTGTGCGTGCGTGCGTGCGTGCGTGTGTGTGTGTGTGTATGAATTCGTCTAAACAAAAAATCCTGAAGGTACATGTTCCTATGTAATGTCAGTTGAACTCTGTCAGTGTAATAAAGCTATATTATCAGAATTCATTTACTCTTCTTTACGTCCTTTGCTTACCGTTGAGTCGGCCATGCTTATTTTTTACTGAACAAACAGTCCTTTGAGGCGAACATAAAACAACCATAGAGAACTGTAATTACTACGCAGGGTACTGCTGCATCATGCTTTCCATATGTAGCCAACATGCAGCTGCTATTGAGTCAAAAATGCTTCCACAATGAACAATAAAGGTATTGTTGGTGAAATCACCCACTGTACGCAGGTTTGAGAAAACCTGTTTGAAGTTTTTTTTTTGTTTTGTTTTTTTAAATGATCCTTAGTACAGACAGAAGGCACAGGCAGAATAGTTGTTCTCAAGCTGTGTGAGAGTGATACAGTGCCTGCCTTCAATTACTGCCTTTGTTCTGACATTAGCCCTTTTTTGTTCCCACTGCCTGTAAGTGACCTCTGACCCCTCAACTTTAGCTTCCCTCTTTTTTTCAGCCATTTTATGTACCATGGTCTAGACTTTCCCCCTTCTTTCTCTGTCTAACTGAGCTGACACCTTGACTTTCAGGACCGGGTAGTTTTGTGTCGTTACACAGCAAATAGTCCCACTCCAAGTGTCACAAACCTGTTTTACTGGGAGCATCTTCAAGAGATGAAAAGGTTGTTGCTGGTCTTTGACAAAAGTAAATTTGATCTAATCTGTATTCTCATACTGTGAAGTGTGTGCTGACTTCAGCAACATTTTATTGGTTTTTACTGTTAACTGTCACTTTTAATTTGTGGGGTGGAAATGACTGACGGGGTAAAGGTTAGCGGTTCAAAGCCTGGCTACTACAGACTGCGTGTCAAACTATTTGTGGGTAAGTGTGTGATTAGGTGAACAAGGTTTGGATTGAAAAGTGCTTTCAGCTGTATTTTACCATTTCTGATTCCGATGAATCAGACAAGATCTTGCATTAATGTTTGTATTTATATTAGAATCCATGAATCTCTGCAGATGCAAAATAAACTATACTATACTAGCTTCTGAGGTCAAAGTAAGAATGAATGGATATGTATTTCATGAATATTGTTTGTTTTTTTCATATATATTATTAAATTTCTTGTACATGTGGTTGATGACTGTGTGAAGCTGCTGCCATGTTTCTAACATTATTAACCGTGTTGATCTAAACTGTGTTCAGATCAAGGAACTGACCTCACAGCTCAGTGTTCACTAGTGCTGCTTGTTTCAGTCATTGAGCAAATGTACTGTTTATAAGGTTGGAGAAACCTGCAGGCAGCTAAGAGAGAAGGAGTCACTTGGATGAGTGGTGACACGTTTTCTCCAACTAAAAACGCTACGTCCAGATGAAAAGAACCAACTTTTTGGGATGTCTTTGGATACCTTTGCATATGTAATTTGAAAATACTACTTGTGCCCCAAAAATTATGTTATTGATCAAACTTAACCATTTGCTTTTGCAAAAAAAAAAAGAAGCATATTTTTCTTACAAAACATTAACTTTTTATTGTATATATGCAATATTGTGACTACAGTATTTATAATGCTGCATTGAAAATGCTAGGATGCAGCAATGTAAATGAATAAGAACAAGGTGGTCTACGCGCACAAACACAATGTGTTGCAGCATGAAGAAAAACATTCCTTCATCTTTGCAAGATACATTAAGGTGCCGTGGCCTTCGGGGTCTTTACTGCACTGAATGCGCTCAGTGAAACTGTGTGGGCTTGACGGTGCAACTTTGATTAATTTGTTTCAAACAAACGTACTTGTTGAAAGTAATATGTGTGACTTTTTAAGGCCTACAGCAACAAGGTAGAAGGTGTGGTTTAAAGTTTTTCTTTAGTAAGATGAGTCACACAGTCTGTTGTATTATGCCACTGTGGATTTTTACCTAGTAAGCAGTTTAGTCCTATTGTATGTTTATGCATTTCATGTTTGTTGAAATCAGGGATAAGATTATAGTTTAAATCATTGATTTAATAGTGGTATTATTATGACCATCTATCAATTATACAGAAACAGCAGGACCAAAGTTTGCTTAACAGCTTACATGTTGTAAAGTTTGGGTTTTTTTTAATCTAGCCTATAATTAGAAATCATCCTTTAATAAGGACAAGTTGAAAATCATCAAAGTTATACAACGTTAAATGTGTATAAATGTTGATACATTTCACTGAGTCCCATTCAGTCAGTCTATACTAGGATGGTATAACTGTCTTTTTTTTTTACTCATTTCAGTTATAAGACCTTCATTTTTTTTTCTCAAACCTAAGTCGATATAGACAAAGAGAAAGGAGGAGAGGAGGACAGCTATGGTGGAAATTTCCAAGACACCAGGAGAACATGGACGTGATGCAGGTATCCTAGCTGGCTTGTTCTATTTTCTTTGCCCTAAGGCTTTAAATTATCCTAATAAAAAGCCATGTTAAGCCCCAGCTAATGCAAGCATGAGATATGTCTGCCTCTGCATCTCACTCTAAACATTCATCTCACTCCTGCTGCACCAGGCTTGGCTTGTCTTTCATCCCTGTTCACTCTCAGTCTCTCACTCTGCTGCCTTTAATGCTACTGGGTTTTTCCTGACTGAGGCCATGCTTTCCTCTGTGTGTAAGCCTTCCCAAATGAATGCATGTTAACCGACTGATTGAAAGACATTTATTGGCTTAAAATCATGCTTTTAAGTGTATGCTCCCTTTTTCACCAGGGGCGAAGCTCTACATGTTTTGACTTCGCAGAGTTTTCCACTGGATGCCTCTTCCTGAAACAATTCTGCAGAAATTTGTATCTCCAACTGGAATCAAACCAACGACCTTTCACAGCTGCCAACAGCTACTAATATTTTTTCTGACTTTCAAGTGGAAAGAATATTGTTTTAAAACGATACAAAGGCTATTTTTTTATAAGTAGTTTGTTAAATCCCTTCTAAAATACAAAAAAACAACAAGATTCAGTATTTAAAAATAAACGATACACAAATCTGAGAATTACCTACATGGTAACAAACACATTATCCCTAATCTGTAAGTCAACTTGTCCACTCCTCCTTATTAATCCCTTCTAAAGTCAGCAGCAGGCTCATTTAAACCCTCTTTTACTTGTGTGTTTGTACTGGATGCCCTTCCTGGTATTTGTGTCTGTATACCTTCGCCTGTCTCCTCTTGTAAGTGATACGTGCTAAAATCACGGCCACACACGTATACAAAAAGAGGACAGGTGGGACTGTTGATAGGATCACAGTAAAAAGGTAAATGGTGCATGTAACTAAGTGAGTCAGAAGCACAGGAATGTAGGGGACACCACTGATCTCAAACACACACATTTCAGACTTGTGTGTTCATTCCCTGTTAGATACACTGCTGTGCCATACGACATTTCTCCACTTACATATAGTGAAGTTATTCTTTAAATGTTACTGCTTTTGTTCCGTTCTCTGTCAAGATGATTCCACACTGCTTCATCAGTGTGGAGGTCCTGGTTCTGGGGAACCCAATCCATAACTTAGTGTTCCCTAATGTGCTTTTCTACCCAGGGATGCATTTACTGCATTGGCAGCGTTTTTAGGGTGATTGTCGTGCTGAAAGTGAAGCTGTTGCCATCAAAATTCCATCAATTTCCCAACATTGAGCTCCCAAGCACCCCAACGCCAGAGCCTCGACCATGTTTTACCGATGGCTGTAGACACTCACTGTTGTACCTCCTGAATCCTCTGTGCATACTGAACTAATATTTTCTCATTTAGATTCATCACTGTTTCCGCTGATTATTGTTGTAGTTCTTGTGTAATTTGGCATATATCAGCTTTTTCTCCCTTGCTTAAAGATGGCTTCTTGACAGCCCCTTTTTCATTGAGAATACTTCTAATGAGGTTTCAGTGAACAGTAGATGGAACAGCTCAAGGGGCAGATGCATCTCAGATAGCGTTTATCTGCTATAAATGCTTTCCCCTTCTGCTGAGGAGCCAGATCTGCCTTGGTGATTTAAACAGCACACATTCTTGAGACAGCCTTAAGAATCAAGCATACACCATTATGTAGTAAAAGTTAGGCAATTTACGTAGAAAGAACAGCATCCCCAGGCTACATCTGTAAATCATTGCTGGGTGGCAGCCCTTCCCAAAATCACTAACAACAGGGATCCCAAAAAACCCCAAAAACTGTGGGCTTAACAAATATCTTGTGCTGTGCTTCTGTGAAAAAGCTGGTAATAGAAACATGCAGTGGAAATGTATAGAAGGTTCTGTATTGGGCACCAGAATCATCACTGCTTGAGTATAAAAGAAGTAATAGTGAGAATGATTTGGTACTCAAACGTAATTGGACAGATGCAGATGTGATGAGCCAATCAAACTAAAGCCTCACGCTTGAAATTTTTTAGTCCATTTAAGGTGTTGGACTTTGGGCACATAGAATTCAGCTCACTGCAACCACCTAATGTGTGGGGGGATCTGTGTCTTTCGCAGAGACTGGGTGATAATCATCTTCTTTCTTTTCACTCATATAGCTGCACGTCCTGTTGTTTCCGTCGACAGTGAAATCATCAGAGAATATCAGTGACTAAACCATAGCAGATGCACTGCCATGCTTGGAAGATGAGGCGATATCGTTCATAAGCTGTTGCTTTTTCTCTCTACACTTCTGTATGGAGTGTCCAAGTATTTCTAAACACTTGTAGTAAAAGAGCAGTTCTGTAGTTCTTTTAATATTGATGAAAATGTCCTCAAATTAAAGAATTGGCACTTTGATTTCATCTGTGTAAAAAAGTAAATTGTGCACACATGCACAAATTTATACACCACCTAAAACACTGACTTAGAATATTTAAAGGTAGAATTAGCATTGTAAAAAATTCTAAATGATACCTTTATCATTTAGCTGTAATTTGAGTAAATAGTAACATGTTTGTACTCCACTACGTTTTAGCTTAATTTTTACTGCAGCAAATCCAGATTTGAGACACCTTGAATGAACAGTACTCCAAATTAATCAAAACTAAATAAAAATATACTTATGCACAACTGAAATGTTTAAAATCTGTAGACTGCTTAACAGTTACACTAGTTCAAATTTTCAAATTTCTTTAATGTCATTATAAATGTTTTGATATTTAAAGTACATTGGTTTGTTATAGTCAGCTAAATGCTCTGTGACAAAAAGTGCCTGTTTAAAGGTCTTCTGTCAGGCCTGCAGAGGATGAGTGTATGATACTTGAAAGTTCTCGGGTGAGTATGAGTATCGCTGTAACACAGAAACACACACATACACTCATTCTTATCACCAAAGTCATGCGGTGCCATTCTGACCTGTTGAGTCAGCTCACTCTCATTAAAAACCTTTAATGAGTTTGGCTTGAAATGAAACCAGGGAGGCTGATAGCATGGGGCAGTAAAGTACACCCACCACCCCTTAAAACACACAAATATCATGCATACATTGATAACTTACTTTATTTCATTTGTACGATGTAAAAAAAAAACTTAACTCCAGAGCAGAGGGTCTTGTTGTTAGGTTGTTGGCGCCCCCTGTTGATAGTCCATTGTTTTTGCATGGATTCTTTTACATAGGCACTGGGCAAAATAATGAGAACACCACATGAAAGAGAAACATGTTACCTTTGATGTATTTGTTATGCATCCAGCTGCAGCAGCAAGTCATAGAAGGGCAGCCAACCTGCAGCACTTACTGGTTTTAAACTACTATTAGTGCTTGACTGGATATGTGGGTTCATAAAACAGCATGGGACAACTTAGTTTCAAAGAGGCAAAAATCAGTGTAGAACAGAAAGGTTTACACACATTGCTTTGTTGTGGTAAAAAAAATAAAAAAAATAAATTAAATTATTGTTCCCTCTTCCCTCTGCTTTTTAATTTTTGCATCAGAAGTATCTGCTTTGTCTTTTTTTCCCCCCATCTGCCCATATTAGTGATCTGCAGGAACACAAATTATATGACTCAGTCTCTCTGGTCTCAGGAGGAACCTGCTCTAAATCAGGACTGCACAGGTAACATCAGCAAAAAAAGAAAAAGCAGAGCGACTCCCAGCAGAATAAGTTCTAAATGCCAAGAAGCCCAAAGAACAGCATCAGCACCTCTGTGGCCCGTAACGCCTTCATAAAAGGTTTGCATTTTGAGCTTTATAGAGTTCAGATTTATGACAGACTTACCATTTTAGGAACCACTTCTTTCCAAGCACATCACACAGAGACACTTAACCTGTCTGTAACATGCTCCAAAACTGGAGCTCTGAGCAACTGATACTCAGTATTACAGCAGATGAGTCACCTTTCATGGTATTTCAGAACATGATTACACTGGGATAAAGCCAGCAGCCCACAATGTCTGCTGTCATCTATTAAAATGATGGAGGAATTATTATGAAATGGAAACCCAGATCATAATATGGGCACTATATTAACACTTCAGGCTGATGCTACTCTGAAACAAACTGCTAAAAAAAAATCATAAGAGCTGTTGCATGTGAACCGAGATGAGAAGCATGGTGTTTTTTGTGAGCATGACCAATGCCTCCATTAAAGCATGTATTTCTCTTGTTAAATCTCGAATACGTTACTTGAGCATTTTGTGCATTATTTACAACACCCTTATTGCCTGTGAAACATATGTACATTTTTCACAGGGTGCTTTTCAAATTAAGGAGCACCTTACTTTGGAAAATACAATTATTACTACACTCAATTTATCAAAACCACTCTGGCTTCAGCGCCTAAAATGTAAGCTCCTTGTCGTTTTTCACATTCAGCTGCGAGCTGAGTGAGGCCTAAATCCATAATTCAGCATGTGGCCCAGCCAGTGTACTTTACTGAGAACATCTTAAAATCAGACCGGCATGCTTTTTGTCAAGGTCCTCTGGTCCTCCTGTAATGACATGCCATTTTCTATCTGATTCTTCTCTTTGTTTTCTCTTTCTCTCCTGTCTGTATGTGCACGTGCGCATGTGTGTGTGAGTGTGCATGAATTTTCTCTGCAAGTTTGTTTCAGGGTGAGGTTTCCTCCATGTGTCCCTGCGCTCCTGGATGACGCACATGGAAGTTGTTGTCAATAAGCTCACCTGTGTGAAATTCATTGTTACCTCTTTTTACTTGAGGATGAAGAAAGTTCTCAGCTGACCCTACGCTGTTGGACATGCTGTGATAGTTTTGGCTTTTGTGCAGACATATTTATTTCTGAGCTTCCCTGACGGAGAATTCTGTAACAAGCCATCTGTGAATTTTTCCTGTGGAGAGAAATCTTGCAGAAAATTTCGTTTACCCCCAACCCAGCAATAAAGCTGTGAAACTTTTATACCTTTGTGTCCTTTGAGTCCAGGCCCAAGTCAGAATCTTGATAGTTTACAGCTGAAGATTTTCACTCCTGCCTCAAATAGTCCTTGTTTACTGTGTCTTAATCTTAAATTTTCTTTTCAACCTGCTGTGACCTGTTTTCAGAGCTGTTTCAAGAGTTTTTCACTGCTTCAAAGATAAGAAAGGTAGTTGATATTCACTTAAAAAAAAAAAAGACTTTCATTTATGTCAGGTTGAGATATGTTGCTCAGTGGAGAAAAAAGTAGACAGGAAATGATGGAAAAAGCTGGAGAGTGGTGGCAGAAAAAACACCTTATATGAGCAAAAAATTAATTCAGGAAAAAAAAAAGATTAATGACGAGGTATACAAAAATGATGACCTGATAAAGACTCGAGCTACAGCAACCAACTAAACACAAGGAGGGTAAAGTAATAAGGAACAGGTGAACTTAATAAAATACTGATGAAGGTAGGAAAAGAATAAACGAGGGAACTATAAGCACAGAAAATCACATGAGGATCTCAACTTTAAAAACAGATAGGAAGTAGACTGAAAGAAGGACTAAGGCCAATCTCATGCATGAAACAACGTGAAACAAAGGGGGAAAACAAGAACTGAGGATAACAGCATAAAAATGTTTTTTAAATCAACAAAATAAAGGATAATACCACCTGAATCATGAATATTAGAAATACTGTAACAATTTAAAAACAGTTAATGAAGCAGCAGCTTTATATCCCAGCTTGGCTAGAAATATATTGCTCAAATTGACTCCTCACTAGAATAACTCTACAATCACTCACACAAAAATGTAATCACTGTGAAATGAGCTGATAATCAGGACTGGGAGTGAACTCGTACCAAGGAATTCCAAGGGGGTGCGATCACAGCCAGACTGGTGTTGAAAGCCCATATCTGTGGCTTAGCAGCGCACCAGAGTCCCAGAAGGCCATGCAGAGGGTGAGCAGTGAGAGTGGTGGTTTAAAAAAACAGTAGCTCTCCACATTTAAGCCAGAAAAATGTTTAACTTCTTACGTATCAGTACATGACAAGGAAAGCAAATGGACAATGTGAATAAAAGAAAAGATTTTAGCAGTTACAAAATCAGGGTTGTTATGAATATACCAGTGATCCAACTAAGAAAGCTCAAGCTGCTCATAAACAAGATGTGCAACATATCCAAAAGTGCCATTTGGGGGAGTTGCCAAAATATTCCCAAAAATCAAACATAAAGATTTTCTTGAGCAAATTAAGAGCCTTGGTAGTATGTTTGCAAGCCAGTGCTTTGAAGCCAGCACTCACATTTATATTAAGTCTTCACAAAAAATAGCAATAAAGATGAAGAGAGCTTTGTTAGAGCATATAGAGGGACTACCACCAGTTTTTATGGTGCATAATGTGACTTGAGTATCTCTACTACTATATACGGTCATCATATACAGTCATCCCCAACTTCACATTTACAGGTTGGCAACTATAAACAGTAGGCCTGTCTTAATATACTATGTTGCTTTAATTTCCTTTCTAGGGACCATAATTGAGAATATTCACCAAGACTTGAAACTAGGGCTTGAGATCATGTAAAGGTCACAGATCAAGAGAGCTGAAGAGATATTTTTCCTTCTTTTAGACTTCTAAGGCTGGACTATATTGCCAATGGTATTCACTTGCCCATCCAAATAATTGAATTTAGGTGTTCCAACCACTTTCATGGCCACAGGTGTATAAAATCAAGCAACTAAGCATGCAGACAGCTTCTACAAACATTTGTAAAAGAATGGGTTGTTCTTTGAAGCTCAGTGTATTCCAGGTTGGTACTGTCAAAGGATGCCACCAAGTCCAGTCCAGTGGAAGCAACTGGAAATGACAGCACCTCAGCCACGAAGTGGTCATCTATATAAAATCACAGAGTGGGATCAGCATATGCTGAGGTTCATAATGGATCACCAACTTTCTGCAAAGTCAATAACTTCAGACCTCCAAACCTTACAGTGCACAGAGAGCTGCATGGAATAGGTTTCAGTGGCCAAGCAGCCCCATCCAAACTTTACATCACCAAGCGCGATCCAAAGCATCAGGTGCCGTGATGTAAAGCATGCTCCCACTGGACTCTTGAGCAGTGAAGACATGTTCTCTGGAGTGACAAACCACACTTCTCCTTCTGGCAGTCTGATGGATGAGTCTGAGTTTGGCGGTTGCCAGGAGAACGGTACTTGTCTGACTGCATTATGTCAAGTGTAAAGTATGGTGGAGGGGGGATTATGGTGTGTGGTTGTTTTTCAGGAGTAGGATTCAGCCTCTTAGTTCAAGTGAAAGGAACCGTTAATACTTAAATTTTATACTCTCAACTTTTTGGGAAAGGTCTGGGGATGGCCCCTTCCTGTTCCGACATGACTGCACACCAGTGCACAAGGAAAGGTCCATAAAGACATGGATGATCGAGTTTGGTGCAGAAGAACCTGACTGGCCTGCATAGAGTCCTGAGGCCAGGCCTGCTCATCCAACATCAGTGTCTGACCTCACAAATGTGCTTCTGGAAAAATGGTCAAAAATTCCCATAAACACACTCCAAGATTTTGTGGAAAGCACTCCCAGAAGAGTCGAAGCTGTTATAACTGCAAAGGGTGAGGAGTCAAGTGATTACCAAACAAGTCTTTTGAGATTTTTCTTCAGGTAAACACATGTCAAAAAACAACTTTCAGGCAATCAGTCAAACAGCTGTTGAGACAGATTACTAAAACATAACATATCAACCTCATATTAACATAGTGGAAATAATCATTAGCTTAGTTTTGTGGGGAACAAGAATTCACCTGGCTGTTTTTAAGATATTTAGGTCCACTAGTGGAATAGCAAAAAAAAAAAAAAAAAAATGCCAGCCCCATTCAGTGTGCACAAAAAAGCAATTTGCATATATGTGTTTTGTTTTTTTAATATTTGCCAAAAATCATATCCTCATTTCACCCAGAGGTCTCTAACCTTCAGGATTAAGCCTCAGTTTTAGTTCAGCAGTGCACACTCTCATCCATCTGTGCTGCTGCTGTCCTCATTTCAACACAGCAGCTATTGAACTGGCACAAAAACAGACTACTAGATACTGTCAGGAGGTGCAGAAATACAGTCTCTAGCTCTTTAGACTTTGATGACCTGCCAAGAGAGCATTTTTCACATTGATATTAAGATGGCAAGAGAACAGAGAGGGACACAATCACTCAGCATGGTATAACCAAAATGATACTTGTACACAAAAGTTGTGCTTCTTTTTTATACAACGGTTCATCCTTCAGTACATCTAATGCCTCACCGTTTTTGAGTCTTCTGGGTGGTTATTGTCTAAATGTGAACAGTGTAATGAGTATCTAAGGTGACTAAACAGTGACTGGGGGTGATTCATAAAGCAGCCTTCTTTTCACATGCAGAGAAACTGTGTTCTCAGTGCTCCCTTTGGTCCCCGGAGGTGATGAGTAGCTCCAGTGTCGACACAATGGCTGCACTGCAGGCCATTCAACTCCTGTGCAGATTACAGGGTTTTTAAAAGCTCCCAGTATGATCCTGCACAATTATTGAGCCACTTGTCCTGATGACAAGGCCTTATTGGAAGAAGATACTGACTTACTGATTATAACAGTCATCCATAAGTTAAGTTTGTAAATATAAATCGCATAACTGTTTTTTTGAGGGTTTTTCATAAAATGAATTTTTAAAAACAAATAAATAAAAACAATGATCAAATAAAAAAGTCATGGTTTTAGAGTGAAACTGAGGGCTGTCGATGATTGATTGCAGACATAGTAATGTGCATTAGAGAACATTACTGTTCTCTTATAGTGGAGTCGTGGATGAAGGAGCATGAGGGATGGACAAACTCAGGCTTGTTGAAAGACATGGATTACTATTAAGAAGTCACCGCTGTTGCCCTATAATAGTGTCAGAATACAGTTTCAACTTGAACACCAAAGTGACCCCACCTAAACAAACAGAGAGCAGCAATGTTGGCATGAACACTCAATCTTCTCAACAGACAGATAAATTACAGTTTGGAGGTAGAGAGAAAGGATGAGAACTTAGCTGTTAGGCAGCAATTTCGTACAAAGTGCAAATTCAGAGACTTAGCAGGGAGCTCTAAGTGCACATCTGAGCAACGATTTTATTAGAAAAACAGATCTTTAAAAAAAATTGTTGTGTTGTGTGGAGCCACAGACATTTCAGTTACCGTACTGCAGAGGAGGATAGCTTTCAATCGAAATAAGTTACTGTATTACACAGCACTGTCTTATGCTTAGGTCACAGTCTGTGCTCCAAAATAGTGCAACTTTAGGAGATTCACCTCTGCTAAAAGTTGCTGAAAGTATTTAGGACACCTGATTAGATTAGCTAGAAATGTTGGCCCATTAAAGTATTCTGTAATTGAAGTAAATAGATGAATATCTTGAGTGTTTCAGTTTTATATAAAATACTGATAACATCCAACTTTAGCTGCAGTTTCCAAAAATACTGACTCGATGAATTGCTAACAGGTTGAAGCTTTATAATTTAAAAGTAATAACTTGTCCACAACTGCCAGATGTTGTACATCTTATTTCTTGATACAAATGACATCCATATGTTTAAGTAAGTGTGTGTGTGTGTGTGTGTGTGTGTGTGTGTGTGTGTGTGTGTGTGTGTGTGTGTGTGTGTGTGTGTGTGTGTGTGTGTGTGTAGATGCATGTATGATTACATTCTGTTGATGAGAGTCATTTATATTAGGTTAGAAGGACTCTGTTTCCATCTGGGGACCAAAATAACGTCCCCACAAGGTAAACTATTTATTTTATGGTCACATCTTGTTCTTATGGTGATGCTAATGCAACTTTTTTTCCCCCAATTTGGTAATGACGGCTCGGGTTAATTAGAGGGGATGTCTAAGTTATTAGTGTCTTCAAAAAACCTCACACTGGTAGTAGGTTTGTGTGGTCACAAATAAAATATTACATAGAATGGGAAGATCCAATGATCAAGACTTCAGTGACTAAAAGAAAACAGAAAAACTAATTTATAAAGGTTTATATTCTTTGACGAGTACACTCAATTATTTAAGCAACCAAATGATATAAGAATGATTGAATTTTCTGTGGTAACATTAAACAGATCTCTGTGTTTCTGTCACTTTCAGACCCTTCCTGTGTTTCCCTGGGGGTTTGGTAATAAGTAACATTATCTTTGTTTGCTTTCAGTGTGCAAGCAGATGAATCGCGACTCTGTAAACTTTAAAGAACAGTGTTAGCACACCATCTAGTGGGGACATGTGCAGCATACACAGTGTGACAGAATCTCTGGGTAATCACTGGGCTTTTCTAAATCTGTGTAATCATCAAAATTATTATTTTATCTTAGACCCTAATATTTAGGTTGAACTTCACAGTCCCACATTTACAAGCAGAGTCCTTCCCTCTCCGTTATTGAGTTTTTTGTCCACTAAAGAATGGGAAAAATACACAAGTGTCAGTAGTCCTGATACCCGAACTCCGTCACCTGGCTCCTTTCACTGTGGATGAACAGCGGTTCTACTCAGGGCCATGCTATGTGATAACTAACCAAATGTTAAGTTGCTGGACTAAGTTTGATCCAAAAGACCCCCAAGATGATAAGAACCAGGACCCCAAAACCCTTTCCCAGATGAGGATGCCAGGAATCCCACCCTCCACTCAGGCCCGGGGAAGATGATGGTTATGTCGACCATGGGGCTCGGCTGGATTCTGCCCCAATGAATTACATAGGACCATCCTCCTATTGGGGTCTAGTCCTTTGTGGGTCAGGGTGGAGACCTTGGTGGTCTGATTGCTGAAAAGAGCCTCAGATATACTCACTCTCCAGCATTAAATCCTTTAATATGCTATTGATCCCAGAAACATTATGTATATTATTTGAATGAGCAGTCAAAAATTACAAATACCATATAATTTAAAAGTTATGTAGAGTGCATTTCACCAGACGTTTTCAAATTGATAGTGAATTAGTTCACACTGAGTTGAAACCTTTTTTGGAATTAATCAGTGAACTAAGCAGTGGCTTGGAGCTTCCTCTTTCACAGTCAGTACAGCAAACTTCGACGGAGCATCAATCAAAACCGGACCGACGTGGGGACCCACCCATCCCGTGACGTCACTGGGCTCTGACAAGCTGGTGGTGCCGGAAGAAAAGATGGCGGATCATGAGGAGCAGCTATCCGATGAGGAAAAGGTAAGATGCCGATTTAATTCTAGGTTAAACCTCACAGCGTGAAACGCTAACATCCAAAATTTGAGTTGCATGTGGTCCCGGCTCTCGGTGCATCCTGGCGTCGATCGGCATTATAAAATTTGGGGAAAACCCAGGCCTCAGCACAACCTCTGCTGCTTCTGCTCTTATTTTTAGCTCAACTTCCGCTCATTTGCGAATTTCAAACGGAGGCTCCTTGTACGGTCCTGACTCAAAATAGGAACCGTGGACGTCTTATAAATTCACCTATGCTCACCACCCGTCCTCTTTTCACCCGGTGGACATGCCATTTCACTCGCGGGTCTCTGCTTACTTGTGTTATGGAAGTTTTCATGCACCATGGATCCGCTAGCTAGGTTAGTTAGGGTAGCATAGCCGCAGCCTGCTAACAGACAGCCAGACTTACTAACACGCCCTTTCGCCTGTTGGATGCCCCTTCTCTGTCTTTAGAAGTTAAAATATTAGAAGCGGTGGAGTGCCAGGTCATTTTATGAAGAGCAAACTGTAAAATCAGCAACCGTATGCTATAGTCTAGCTAGTTTGATAACTCTCGTCCCTCTAAGAAGTAGCAGAGAAAGGTGAGGGAACTACGAGTTCCCCTGAAGGATATGCTAGAAATTAAAAACTGCTTTTATATTCTGTCCTCTCGTTTGAAAGTCTGTTTCTACTGCTGTGAAAGCCTCATAGCAACCAGTGTTGTTTCTAAAACTGTAGCAGAAAACTGACTCATAATTTAAGCAGGATTTACACCAGTGACGCCCATGCAAGAGTCCTGCAGCTTTTTCTCATTTCCTTATAAGAGGACATGCATAGCTGACAGGACGTGTGCCTCAGCTAAGGGGTTTGCACGAATCCTTGTTGCACTGCTAAATGCATTTTTTCGTCGCTAGATTCATTATAGGCTTTGTTAACAAAGTCAGCAGTTAGCGACGAGCCAATTAATATGACACCTTTTATGCAGGGTATTTATTAATTAATTGTCAGCCTTATAATTTATTTATTATATTGTAAGGTATTAAACTATAAAAGTTTGCAAATGTTTATTGTAAACATTTAAAATGTATTTAACATTGTTTCTAGTGTTTATTTACTTGCCGGTATTCACGATTCAAATGCATAAATGCCTCAGCATTGAATAGATAGTACGAAGAAGCCATAGTTGGAGGTTAACATACAGAAGGGTGTATATAAATGTGTACCTGGTAACCTGTGTTAAGGCTCTCCTCATAAACATGTAGTTCTTCCCACAAACATTGTTAATATTGCAGTTAGCCATTAAAAATAAATCTTTAATAACTCTTCTGTTTCCATCCTGTGGGTTACATAACACACTGTTCAGAGTAAGAACAGAAGAAGGGTTTGTTTCATTTTGCCCTCTTCCACATCAAACTGTAAAAGTTTCCAGAGTTCTTTTTAGCATTTTAGCAATTGCATTTGTATAAATGTGTTACACTTTACAACTCACAGGCATCTGCCATTGACCAAGCTTCGAATTTATAAGTGACTGAGGCCATTGTATGGGTATTTTTCCTTCTTTTTTTCTCTTTTTGGTTATGTACTACATTGCATTTCAGGATCACCTGAAATTATTTTTTTCAGGTGTGTTCACACGACAAGAAGCTGTGGTAAACTCATTGACAGCATTGGATGTTGGTTTTGCGAAGAGGATGGGAGCTCCTTTAATCTTGTAACCACACTGGTTTCGACAATTGTTAAGCCACTTTCATATTTTGACCAGACAGTTTGATTTTTGCTGAGCTGAAAGAATGATGATTGGCTTCCTGCCAGGCTGACTGGTAGTGACACCAGACACACAACCAGTGTTATGCAGTGTTTACCTGGGGGGAAATTGCTCATTTCCTTCTCCGAATACAAGTGGTATGAGGCCAAGATGCATTATGCATCTATTCATGGTGGGTGCGTTCCATTAAAAGCATAGAGTTTTCTATGCAAACAATGCAGCTACATTTTGTAGTGTACTTTAAAGGGCCGTCTCCGGTGCATTAGCTCCGAGCAGTCAGCCATCTGCTCTGGGCCCTCGGCCCTGTTTTGTGAAACACTGAGGGGAAAAAAACTTGAGGGAGGAAATGAACATTTTCTTCTGCTTGACACAGTGAGAGTGGGGAATAGTTTCTATAATTTATTATTTAGTTTGAATATCCCTTTTATTGTCCAGTCATGATTTGTTGAATAAAAGCAACTCATCCACGTGAGTGTTGGTGACCTGCCAGAAACTGTAACAGTGAATAAAAGTGACAACCAATGGTACTTTCCAAACTCTTACGTGACAAATCTCCATATTTGCTTTTGTGGGAATCTGCACTTACTCTGATCTGATGTTACTGAGGTGACTGTTTTAAGTTGTGGTGGAAGGAGTTGCCATATTATTTTGATAAGTCTGGATCTTTGTCATATACAGTAAAGAATTTGGAGTTTTGCTCTGGGAAAATACTTGTTATATGTGTCCCAGGAGATTGAAGAATTTCTGTCCTGGTTGTGTTGCGGCCGTTAACCTCATTTTGGTATTCATAAAGAAGAAAAAACAAGCTGGAGCTCCCTGTTTGAAAATTAATAAAGAGACTCTGCCATTTGTAAATGATTTAACAGCGAGAAGAGTCATCTCTTCCACAGTTACCAAGCACTGCTGTGAGACTTCTTGAGTCATTTGGGCACCAGCCTGCAAGCTTCCTGATATCAGTACAGAAAGAACACACAGCATTACAGGAAACTGTCGTTGCACAATCTGTTAGCAGTCAGTTCTGTTGCCTGAGTTTAAGTGGCTGGGTGTCTTAAGTGTTAAAAAAAGCAGTCAACTCTATTATCAGTCAACTTTATGGTTTTGCTTATTGCGCAACACAACATCCTCACTCAACCCCTGGGCTAGTAAATCAGACTTCTATCAGTACAGGAAAAAAGCTCATTTAATTAGTTTTATATAGTGCTTAATCTTTAATAACAGCATGATTTATTGGCAGGTTTGTTTTTCAAATTAATAGTTTAAATTAACAAAACAATTGGTGACTGAAGCTTTACATGTTAGACTCCTTTGTGCATGCTGTAGGATTTGCTGCTATAAAGTTGTTGCTATAGAGTCTGGTTTCAAAAGAAAAGATAAGAAAAAAAAACGGTTAACCATTTTTTTTCTCAAGTGATTTGTGCTGTTGGGAACCATGTGGCCAGCCAATCAAGTTGTTCGACGTATTAGTATTTTTTTTTTTTTTTAATTTTTTAACAGCATTTAGGATAACGATCTAGTACACAGTAAATTAATTAATTACCTAATAACATGTACTTACCTTGACTTTGTCATAGGACTGTGGTAAAAGGAAAAGATATTTGTAAGAGTAGTCTGACTTTCGGTGCTTTGGTTCCTGTTTCAAGACAGAGAATTAAGCTGCATAATCAGCTGTGACAAACTTCACCGCTGAGGTGGTGCTGTCGAAGGCCATTTATATAGGGTTCCAAAGTTTTTATTACATTTTGTTCATTAACCCCTTTGTCTATAATAGTAGTATTAAAAAAAACCAACAGATTTTTTTTTTTTGTTCAACTAGTAGTCCAAGATATTCAGTTTCTATTAAAATATGATAATGAAAAGCAGATCAGTACACTTGAGAAGCTGGGACCAGCTGAATTTTGGGGGGTTAGAGTTGAGGAATAACTGGAAGTATTAATCGGATACAATCACTCAATAGTTGAAAACATCACATGGCAGTTTCAGCATTTTTGAGTTTCGGTATTTAGTTCTTCCTCTTGTAAGTTGGGAAGAAACAGCTTTATACACTATGAAAATGGCTGTTGGTGGGTTGTTTTTTTTTTGGTTGGTTTTTTTTGAGGGTTTACAAGTGTTTCAGTTGTCAGCAAGTACACATGACGCACCCATGCTGGTGAGCAAAAGGAAACAAAGAAGCTAAGCAAATGTTATAGTTCCCCCTTTTGCCCACTAAAGGGACACAGCACTCCTTGAAGCAGAATGATGATCCAGACTGATGGGAGCCATAGAGGATGAATAGCAATGCAGATTTGTTTTGATGGCGATGCGACCATAAATGTGAAAGGAGCATGTTTAATTAAAGTTAACATGTTTAATTGTCAGGGAAGACAGAAAAGGGATAGTTGCTTGATTCCTACCTGGGGCATCAGTGTAAATGATCCATGTTGTCACAGTGCAGAAAGCCATTATGGTTAAAATTATGCACTAAATCCTGTGTATAGGATAAAGCCTGTTGTGATTTTTGGGGCATTTGTCTGGCTGGCTCTCAAAAAAGGTTAGAATGGCAGAAAAAACTGTGTCAGAAAATATTTAAATATTACAGTCATTTACATTTTACAATAAATTACAGAAAACAAGATGCTTGCAGAGTTCTCCCTCTTCTGGGAGCTACATTACTCAAATTTTCTCCTGAGATCACAGTAACTCACTTGGGGTTTTGTTGTTGTTTGTTTGTTCTTTTATTTTGTTTTGTTTTTCCAGATTTTCCAATGTAAAAGCTTTATTTGCAAACTTGAGTAAAAAGAGCTATAAAGAAACCTTAAATAAGGTTACTATTATCAATAAACTAAGAGTGAAAATAAATCACCCTTCATTTAATTTGAAAGTCCCAACAGTCCCAGATGTGTCCCTGAGCTTGGCTTTGAACAGCTGTCCTCGACCATGGGGAATACATAACTAACGGCCAGTCCTTTTTCCAGTTTTTCCATTTTTAACAGACAAATTCAGGAGTCCCTGTCTGTATGTGGCTGTAGAAGAGCGAATGTGGAGATGAGGGAAGAGTTGTCCATGCATGGTTGTCTGTCAGAAAAGGACCCAAAGATTTGCCTTCCTTAAGCTTAAGAATGAACTGGAACTGTGGTTGATAGCAGAAGAGGGAACTCATGTGTAGTTGTGTGGCTTCACATTTATGCTGTTGTCTCACATCAAACTGGTTAAGGCAGCTTTGCAGAAAGGAGTAGCTTTACCTTGGGAGGTCTGCAGTCTGGAAGTTGTAATGCAAGCTGATGATACTAAATGTGTCACATAGTTGGCTACATGGAGTAAAATGACCCTATTCCTGTTGTGAGCCAAGGTGACATAATCTGCAGTAGACAAAGCTGCCTATTCACTATTAGTACAGTTAAAAGTTTACCCACTAACTGCGACCAGAAGTTTGATTCTTGCCATAGTATTCAGCATGTGTATTTTTTTTTTTAAGAGAAAAAAAAAGTGAGGGTGTAGATGCCTTTACTGATGGACACTTACTTTTAGTTTGCCATCAGGGTTGAAATTTTCTAGCACAGGTGATGAATAAAGTCCAAAGAAATGCTGTGAAAGGCACCAGTGGGAAGAAATGAAAAGTTTCACATTCATTAGTGGAAATAAAAAATGTTTTCATTGTTTTCCAATTTGGTGGATTAAGAGTTAACTAAGATTTACTAAAACTGCATTCCTTGTAATTCAATGAATGTGAATGAATCAAAGTCAGTAGTATAACCTAGGGCTGTTCGATATAACGATATATATCGGATGACGATATAAAAACGTCTATCGTTTCATTTTATGCTATCGTTTGTTTCGTGGTGTCGCAAAATAAACTGTTTACGGCAATATTTTTTCATCGTTTTGATGGTCGCTGTAGTGGCTATATGAATTTCTTAATTTCTCTCTCTCTTATATTTAATATAACCACACTATGGACGGACAAGCGCTTGTTTTTATGCGTTGTCGTTAGCAACAATGACGGTAACACCATCGCGTGTCCGCTTGTTTATGTTCCACATAAACCCTTCACAATAAAGCTCAAGATCCTGTTGAGTTTTTTCAAAATAAACTCAATCACGTGAAAGAGCAGATTATTTACGGATGAGAAGCAAAACAAGAGCCGCCAGGTGCTAAAAAATAAACCTTAGACTCAAACCTTAGAACAGGCTTTTCCCCGCAGCACGCCGTGTAATAAATACTCACAAAGAAAACGGCGGCCGTTACCACTTATGTCTAAAAATGTATAGTTTCATGCATCTGTTAAAATACTCGACTCCAGCTACATGACGCGCAGCTGGAAACACTTCCCACAAGTCGAGCTGCCCGAGATTCACATAATTTACAGAAAATGTTACATTTTTGTGATTTTATATCGTTATCGGGACGATAGAATTCTTATATCGGGATATGAGATTTTGGTCATATCGCACAGCCCTAGTATAACCCTCACCGAAATGACTAGAGCAGGTGACAGAGGTAATATGAAAAAGAGAGCACATAGTTCATAATTCACATACATCATAATTACTTTAAAAAGTCATAATCTCTGGAAACCTTTCTGCCTCTGATGGTATTTATCTCCACCATCACAGATGTCAGGTCTTATTGGTTCAGCTTAATCTTGTGTCGACTAGCCACCACCTTCTTATTTTGATCAGCAGTGGGACATTTCTGTTCAGCCTGCGGCTACCTGACGGTCTTCCTCATCTTTCTCGCATCCTGCTGTGTTCTCATTATTCATAAATTTTCATCACCCAGGCCCCCAGCATTTGCCCCTGTCAGATTGGGTTGTCTGTTCTGTAGCATTTAAAGAGCCAGGGATTTCTTTTCCTTTTAAATCTGGGATATTGAAATGGCTGCATGCCAAGTAAGGGAATCAAATTCACAGACACTGTAGAGCTTAAAAAGGTAAATATATTGCCTCAGTTTATTCCTGCTTTTTTTTATGTTGCTGTCATTAGTTTAATGTATCTGGAATTGCGTGATAATGATTAGGACCAGTGTGGTTTCAATGTGTCATTTGGGATTAAAGAAAAGGCTCTTACTAAGAGGGTGCAGGATGTGAGTGTCTGTTGCAAAAAAAAAAAAGCGGGGTTGTTGGGTATTATGAGGATGAATATACAGTGAGCAAGTTGAAAGAGAGGACACCAGCTGGTGTCTGGATCAAGAGAGTACAAAGACGCAAGAATCCCACTCCACAGGGGGTGCCTATGTTCCTCATTCTTTGTGTGTCTGAGAAAGCTCCAGCATTATTGTTCCAGCTTTTTGGTTAGCTTGTGCCTGCCCACCAGCTTCTCATGCTCCACCCTCTAAAAGCCATAAGAAAGATAAGTGACTAAACTGTTAAGGAGTATTTTAAAAAGCCCTTTTTTTTTGCACAGAAAAAAGTTTGTCTGGGTTCTAATCAGACTGTGATCCAATCATGTTGTTGCTGTTTTCTTTTAACTGCAGTAAGCATGGAATTGGATATGAATTAGAAATATCATAAAAAGTGATTTATCCTAAGCTGTGAAGATACGTAATAATAGGGATGCACTGATCCAACATTTATTTAACTCAAAAAGATGGAACGGGTATCTGTGGTAATGGGTTGATCTATTCATTTCAGTTCTGTGTTGTTTGAGTTTACGTCACCATACAGCAGCAGCTAGTAGTTTAGCTAATGTAGCACAGAGTTGGGTCAAAGCAGAGCAACCGCAGTTTGGAGGTATTTCACACCTCTTACACAAACAGGTTTTTTTTTTCTTTTTTAATGATTGCATAAGTATTTCACTTAATCAGAAACTGTTGTGAAATGCATTGATATGACTTAAGCTAAGAGTAGGTGGTGCTTTGGCTTGTCCCTCTACTTGGAAACTCATTTATTTTAACTTATTGTGTCTGCTCACAGACATTATATAGGCTAGAAGCTTCAAGGACCTTTGTTCAGGTGCAACTGTGAATGACAGCAGTATGCAGTATGACTGTCACTGGTGCAAAGAAATTAGATAAATAACACCTATATACTTTATCAATTTTTTTTATTTATCTTGTGTTGGTCACTTATTATGCTACTAATAAATCATTACATTTATATTATTAACATATTTAATTGCTATATTTTATTTTACAATCTAAGGAAACCAACATTTAAGTTGAGCCTGACATGACTTGGTATAAGCAGAATACCCCAAGCCAAGATATGCACAAAGTATACAGGAAATGAATTCAACTAGTTGCACAGCAGTGTATCAGAGTTCATTCACTAATGACTGTGAGTTGTTAATATAATTCCCTGTAGAGATTTTTTTACTTGCCCATCGTGGCACAGTAGCAGTCAGTGCTCAATGATGAAAATAGGTCTTAGAGCCTTAAAGTGTCCCAGCATATCTGTGCCCCAGTATAACGCACTGAGAGTACACTTAACATTGCGTCCACAATAAAATGAGCAACCGTACTGTAATTACCTCGATCAAAGAGGTTATGTTTGTGATACTCTTTGTTTGATTTCAGGAGCAGAATCAGTTTCAAGTTTGGTATGTAGTAGAGTTGGGCATTTCAAGCAAAAGTAGTAGTCAACATTTACTGGGAACTATGCAATGGTTCTTTGAAGATCACCCACAATGCTAAACTGCTCTCAAATGATTGTGCTCTGTTGTTGTACATGGTTTTAAATGGCTCATAAATACATCCTTATTGCTTGTCTGAACAAAATGTATCCATGTCAACGTTTTTCCTCCCACCCAAATAAATCCAAAAGGCCAGCTTTGAGCAAGAAAAATTCTGTCAGTGACGATACCACAGCCTGCTATGCATGTTTGATGATGCTCTGCTACATGTGCTGCAGGCAGTGTTGCTCGGGTGGTGGAGACTCAGTGCAATAGTAAATCAAGTTTGAGGTACTCTAAGGAAGAAAGAGGTGATGTAACAAGCTTTTAAAGTCAATACCTTTACTTGTAAACTAATGGAGTGTCTCCATTCTCCTGCTAGTGAATAATTTTTAACTACAGTATGGCTCCCTTGGTCTTAGACTTTCATCTCCATTTCCTTAAAACATGGTTTTTAGCATGATGTAATTGTAAAACCATCCCCATCCCTCTCACTAGCTGTAGGTGCTTCACAGTTAATTGTGTTAAGTTCACACAGTAAGATTCAATTATCTGGAATCAGCGTTATTTGAAGTACTGTTTGAGTTGTTGAGTGCTTGGAAATCTGTTATTATAGCAAATATTCAAATAGTTTTCTATTCAGATTTGTGTGTGTGTGTGTCAGGGTGAGAAAAATATTTGAAAACAAATTACAATGATTTGCTTAGGTTTTTTTCATGAATATGTCAGCCTTAAGGAGGAAACTAAAGCTCATTCTAGTAAACGTTTATACTGTGGTAGCCCTGTAATATACTTGCAGGCTGTTAAGGGTGTGCCCTGCTTCTTGTCAGTGGCATACTGGGAAGCCCTCCAGCCCTTCCAGTGTCATCATGAATAACACATTCACAAAGGGGATTTATGGATATTACAGTATCACATTACAGTAAAACTGCAAGACAAGACATGAAAACAGTGTAGAATAGCATCATGTAGTGTTTTTTCTGACACTGAGATGGTATATCTAATGTCCAGCTGTAATTACAGCTCCTGCTGAACTTAAGCCCTAGAAATAGACTTTTGACTATTGAAAGCAGATCAGGCTGGAATGAGTTCAGTTTGATGTCAGATATTTGAACTAGTTAATGTGCTCTCAGTTTGTTTTTGGTGTAATTAGTGTGTGTGTGTGTGTGTGTGTGTGTGTGTGTGTTCATTAATCT
The DNA here is from genome assembly GCF_001858045.2 of Oreochromis niloticus. Classification (NCBI taxonomy): domain Eukaryota; kingdom Metazoa; phylum Chordata; class Actinopteri; order Cichliformes; family Cichlidae; genus Oreochromis; species Oreochromis niloticus. The sequence continues at coordinate 41,245,206 of NC_031972.2, read as the reverse complement.
GTGAATATAGTGGTACTTCCAGCAGTGCAGATCAAAATTCCCCCCTTAACACATTTAGTACTCAAAATTGGGTCAATTCTAATTTAACTACAGGAGAAGGGTCCAGTAGCTAAAATGATAAGAGTCCTGTCAGCAACATGATGGCTCTTTTAATTAAGTCCCCTAAAATATTTTAGAAACCCCACAAACGAGTCCAACTCAGCTCTAATTCCAGCTTTAAAGAAACCCAACTAATTTTTTTCCCCCGAAACCTTGTAGCGCAGATGATTCTGTCTCGAGGTAAAACACCTGTTGGTCTTGAAAAACAAGTAATTTTTGCTTATATGCTTTGCTGATCCTATGGCATCTCAGCAGTTGACTGGATTTGTACTTTAACGGATGAATAGTTAGCTTAACTGACTGGTATTTCTGTTGCCGACTAGCAAGGGCAGCAACATATAAATATCCAGTTTAACTAATCACATGCATATCCAGTGCTTACATGTTTTATCCTGTAAGTGCTCCTGTTTTATATGACAGTGACAGTCATCAGGGTCTGTTCCAAAAAAGCATTTAAATACAATTAAGAACATAGAAATGTGACGGCTTTGTTTTTCTACTTAGCTGATATAACTAAGACTAAATAACATATAAACCTGGTTCTTAGAAAAAGTGTGTGTGTGTGTGTGTGTGTGTGTGTGTGTGTGAGATGCAGTCTGTTTACACTGCCGTCCAGTATAATGAGGGAAACCCAATGCAAATTAGTCTTCCCGCAGGGATTTCAAGTCATAAACACACACAAACAGTTTTCTGCCATCTGTTTAGCAAAGACTATGTTTATCTGTTATGTGCTCAAATGCACATGAATTTTTTTGTTGTTTAATGTAACTGGGTCATGATGATCTCATGACAGATTAGACTAATGCAGATAAACTTTGATCTCAGCATAACAGAGAGACACACACACACAGTCACACGTTGTTTCCCCAAGTGCCTTCCTTTCTCTGAGCATTGCTCATTAGCAAAAATCAATCTGCTGCTCTCTGTGAGTGCCTAGCAGTAGTGTATATACACTCACTAATAAGAGCCCATAGGACACACACGTGCACACACATTCTCTCTCATATGCACGCTTTCTCTGATATACCAGCTTGTGAGATGAGAGGGAACCTGGCTGAGCTGCTGTCCCCTGCCAATGATAGAGTGAGGTAGAAATGTATAGGGGAAGGGCAAGAGACCGTGTGTGTACTAGTGCTCAGCACATTTTTATTTCCTTATATGGTTGTAAAGCAAGCAGGAGAGGGAGGGGCTGTCAGCTGGCTGTCAGTTTGACATGTGACCTGGAAACAGGAAGTGCTGTGGTATAGCAGAAGAAGAGAAGTATAGGAGGTTAAAAAAAAAGGCTGTTAGATGCTGCTCAGATGTTCTGGAGACTGAAATGTCAGAAAAACCTCACTCCACCCTCCAAACCAGTGACACAGTCACGTTACACCCTCTGTTGGTGGCACTGTGTACACATGTTTACACTGTTTACACTGTGAATTTGAGCTGAGTATGAGTTTCACATTTTAGCCCATATTTAAAATGCAGTCAACACGTTGATATTTCTGATGTTTAAATAAGACCACTGACATGTAACCTCTGCCTTCTATCTTTGGTTTTAGGTACGCATAGCGGCTAACTTTGTCATCCACGCCCCACCAGGAGAATTTAATGAAGTTTTCAATGGTGAGCTTTCTGTTCTTGTTCCTCTGTATATTCTTTCATAAGATGAACTATGATTACATTGCTCAGAACTTTTAGTTTAATGCAATGTATGAGTCTGCAATCACACAACAAAGTACTTAAAAATGTAATTGAATAGCTCACCTTTTATGTACAAAGAGACTGTGCAGCAAATTTTGTTTTGTTACAGTTTCCAGTAACTCTGTGTTGACAAAAATCATTGTTAAATTTAAAAGTGAGGGGAGTGAAAATATGATATAAATAATTATATGGATGTTTACATTTTTTTTTCTTTTAATCATCTGTGTCCTTTCTTGAAGAGATATCAACTTTAACTTATGTTAGGGCCTAGATGTACTTTGGTATTATACCATTTTGCACCACCAGAAGGTGTAGTGAGTCAGTGTCACCTTTATTTAAATGGCCAAATCATTGAGAGTATGTTCACACTGGTCCCATGGAAAAAGCAAGCGCCTCTTGAGGAATTGTGGTTAGCTGGAAAGAAGTATCAAAAATTAAGCAGCAGAGCACACGTCTTAAAACATGTCACTAAACCAACCAATAAAATGTCAGCGGTGCTGAAATTTTTAAAATACTGCCTGGTGTAAATACAAAAAGAATCGGAATACTTTATCAATCCTAGAGGAAATGATTTGGTCACAGGTGCTCCAAGACAGTAAAGCAGCCTTTGGTACATGCTTTAAAGTTGTGCCAACTATGTTCTAAGTAAACAATTAGAGACTTGTTTTAGTAAGTGCTTATTTTTAGTTTGACAGCTTTTGTCACCATCAGAGCCAGGAGGCATCAAAGAAGTGCAAACTGCTCAGGAGTTACAGAATGCTGTATTTGTGTTTCTGTTGTGTATGCCCTAACCCTTTTACATACAGTATAGCTGGCTACATTGAAATAAATACTACAAAAGTGAGTCCATACATTTGGCCACCTTTTCAACCATCATTGGAGAGCAAGTCATGTACACACCATTAATGTACATTACAGTACTGTATCAGTGCAGCACTGTTTTGTGTCTTTGTGTAGATTTCTCACACTAAAATAGTCTTGGTTTCAGTTAATACAGAGGACCTAAAATGGAATCATTATTTGGATTTTATGGCCACCAGGAAATTAAATTGAGACTGTGATGTTTTGCTCAAAATGTGTCTCGCCCTGCAGCACCAGAGTTGACACCACACTGTCACAGTAGTGCCCCTCGAGACAGTGTGTATGTGTGTCTTGGCTTTGTTAACGACTCATCCTGGCCCGGTACATGTCGTCACCTCAGAGGAACGCCTTTGGGGTTGTCTGTTTACCGCTTATCACAGCCTGTCAGCCACACACACTCATATGCACACACTAAAAACAGTCCCCTGTTGCAACTTCCCCCCTTTCATCTCTATGTGATTATAGCCTTTTCCACTGAGCTAATTTACCATGTCTGCTTCGTTCCCCTGGCATAGATGCTGCAAACACCGACTGCTGGCTGCTTTGACTTTAGTGTTTGTGTGCGTGTCATGGAGATAATCTGCTGTTCCTGTATTCTTTCCTCTTCTGCCACCATTAATAATAATATGACAATTTTTCCTCTTAGATGTGCGATTGCTGCTCAACAATGACAATCTGCTCAGGGAAGGTGCAGCGCAGTAAGTCTTCCCTTGTGCTATTTCCACAATTAAAAATTTTGAAATGTTAGATGGAAAATACAAGTTTGCATTGCAACAACTGAAAGATGACTACAACTTGAGATTTTTAATTAAAGCTGTTACAGACCAGACTAGTTTTAGTTGCTTAGGTTTTTACACCTGACCATTTCTCCCCTGTCCAACACGTTAACAACAAGAAGAAACCATTCAGTTTACATGTAAGAGTTCTAGACCTGGACATGCTGAATAAATACAAGTTAATCAAGACATATTATAATTGAAAAGTTTTAATAACCAGCGAGGCGTGACTCCTGTGTTTGCTATCTAACTAACTTGGTATCTCTCTCTGTAGTGCATTTGCACAGTACAACTTGGACCAGTTTACCCCCGTGAAAGTCGAGGGCTACGAAGAACAGGTGAGCTCATGCTTCGCTTTTTGACCCTGAGGTTATGGTAGCAATGCAGAAGCTAAGGAACAGGGCTTTTATTACTTTTGGCATTAGTCACTTTATAATTCCAACACACAATTAGATACTGCTATAGTTGATGCACATCAGAAGAATGAGTGACTCAGTTCATAAACTTTTTCCATGTGGACCCGGCAGTCACAAGTGTGATGTTCCAGTAATGTAAAAGCACAGTTTTATAGAGATCTGTTTCTTTGGGCTCATCCAGCCAAGACTATCATCAGAAATAAAAAAGTGACACTTTTCTCAGACTTAAGGATTAGAAGAGAGATGGTGGCCTTCAAATATATTATGGTTTAAGTGATGCAAAACATAGTATAATTGTATCATTGGCATTAAAAGAGACAAATAAAGTTTACCATTTACCAAATAAAATTGGATGAAAGATCAAACAAGTCTAAATCCTCTCCTTTAGTTTCTGCAACACATGATCACATAGCCACTTTTTTTTTAATGCCACTGTGTTTGCTTGCTGTGCATTTGTGTGAAGGTTGAACACTGCTGAATGAATGTGGCTGTGTTGGCTTTAGTAATGATTGCAGTGTCTTATGTAAAGATGTCATCATGTCCCTCTGTTCCCATATGCTGGGCTGAAATTCCCCTGTCTGATACCCAGCTAGCTGGGCTAAGTGTTGAGGTGAAAGGCAGAAGATGGAAAGTTCAGGCTGATGCCTGTGGATCCTATTGTTCTCCTTCCTCCTCTTTTCATCCTTTTGTCTCCTCTTCTTCTCTCCTGTCTCCTTAGATCATTTACCACAGCTCTACTTCTTTATTGTGCTGCTCTCTTTCCATACATGTTCTTGTCTGATTATTTATTAATTTTTCTTTCTTACATGTTTTACTTATTTTTCCAGTGCTCCTTCTGTTTCTACTTCTTGCCCTTCCCACAGCTCTCTTTCTCATTCCCTTTTTCCCCCCTTCTTTATATTTCAGGTCTTAATCACAGAGCATGGTGATCTTGGAAATGGCCGGGTCTTGGACCCCAAGAATAAGATCTCCTTCAAGTTTGACCACCTGAGGAAGGAGGCCAGTGACCCACGGCCCCATGATGTTGACAGCTCCCTGGAAGGCTGGAGGAGTGCTTTGGACTCTGCCGTCAGGGCCTATGTCAAGGAGCACTATCCGAGCGGTGTCTGCACCGTATGTTCAAGCCCACTCTGTTACCAGAATAACTGAACTGCTCACCTCAGAAAGTTCATTTTTTCATTGTGTGTTTAAAGCTGTTAGTTTATGAAAACATCAAGCAAGAGGGAGTTCTCCCACAGGATCTGACTTTGGAGTTCAAAACACACATTACAACTACTACACATTGCTCTAAACTTAACAGCAGAGGCTTGTGTGTAATATAGATGACTGATAATTGGGACTGAAGCTCACTGTTCTCTGGTGTTTTCCTACAGGCTTATAAAAACAGATACATTTAAAAGAAGTCACATACAATTTAACAGAACTGCTCAGAATACAAACATAAACCAGAGCTTTAAGGACCAAAACCTCTTGTCTTTGCATAGTGATCCTCTTCATTCAGAGATCTGTTTTCTATAAAATTAGAACTTTAGTGGCCTTCATTTTGTTTCCACTTGCATTTCAAGGTTAACATTTTAATCCCTTGCAACAAAGTAGCAGCTAAAAGTAGCCTAATGTTATTAGTGATCAAAGACGACATGTACAGTCAAATTTAATCAGATTCAAGCAGGAAGCAGTGGCAGGCCAGTATTTAGATAAGCCTGCCTTTTACTTTGCAAAACAGCTGTTGTCCTACTTATGAAATGTGTTGTGAGATTTACATTTTAAGTGTTGACTATAAAACCAACGTGTGGTTTCAATTCTGCACATGTTGAGCAGTAAAAAGTTCAAAAAAGTGGCTTTGAGTTGCATGTGAAATCTGAAAGTGTCTTTTTTGTCTTTTAACTTCAGATTTATGCGAAAACCATTGATGGACATCAGACCATCATCGTGTGCATTGAGTGCCATCAGTTTCAACCAAAAAACTTCTGGTATGTATAAAACAGTTAAAAAATTAGTGTGATATTTTTTTCCCTCCCTTATATTTTCTGATATTTCACGTGTCTCCTCCCTTTCTGCTTTCAGATGAATCTTTTTTTCAGTACTAGTATTTAGACAGATGATTTTTAACCTTAAGAACAACTTCATGTTAAATACAATAAAACCATTGAAATCCTCAAATGTTTCTTGAAGTGTCTAAGGACATTGCAGTAATTGGCACATAACTCTGGACTGTTAGACTCTGTTGATTTTGATCAGGTTAATCTAATTGGATAAGAACTGCACCAATCCTCTTTGCTGCTGGGTCTTATTGGGCTTATAGGTGTTGGGTGTAGTAATCCCAAAACTACTGTAAGTGACTGCTGTAATGAGGAGCCAACAGTTCAAAGGTGAAATCGATTTTTTTTTTCTTCTGCAAATCACAGTGAAAAGGATCAAAACCTTCACATGGAGAATTTTGTATCTTTTAAAAAAAAGATATATTAGAACTTAATGATTCAAAATGTTTGTCAAAATCTGTAAATATCATTTTTCACTCTTCTGTAATGCTTGCACCCTCACACTAAAAATAGAAGTGCCTTTTATTGAAAAAAATGGGCACTGCAATTTTCACCCTTTGCAAAGCCACCCAGTTGGCCGAATTGGGTGGGAGGGCGGTTCTGACCTCAAGACCACATATTTGATCAGAGCACTTTGTAATAAGCCAGAACTCCAATGTAGTATGCAAATTTTAGTCAAATTAAGAAAATCGGCAGTAGAGTATCCAAACTAATTTCCATGTCTGTTCACTACATATTAGGAGATGGTTCACTGACGTAAATAGCTGTTGGTCCATCATTAGTAATGCTTTTACTGACATAACACAGAGCAACTCTGTGAACAAGGTGTAACACTTTAGATGTTTATAGATCTTAACAAAACTCTTCTATGTCATCTTAACTCAAGAAACTCTTACATTGCTTTAAATGAAAGCGCACAGCACATTAACTGGTCTTGAAATGTGATGGTATGCTTCATACTGCGAATACTTTTCTTAATATCTGTATTGTCACTGTTGTTGACCAAAAACACACAGTCCTTTTCTGTTTATTTTTCAGTATAGGTGATGGCAGTTGAGCCAGTGTACTGGACAGTTAGCTGAGTCAAGTAAAAGTGACTGAAGTGTGTTTATCTTTCCTTCTCGCTGTTTAGGAATGGACGCTGGAGGTCAGAATGGAAATTTACCATCTCCCCCTCCACCACCCAAGTGGCAGGAATCATGAAAATCCAGGTATTTTATCTGAACAACAATCTTTGACGTAAAACGGACACACTGTGTTGTGTTATGCATGTCAGCACGCATACTGACAAAATTTGCATGTAGACTGTAATCAAATTCAGTTTTTTCCTTTTTTTTTTATAAACTTTGTTTTGTTTATTTCTCATAAAATTTGGTTAATTTCTGTTGCACCCTTGTCTACTTTTTCCCATATGTTGTTGTTTCCTTCATCCCCCCCCCCCCCCTTTTTGGGAGGGGGAGTGGCTTGTTAGACCTCTTGAGATTTGTTTGTCTGGCACACAACTGTTTGGAGCTGTAGAAAAAAAAAAAATCAATCATTTCATGGCACAGAAGAAATTTTGGTTAGAAATACACTATATATTTCCATACGTATTTCTAGGTTCATTACTATGAGGATGGAAACGTCCAGCTGGTGAGCCACAAGGAGGTTCAGGAGTCCATGTCAATTTCTGTGAGTATTTCTGTGAAGTCCAAGCAGAAGCTGCAACGATCATTCCCCATACTTTTACATTTGTATTTATTTAGGGTGATTACTTGTAATTTTATGTCAGTAATTCAGTTTTGACCTGGTGCCAGCTTCCAGGGGAGGTTTTCTGCTAAGTAGTTGCAGTGTAGGTTTTAAAGTTTCTTTTTTTGTTGGATGCCTTGTCCTCTCCCCTCTTCAAATGAATGTCATGTTTTCAGAATGAGGCTGCAACTGCAAAGGAGTTTGTTAAGATCATGGAGGCTGCAGAGAATGACTATCAGGTATGTCATGAGATTTCTTTGGAACATGAACTTTCACCTCAGATCAACAGTCCTCACAAATGATGGAAACATTTTACAGTTATGAATCCAGCAACATTCTACACATTCACAAACCTGCAGCACAGGATGTCAAGTTTTAGAGTGATAATGAATAGAAAGCTGAGTCATTTGGATGAAGCTGGACATTTTTAGAGAAAGCTGCACTTTCACAACAAAGCCTGGAGAAAACTCTGACATACCCTAATGTGGTTATAACATTTTCTGTTGGCTGTTATAGGCCATTATTGAGTCAAGTAAAAATCCAAAAGTCTATTTTCCTACAGCAAACAACTTCTCCAGACCTGGAGAAAATTTGGATTTATTTGAGTAGATTTGTTTTTTTCTTTATAACATCCACTTCCCTCTCTCTCTTCATCCTTGTTTCATTCCTTGTAGACGGCCATCAACGAGAATTACCAGACCATGTCGGACACTACCTTCAAAGCCTTACGCCGCCAGCTTCCTGTGACACGCACCAAGATCGACTGGAACAAGATCCTGAGCTACAAGATTGGCAAAGAGATGCAGAATGCTTAAAAACAGCAAAGATAACAGTCAGATCCCCACTCCCCGCCCCCAGCCCCTCCATCCCCATTCAAAAAAATGTTGCATGACTGGATAGTTGTATCGTCTTTGTACAAACAATTAGAGAAAATGGGGGCAAAGAAAGGTTTGGTCTCACAGATGTCATATGACACCTTGGATGACTGATTTTATACAGACACTCTTAACTCCTGTATACTGAATTTGTGATCGTATTTGGGAAAATCTGTCTTGAGGAAACTTTGCGAGACATAGGACACAGGGTGGATACTTGTTTGCATAAACACCCTTATGAAATAAAATATCATGTGTGCAGTAAGTATTGCATTAGTGAGGCCACACCTTTTTGTTTGATGGAAAATCGGTTAGAGTTTGCAATAATGGTGAAAACAAATTCATTTCTGGGAGAATTTTTGTCTGCATTTACAGAGGAAGTCAGTTACTCTGTAAATGCAGTTACTATGGCTGAAACGAACAACTCCCCAACCCACATCCCTCGTGCCCCCACCACCACCAAAAAAAAAAAGAAGTTTTGTGTTCATTGACTGATATCTTTGGCACAAGCAGCCACCACTGTCAGCCACTCAATGTTCTTGTTCTCTTATTTTGGTACTTCCCCCTCACCCTTTGTCCTGTGTGTGCGCTCTCCAGCTTGCAGCACTCCTGGCTACCTTTTGACTTGATATCGTCTGAACTCTCACTCAGCGCAGGGAGTTCTGTGACCACTTAACAAGCTTAATTAACAAGTCATCAGTCGCGAAAGTAATTTGCATAATGTCCAATTTACAATAAAATTTAAAAAAATATCACTTTCTCCTCCAGTACTTATTTTTATTAAAAACAGAACCTGACTGTATTATATAACAAGGCACATTGTAATATATACCTGTATGAAACATCCTGTCTGTCAGTTTGGTGATTTGTTTCCATGAGATTAATTGTAATTCAGTCACAATTATGTTGCATTAAATGACAAATTTTCTATTTACTGACTCGGTCATAATTTCTGATGCTATTTATTGTGACATAAATGGGTAAAAAAATGATAATGTTGGGGTAAAACAGATAAACCACCACACATCTGCATCACTGATTTAACTTAAGTTCAGATTTTTAATATGCAATTAATCAGTATGTCTGGTTTTTTTTCCATATTCCATCAGTCTGCTGCCATTAAAGATGAAAATCTTTGCATTACAAATGTTCTACAAAAGAAAACTGAATTGGTACTTGGTGCCCAATTTTTGTTTTTCTTTATATGGATAAAACCATTTTCATTATAAATGGATGCAGAAAAGGTATAGAAAAATAGCCAGAAATTAAATGTCTAAAAGTCAAAATTTACTTGGAATGGATCCCAAATCTTCAAATGAAATGTACACCCGTGTTAAAATAAAGTATCTGCGATATCTTCTAAAGGTGTCTCTCAGGGTGATTCATTTTTTTTATATTTTGTTTTCATTATTTTAGACAAAACAGGGATAATAAAGAAAAAAAATGTTGCACAGAAATTTGGCAGCAGGCAGAGATCCCAATATGGCTGTGGAGAATAAGAGCTGCATGTGCAGTATGGGGAATTTTTCCAATTAGATTTGACGGCTGACAGACTGCTGATTTTATTCCTAAGGCAGGGTGGTTGATAAGTGTATAACAGATTAAAACTACAAACAAGGTGTCATGAAGCAAAGTGTTATGATACATAATAGTTTTTTTTATTGTTTTATTTGTTTTTTTACACTGGGAAAATAAATGACAAATTGTTTTGTTAAGACTATAAAAATCACAGGAATAATTCATATTGAGCTTAAATCTTTCCAAAAAGTGTTTGCTGGCTATATTTATTTAAAAACTCGAAATCGCCAACATACAGGTGGATTTAAATGAATGATTATTCAACGGTGTTTTCTGCAGCTCGCTGTAGGTGAATTAGCGACACCTTGAGGCAGCTGGAGCTAACTGTCCAGGTTAGCGAGCCGGTGGCTAACTGGTAACTGTTAGCTTTAAGGTTAGCCTTCCAGCCCCGTTTGCAGACACGTCCACACATACACAGTGTCTGCTGCTGGATACTCAGACACATGCTGGAGTGCTGGCAGGAGAAATGCTAGTTACGAAGAAGTCTTCCACCAGTTTCTTTACATACGCAAATTGAGGTAAGATGTCTCACATGATCCCTGTCAACGCTGTCATCCACAGCGCTTCCACTTCTCTCTTTTTTTTTTCTTTCTAAAGTTTTTGCCAACGTTAGCCAGCAGCTCTTGTTAGCAGTTAGCTAGCAGGTTGAGTTAGTGGCTACGACTCACCGAGCCCAGTTTAAATGGAAGCCCTCACACGCGTGACTGATGTTTAATGCACAGGGGAGAGTGAACAGGATGCTCCCGAGCTGCCGTGGAATGAGTTTGTCCTGGCAAGCGGCACAAGGCGGGGAGCAGTGTACTGCTTTTAATGGTCTCCATCATGAGTCAGTGTTAACGGTGACTCCAGAGTTCAGAGCGACTGTTTGCCAAGTTTCCTCTTCCTTTATCTTCAGGAGACGCCTCTGTCAGGGATGCTCTTAAAGCGAACTTTGTGTTGTATATTGTTTTTTTTAAAGAAATGTTGAGCTTAGTCTTGCGGACCTGAGGTGTTCACCTCTGCTGGGCACTCGCAGCGAGCTCAGGGTTGTAGTTGGCATGTTGTGTCTCCGTGCCTTCACAGCAGCCGGTGGATTCGTCTCCTGTGACTGTGAGCTGAGCAGCAGATGGAAGAATGTGCTCTTTCAGAAAGCCAGCTGGCCCCGGCTAGAGAGGGCAGGAGAGCCTGTAGGCACAAATAAGCTGGTTGAAGAATTCGTGTGTGTGTTCGTATATAAAGTGAATAGTCATGACAAAAAGCATGGGCGTAGAAAGTTAGTTTGACAGGTTTAATATGGCATGCCGGCAGCTGGCTCTCACCTTCCCACTCCTTTTCGTTGTACAATAAAGGGTTATTATTCTATTCTTGCAATGAAAGGTGTTAATGCTGCTGCTGCTGCTGCTGAATTGGCTGCCTGACAAACCGTAATCCTCCCTGAGAAGTCTGGAAAGGCATCAAAGATTATTCTCTTAAGCAGGGATGTAGCAGTCCTTAAACCTAGACCAAAATCACGATAGAAACATCCACAGCATCTTACGGCAATTCCATCTTCCTTTTACCATGATGACTGCCTGAGCTAATAATTCCAGCGCTCTGTACTCCAAAGCAGGATATGGGGTGTGAGAAACTTGAGTAAATACAAGATCCATTTTTAAATTGTGATTTTATTTATTAATGGAAAAAGGTCGGCTGGTCTCTCCCTTAGAGATAGGGTGAGAAGTTCGGCCATCCGGGAGGGGCTCAGAGTAGAGCCGTTGAGGTGGTTCAGGCATCTGACAAGGATGCCTCCTGGGTGAGGTGTTCTGGGCATGTCCCACTGGGAGGAGGCCCCAGGGCAGACCCAGGACACGCTGGAGAGATTGTATCTCTCGGCTGGCCTGGGAACGCCTTGGTGTTCCCCCGGACAAGGTGGAGGAGGTGGCTGGGGAGAGGGAGGTCTGGGCTTCTTTGCTTGGGCTGCTGCCCCCGCAACCCAGCCCCGGATAGGCGGAAGAAGAAGATGGATGGATGGATGGAAGTTATCCATCCTGGCCCTATGTGGAGAAAGTAATTTGGTTCTTATAATTAACCATAACCCATCCTGATCTACTTGAGCACTGAAGGCATTTCATACAACTTGCCTTCACCTGTTCACACACATTCATACAAAGTGTTTTGTGTCTAGCTTTGACACACATTCACACAGGGGCGCCTCCAGAATTTTTTCATAGTGGTGGCCATATGTGGGCCACTAAAAATATTGGGGTGGCACACCAAAAACAGAATTTCCAGTTTTATTATGCTGCTGTCCAATATAGGTTAGCTGAAAAATATGGCAAGAATTATAGAAACGAATTATATGCCTAGTTCATTTCCTGCTGTTAAAGTTAATATCATTGAAAATGGGTACATAAGAAAACCAAATTATAAGCAAATTTTGGTAAGGGGAGCAATTTTTATTTATTTATTTTGGCAGAGGGTGGCCAGTTTCCCCCCCTGGCAAGATCAACAAGATGTTTTTTGATGCATGTGAAGCCTTTGTGTTCTTTTTGGTCAGGAGTGGGGGGTTTTCACCTTGGATCTCTCCTATTGATCCCATTTTTGCCCACTCTTTTTCTTATTGTTAAAATAATGAAAAGCAACCTTAAATGAGTGAAGGTTAAGTGAGGCCTGCGGTTCTTTAGATGTTTTCTTTGGGGTGTTCTTTTGTGACCTCCTGTATGAGTCACTGATGTGGTCTTGGAGTTTTGGTAGGCTGGTCACTCCTGGGAACATTCATCACTGTTTCAAGTTTTGTGCATTTGTGGGTAATGGCTCTCGTGGTTCACTAGAGTCTCGGAGCTTTAGAAATGGCTTTCCAGACTGATGTCAATGACTTATCTATTCTTGAGTTTCTTTAGATTGTGGCATGATGTGTTGCCTTTGAGCTTACTTCACTTTTTCCAGACAGATTAACACAATGTTCAACTGATTCAACAGTGAAATTGAACTCAGCTGGTTAATGATTTAACAAAGGAATGAAATTGAGACTTAATATTGAGGTTTAAGTATTACCATAAGTTTGAAAGGTACAAAATCACTGTCTATAGACGGGAAATTGAATCAACTTTTCTGGAAGATCATTCGTACCTCAATGTCTGGATAGTATTGGTGTCGAACGTTTGTTAACCCTAGAACACTAAATAATGGTTTTGTAACACTATCGCTAATGGTGGGTGTATTTTACCTGATGATAAAACATACTTCCCATCAAGAAAGTGCAACAACACATGACAGATTGAAGTATTTTGCTTTTATTTCCTGCTATACAATGTCTCATAAAATTTAAAAAAGGTTTAAAATGAGTGAAAAATTAGGGAATCCCTAACAACAACAAAAATCCTAAAATAATATTAATAATAATAATTATAATGATTAAAAAGCTGTTTTTTTAATTATTATTATTATTATTTCCTCAATTGGCTGCAAGTAATTTAAAAACTATTTTAGTGTTCTAAAACCTTTTAATATATAATTCTCAAGCAGGACACCTAGTACTTGTACCTGTTGATCTTATACCGTATTTTAAGGCGCACTGTCGATGAACAGGTCTGTTTTTATACATGAAGCAAAACAGTCAGATAAGTCAAACTTTACTCAACTCGTTCTTCTTGCTTCCTCCACTTCCGTACCATTGATTCATTAATGTTGAATTCTCTTGCAGCTGCTCTATTCCCATGTTGTTGCGGTATATTAATGACTAACCTTGTATTGTGGATGGATTATCTCAGTTGTTCTCCTGACTGAAGTTTGGTCCGTTTGCAACATCCTGCCATGTGATTACATTTGTCCCTAACCATCAGGAACCCTCACGTTAACTTTTATTGAGTGGAAAAAAGTTAGCATTCATCCTCCAGCTTCACTGTGTTTTTATGTTATGCTAACATAGCTGTGTCGCTAGCGATCACGTAGCACATCATTATATACCAGCTAGTCCAACTTCAGTAACCCTACAAAAGTCACTACTGTTTAGTTTTCTGTCTCCATTTATGTTGGAAGTGATAGCAGAGCTGTACGTTTTAATTTTTGTCAGTATCTTATTCTTATTGTATTCCAGTGTTCTCTAATTTTTGCTATATAACTTTGCACTGTCCACTTTCTGCTGTAACAAAACAATTTCCCACGTGTGGGACTAATAGAAGTTATCTTATCTTATATTATCTTATCTTAAATCTCTCAGTCAGAACATGGTATATCATGTTTAGGTGGAAACTAGCGAGCTAACTTCCTGCTAACTTCTAACTCCGTTAAATTTAATAAATTCTGTTTTCATGGATGACTGAAAACAGAAACTTAATTGTTACACCTGGTAAAGCAGCAACACTGATCATTTTATTAAAGATGAAAGAATCTAGGCAGTTTTTAACTCTCAGTGATGCCGCAGTGTTCGTTTGACTTTGGGACCTGAAGTGGACGGAGTTTTGGACCCAGATTACTCCGTGAGGCTCCTACTACGGTAGCCATAATGCTCCGACAATCCGTCAAGCGCTGCGGCTTTGTAGCTTACCAAAGTGGTACTAAAACATTTTTTGACAGATTTTTGAGCGCCGTGGACCATATAAAATCAGTTCGAGGTCAGTAAGCAAAACCAGAATTCATACATAAGGCGCACCGGATTATAAGATGCACTGTTGATTTTTGAGAAAATTAAAGGATTTTAAGTGTGCCTTTTAGTGCGGAAAATACGGTGTAATATTTGTAATTGGGCTAAGCAGACATTTGAATCCCATTTTGGTATTTTATTCTTTACTTGCTCTCAGGACAGTTAAACATTACCAGGGCTCCAAATGAAATAATAAGGCTAAAGTGTCTTACACACACACCTAAATATTAATTTAATGTGTCCTTTCATATTGTCTTGTGTCTCAATAATAGAACTGTAACACTAGCAAGTCTGTTAAATTGCACAATCAGCACTTTTATCAGCTTCCTTCCTGGCTTCAGATGGGTTGAGCTACAGCAGCTGTAGCTCCTTACTACAGTAGCTTTTTTCCAGTCTTACTAACCAAAGCATTCAAGGATACACACATTCATGAACTGCTTTTCGTACTACACTTTTACTATCACTCACAGTGCTACTTTGTCTGCAGCATCTCAGAAAAGAAATGAGTAAAGGGCTGTTTTTCCCAGACTTCTATACAGCTGGGCATTAGGGGTGTGCAATATAGCCCCAAAAATTATGCCATGATACTTCAAGAAACTTTGCGATTATATATGTGTTAGAAAAACCCCCATAACAATAAGTCAAATATAAGCACAAAATTACAGTGTTTCAGTAAAATTGTAACATTACTGCTTAGCATTTCAGTTTAACAGCAGCTAAAGTAACTAAGCCTTGTCACTCTTCAGTAGCTTCACAATATTGTTGTATAATGAAATTGAAATTGGAAAATAATTTTAGCCCTGGGATGTTATATCTTGGGTCGAGCTTTTTAAGCAGCTGCTTATATCCTAGCCTTCTTATCTACATCAGTAATTTCCATCAGAACTTCTTATTGAAGTTCTGACCATTACTTCCTTCCAGAGTTGCTTCTTCTATCTTTAAGGAAAGAAATGCAGGTTTAAAGCACATCTTTGTTGGCTTCCTTTGCAAACCCTGAAACTATATCCCTTTTTTATATACAGTCTATGGTTTAAACCTCTTCTTTGCCAGAGTCAGCCAGTCAGAAGAAAGTTGGCTTAAAGGTAGAGTAGCTGAAATGGTTTGTTTCAGACAGGAAATTAACTCATTGTCTGCTATGAAGGATTAGTTTGAAATGTAAATCATGCAGTGCTAGGAAGAAAACAGTTGGGGATGAGCATAATAATAATTATAAGTCACCTTTATTGTCTTAATCAAAGTGATTTGAGTTTTTGGTAACTGAAAAATGTCTTCCTTTGCAGTACATGCAAGCAGGTTTTGAAGTGAACAATCAATAGATTATGAAAAGCATGTATAAAAGTTTCTCAGTGAGTCAGACATTGGTGTCTTCTAAATGTGGTCAAAGAAAAAAAAATAATAATAATGTCAAGCCAAACTGGATATCTGAACATGGGTTTTGTATCTCTTCAGCATATCCTCATTTTATTAGATTTAACTAATGGCATACATACAGTCTCAGCTGGCTATAAATATTATTTCATTTAATTTCACAGTGGGGACGTTGAATGGAACTGAAACCCCACAGCTATAATGTGCCCTCGTCATCGTGCTGTTACGTATCTGAGGTTGAACTAAAAAAAATTCTGCAGTCAGTTAGAGAGAATAACATCTGAAAACATCAGTAAAAATAAAGCAGAGGTGTATTTTTGAAACGGCTTATCATGCTTGACCTTTTCTTACAGTTGATCTTATGGGAAACGTCACGCAAGGTGTTGAATTGATAACACAGTTTCACTTCCTCTTCCTGGCTGACACCAGTATATGCTTATAATATTTCTTCTTAGTTCCTCCTTTACAATGAGAAATGCGAGCTTGTGGGATTCCCTCCCTTAAAACTGGCCAAGTTGCTTCATCTAATCTCCATTTAGATAGCCGTCACCCCTCATTAAACCTGTCCTTTTTCATCTTCCTTAGGTGATAAAAGTGATTAGCAATAACTTTACAGCAAATCCCTTTTGTGGGTAGGAAAGCGAGACAACATGTTATTTAGTTGCTCTATGTTTTGATAAAGGGCGTCTTCTTTCATCATAGTGTTTGCTTGAATATAAAAAAAAAATCTGCAAGACTGCTTACAAAACATGATGTTGCATTTGGGAAACAAAAATGTCTACAGTAAACCTATAATAAACCCCAATTATAAACTTTTTAGAGAAATATTTTATTACAGTGCTGCTGATTTTGCTGTGACTAAATCCTCTTTTTGGAAGAAGCCAGGAAATCTTCTGTGAACAAAAAAAACTCCTGACAAAGACAATTTCTACCAATTTTATTTTTAATGCATATTCAACTCTTTCAAACTTGGTAGCACGTACAACATGTGGCTTGGTAAATATGCAAGGCACACTAATCAGCTCTGCTTGACTTTCCTGAGAAGGTCAACAAATGTTACTTTGACTTTATAGCAACATTATGCAGAATTGTCTCACAGTATAAGATGCATGTTCTCATTTTTTTTCTGTGATGACGAAACATGGCGGTAATAAATTGCTCTGTTTAAAAAAAAAAAAATAAAATAAAACCTGTGTCTCATATATAATATACCAAACTGTCTATTGAGGCATATTTAATGCAGATTACACTGAATTGAAGCTCATGTTGGCCTGCTCCTCACTGTGTGTGTTAGATGGCAAAACTACACTATCGTCTGCTTTCAGCAAGCTTGTGATTTGCTTATGCAGACGGCTTTGTGCAGAGTATCTGGTTCATTAATGATAATTTATCCAACCAACTATCACACCAGCATTTGTCTCAATTGTCACTCACTTAAGTCTTTTCACACACACACAGCAGCTCTCACTCTATCTGGACCCAACAGAGGCTCTGCCAGCTTCTTTTTACAGAGTCTGTGTGATCTCAGACTGTGACAGCGGAAAATAATAGTCGGGTCTTTTACAGCTAATGAGTGGGGGTCGTGTCAGTTCCCTCGCCTGAACCAATGATTGGTGTTTCCAGAGGTGTCTGAAGTGGGCAATTTCCTGTTGTTTGCCATGTGTGAGAAAGGGAATAGTGGGAAAATGTACAACCCGATTCTCCCAAAAATCTCCAGTGTTGATGATTCCATAGATTGCTTGGCACATTCATTGGGTACATGCTCGGTAGGGATGTTCCTACTGAAGAAAAAACTTAGACTAGTGGTAAAATAAAGTCGCCTAAAATATAGACTGATGGACACATGCCTTTTTTTTGTTTTTGATTACTAACCAATCTACAGAGCACAAACAATGGTAATGAGCAGGGGTGCACATAAGTGGTCCGCAGGTGCGCATTCGCTGTCAAAATAAGACGCGCACCAGATAAGAAGTTGCAACGCGTGTTTGCGTACATATAAAAGGCACTGTTTTTGTCCACTAGAGTGGGATTTTCACGGCATATTCTGCACCACATCTCTGTGCGTTCATCATTTGTTTGAAGCCAGCTCACCTCCTGCAACCACTTTTCTGAGAATACGCGCTTCTTTTGCGGTTCGGACTCCTTCTGACATTTCTTTGGAGGTGGAGGAACACCAAAGTAATTGCTTAAAGGAGCTTGCGTCTTCGACATCTTTAGGAGTTCTAAACAAATGGCTGTCCTCCTCCAGAAAATCTTATGTACGCAAACGCGCGTTACAACTTCTTATCTGGTGCGCATCTTTTATTTTGACAGCGACTGCGCACCTGCGGACCACTTATGTGCACCCCTGGTAATGAGGACCGCCCTCACCAGTAAACTGTTGAAACTGCTGAAACACGATTAGTCCTGACCTCTAGAATGGGCACCATCATTTTGATGCACAGCTATAATACTCAAAATGTCAGAGTATAAGAAATTGAAGTTTAAAGGGAAGATTAACATACCATTTTTTTGATAGTGTAACATTGCTTACTAACCCTTAGTGACCACTGCAGTAGAGCTATAATTGAACATTTTTTTTCTTCTTCAATGTTTGTGGGAAATACTGGCAGGCTGATAATGTGATAAATTGTGTTTGGATTCAGACACATTCTCCAGGGCATTTTTCCCAAGCTTCATATTCCCCAGAGAAATAATAAATGCATCAGAAATAAAATCTCTTTGAAGACTGAATTTTTTTTCCTACTGTGAAAATGTTTCAAAAATGTCAGCCTGGGCTAGAGAAATGATGATTCTGTACTGAGAGGAAGGTCCACAACTCTGATAACAACAAAAATACATCAAATATGCTCTTATATATATTTATTTATTTGGACATATGTGTAGTGAGACATTAAACACACACATCTCCATTCGACACACTAAACACTATAGCATAAAATCAAGTTGTCTCAGATTGAATGAAGAATATAAGAAATGCTCTGAGTCAGCTGTGCGATGTGACACAAGCAGCCACAGCACACATTCACCACAAAGCCAGATCAGACCGGTCAGAAACCTTTATTTAGAACCTGTGCAGCACACTTGTAACATGATCTCAGCCAGAAAAGTTAGCTCTACCTTTGACAGAGCATACAGCTCCACCCTGCCTAGAAATGTCCACAGGCTGAGTGTTTTTCTGCACAGAGCTATACACAGGGAGAACTTTCACATCAGAAACCCTTGATCATCCTTTAGACTGAAGGGTTATTCGAGAAGAACACTTCAAAGCCTAACAGCTGGTTGGTTAATATCTGACCTCCCATGTCTATAACTGCCCCGGCTAAATGAGAAAAGTCTTTTGGACTGTTGTGTAGGCACACTGACTTTACACTGACGAGGGAAATGCAGGTAAAATCCATTGTCCTGTACAAATCCACTCAAAGAATTTATAGCAGTCCTGAAGGAAAGGGTGTGATGAAAAATGTAGGGAGGTAAAGAGAGTCATAGAAGCTAGAAAGTGTTTCTGTTTTTTGTTTTTTGTTCCCAAAGTTGAAATATGGACTGTAGACGGAAGTCTTTTCATATTTTTTGCTATCATGTATGTATGTAAAATGGAAGTTGGACTGTTTAGATTTTAAGATACCAGCCTTATAAAATACACCACTTAATCAACTGTGGCCACAATCATGTTATACTAGTACTTTTGTGCAGCAGTTGGTGTTTGCAGCAGTTCAAGAAACTAGCCTCTCTGTATACAGGATGTAGTGGTGTGATAAAGATACTACATACAAACAGATAATACATACAGAAGATGCTGACATATGAACCACTTGTATTTGTGGTTGGTGGTTTGTGCATTTTCTCAGCATAGCTGGCTGAATAATGAAACATAAGAACAGAGCACTGAATTCATGATTTGGGTCCAGCATCTAAATGTTAAATTAACTAGTTTATTTTTTTAATTATACTACTATTTGCTACATGCCAAAGAGAGAAGTTCATCAGAGAAGGCTAACAGCCACAGTACGACAACATGAAGCAAGTGATTATTTCCCCACCCTCTGTTCCTCTTTCTGACTTCCTATTTTACATACAGAGACAGTTTGATGAATGACATGGCATGTGGTGTGTATTTAAATGCTGTTAAGGTTTGACTTCTTGCACATATTTGAATCTATGCAAACTGATTAAAATGAGCAAGATTCTGTGTAAAACTAAACACAACCATCTGAGGGACTCTGCAGTAATGAAGCTGGGTAATGCTCCAGTCCATGTCGTAGATTGTCTCAGTGCGACTAGAGCTTTTCTCTTTTTTTAGTATTGTACAGTTCTTAGCAATATACTAACTAAAAATATAAATTGAGAAAGGATGATCATTGTTTAATATTACATCTGGCTTAAGCCCCATCTAAATAATAATAATAATTATTATTATTATTATTATTACAGTCTGTCTGACTGTATCTTATGGATCTGGGTGAGACTAACAGCAATTCAGACAAGCCCCTGTGATGAAAAAGAAATCAAGGGACATGGCTACTCTGACCAGGATAGGGTAACTGAGGCGCCACCATGGAGCCAAACCTGGGAGATGGGTGCTACAGGAGAGACCATGGTGGCTGGGCCCATGGGGTCTGGCTGGACACAGCCTGAAAGCAAGACATGGTGGGGGCATTAGGCACTGTGTTTGCTTCTCCTCTTGATTTCTCTTTCAGTATCAGCGCTGATGTGGCGGTATTGTCTGCGTGGTGACAAATATCAGTCATGAGAATACTCCTGCTCCTTAAAGGCGGGCATAAATAAAAGTGAATGTATGATCTAGCAGCAGGGCGCGAATCAACCAACTTTTAAATTTTATTATTTAGCAGCGTTAAGTGAGTTGTGTTTGCATCTTGTAATAGTTATTTTGTGTGTTCAGTATCATACAAATGTCTGTTTCATTTTTCTGTTGTGAAGATAGCTAAGACTTCTTTGAGTCTCAATGTCCTGCTGGCCTTCCAGTTTCATTTATCAGTGCTCTTTATAAGGCATAGATGGTCCTGACTTTAGATCAGGTCACACAAAATACTGAATAATCAGTAACTGCCTGAATTTAACGCAAATTACAATACAGTAAGTATTTATAAAAAGTCTATTAGCACACTCACAACAAATTAGCTCATTTTCAAATCTATAAATGTGTTTCTAATTACACTATTAATGATTTACTTAGACTTTCTAAATTATACCATGAACCTTGAAGAGCTCCTAATCTGCAAATTCAGTCTCAGCTTTTTTAAAAAAGGGCTTGATTTAGTCATATTTTTGCCATTTGTATTAACATATTTGCATGTAAGACCAGTGGATTCCTGTGTTTTCCTCGCTCAGAAAGGGCCTATGGGTTGCGACTGCACATACAAACACGATCAACTTGGGTACAGTCTGAATTACCTTCTTTCACAAAAGCGTGTTCCTTTTATCTTGCTGTTTGATAAATAAAAATGTCTCTAAAGGTTTTGGGAGGTTTTTATGAAATGAAACTAGTGGGCTGTAATGCAGTTATTTTGTTTCATTTGTTCTCCCTGCATTAGTTGTCTAGTAATTGCAGCTCTAGGATGCTGGGGAAACAGTCCCCCATCTTGATCAGTTGATGTCAGCAACGATAGTTGCAGTATTTCTGACCCAGTTAGCTAAACATGGTACTGCATTTGAACAGTGACCATGTGTAGATAATGAAAACTACACCGACCTTCCTTCCTGTCCCATGTGAGCATCTGGTAGTAGTAGCTGGGGACATGGTTGTTAAAAAAGACTCATCAATCACTGTTGTTGTGTGTTTGATCTGGTGGGCACAGTCCTATCTCATTCTAGCTAACTTCAAGTGCTCTAAATTCATTCTCATCAGGCCAGAAAAATCCACCACTTTTCACCATTCAAATGATAAATTTGACCACCAACAGATATGCTGGATTAATGGTGTGTCAACTCTAGCAGAAACATTGAAAGGACATTGGTCTCATCCTAAATTCTGCTAAACTAAAAGAGGGGGTGAGGCTTATCTGCCCCAGTTCTGCCTCAGACTCTTTTGGGATATGTAACTACTTCTTTTTATACTTAGTTCTGCTTGTAATTTTTTAAAATGGTATAGTGGTGGGATGGCATATAGCGAGACTCAGCCACTAAGGCGACATTGTTCTAACAATTTGGTTCTTTCTAATATTTGTCTTGTGAAGCTCATACTTCTTTTCACCTCATTATCAACACATTCAACTCTACTGGAGCTTCTATCCTTCTCCTCCTCCTTTTATGCTTCCCCTCATTTTTCTCTTGCCGAAGGATGGCCACACTCCTCTCACGCTTATTTTCAGTTGCTTAGCAACCAGAAGGAGATGCTTTTTTGGGGTGATACTTTGTGATAGAACCCGAGGTGAGGTGTGTATTGTTCAGGAATTAATGGCTCATGAATGCAGTTCCACTGAAGAGAGGCAGTGTGGAGCACTGTTTAAAGTAAAGCATTCATTGAAGGACGTCATTGTTCCTTTAGTCAATGCCTGACAAGTGTTCAAATTACCATTGGTTGGGTGAGCTAGGCCACCGCCAAATAAATCAACCAAATGAAAGAAAAAAGAAAAGGCATTAGAAAACAATTCATATATGTTTTTGTAGTTATTTATATGCACTTGTGTCATTTGTTCCTAATACAAGAGTCCCCCTGCCTTTCACAGTCATTTACAGCTCCGCTAGTTTCGCTTCTCTCTGCTTTGTTTCACTACCACTATTTATGTCTGTTTCACTTGCACACAAAACAGAGGGAAATGGAAGGAATATGAAGTTTTGTCATGTTGACAACACCGTGCTACTTCACTGCAAGCGTAATAAAGTCTTCCCAATGAGTGCAGTTCATTCAAAGGTGTTGGAGACA
Source organism: Oreochromis niloticus (assembly GCF_001858045.2). Lineage (NCBI taxonomy): Eukaryota > Metazoa > Chordata > Actinopteri > Cichliformes > Cichlidae > Oreochromis > Oreochromis niloticus. Next base: position 41,222,297 of record NC_031972.2, on the reverse strand, counting down.
TGACAGTTTTTTACAAAATGTGTAGTTTTCATTAGAACAGTAAAATTAAATGAAACAAAAATGGGAGCTGAGGGGAAACGACAAGGCACAGCAAGGTTTCTAACAAGGCACAAAATGTTAATGTAAAAGCCCAGATGCAACACTTCTGTATGGAAAGAACCTCAAGTCACTTCAGTAAGTTTTTGCTTTGTTTGGCATTTCTTGAAATCTAAATTCTTTAAAGGAAGAATTGGTAGTTGGAAGTTCTATGTATTTGGTATCGAGTTATCCTTGATTCCTCTGTCAAAAGTCAGTGGTGGTTTTGCATGTGGAATAGGGCTGGGCCATATCACACCGTTCATGGTAATACTGGTATAATGTTGGGCAACGATAAGAAAATGAAATATTGCGATAGAATATGGGTAAAACGCGCATGCGCAGTGCCTTTGTTTTCACACGCACATGGCGGAGAAAGCATGGCGGCGACGGAGAATAAGAAAGGCAAAAGCGGGTTGTTGAATAAAACGGATGAACCGGAATTGGTTTGTAAAAATGCTGCAACTTCAGTGGTGTGGAACTGGTTTAGCTTTCGTCCGTCAGATACACAACAAAGCACTATTTTTGGTAGAGCATGCTAGCGGGCCGTCGTTATCACACTTAAAATCAATCCTTTGATTTTTCTGAAAATTGACAGTGCCCCTTATAATCCCGTGTGCCTTATATATGAATTCTGGTTGTGTTTACTGACCTCGAAACGATTTTATGTGGTACACGGCGCTCGAAAATCTGTCAAATGTTTTAGTACGACTTTGCTAAGCTATGAAGCCGCACCGCTTGATGGATTGTCGGAGCATTACGGCTATCGTAGGCAGGAACCTCGCGGAGTGATACGTACTGTGCTTCAACATAATATTACCGTATTGTGTGTGTATAACCTCTTTTTAAGTTTTGTGGATATTATATGTGGTTATGCTGAGGATATGTCGGCCAATTTCCACTGGAAATGCCTTTTGGTTAAACTGTCAGCGAGGAATTTGCATTTGCACTGTTACATTTTTATATAACTTTAATGCACATAAAAAACAGCTGCTTGTTTAAGTGAAAATACATTGATGATTTTTTTTATTTGCACTAATAAAGTTGTGGAGTTGCAAAGTATTTTGTCTAGTGTCAATTATATCGTCAGTTATATCGTTATCGCAAATTTTCAAATGTATATCGTGATAAATATTTTTGGTCATATCGCCCTGCTCTAATGTGGAAACCACTGAATGGGTAGGTGTCCAGTTGGGTCAGTAGGCCTCTTTGAAAGGTCACGACACTGAACAGCATTCCCAAAAAGTTGATTCAGTTCATCTGGACGTAGCGTTTTCAGGGGGAGAAACATTTCGTCACTCAACCAAGTGACTTCAATCTCAGCCGACTGCAGGTTTCTCCAACCTTATAAACAGTACATTTGCATAATGTGCAAAGGTAAAGTAAGATAAGGCTGGGGCAAAACATTTTTCCCACTGAAAACGCTACGTCCAGATGAACAGAATCAACTTTTGGGGATTTCTATACCTTAATTTATTCAGTTAGTCTATTCCGTTTATTCAGATTAAGAAAATCTTATGTATGTTTAGTTTGCAATACCAGACCTTGCTGATCTGACATAAGAGCAGAGCACACTGCATGTTGTAAAGTCCCAGCTTGCTTCCCCTCACCTCTCCAATTACACAAGGGGCAGCTCTTTCAGGCTGCCCCTTGTGTAATTAACAGAATCTCAGGAGTCTTTATTAAGAGTGGAAGGATTGTCAGTGCACTGCAAAGCTTGTTCATCTTATCAAATCTGTTCTGTTATCAAACCTTTGAATATTTCAATATAACATAGTGCTTACTGTATATGATTATTCAATTTCCTTTAAAAGTATGAATGGGTGAAAAAAAAAACGTATTGGCATTGTTCACTATTCTCATTTTAGCTCAGTATGAGAGTCATTTACAGCTGTGTCAGATCAGTCAAACGTGGCATGCTGTTGCACCACTGTTGCAGCGTCCATGCTCAAAGATGCTGCTAATCAGACACCAATCAGGCACCTGATGATCATTGCCTAGGGTAGCAGAAGATCAGAACAAGAGCCAATACCAGATTTGGGAAGTTTTTCATTTGCACACCCTAATTGTGCTGCTGTACCCACAAATATTCAATGCAAACATGGTGCCAAGAAGAAATAAGATGTAAGGTATAAGATTTATTGCCAAGAAACATCGTTACAATAAAGAAATAATCAACCAAAAACAAATTCCCAGCTTTTTTGATTGGGTTTATTTTGTACTGTAGCTTTTTTAAAACAAACAGAAAAACGCCTCTAGTTCTCTTTTTAAAGTGTAAAGTGTTTCACAGTTTGAATAGAAGCCACTCATTAAAGATAATTAAAGATAATTATACATGTTCCACCAGACATAGTCAAACATACAGACTTCAGCATACACACTTCCAGACACAACCTATGACCAACAAGTAATGGGAGAAAGATTAAAGTAAAGCTAACCTATAAAAATGATTTTTCAAAAGTCATTTAAAACAAACTAGAGATTCAGCTGGACTGGCTGGACTGAGGAAGGCTATTTCAGAATATTGGTGCTACAACCCCAAAAGTGTCTTCTGGTTTTAAAATAAGAGGATGGAGCAGACATGTTGGTAAGATAATCTGAGGGGCTGTCTGCTGTAATAATGTCTCAGTAACTCTGCTGTATAAACAGGTGTCTGACCATGTAGAGTTTTATATGTTAATAATAGAATTTTAAAGTGACTTCTGAATTTTGCTGGAAGCAAGGTGTGATATGTCCAAAATGATGCCAATGTTCTTGGCATATGTTTTGATATTGCTAGCGAGTGAGCTGATGTAATGACTAACCTCTCTGAAGAAGTTGCTACCGAGTTGCTAAGAACCACAGTTTTAGGCCAGAATTCAGATGGAGGGAATTTGAGTGAGGCACTGTATGAGAAAACTGTTGTTAAAATTAATATAGTGGCATGGTCAGAGAAGTCTAGTAGGACTAAAAAGGAATATTCACCTCTATCCTAGTGTATAAGACTATTACTGAATATTACTAATGACAGAGTTTTAGTGCTATGGTTTCATCGTTAACCAGAATTTATCAAAGACATTGTTTCTCTGCACCAACTGAAAGAGGTGATGAATGACAACTTTCTCAAGGGTCTTTAAAAAGAATGGCAGTTTGGAAATGGGTCTGTAATTATCTAAAACAATGGGATCTAGGGAGTTTTGTTTTTTTTTTAATGTCAATTGGGCTGGAAGATATGCACATATATGAGACTATTGATATTAGAAAAAGTATGTGTTAATATGGGCACAACACAAAACAGAATTTTCAATCTGGCATTCAACAGGAAGAAAGCATGGACAGTCTCTGGGAGGTGGGTGCATTTAGTAGGTCAGCAGAGCATACACTGTTTAACTTTGAGACAAGTGATGATGGTGGAGCAGCAGTGTTAGCATGTTAGTGTGGAAGAGTAGGGATATGCCCAGTAAAACCACCTGTGGAGGCCAATTACATTAAGCATTTTCTAGTGTTTTATACTTTCTATATACAGTACACCTGCCAAGGAGAACAGCCCTGTTTTAAATGTGTTTAGGATGTTAGATATTAACTAAGAGTAACACAATAAGCACCCTATCACTTAGGACTATTGAATGGTAGTTGGAGTTTTAATGGTCAATGGCTTTTCTCCATAGAACACCAGGAGGCAGTTGGTATTCGAGGTAGCACATTTTTCACAGCAGTTTAATTTTGATAAGTGTGTTTTGTTTTTTTAATGTTGGACATAGATTGTAGAGTGTAACAGAATAGCAGTGATTTTTCACATGTAAAAATAGCATAATGATATGTGGCTAAACTCTGTTTGCTAAGGACGGGCACATGTGCTATGTTCTTCCATGAGTAGGTAGGTGGGCCAGAGGTAAGCGTGTGGCTAGGGTTCATGGATATGTTAGATTAAGATGTAAATGCGTGTAGCTATATTTCATGTAAGATGTAAATCTTAAAATATTTTTTTATTATCCTAACCTAACACCAGATTTTCCTTATAAGAAAACTACATTTTGACTCAGTACTGCTGATTTCACATATTTTAACTTAGTAGCAGGTTAGAGAAGGGGTCTCTTGCCTGTGCTTGAAGAACAAAGACGTGGTGGAGGAGGAGGAGGTGGGTATATGAGACACAAAAGATGAGAGGCCTCCAACAGTACACGCTCGTCTCTTCAGCAGCTGAGCTAATCCACATGCTAGCTGTCTTCATCGTATTCACAGTGGGGGCCATTAAAGCGTCCGGCTGGATGACCATCTATCTATTTAGGTTTGTAGGCTGGTTGGACAGAAGCTGTTGTGCAGACTGTATCTATTCATTTCCCTAAAGCAGGTTCAGGGCAGATTGCCGCTGCACAGTTGCTGGGTATTGCGTTTATTTTATTACATTTAGTACCAGTCTTCATTAAGGTGTTACAGTGTGCAATAACGGGCACCTCAGGGTATATGTGTGTCCTAAAAGAGGCAGGAAAAAAATTGAATCATTTAGATCATGGTGCCCCGAATACACTGTCCAAAGGGTTTTTTGGTACATTGCAGGTTTTTGTTTATTTTAATTTTTTAATGACTTTTTACTGTGCTTTAGATACGTGCTTACCTATAACTGTCAAACAGAGCAAACACCAATATTTATGCCACTGTACAGCAGTCTCATGACAGCAGGTGAGTAACACTACTATCAAGTTTCTTTCGGTCTTCTATATAATTTCCACTTGCAGTTGCTCTGTTTAATTGTAATCTTACATAACTATCTACTGTGTGTTGTTGTTATTATTATTGTTATTATTATTGTTATTATTATTGCTAAAATAATTCACATTATTGATAATATTGCGATTTAATTTTAAAGTCTTCTGTGCAAGTTTGATTGATGATGTTGTGATCAGAACATTTTTGTTCTGGCTCCCTAATGGCCGTGCGTGCGTGCGTGTATGTGTGTCAATAGCAAGTAAATACACAGTAGTCTCCAATGCTCTGCTTCATACTTGTTTCAATTTGTCGAACTAACAGATGAAAGCCCCCTGCCCCCTTCGCTGCTTCATTGTGTGTGTGTGTGTGTGTGTGTGTGTGTGTGTGTGTGTGTGTGTGTGTGTGTGTGTGTGCTGTTTGTATCTGTAGCCCTACCTCTGCCTTTTCTCTCTTTCCCTTTTTTATCATCCTCTGTTATCTTTTTCTCATCTGCTCTTTTATTCCATCCAGTTTGCTTGTGTTTCTCCTTCTTTCTCCCCCCCCCCCTCCTTTCCTCCCTTCCTCTCTCCATCTAGCAGTAGTTGTCAGTCAGTCTTTGACAGCTTTCTCCCTCCTCTGTCCTGACGTCACTCTCTGTTTGCATAGCTATTGTCTTACAACGGCTGCAGTAACAGTGGCAGGAGCTTCCTTGCCAGATTTTCTTTTTTCACTCCCTCCTTTTAGCTCTCCTTTCCCCAGGAAAGACTCTCCCTCTCCCCCACAATCTCACGCTCTCTCTCTTCATTAGTAAATCCTACAGTGGAATGAGAAGTGAGAGAGTGATGGAGAGGATAAGGAGGAGGATATAGACTGCAGAAAAGCAGAGATGCAGTAGCTAGCCACAACCACTTCTCCGTGTCTGGATTTGCTGCGGCTGTGAAGGATTTCTGCCAGTTTTTTATTTTATGTTTATTTAGTACTTGATTTAATCCTCCAAAAGCCTCCTTTTTTTGGCAGCTGCACTAGCTGTGTGTGTTTGTGTGTGTTTGGAGGAGGGCTTTTAAAGCAGCAACGGATAGCGGAGCTGGGGCATCTGGCTGTCTGGGAGGCAGCGACGGCCGGCTGGCTGCATTGTGTTGCTTTGATGACCCCCGCTGTGTAGCTGCCTGCTCATCAACCTCCCTTCTCTCTCTTTCTCTCTCACCCTCCCCTTTCTCTCTCCTCTCTTTCCTCCTTCTCCTCCTCCTCCTCTCTCTCCATCACAGCTCCCGGCCCAGCCATGTTCGGCACTGAGTCCTCATGTAAGTACCATCACCATCCTTCCGTCTGCCCTGTGTTTGTCTTTGTTTATGGACCTTTTAATTCTTGCGTGTGTGTTTTATCTGAGGATGAGGAGGAAAGGGAATATGCTAGCTTTCCTCTTTTATTGCATCCCGTCTTTCCTCATCTCCCTCTCCTCTCTTGTCTTCTTCCTGTTTTGCCTCCATGGTTGCTGGTGGCAGATTGCATGGGGAGAAATCTGGGATCTACCATTTTAGCACAGAGGGTCGGCACTACAAGCTAGCTGGACATGCTGACTTAACCGCCTACCCTGTATTCTCTCTGAGCCTTACTGTGTGTGCATTTAAAATTACCACAAAAAAATCACCTCCCGTCTCTATCCGTTTTCTGCCCTCTTCATAGTAATAGCTGCTCTTTGAATGAACATCTGTTCTTGTGCATGTTTATGTGAGTGAGCATGTCGGAAGATGGATGCTTTGACCAGAGTTGCATCGTCTCCAGAAGCATCAGTCTGCACTCTGCTTCTTTCTTACGGCTCAGTCAGATCCCTGCGAGGTGTGAGCTTAGCATTTCCTGTCTCAAATGCTAGTGAATCAAGCATAGCACACCGCTCTTCTATATGTATGCACGTGTGTCTTTGGACACCAAACAGCCCCTCACCTCCCTCTGAAGTGTTACTAGTGTCGATGTTAAGGTGAGCCAGTGTACTTGATTCTCCCATTACAAGAATCCCTTTTGCCTAGATCAATACCGTGATGGCTCACTCCACTACCTGCTCATTGTTTTCAGAAGGCCTGAGATTATGTCATTGATTCTGTCTTGATTGCACAGTCGAGGCTAAAACTAACTTGTTGTTTTGATGTGGGATCATAGCTAGCATGCACACCGGCAATTGCACCAGGAGTGGTTTAGAAGCCAAATAGTAGAGCCTAATCTTTGTTTATGAAATGTGGAGCTGATTGGATGACACTGTGCAATATCTTGTAATGGCTTAACATTGTTGTTGGTGGAGTTTTATTTATTTATTTATTTATTTATTTTTTTAAAGAAATTAAAAGTAGAGATCTTTAGATTTACAATTGCAGGCAGTCATTTTATGAATCAGAAAAGTAGCAGTATCAACTTAGATGAAACTTGTATAAAATATACAACTCCTGCTAATAGTTTAAAGTGTGCTTAGATGCTTAACATGTCTGACCTGCCTTTGAACATGCATGCCATTTCCAAGGAAACATATTAATGGAAATGTTAGAGCATGTAAGCATAGACATCTTGCGTACTCCAACATCTGCATTTCCAGTTAAATAAATAAATAATACACACATGACTGTTAGTGCTTAGTTTATCTGAAATGACTCCAGGTTACAATGGCAGCACGTCTTTAACTGGCAACAGTCCTCTGAGGAAGTAAGTAGTGCATCCAAAATGGGGTTATGAAAATGGAAAATACACTTATTTTCCAGTGGGGGGAAAAAAGTAAATAAATAAGATAACACTCTACTCATTGCTTTAAAGATATACGGACCAGTCATGCTTTAGTGCATAGTCAACTCCTGATGGTGCATTTCCATCCAGGAAAAAGCCCTGTAGTGCAATAGTACTGTCTGATTTCAAATTAAATGCTGTTGTAGCTAACTCTTGCTTTAGATAGTAATTTGTATTTCTGTGCTTCATTACCTTTTCATTAGATGTAATAATTTTATATCAGATGCACAGTTGTTTATGGAAACAATTCTACTTTGCTGTAGCAGAGATGGTACCTATGACCTTTATTTGGCAGCTTCTCCTCGCTGCCCACTATTCTGAGTTCTGTTCCATTTTGACACAGGCCTGCCACTCTTTCCATTATGTCATGTCTGCAGTTTGATACAGGTCGGTTAGTAAAGCATTACTGCGTGTTTTTGTTTGTTTGTTTTTTCCATTTGTTTTTGTTTGTTTTTAAACAGTAACTCAAAGGACATAATGCTGCATTAAATCTACAGCAAATCCATAACACAGACGAGAGGAGGTCAAGTATGAGTATAGTTCTGATCAGTTCACAGGATATAATTATAGGAGATCGTGAGCACAGTGTTTGCATTTCTTTATGAAAGGATGTACACTCATTTGACTGACGTTTTTAAAATTAAAAGTCAGAGCTCGCGATCGTAAACATGCCTTGAACAAACACATTCACAAACTGTTGTGCTTTCCTTGTGGTCATCATACTCGGCCACCTGGCAAATTAAACTGGAAGTACTATCATGTAAAATTTGGCCAATCCCACTGATTCCTGTTTGAACAATACTCTCACCAACACAATGTATATTTAATGTTGGATGTGGATATTCTTCTTTCCGCACATCTTTGTAGGAAATCATTCGTGACTTCTTGAGTGTTTCCTGACAATAAGCACAGACAGACTAGAAAGACACAATGTTCATTCAGCTCTGTAGGTTTAAGTAATAAACTCAGCAATGTTTGTTGACATGGTTAAGCGGGACCCATTTTTATAGGCTATTTCCTTTTGAAATAGCTTTGTTGTGGAAACGGCTTGGGTCCAGCAAACACCGCAACAGGAAACAAACCATGGCAATTTTTAGTTTTTATTCGAAACACTAAAATTTTCTCTGGCAATTCTTTGTATAAGATCATTTATTTTAGGAAACCATCCTGCAATACATGGGATATCTTACTTTATCTCTTATTTTTGGGGCTAAATGAAGCTTTCATTTCCTTGTGATCATCTTTGATATTGGTTTCAAATCATAAGCTAGTTATCTACTGTAGACACATGGACTTCACAAAGGCTTGTCAAGTCCTGTTAAGCTTTCGCGGCAGACTGTGTGGCACTGAGAAAGAACTCAGGGGTGTCTGATTTGCGTATTGTTCAGAAGATCATCTCCTCTCAAGTAGGTGTAGAAAGTAAGAGGAACAAACATCTTCTGAAACTTTTGCCTTTCTCTAGATAATCCTGATTTAGAGCTAAAATGTCAATGGTTTTATCCTTTTTTTGTTTTTTTGCAGTGTTTTACTGTTTTAAAATGAGCTATATTTTGAGACATAGCAGTAATTAGAGTGACTAGTCTATTTTGAGCTCCGTGCAGCATTGACATTGTAGGTCGGTGTTCAGGTTTGGTGGGAAATGTGCCGAATTGCTTTCTGGCTCTAAAATCTGTTCTCCCTTTCTAATAAGGACAGATGGTAGCGGGAGAGAAAAACCTGGGAAATCACTTCCAACATGTTTGTCCTCTTCAGTACAGCAAAAGACAAAATAAATGTACACCATATTTATTGATTCTTGTTATATAAAGTAGAACTAATTTGGCAGTACATGTAGGATAGTATATGGATGTGACAGCTGTAATTTTTCTGTATCTGCTTATTCAACTATTTTCTTTTATTTATTTATTTATTTATTTATTTTTTACAGCTGAGCAAAATTAAATGCGACTTTATAACAGGTGAACAAATATAGATAAAATATGTGCTAATTGCAGCAGAAGTCTGTTAACCCAGACTAATGTTTTTATATCATGAATTAAATTTTCCCAAAGGTGTTATGGAAGTGAAGTCTATTTAGGTGTTGAAATATACCGGCCATTCCTCTCAGTTTTCAACATCCAGCTGGATTTCTAACCTTATGGACCCGCAAATATCAACTGCTTTGCACACTTCTGTGAGCAGTTACCTTGTGTCACAGACATAAACCCGCACACACACAGATGGGACTCATTTGTACATACATTTGACCTCAATAGCTGTTACCTTCCTGTCCCCTTCTTTTCAGCAAAGTAGGTTTTAGGTAATAGTAACTGTGTTCTACCTTCTTTTTTTGCTCTTGTTTTGGCCTGTTTGTTGTAGGGTGCTGTGAGGAAGTGGTTCAGTAGTTCTACTGTCAGTCTATACTTGATCAGAATTGAGGTCAGTATGTACAGCTTTCTAGATTGTATCACTTCGTTCAGTAGCCTTGAGACTAATTATTGTATGATGTTAAACTGTCTTAGGAGGACATGATGATCTTATCATGGATGTGTACTTGAAGAAACCAACAGTGGCATAGGACTGTTTTTATTGGTGTTATTATTACTTTAATAGTCCTTGGATTTAAGAAGTAAGAGACTTGAGACTTACTTTGCTGTGGACACAGTGGACAAACAGTGATTCTTGTTTTCAATTTTTTTTTAATCTCCATGGATGTCCAGATGGAGTATTGTGCTCACCATCACTGACTTGGAGAGACAGCTGACAGACTACACCAATCATAACTAGCTTCCACAATGACATTTCTGGTATGTCACTGTGATGGTATGTCAGGAACAAACTGTTGGAAACAGGAATGTAGATAAACTAACACTGGCTGTCTTGTTGATGTAGATGAGAGACTCTGGGTCCTTTTCAAAAGAGTGTTCACTCCATTACGGAGTGTGCAGAAGAGTGATTTGGGCATTCTTTTGGTCAATATTACAGTAAATGTAACAAAAAACGAAGCAAACATGTAGATGTAGGAGATACTTATAAGGAACTATGATACAGTATAGATAACCTTTTCCCCCTTGATTGTATTTTTTTTTGCCCAGATGCTCAGATATGTCTTATCCTACGTTTCTACCATTTGTAACGTTACCTTGTGTCTCGCATAAGTAGCGTACATGCAATGCTAACTGTAAGAACATATTAAGCCAGCAAAGATTTTCTCCCAGGTTAATTGATAGTTTATCGATCTAAGTTCATGGTAAGTTTTAGTATATATATGTGATCAATACTTTCAGGGTGAATTGTAAACCTTGGCAGCTGTTTGTTTGGAGCAGCTCTTCAACATAAAACACAGGGATAACCATTAGACATGATAACTTACAGAAAAAAACAAATGGGGGGAAAAATGGCTTGAAGTGTTATGGTAGCTGAATTGCAGAAGGAATGAACATTTTAAAAAATTTATTAAGGATACACTGATGCCAGCTGAATAATTTCACCCTCAAATAGATGACCACAAAATGCCAAAATACTGTTTTCTGGAGGATTTGCTGGTTTCAAACCAGTACTTCTTTAAAAGTGCTGTTCAGACAGTTTTTATCTTTTAAAGGAAGGCTGTGAAACCAGCAGATAAAGGACAAACACATGAGCCTCTGTATAAAACACTGATAAAAGACTGGCACGAAGGGAAAATGTGAATTTTGTGTTGCTACCACTTCACAAATACCTCAGTGTTCCTATAAAATTGAAGCTAATCATTAAAATCTCTACCAAAATATTTGTGCTGTGTAACCATTTCCACCCCTTCATAATGCATAATGCACTCTTTGGCCACATGCCTGCTTTGCCTGAAATCAATAATCATCACCTGGGCTTTAGATACATTTGGGATCAAGAAGTTATGATACCAAGAAGTAAAATCTGTTGGAGTATTTCTGTTGTTTGACTAGAAAACAGAGACATTTCAACAGTGTGGTGTCGCAGAAACATAATAGCTTCCCTCATGACTGCTCCTGCATCCATCAGTGGATATTAATGGAGTACACTGGCTCTCTGTCAGTCAAGACATCTGAGGACAGGCTGGTGCAGCAGTTTAAATAGCATAGTAACCCATCTATTAAGATATGGATACTTTACTTTGTGTTGAATGCGAATGAAAAGTCAGCAGACAGTGTCAGACTTCTGCTTTTGTCTTTTCTAAGTTACTTTATATTCACAAAATATTTATTAATGTAAGTTTAATGGTTTGATTTCCTGTCCTGCACTGACTTTAGCTTCTGAGTCTCTTTCGGCACTGGTTGTATCTCTCCTCCCACAAACTTCTGTATAGTAATAATGACTTGTAACTGTTCTTTTAGGCAAGTAGCCCAGCTGACTGCTATAAGCTTTGCAGAGCAGGCAGCCATGTATATGAATCTTCTCTATGTTTATGTACTTATCAGTAATAATTTAGGTCACATTGTCAATAGAGCTTCAATCCTTTGTTTTATGTAGCGCTATCCACCCAAACATAATCCCATGTTTGTTATGGACTCTGGAAATAGCTTCTTTCTTTTTTTTCTTTTTTCTTTTTTTTACCCATCAGCCATCTAAAATGCTGATGGAATATTGTTGTCATCCTGTTGGGTGGACAGCATGGACACCATGGACACCCAAGTATGTAGAGGCAATAACTAGGGAACAAGACGGTGTAGCATTTTGAAATTCATACCATCTGCTAAAAATCTCAGACAAGTTTCAGTGACTTCAACCTCAAGGTCGAGGTCAGAGATCAAATTTTCTGAAAATCTTATGAATGCAGTAACTCAAGAAGAATATCACCTCGGATTTTCAAATTTATACCATTTCCTGGAGGCTGGGGGTATAGTACTGCCGGCCACCAGTATTTTTATAGTGGGGAAACCATCCCTATCTCAATGTAAGACCATTCAATGTCACCTAATTACTAGTCTACGAAAAGAAATGGTGTAGCCTTACCTGTGTGACTTGCATCAGGAAGTGGCCAGTGCCCGTCACCAGCCTATCAGGACAGCATTTGTTCTCATTTTGCATTCTGAAGATTTTCCCTCACTATAGCCAAATCCTTGAAACCGCCCAACTGATGAGTCCAGGAAGCATCCACTACTTCTCTTTTGGAATAGAAGGAAATGTCAGCATACCAGGATAAACCTTTTAACAATGATCCTCTATTGGTGAGAGAGTTTATCCCCCAAGTAAAATCAAGGGCCAGAAAATTAGCAGAGTTTTCTACTCTGAGAGCTGTTTTAAATAACCTGATAAAGACTGATTATTTGACTCTGTGTAGACATTTGCTGTTCTTTTAAGAACTAGTACTTTTGTAGGGTGGCTGGTAATAGAACAAAACAAATATATTTGTCAGACTGAGAGTCTGCTTGGCAACCCGGCAATTGCCAGCGACTGGTACATTACAAAACAGCAAATGTGTTTTGTGTTTCAAATCTCACTACTTCTTCTTTTCATTGGAATGTTTGTTTCTAACATTTGCCGTGAAGCAAAATTAAGACATCCTATACCAACAGAAGGGTACAGCAGTGAATAATTGAGCCAATTGTAATTGATGAACATAATTCATTAGCTTTAAGTAAACATTGTCAACATATAAACATGTCTCATTATTTAAAACAAAAGTATTGTGCTGATAGAACAATCACAGATTTTTTGTTGTTTCTTATTTTCTCCCTGGCTTTGGAGTGTAACGCAGCACATGAGGATAACTGTTCCATGTGTAGTTAAGTCTGTGTTGCTTTTTGAGGGGCAGCAGTGTGTTTTTCAGTATGCAGCAAAAACCCTGAGTAGGATTTAAAACCCCTGATCAACACAGTCTATGGCATTTCTTTGGAAGCTTAATTGCCAACAATACCCCTACTAATAAGGATGAGCTCATGAGAATGCAGCTGGCATGTGTAGGTATGTTTTCATTGTGGGAGGATTGCTGTGGGCCATACCTTAGTCATACCAATCCATCACTGTATGTTCTTTCATCAGTGGTAATTTTGGAATACATTTTTTTTTTTTTTTTTTTAAAGCTGGATATTGTTTTGGCTGTTTGCGTGATAGGATCACTTAATCTTTCAGTGCAGTGATGAGCCACCAATGGCCTTTAACCTCAGGAAACTTCAGGTTGTGTATTGTATTTGCTGTTCTATTGTCCGTGCCCAAGAGCAGAATAAGGTACTTACTGAAGATGGCCATTTGATGAAAGCACTCTGACGGCAACCAGCTGTCTCTGTTGCTGTGGTAACCCCCGTAAGAACAGCAAGACGGCAGAGTGATCAGGTTTCTGTGGTAACTGCTGACTACTGCTATTTTGGTCTTCTGTGCTCATATAGTGGCTAGAAGTCAAGAGAGCTAAAAATGAGGCTTATTGTAGTTAATGGGCTTTCAGTAAGGTCTTATATACCATGAAAGCAACACTAATGTATTTGATTGGATCATGACCTCTGACCCTAAATCCTTACTAAATAGGTGCAAGGTTTAGAAAGACCCTAAACCATAAATCTAGCAGTATAACTAGATAACTATCAGTTATCTGGCATCAAATAGGATGCTGTACAAAATGAACTTAAGCCCAGTGGTAAAACTATTGTCTACTGTTGTACAGCCTGCACTACAAAAGAGGGATTATCCAGTACTGCCATAGAGACCCCATACTTACTTACAATCTCTGACACCCCTGGGTTAAGTATCTCTAAAGGCCACACTGGGAAATTAGGAGCAGACATCCGGTTATCTATTTTTATTTTTTTTTTAAACAACAACAAAAAAGTTCCCCTCTCGCCCCTACAGGTGGTGATTATCCTTCAAGCTTGGGTCCTCTACCAGAGGCCTGGGAGTTTGAGGGTCCTGCTCAGTATATCTGCTGTTCCTAGAACTGTGCTTTTCTGGACAGAGAACTCCGATGTTGTTCCTGGGATCTGCTGGAGCCATTTGCCTTGCTCAGGGGTCACTGCATTGAGTGCTCCGATTACCACTAAGATCACTGTTGCCTTCTCTGTTGAGCTTTTCGTGTTCCTTCTTCCTGATGTTGCTATCAGTCGGTATAGCTACATATATCACTATGGCCATCTTCCTCTGCTTGTCCACCACTATTATGTCCAGTTGGTTAGCCATCACCAGTTTGTCCATCTATATGTGGAAGTCCCACAGGATCTTAGCTTGGTCATTCTCGACCTCCCTAGGGGGGCGTCTTCTGTCTCGCCATTTTGAGCTCCGGATTTCCAGGTCATATTCAGCACAGATGTCTCCAGCTGACTACACCTGGAGAACCCAACATTTATGAAAAACCTAAATTGACAAGCAGACAAGAATAAAGTTTGCAAAGTAATAATTGTTCATGCGTATTTCCATTTTTATTTCAATGTGACGAATTAGAATATAGAACTGCCATTTGGTACACTTCTATGCTTTGTCAGAAACATATGTGTGAGCCACTAAGTTTAAATGACCACAGTCTATTGTTAAACGATTTGACTACGTGGTGCGTGAAACTGTGTAAAAAGCCCATTTGAATTAATAAATTTAGCTATTCTTTTTTTTTTTTTTTCAATTTGTGAAGCTGGCCTTCCTCAGTAGTGTTAATCTTGCTCTTTTATTAGCTGCTTTATTTTTTTTCTCTCTCTGCCTTGTACAAAATGTACATTTGCAGACAAATCAAGGCAAACAAAGAAATAAAGGAAAATCAGTATTATGGAAAATCTCCACAACAGCAAATACTTCTATTAACCCTCCAATGTAGGAACGTCCTATTCCCTGACAGTTATTGCCTCTTCTGCTTTTGTGCTTTTTTTTTTTTTTTAAATTTTAAATACACGGAGAACATTCTTGGATATTTTTAAGGTCCTCTCTAAATCCAAGATATTGTTAGATACATCATCTATTGTTATGTTACCAACCTTATCACATTACTAAATATCTGTATATGGATTTAAGGCTGGTTGTGAATATATTCAACAGACAGGGCCAGCTCCCGGGCCATTTGCTGTTGCCATCCATAACTTCAGCATTGCCTGTGCCAACAGAAACAGAGCTGAATATCCTGAGGTTTAATAATCAGAGACTTGGCAAGAACCAGTAGCGGTGAGGCAATTCTGCATCTCTTGAGTTTATTCTCAAAATGTTCAACCTGCTCTCTTTTGGATATTGCTGGATTTATTTGAGTACTTAACTGTGTTTGTTTTTATGTTCTTTGGTGCTTAAAGTGCCTTCATCTCTGGTATGTCAGCAGATTTGATTCCCACTGAAGTCACAAGATAGGTAATCGCTGGAACATTTTTGGCTTAGATTACAGTTGGTGGATAATTTAAGAGTATCCTTGATATTAATTTTAAGGGGTGATGTATTTCTTTGTTATATTTTTTTCTGCAGTTGTTAAGAGTTGAATTGTTTAAAGCATAAAATATTCTGAACACTGACATTGACATACACTATCAGTGTTAGTACTGGCGTTCAAATTCCCATGGTGATCATCCAATTGAAAGCTTCTTATCCCTTTAAATCCCTGCTTGTCTGGATAACATTCACCTGTAATTACTCCAAGAGAACTCTGAAGGATGCAACTAACCTCAAAAACCAAGCAGGTTCAGTGTAAGCAGAGTCAGTTTAATGAGATAAGCTGGTCCCTATGCTGTTGGTGGGTGAGATGACGCATTATAACATGACTGTTTTTGGTGTTCGCCCTCCTCCATAATTATTATGTGTGCTTGGCTCCTGATGAAAAGTATTTTCAGGGTACCAGAATGAGCTTGAATGGAATAAGGCTTGAATCACAACGGTATGGACAGAATTTCATACCACTCTGTGTGAAGAGTATTTACCAGTTCATTTTAGGGGCAGGTAAACATGGTGGAGCTTTGTTGTCAGCCACAAAAAGAACAGACTCACAACGTACCCGGGGTATCCTTTCACTTACCTTAACATTGCCAGTCAGGATAAGCGGTCACAAGAAGCTGGTTATCAACTCACTAAATTAACCCAGGGTTTGCAGAGCTAGGTAGGAACACGCGTATGAACTTGAGTGAAATCTCATTCGTAATTCATAGAGTTTAATAATATGTCAGCCCACCCTGACAGAGTCCAAGCTATTTCTGAGGTTGACACTGATGTTGGACACAAAGGCCTGGCTCAGTCCCAAAGGTGTTCTGTCAGTTTGAGGTCAGGACTCTGTGCAGGCCAGTGAAGTTCTTCCACACCAAACTCCCTCATCCATTTCTTTATGGACCTTGCTTTTTGCACTGATGCACAGCCATGTTGAAACAGGAAGGGCCCCTTCCCAAACGAACAAAGTTGGGAGCATGAAATTGTCCAAAATGTCTTGCTGAAGCATTAAGAGTTCTTTTCACTAGAAATAAGGGGCCGAGCCCAACTCCTGAAAAACAACCACACACTATAATCCAATCACCCCCCACCAAACAAATAAGTACCATTCTCATGGCAACCGCCAAACCCAGACACATTCATTGGATTGCCAGACAGAGAAGCATGATAACATGAGGGCCACGTGAAGTTTGGAGGTCTGTACTGATTGACTCTGAAGAAAGTTGGTGACCTCTGTTGACTATGCGCCTCAGCGTCCGCTGACCCTGCTCTGTGATTTTATGTAGCCTACCACTTTATGGCTTAGTTGCTGTCATTCCCAAGCATTTGGGATTTTGTGGAACTTTTTTTTTTCTTCTCAGAATTGTGGTAAAATTAGTATTTCCATCCTCTTTATCATCCGGGTAGTATGGCCATAAGCTATACGGCCATCAGATTGATTCATCTGAGTGTGTGTGAATATTACATGAAAATGCTTAGGTGTCTAAATATAAAAGCACTGTATGAATGCGTGTGACAGGGTAAATGAGACTTTAAGTGCTCAAAACTGAGTGGAAAGGCGTTGTACAAGTACTAGTCCATTTACTATTAATCAGGCTCTCATTACGCTTAGTAGTGTTTGTTGCTCGTGTTTTGTAAAGGAGCAGTGCATTACTAAATCATTGGTGAAGGTTGCTATCTTTTGGTTTTGTTTTGTTTTTTTTAATCATTCCTCTCTGTGGATCCTCAAGGAAGCACAGTAATAATTGAATTGGCTCAGCAGCATCTTGTAGAGGAAATCGCTGCATTTGTCATCATCTTGTTCAACCATAAATGTAATATTGCAGCTAATCTTGTCAGCCTTTTAATTTTCCATTGCTTTCCACATCATCACTCTAGTGTTTCAGCAGGCTGAAAAAAGAAAGGAAGGAAGTGCCTCATGACCCGAATGTTATTGAATCTAATAAATTGATCAAGTGAGAAATTATGTCTGTGACGTGAGCTGATGATAATGTTAAACCGTCCCCTCAACAGCTTTGTGGGGACAAAAATATTTAAACCTGAGTTTTCTCCATTGAAATGGGTCAGTGGCCATTTTGATGATTAGCATGATACTTGGCTGAAGCTAAAAGTAAAAGGGTATAACTCTGTGTGTGTGTGTGTGTGTGTGTGTGTGTGTGTGTGTGTGTGTGTGTGTGTGTGTGTGTGTCAAAAAAGGCTGCTGCTTAAATTAATTTGTATTAATTAAAGTGTCCCTGGATAACTAAAATAATCATTTCTTTTGTATTAATACCAGAATTGAAGGATCTTCGGTATCTCTAAAAGACTGCTTCATCCATTCTCCTGTAGGGTCATTTGGGGTTGTCATGGTTACCTCTGCAGGAGGAGACTAAGGAGCAAACCTCCCCCACCTCCCTTTATTAAAATCCATGTTATTGATTGGCTGGACTGGCATCTTCAGACTCCCCTTTGTACTTATTCTGCTGGTTTACTAGAGGAAGAGGACAGAACTGGCTCATAATTGTGTTGGCCTGCTGTCATTCAAAGACAGGCCCCAATCAAGAAAACGTGACCAAACCAGAGCCCTCGCTAATAAATGTGCTCTATGAAAGATGACTAGCTTCTGACTCGATGTGGGTATGGATATGGACTCCCAGTGAACCAAGACTTTGTTTTTTTTTTCTTTTCTATTTGAAAGAGGAACAAAACATCAGGTTTAACCAAAAATATATTTTTTTTTACTTTTTTGAAGTAGCAAATGCATTGTTAGTGTGCTGGTGGCTCCGGTGGATATGTCAGTGGAATGGAGGGTAAGTAATCTGGTGCTGCTTTATTTGGTGTGCAGCTGACGGGCTGTGTGTAGTCAGGAACTGTATGGCTGCCGTGTTTCTGATTTTTTTCTTTGCACATGGCCTTTATATTGTACAGCAGGTGGTCCTGTACATTTTGTATTGATATTCATGAAGTGGACTGTTTGCTCAGCGCGTGGGCGAAGGCCTGTTGATTTTGTGTGTGTGTGTGTGTGTGTGTGTGTGTGTGTGTGTGTGTGTGCGTGTGTGTGTGTGCGTGTGTGTGTGTGTTATGTTTCAGTTGTGTATCTGTGTGTGCCTTGTGTGTTAGGAATATGCTAGCTGTAGCTGATATCTGTGTTTACAAAGTGGCCTGTTGTGGAGGGCTTAATAAGCCTTGTTTGGTTTTTTTTGCTTTTGTGTGTTTTGGTTTTTTTTTCTTCTTCTGCCACCTGTGCTTGTTTTTCATGTTTTACTTTTATTCTCTGGTGATATTAAAAAGAATATTTTAAATTTGAAAAAAAAAAAAAAGGTTATTTTGATTGTATCAGCATCTACAAAGCTCCTGCACAAAATCCCAGTTGTTGTATGAAAAGATTACAGCAGCAATTACCTTGTCCATCAGTTATTCTCCTTTTTTCCAGTTGCTTTATTGACATGAACGGAACGTGATGTTAATGCCAATGCATTTAAGGCCTCCCCAAAGCAGTTTTGTATGTTGCATTTTATTTGATTTTTTTTTTTTTTAAACGAAGATAACAAATTTTGTAAAACAATGATCTTCTAGGTGCTTAAAAAGACACTTAAAAAGCAGATTTTCTGCTGGCATCTCTCTGGAAGTTTTTTATTGTTTTACTTTCTAGTCTTCATGTAAATTATGCTTTCTCTGACTTAAAATTATTTGCTTTTTTGATATTATGATTACACAATTTTAAATTAGATGAATATTTTTGGGCTGCTGTGTTTAAGTGGCACCTTAATTGCAGATGACTCTCAGTTTTTGTCCTGGAATGGGTTCCATATTTATGTTTGGATGTTGAGCATTATACAATACAAATATGGATACAGTCTATCTTCTGATTAATAGAGACTAAGTTGTTAGATCTTTTCTTCCGCGCAAGGGAAAAGTACCAGTTTGGCTCTACGTTCTTTGTTTGAACTGTTTCCATAGATACCCAAAATAGATTCCTCATATGTTTAAATGAGTTACTTTCGCTGTCTCTGTCCTCGGTTAACACAGTTCTTAAGTTTGAAGATCATTAATTTTTCAGTGCTGATAATAATCTAACATGTATGCACAAATGGTAGCTACTGTGAACATTTCTCTTGGCAATAAGTAACAGAGCCTTGTTAGAAATAACACTAAATAAGCTCTCAGCTATTCATATAGCTTGGGATTTTTTTTTTTCTGCATTAAAGACATATAGTCAACCCTGCACATTTACACGAAAGTAAAGCCAAAATCTCAAAACCATGGACCCTGTTACACATGCACTTTTGCTGCGGTGAGAGATGTCCATCTTACTCAAAGGTCAGCAGAGGTAGTCGGACCAAGACAGGCTCTCCTTCCCAATCAGCAAGCGCCTGCAATATGAGCCAGGCTATGAGGCTCTCCCTAATCAGCACTGCCAACTAGCATTTCAAGCATGAACAGCTGAGCTGCAGTGACTTACAACCCACATTGGGATGCAGGGGGCCTGCAAGACCCTCCCAGCTTTCTCATGCCAAGCGCAAACTGCTTCTTATAAGAAAACATGACATTAATGCACGTCTTTAACCACAGCCATCACCCTGTTAGGGAAACCTTGTATTCCCAGTGCTGAAAGTTACAGCTCTGTTTTTAGATCAAGTCAACTAGACTATCTGAAAATGTGTCTGTATTGCTTTTTTATTCCCAGTGCTAATCCAGTGTGCATTTGTGCATCTTAACCCCTTCCAAGCCCATTAAACTATTTAAATGTAATCAGCAGTTCAACAACATGAAAGAAGAAACTCGTAGGATACAGTTCAGCTCCATATGTGAGCAGTAAAGCTTGTCCCCAAGAAACTTGCCACTTCTTTATTTATTTACAAAAAGGGGTTTCCATCTAATATTAGCAAGGTGTACCTGATGAAATGGCTGGTGATTTTAGATCTTTTTGACCAGAGGTGGGAAGTAACAAAGTACAAATACAATGCTATTGTATTTACGTAGAATTTTTCAGGTATCTGTTCTTTACTTGTTATACCACAGATGACTTTTTACTTTTACTCCCTACATTTTTACACAAATATCTGTACTTTCTACTTCTACATATTAAAAATTATTTTCTACTTCCATCTGCAAACAGGCTCGTTACTCTAGTATCAGCTTGTTGCACATCGTGTTGTGTGAAGGTGCGGAGCTGTATGTTTCAGGGAGAAAAAAGAATTCAAGCCAACTTTAGTCAGAGAAGACAAAAGATGTAAGAAGTCAGACAGGACAGGGGAGTAAGAGCAAGGTTAGATTTAAAGGTAAGGACTGCACAGTGAAGTGTATATGATGTGTTTTGATAAATGATGTATTTTCAGTATTGTGAAATGTCCTGCAAAACAAAGCTATACTAACTTTGTGTTACTCAAATGTCAAAACTACTGTGTAGTTTAGTGCTGGATTGCACAGCTTGTCATACTGTGGTGAGTTTGAAGCATTGTCTTGGACTGGTGCACAGTGGGTGTGGTCCTCATGGTTATGCTAGGCTATGTCAAGTGTAGCAGAAATGAACTTGCATTTAAGCTGATGATGCTTAGATTCATTCACCGAATTCCACCTTTATACCAACTGTATACTGTCTAGTATAAAAACAGTATAAACAGTATAGTGTCAGTGTAGGGGATGGACATCAGCCAGGACAGCTTATGAAACGTCTTGTTAAATTCAGTGGCATAAATCCTGTATGTTTCACTTTTACTTGAGTAAAGAAGTTGCTTCAGTACTTCAACTTTTACTGGAGTGTTTTTGTTGACCAAAGGTTCTTTTTGTCGTCAAGCTGAACTAAATTGCGTCTTTGAGGAAAGAGCCGGCATTGTAGAGGAAATAGGAGTTCTTGATTTATGATGCAAAGATAAGAGAAGACAACTTGAGAGCTTTGTACACAAAAATACATTAAAAACATGACAGTTTTATCCTGATATTGTTTTAAAAATTATTGGACGAAAAGATATTATTGAAATTAAAATTCCTAGTGCAGTGTATGTTGTGCACATAAATAAATGCATTATTCAAAGAATCAGAATGGGATTAGAGGGATCTGTCGACACAGGAGTCAGCCATGCTGTTTTGAAAGTATTTCAAAAGGACAGAATGTTGATGAGATTGCATGCACCGATCTGAATCCATTTCCTTATTGATGTCATGATCAGACTGTGTAGTGTACATTATGATTTTTATAGGTCTTCACTTGGAGCACAGAAAGTAAAGGTGATCTGAGACGTAATACCTCCTACTTCCTGGATCTGGATCAGT
The DNA here is from genome assembly GCF_001858045.2 of Oreochromis niloticus. Lineage (NCBI taxonomy): Eukaryota > Metazoa > Chordata > Actinopteri > Cichliformes > Cichlidae > Oreochromis > Oreochromis niloticus. Next base: position 41,200,235 of record NC_031972.2, on the reverse strand, counting down.
TTTAAAAATTGAAACATTTCATTAACTTAAATAAATATTAACTTGTTTGGCTACAAACAAACTACTATGGAGAGAACAAAAAGTATTTGCATGAGATTAAGGTGCTGCAAAAGCTGCACTTTGATGAGTTTGACTGCACTGTTCATCAGAGTTGGGGCTTATAATTCTGATGTATTTGACCATTTGGACGTGGTTCTTTATTATCGTCCTTCTAAAAGGATCCGTGATTTTTATTTAAAACATAAATTAACTGACATCTTACTTACTCTTTCTTTTCTTGTAACTGATGGACACACATTGTGTATGTGCATATATGAGATAGAAGACTGTGTGTATGTCTGAATCTGCGTGTTCACGTGTGTCTCACGTCATGTCTTTTATCATTCCAGTCAGGCCAGCAGTCTGCCGACTGCCCCCCCCCCCTTCAGTAAAGGTCACGTCTCTTGTTGTCTCCAGTGACATTTAGTCCTGAATCTGCCTGATAGAATTTGTCCCTCCAATTCATCTTCTTACTGTCAAACCCGACTCTCTCGCTACTTTCTGGCTAGTATTAACTCTTGGTAGTAATTGTAGTAGCCAAAGAGGCTAAAGGAAAGTGCAGTTAGAGCATGAAGTGTCACCGGTTTGGGTCATGGCAATGTAACAGAAATAAAATTAGTGAATGAAGAATTGTCTCCTCACATTGGAGTTAGATTGAGCCATTAGTTTATCATCAAAATCCTGCATACTTAAAGTTTGTCAAACATGGTAGGTTCTCAAAGCCGTTTTTCATTGTAAATTCAGTAACATGAATTTGGAATAATGTAGCGCTTACTGACAGCAGGACGTGGACAGCATGGACTGGTGAACTAAGCATGATTTCAGTTAAGCTTCATAATTGTAGTTAGTCGCAGAGCAATGTAAATGAGAGAACCTTGTTAGCTGTTAAAACAGAGGTAATGTGAGGCTGGCTAGCTGAAATCAGTGGTCGACTTTTAAACACCGTGTCACAATAACTCTAACTCTTTCTGAGGAGTAAAAGCTCTTTTCTACCTCAGCTTTTTGTTCTTTGACTTGACTAGAGCAGCTTCTTGTAATCCTCAGGTCATCCTCTGTCTGAAATAAGTTGTTTCAGCACCTTTCCCTTTAAGTGAACTTCTTGTGATTCGCCGCCCCTCACAAACTAAAAGGTTAAACAGCAGGTGGTTGTGGACGACTCTTATCTGCTCCCTTACAGAGTGCACACTTGGGATTACTCGTAAATGCACTGGTCCCATCATTTCAAACTTTGGTAAATCAAAATATACCAGCATTTACATAATGCTTTTCTAGGCCACTTGAAGCCCTTTAGACTATATAAAGTATATATGTTTATACTGTTTATAAAAAGTTGGATAGTTTTTGTACAAACTAAAAATAGATCTTGTTGTGATGACCTTTAGTTAATAAAAACCATTTCACGTTTCTGACAGCCAATAAATCCAAATCCAGAATGATGTAAAACAGGGATAAATAAATGTTGTATTCTGATGTCAAGCTTTAATTGTTTTGGGAGTTTGAATGTGTGACATTTGGATTATGAACACACTGTATATTAGTTATGGCTAGATTTATTGGCTGGATGAAGAGTGCTTTTCCAGCCAGACAGCAGTGGTTGAGAGACCAGACACTGCAGACTTACAGCAGCTGCTAAGCCTGTTTTTCCATAGACCTATCTGAAAGAGCTTCTCTGCTGGGATGAGAGCCTCCACTTCACTGCAATGAATAGCTGTCCAGCTGCACTTAATTTATGCACGTGTGTGTTTCTGAGTGCAAATGAGGCTGGGTTTCTGAATCTTTTGTCCGCCTTTCTTATCCTCCGTGTCATTCACAGGAAATTAACATGACAACCCAACCAAAATACAGTACGTTGCCAGTATGGCATTGTTTACGTCAGCTAATAAAATCTCTAAACTTTACACCAAATGCACGAGGGAGATGTCCTGCTTTGTCGCCAGAAACCAGGATGGTATTGGAAAATTTGCCATTCAGTGTTTAATTACAGCCTTGACTTCTACCAACTATTTACAGATAATCAACATGTCGATCGATCTTTAAATAATTTTTGTTTTGTAGTAATTCCCCGGGTTTTGCCCTTTCCCTTTAGTTTTAGCTTAAGTCCACGATCACTCCCTGCCAGGCTGCGACAGGTTTACTTCAGTTCACATTTATCATTATGCAAGTTTGTGGAAATAAATAATTAAATGACAATCTTTGATTAAGTTTAATATGGGCACAATTTTTCCAAATTCAATGAGTAATCATGATCTCAGTATCAAACAGAATAATTGAGATTATGATTTTTGCCCTCTTTTAAAAAATGTTTCTTTATTCTTCTGTTATGTCTGTTTAATCATCAACTTCAGTATGCGTGCAGAGTGGCTGTACAAAGAGCAAGTCAGCAGATGATTGTGTGGAAAGACTTACCTTTACCTACAATCCTCAGCCACTCCGTAGTGAATCATTATTTTATGTCTGAAATGTTGGCTTGAGGCTAGTGCTGTTTCCTTTTCTTGGATTTAATTTTTAACCAAAAAAACTTTTTCACACATAGCTGAGGCCTCTGGCTTTTCTGCTCCCTAATTAAAGGTGCTAGATTTTTAATTAAGGGGTGTTAACTCGCTACCATTTTGTGAGCATCACCCAGTTAGCAGTTATTTCCTTAAATAGTTCAATATTTTTTTTCCACTGAGTTCATTTTTGCAACGATCCAGCTCAAATTTGCCTTTTTATTTTCCTCTGCGCTGTCATATATAAACCATTACAATGGAGGAAGCTCATATTAAACATGGCCAGAAATAATGAGGTCAGTACAAGTATTCTCCAAGATCCAGGAGCCCAAGCTTCAGTCTGCAGTAATTGCTCAGTTTCTGACAGTCTGTGTAGAAACTTGATATGATCATCTGAAGCATGGAGGTCCTCCTACCTCGTGTTTGTCTTTTGTTTGTGAGGGGCAGTATATGAAAAGGAAGCTGACTTAAATTCAAGGTAGCTTATTAAGGGATTGGAGCTAAAAGGGTTGTTTTAGCCTGTGGATGACCTGAAGAGCTAAACGAAGGCCCAGTGAAAATAATTAAGGATTGTTTGAAATGTGTGTCATGCTAGTCCAAAGGTAAGCTGGAAATGGTCAGTTTTTCTTTTAATGTGACCAGTATTAGAGCACAATAAAAGGCAATCCATTACCGGTCTGAATAATAATGTGAAATATAATAAAATATAATAAGACTATGTTGTTTTAAACATATTTTTATTTTCAAAAAAGACGGACAGTGAGTAGAAATGTCACAGTTCAAAATACCAGCTGTCACTTTTGTACTGTAACACCCGTTCTCAGAACAAAATTGCAAACAGAAGACAGAGGACTCTTGGGGTTTTTCGTAGACCAATCCTAACCCTGTAAAATTTAAAATTCAGCTTGCTTATCCCTTTAGGGTCTATATTTGGTTCAATTTTTGCAGTTACACTCCACAGTACCTGCAAACTAACACGCTAACACAGAACACACCAGAAGGAAAAGTTTATACTGAAGCTAGATGGTTTCAGCGGAGTTGTGAGACCTCCCATTTGCCCATGAGACGACATCTATTTTCAAAGAACAAAATTTATGTTGTCATTTTGATGTTTCAATTCAAACACCAGTAAAAGCAATGGAGTTTCAGACAGAGAGCAGAGGCATCAAGAGTGGCTCAGCTGAAATTTGTAGCACAATAGACACGGTTTCTTTGAGCCCAATCCTAAAATGGTACAGCTGTAATGGTTAGTTTAGTTTTTATGTGCAGTCACTTTGATGGTGGAAAGCTGTGCTGTAAGATACAGGCAAAACACATGATTAAATATTGCTTTTTAATGTTTCTCTTCTTCAATTTCTTCTTTTTAAATCCAGCCTTCTTATCCCATTGAACTGTCATTTAATGAGAGAAGAGGCTAGAAAAGATTTGTAGACCTAAGAGTAAGAACAAAATTGAGTTGGTTTTTGTTTGTTCGTTTTTAACTATAGTTAAAAACAAACTAATATTACTGCAGGCTGTCAGGATTCAGGCAGTGTGGCCATCATCTTGTTAAACTGTAATCAGGGTGTGTTGTTTTGCTTGATGGCTGGTAACACTTTTTTGTGGACTGATTGAGGGATTTATGTGAACAAAACTGTGTCTGTAAATGAGTGCTACCCATAGTGAATCTGAAATGACTTTACATTACTGTATACAGTGCACCCCGAATATACAGACATGGACAAAGCTGTTGATACCCTTCCACAATTTAAAAAACACAAATCAGACTTGATATAATTGGATATTTAAATGTAAATATGTATTTAAATTTTGCACCACCACCTTTTGCAACAATCAAAAGTGCTAACAAGTGATTTCTGTACTTCACAATGACACGTCTGCATTTGCCAACAAGTAGTTTGGCTGACTCTTCCCGAGTACCTGTCAAGTGCTCTTTTGAAGGACGGTGTCTCCACACTGCAATTTTCAGATCTTTCACATAATGTTCAATAGAAGATTAAGATCCTGGCTCGTGGAGGGCCATTTAAGAATAGTCCAGTGTTTATTTCTCAGCCTCTCTTGAGTGCTGTTAGCGGTTTCTTTTTTTGTTTTGGACCATTATCCCGTTGCAGTATTTTTCACCTTGGTAGCCTTGGCAGTTCACTGTGCCAGATGCAGTAAAGCAGCTCCAAAACAACAACCCCCCCACCCCCAACAGTGGGGTGGTGTTATTTTCTTTAAAGTGTCATTTTTCCACCTGTAAACATAGAACTGATCTGAGTGGCCAAAAAGCTCCAGTTTTGTGTCATCAGTCCAAAGGACTTTGGGGCTTGTCAACATGCATTTTGCTCTTGTGTTTTTTTTCTGTCAATAGTGGAGACCAAGTGTAGTTCAAAATGTGATGGATGGTGTGATCAAAAAGTGACGTATGTTGACCTTGGAGTTCAGCTTGAATGGTTTTGGATAGTTTCTTTCCATTTCCACATCATAGGAGGTTGACTGCAGTCCCATGAACCTTATACTTTGTAAGAATATTGGCAATTGTGGTCACAGTAACATGAAGCTGTTTGGACATGATCTTACAGCCTACCATTTTAATTTAGATGCTTCTTTCTGAGCTCTGCAGACGGCTCTCTGTTGCTTTCTCGAGTCAAACATTTAAAAGAATCAGAAAAGATCAACAGGCATTTGAAGTTGCACAGAGATCACTCTGCTGATCTTTCCAAATCTGCTGCTAGTAGAAAATTATGGTGCATGCGGTTCTAGACATTCCCCTTTTCCATATTTAATCACAGTAATTGGAGTATCCACAGATGCTTCAACTGCAAATTTTAGTAGAATATTTCAGGTTGTTTCAGGCCATCGCTGTGTGAAGGGCTCTGTGTGATAGTGGAGTAAGAGCAAACACTGATTGATTTTTATTTATTCATTGCTTTTAAATGTAGCGATTCAGAGTAGAGGCATTTCCCAGGCACTAAAAATAAATATTGGATAAATAAAGGCTTCTGTATGCATCTCTGACAGTTTCTTTATAGTGAATCTAGGAATGTCATTTGATTTGTAAAGGCTTAGCTTTGTTAAACTGTACACCATTTTTAATCTGTAAAAAATTTATAACTATTCACTTTGAAATAAATCCACTTGGACTGCTTCCAGCAGTGCACTCTTGCTAGAATCTCAACCTATAATCAGCTCTGTCAGTGTGACTAAAATGTAGGCTTTAAGAATCTATAGCCAGAGTTTATGACCACACTGAGAAAATCGATCTCTGTTTCTACTATATTAACCTTTTAACAGTTATTCAGACGTCATCCAGGCTTCCATTTTTGTGCTATAAATAACATTTTCATGACAAAGCTTTGCAAAATGCTTCCAAATATGGTATTTCTGTTAAGGCTGCCAGTTGAGCTCAGTTTTGTTTCCGTTTCCCTGAAGTTAAACTCTACCTGGGTTTCTTAGTGTTCTGTAATTTCAAGTGTGAGCAGCAGGGTTCTCTGGGAAATGCCAAACACTGCATGTGGATGACGTGTTTTTCATGTGCTGGAACCATAAATGTCTCTCAGTCTTTTTGATGTCTTTCTTTACCGTCTTTATTAGTCTTCTTTATAGACATGAACTATTTTTTTTATAAATATTCAACATTTCAAAAATATATTTTCAAAAGTACCTCCCCTATGATGTAGAGGAGGCCTTTTTTAATCTGCCTTTATTCTTTCTGTGTCTTCCTTGTAGTAAGCATGTTTCTCAACACCCTGACGCCCAAGTTCTACGTGGCTCTGACAGGTACTTCCTCCCTCATATCAGGACTCATATTGGTAAGATGTGCTTTATATTTTATATTTGTTGATTGTTGAAGCTGATACTGGTCAGATACTGGTTTAAATTTATTATAAATAAAGAAGTAATTTTTATTTGCAAAGTTGGAGTGTTTAAGTTGGCTGCCCTGTTTATACTTAAGCATACAAATATCAAATATAAATAGTGTTCAAACCTCCTGCTGTTAAATGGATCTGTTTTTTTTAAGCAAAACTCACATCCTTGATGACTCTTACTTGATCACTGTGTGCTTTTACTTGACATTCTCTTTCATGTTAAAAGGAGAAAATTAATTTTCGGAGGTGGCCCCCTGGTGATTTTATGAGCCTGGGATATAATTTGTTAGGGCTTTAATCACACATTCACAGGTCATATAAAGCTGAAATGGAAGGATATCAAACCTCATTTGGTCCTCCATGAGATTATCTCCCTGCACTATCAGTGTTTATTCTGCTGCCTGGTGCATCAGAATGCAACACACTGAATGTTTTTGTGCTTTTTAAATTACCGAGAACACGTGCTGGGTTGTTTTGTTTGGGATGTGGAAAAAGATGAGAATAGAACTCTCTATTGCTGTGCATTAAACAAAAGACGCTCCAAGTATTTCATCTCTTTTTCAGGTTCTTCACAGAGATGGCAAACTGTGTAACAGTGGTTGGTGCGCAGTTTAAAATAGCCCCTCTCTTAATTAACTCACTCTCTCTTCCCCTGCGGGCGATTGGCCAGTGTGCGTAGGCTGCTTGGAAATGGTGTTGAGCTCTGCACATGCTCTGTGAAATTATTTAGAAATGTGGAAGCCAGCTGGTTTCATCGAAGCAATAGTGTTCGTTTGTCTGTAAGTGGGAGAGATGTTTATGTCCCAATTAGCTCATTTTCCAAGATTCCTGTAGGAGCCCCATCAAAATTTGATGTCATTTCCTCCTTCAAGCAGAGGCTCCACAGTACATCAGCTTAAGCAGATGGCAGTCTGTACAACTGGTAAAATAATCACGTTTAGATATTAATACTAGAGCCCTTCTAGAAGCAAATCTCACCATATGGAAATGCCTCCGGGCACTTGTTTGAGCAGTTGTTTTGAAGTATCTAAACTGAGTTTCATTGGTCACTGGAAAACAACTGTGTGTACAGAATCACCATCATCATCATCATCAAGTTAAATTAAAATTCTCCAATAAATGTTATTTTTATTTATTATTTTATTATTGAGTGCCACGTTTTGTCTGCTAAATTCCATCCAATCAAAGAGTAGGTTTCACTGATTGGATCCTCTCCTCCGGCTGAAGGTGGTAATTGGTAAAATACTGGTGAAGTATACCCAGGACCTCTGTGGTTCAAGCTTGACTCCCATTGATACAGACAGTGTTAATCAGTCCACACTCAGATTACAGTAATAAAGATGTGTTAAAGCAGATGGAGAATAGCGACTAGCTAAGCTAGCTGCTGGAGGTGTTTTCTCAGCTTTACTAGCTAGTAATTGTCTTTACTTTGTTCTGATTAAAAATGGTGTGGCTGGCACTGAAAGTAGATTTACTCCCATTTTAAGCAGGTTAAAGAGAGAATTATTTTGTTAGGAGGTACTAATTTAAGAAGAATATGCACAAAAAATGTGAACACTTGAATGTTACATCTTCATTGAATGAGCAGTTAAGTGAATGAGTTTCTGTCCATTTTTCTCTCTTTCAGATCTTTGAATGGTGGTATTTCAGAAAATATGGGACCTCCTTCATAGAGCAGGTGTCTGTGAGCCACCTGCGCCCCCTGCTGGGAGGAGTGGACAGCAGCTCTCCCAGTAACTCAAACGCCAGTAATGGGGAGGCTGACTCTAGTCGGCAAAGTGTGTCTGGTAAGAGCTACATTTGTGATCTGCTTATAGATAAAGAGTGCAAAAAGGTGACTTGGTCTCCCACTGAAAGAGCGGGGTGGAGGAGAGGGATGTCTGGATGCATCTGCTTAGACTGCTGCTCCACTAACCCGGATAAGCAGCAGAAAATGGATTTGTTTGTATAATCATTAAGATTTGGAGAAATACAATTCTTTAAATAAATGTACTGTTAGAATTGTACAGTTGAACAATGTAGTTGCTGATTTACAGCAAAGGCAGTCTAAGAAATTAAAGGTTGTCTAGAAGCATCTTCCACATGCAGAGTGAGCTGTGTGAGCGTATGACTTCTCCATTAGTGATGCTTTGATCTTGGTTAATCTGTTGAATGTATATTTGCTCGTCTGTGAAGTCTTTCATTTCAAAAGAGGAAAATGTCTCTGCTGAATAATTCCCTTGGTTACTTGCCAGTGATAAGGGAAAACGTTTATGCTACATAAGCATATACATAATACAGCATGAGTCCCAGCCTGCTTTAGTCCAGACAGCCTCTGACTATTAAAGAATCAGAAGCAAATAAGAGTTGCAGTAACAGTTTGGTTAAATAAGCTCACCCAGTCAGTTTAACGGCGCTTTTTTGAGCGTTCAGTCGTTGAACTCTTTGTGGAGACGTGATGCAGCCGCTTTTGTTTTCAGCCAAACAACTTTGAGTGAAATAGGATTATGTGTGCTCAAGTGTACTAATCCTCCGTTTGCTGGCTAATAATCTGCTCTGTGAAAATCTCTCAGCTCAATTCAGAGATGGATGTCGCAGCTTAATATTTGTCTTTGTCGCAGACGGTTTTCAGTGAACACCCGTGATTGATTAGTCATGGTTCTGGAATTGAATGTGGTAAAGCGTGAATTTTGTGCGTGTAGAATTGATTTATTTCTAATTTGACTTTGAAATTCTGTTTTATTGTCAGTGAGAGGCTTTTGTATGTTTTTTTTTCTTGTTTGTTTGTTTAGGCAGGAGAGTTTGTTATTCAGTTAGTACATAAATCAGTGCATAAACACATAACAAATAATTTTCTCTGTTTAAATCGTTGGTAATAGAATATGAGTTTTGCAACGTGTTGGTTTTTTCATGGATATTTTAAACAATCTTCTTGAAAAAAGGCAATCAAAAAATTTAAGTGAGCTCCTTATTCTGATTTCCAGCTTAATCTTTTCATTCTTAAACTCTACAAGAGGAGCTTTGCATAACTCAAAATTCAAAATAATCTGTATTTATCTTATACTGGGCCTTGGTGCAGGTCATCCACTATGTGAAAGAAGACATTAACTCTTTACTTTTTAAGCATTTGTGCTTGAGATGACCACGTTAGTGATATCTCCTCAGATATCTTGACATCATAAAGATCCAAAAGTAGGCGGAAGCAGTCAGTCTGCAGTCTGAGCTTTAGGCTTCCAGGGATTACTGCACGTTTGAAACTTTTGCTCTCATAATTTTCTCAAAACTTAATCCTGAGTGACACGGTGAGGGGGCGTCTCAGCTCACGCAGAGCTCTTTTAGTTTGTTCAGCGGCACTCGTCATGTGGATGTTTGATATCAGCGCACTGTAAGCCACGCTTCTTATTGGTGCATACTCCAAAAATGTTTTGGCTTCCACATTATAAAAACCCATATAGTTAAGCTCTGTACTAACATTGATGTGTTCAGTGCCATCAGCTCAAACACAGGCTTGCCAGCAGTGTAAGTTTGTGCAGGAGCCTGTTTGGTCACCGAGGAGTTAGAAGGCCTTTCCTCTGTCAGCCGTGCTCTCACATAGATCCACGCGCCAGTCAGGGAGCTGCAGGGTAGATGGAGATGGCAGAATGCGCAGTCGAACCCTTTGAAGTGTGCCCAGTAAGCTCAGTGCCAACTTTGCCCTTGACACTCATCACTACTGTTGTGTTCTTTGTGTCTCCCCTCTGCAGAATGTAAAGTATGGAGAAATCCACTGAATTTATTCCGCGGAGCTGAATATAATCGGTGAGTGACAACAGCAAAGCAACCTGCATCTGAAGAGCCCCAGCTGGCTTGGAGTCAGTTTTCCATCGTTCTGTCTGATCTGCGTCTTCTCCTTTGTTTGCTTTTCCAGTCTTTCGGTCTTTCTCGTGTCAACTTTCCTGCCTCTTGAGTGTCATCAGATTTGTTTTGGTCTTTATTTTCTCTCTTCTGCCTTTGTGTGATTTTATTTTTATGTCTTTCCCCCTACTGATTTGTCTCTCTATTATGTGCCATTCTTCTTTTGTTATCTTTTTGATGTCTTTGCCTGCGTTCCTTCTATTGAGTCATCCCCCACTTTTTAATTCCTCATGTTGTAATTATCCAGTTTTTCTCTTCAGCCATAAACCCACCAATCAGAATTGTTTTCCGTTTGAGCTTTAGCAGAGGCACGTTGTTCATTTTCTGTGTTTTGGATAGGTTAGCCAGTCAGTAGCTTATTATTAAAGCGTGTCGTTCTGTCTGTGCTGGTGTCCAGGTATACTTGGGTAACAGGTCGAGAGCCGCTGACATATTATGACATGAACCTGTCAGCACAAGATCATCAAACCTTCTTCACCTGTGACTCAGACCACCTCCGGCCTGCTGACGCCAGTAAGCAAACACACATTCATACATATGCTGTGTTTATAACCATGTGATTTGATTTAAGTGCAGACGGCGTAATGTGACCCCTTTGACATATTTATATGTTAATATGTTTCTCTGTGTGGTGGCAGTCATGCAGAAGGCGTGGAGAGAAAGGAACCCACAGGCTCGCATCTCTGCAGCACATGAAGCTCTGGAGCTTGAAGAGTGAGTTTAAAACTTTTTTCATGGGTTGAAGACGTTAATAAAAGCAAATTGTAATAATCCTAAAAAGAATTTGCTACTCTGCAGCCATCTTGGTAGATATTAGGGCAGTTTTTTGAGATCCTGTCTGAATGAATATGGAGAGAGCCATCGTCTGTATATCAGTAATCACCAAAAACAGAACAAAATAAGAATGGCACACAATATAGACTGATAAAGACAAACCACTAGAAATAAAACTAAATCATACAAAGGCAGAAGAGCGTAAATAAAGACTAAAACAAAACTAATGTCTAGAATTACTTGTAAAATCTATTGAGTTGCTCAAAAAGCTTTGTTTTGTGTTTTTTTTCTCCACAGGTTGTATTTCTACTGTGGATGCACACAGTTTAAGAACATTACATCTTTATTAGCAACTCAGTATTGATTGCATAAATGTAAAGTATGTTAAACTCATCCCCACAGAGCACTGAAAACAGGATAAATGCGTTAAGCCAAGAAAACAGTAACTTACATTTTACCACAAGAACAATCAGCACCATAAAACTGAATCTCTCATCAACCTCGACTTTACAACTGCAGCAACAGGATTGGCTCAACAGTCGGATCTCCCCCGATTTGACTGTTGGATCGCTCTCTTTCAATTTAGTTTATGATCCTTCTGGAAATTCATTTCATGTCCGTGGACAGTGTTGAATAAATACAACCACAACAAAGAAGAAATCAGTTAGAGATGTTACATAAATTTAACAACAAAGCAACACTGGAAGGGTATCTTTAGCACTGCAGTGCTCTGTTGTGTTCCCTGTAATCTCTGAAGATACCCAGCAAATATACCAGACCATCCTTGGAACATATGACAAGAGTTTGAGAAATTCAGTTTTATTCTTTCAGAAGGCTTTTTGATATTTTACCCATATTTGTCAAAGCTAGAAAATTAGTCTAAAGAATTTTCCAACTTTGAGAAAAAAATTTATCATCAAATTGAGTTTGGTCAAATCACTGACCGGCTGTATTTAACTGGTACTTTTCTGATGGTTATTCCAAACATATGTTGTGCACATACCAGATGAAATCAAAGGAACCTATATATAAAAAATAATAATAAATGACTATACCATAAGTACTACATCTGATTTGAGTTTGGCCAGTCTTCTCTTCAGCAGTGTCTTGGGGCACCACTGTGATGCTTACAGCGCGGCTGCTATTTATACATCTCTCCCTGCAAGTTCCACTGTGACCACTTTCAGTCGAGTATCTGTGTTGCATTCTGGATCGCCGCCCAGAATTGTGACCCTTTAATTTGAATTTCAGTTTGGGGAAGAGCATGAAGTTGAAGGAAGGAAGTAGGAAGATTATGAGTAGCAATAGTGTTGGTGTGCACACAATGGCACGCTAGTTCAAACCCTGAAAAGTCGGTAAAAATGAAAATTTTGTGCTTTTATTTATTTATAACTTGTAATCACTGATAATTTGTTTATGCTGATTCCAGTTAGGGAGCTGAAAATCAAAACTAAGAGCTGATCGTATCAGCCAAACATCTTTTAAGATTTAGTATTTACATATTCCCATCTAGATGCCGTACAACCAGATATGCTTTTGCAACCGTTTCAAAACTAATATTATGAACTTTTACCAAAAAATTAGCTCACAATCATGAATCAGACCCCAAGTCCCAAACACTACTGTTGTTTTTAGGTCCACAGACTTCAGTTTGTAATAATTTGGAAAACTGTAAACTGCAGGTTTTGTTGGTGTCAAGGGCAGATCTGAAGCTTCTCATCACAGACTGGCCTTCTGGGTACTTCCATCATTCAGCGGAAAGCAGCTTTAGTTTTTTTTCATGAAATTCAGGTTTATTTTTAGGAGCATTTGTGACAGCCAAGCCAGTGCAGAGGAACTGTGTCAGCACTACATGTTGCTACCAGCTTGTATCAAGGCCGTGACTGCAGGTTGACTCAGAGGAAAACTTCTTTGATCAGTGATCTGTCAGACGCCGCTGACAAGCACACGAGGCTCAGGAGCATTTTTATGTCTCAAGGAAGCCGCGCTTTGTCTGCAAACGAGGAACCCCGCTGAGAGGCGTTAAATGAATTAAGGAGTCTATAAGAGGCTATGCAGCAAGTTAGTTATTACTCCCTGACTTCTTCTCATCCCCATCTACAGCTGTGCGACAGCATACATCTTGCTGGCAGAGGAGGAGGCCACCACCATCATGGAGGCTGAGCGATTATTTAAACAGGCGCTAAAAGCAGGAGAGGGCTGCTACCGTCGCAGCCAACAGCTCCAACATCATGGTACACAATATGAAGCCCAGCACAGTGAGTATAATCCATGCTTTAACACATTTCCTAAGCCAGTAAAAAGGGAGTTTGCAAACAGTATGAATGGTAGTCCTTGTCCATCTCAGTCTCTGTTGCATTTTAATAAAGAGGACTGCAGGTAAGCGTGATCTGATTGAGCTAAGTTGTGTTTTTGCAGGAAGAGACACCAATGTGTTGGTGTATATAAAGAGGAGGCTGGCCATGTGCTCCAGAAAGCTCGGCCGAACAAGAGAAGCAGTTAAAATGATGAGAGATGTAAGTACACAACCTGCCAGAAGAAAACACACACAAACAGAAACACACACAGTGTTGTGCATTCATTTCTGAATGGGTTCATTATAAACAGTCACATACAGAGTATTTTGAGGTAATATAGTGATGACCCAAAGCTCATGTCTGCTAACTGTGCATGTGTCTCCCCCTGTCTGGTATTACATGTAACAACAGTTGTGTGTTTTCCAGTTAATGAAGGAGTTCCCTCTCCTCAGTATGTTCAACATCCACGAAAACCTGCTGGAGTCGCTACTAGAGCTCCAGAACTACGCCGACGTCCAGGCCGTTCTGGCCAAGTATGACGGTGAGTGGCACACACAGTTCAGCGACACTCAGCCACCTGCGAGCAGCTCAGTGACTGTCCTAACAAAGCTGTATTTAGTTACTTGAAGGTAGCTGAGTATAGACACCACATTCCCTGTCGAGTGTTCATTGTTCCTCAAGCAGCCCGAGCTATTTTAACAACTAAAATGCCAGAGTGGGGTCATTTCTGACCACATATCTTATACAGCAGGGGCGAATCCATACATCTGTTAAGATGTATTATGTAAAGCAGGTGTCACACCATCTGCAGGCATTTGGTATGGTGATTGTATGGTGATGCCCAGCATGTTCTGCAACTACTTTTCTACTCCTGTCTATAGATATTTACATGGCACAGCTGAGAAAGAGAGCAAATCACACTTGAAGAAAGTCTAAGCTCTGATAACAAAACACACATGAAACCCAAACTCATTAAGTTCATTCACAACCCCCTGTGGGCATCCGCAGTATTCTTAAATACAGCCCTCCCCTCTAACTGTTACCTGTAATTCCAAACTTTTACCACATTCATTAAACTCCACCCTGTCCTTTCTGTCTCTGTCTGTCTTTTTGTCTCCTCCACAGATATTAGCTTACCTAAATCTGCAACAATATGCTACACAGCAGCCTTGCTCAAAGCCAGGGCGGTATCGGACAAGTGAGTATTACTTTTCATCACATGCAGTGCTTCTTAAGGGATCTGACATTCCTGTACTGCTATTTAAGAGTTTAAGATAGGGTTGAAAATGGCTCCAGGGAGGTGCTCGGTATCAATGAGAGAATAGTGATGATGTAGAAACAGTGAGACACCTCAAGGTTTGTGAGCTGTTACTGTGAGAGGTGAGCTTTCTGCCTAATCTGATTGTTCAGGTGCAGGGTGTGGTATGTATAATAAATGCTGCAGTTGCTTAAACTTAGCTTGTTTTTAACACTTCATAAAATGTTTGTTCTTGCCTGTTACTATATCAATGCATGAGAGGTATGGATCAAAGTAACCTCATGATGTAGAATCACGACCGTCTGCGTGCACATGCAGGTTCTCTCCAGAGGCTGCGTCCAGGAGAGGGCTGAGCACAGCAGAGATGAACGCAGTAGAAGCCATCCACAGAGCGGTCGAGTTCAACCCTCATGTCCCCAAAGTGAGTTGTGATTACCCCACACACACACGCACGCAGATTGTTTGTGTTTAACAGAGACGTGTTAATAAGAAATAGAAGATGTAAATATGCCAGATTTTAGCAGAACTGCTCATTTACATGTGTAGCCCCTGTGTAAGTCACATAAAACAAAATACAGCAGTCACATAAAAACACACAAGAACCAAATTCAAGCAATACATCATGAGAAGTTGAGTTAAGCTCGGTGGGATGAATCTTAAAGTGGGATATGTTGATCATATCTTTTCTTTCAGGATTTACTTCCTTTACTGACAGTTTGTCCAAATGTAGTTCACCTATGAGGCACTTCTGGTGGGGCCTGTGATCCCTTTGCTACTGCCAGTGCTTTCTTTTATACATTCACTTAAAGGAGGTGGACCAAGTCCATGTAAAACCTTGTTCCTTGTGTTATGTAATAACTGGGAAAAAATAAATAAATGTGCATGTAAAGTGATCCCAGGTCATAAATGATTATCCAGTGCTGTACACAGCATATTCATAAACGGCGTGCAAACACAAGCTAGTATCAACCCCTGTCTCAGAATGATGTTGGAGCAGAGTGTATGCTGGCCCCAGTCAAACAGCTTGGTGTTCACACTTGGTGCATTGAATTGTAATAATGTAACTCTGCATCATGCGTTGTTGTGGGTTGAATGCGGCCATTGAACTTTATTAATGGATACACTGAGCTACTTTTAATGAATTTTCTTTCTCATTCAGATGTCTGCTTTGTTCTCTCTCCTTCTCTTCCTTTGTTGCTCTCTCCTCCTCCTTGTTCCCATCAGTACCTGCTTGAGATGAAGAGTCTGATTCTTCCTCCAGAACACATTCTGAAAAGAGGCGACAGCGAGGCCATTGCCTACGCCTTCTTCCACCTACAGCACTGGAAAAGGGTGGAGGGGGCACTCAACCTTCTGCACTGCACCTGGGAGGGCAGTAAGTACATGCTAACACACACAAACACACAATCATGGCTGCTAAATTCAAGCAGGCTCCATGAGTTGGAAGTTGGGTAACGTGCACTTTGACAGCTCAAATACTATAAACTGACAGTATTAAAACCTTTATTGGTGATTATTTCTAAATGATTCTGGAGCTCGTTGTTAATTGCAGAGCTCTTTGTTTGTGTTTTTTGTGTGTTTGTAGCTTTCAGAATGATCCCATATCCTCTGGAGAAGGGTCACCTGTTCTATCCTTACCCCATCTGCACAGAGACGGCAGACAGAGAGCTGCTACCCAGTAAGACACGCTCTGATATGCACGCACACGCTTTGTAATGCAGTCAGGGCAAAAAATGTTATATATATTTTTTAGGGAACTTGTTGTAAATTTCTGTGTTTAAAAAGCCTTTAATTAATTTTGGGAGGTTGTAAAAAAAATGCTTCTTCATGTCAAACATCTGTGCTGAAAACGCTGTTTTGGTTTTTTTTAATTACACTTTAATTTGAGAATTTGGTTGACAGAGTGTGTGTGTGTGGGTGTGGGAGGTTGATTGTGAGTGTTGTCCTGATGTCTGCCCAGAAGCTTTTCTGTCTTCACTCACAAACCCTTCATTGATTGAGCTGGCCTACAGCCACAAGAAGCAGCACAGCAGTCTGTGTGTTTCTCTGAAAAGGCATGCATGTTTTTTTCAGCTAATTAAAAATGAACATAAATAAGAAATTAAATGGTGAATCTATGTACCAAACATGACAGCATGCTGTATGTTTGACCTTGTTAAACTTCCTCATCAGAAAAGGTTGCCTTCGTTGTTTTTCTTTAGAATACCTGCCCTCAAATGTGCCACCTTGTTGATAGTTATCCAGTAAAAGCCAGAAAGATGACCTTTGCTTTAAAAAAATGATTTGGCTGAGTACGTCATGGACAGCTGTGATACCGATTGTAATTTGATGGGAGGACTGTAAGTCTGACTGGTACATGCCCATAGTGTCTGTCCATACATGTGCACATTTGATATAGCTACATTTCATTTTTAGTGTCAGGGCTGTCACGTCTTGGATAAAGTTGAAGCGCAGGACACTTAATGAGCTCCTTTGAAACTTAAAATAAGCAACGTTTGGTAGCTTAGTCATGAAGCATCTAGTGCTGAGAACTGACGTGATCCTCGAAGATGCTGATGGATGTGTACCTCAAGAGAGTGTTACAGTTGATTTTAAAAAACGAACAAATCAGCACCTGGTGGAGTTTGTTTTGAGGAGTAAGAGGTAGAAATGTTGTACTCTGAACTAATATTGTGTTTCTGTGTGTCCGTCCTACGTGGAAGCAGTGTTTCACGAGGTGTCGGTCTACCCGAAGAAGGAGCTGCCCTTCTTCATCCTCTTCACAGCTGGTCTCTGCTCCTTCACTGCCATGCTGGCTCTGCTCACACACCAGTTCCCTGAACTTATGGGAGTGTTTGCTAAGGCTGTGAGTACACACACACACACACACACACACACACACACACACACACACACACACACACACACACACACACACACACACACACACAGGAAAAAAATGAGGAGAAAACTTGAATTTAACAGATAATGTCCAGATTACTGTGTCCTTCTCTGTGGAGAGTCTCCAGAGAATAACTCAGTGACCTTTGACCTTTTCTCCATAGCTTTATTTTCATTAAAAAAATAAATTACTGGGTGAAATAACATACTGGATGACTTCTGACCTTTTTGCTTGTACTACCCTCAGGAAAATACACCTATCACATGACGCATGGTTCAACAAATCATTTTCCTTGTTTGCTTGTAGTATTTGTCAGTATTGTAGTCTTTTTCAGTTTGGATATTTTTATTTGATTTTTATCATTTAATTTGTGGCTGCATTCTTTTTGACAAGTGAGTTAGACATGCAGGTTTTTATCACAGACAGAAAGATAGAAAGAATGTGTTGAAGTCACACAGTTCAATGGTTAAATGGTTAAATGGGTGTCATGGGCAAGGACTGTACTGGCTAGAGGAGAAAATGAATCCCATTACTGTGTGTAGTGCTGGGTAGCTTAAGCTAGGACATTATAGCACAATTTATTAGTAGATTATATGAAATTTAATATGATGTGCAAAATAATAAAAATGTCGTGGATTACATCCTGTGGTCCCTGTTTGGACTCATCCTTGGGTGCCACAGGTATCACAGTGACAGAGGAAGGGGCAGCAATGGCTGTCAGCCTGCAGCAAAACTGAGTAGAAATCTGACAGATGTAAAGGTCATGGAGTAAACAAACACTTTCTGTGAACACAGACAGTTTGTGTTTTAGCTGTGAGTGAGAAGTGAGCGCTTCAAACCACGCTGGAATAAATGGCATGACAAATGACTCTTACAGGCTTTTACCCACGTATGGTTTGTAACACACTCCTGGTGTCGGCTCTTGGATGTCCATCAGAGGAAACATGCTTCACCAACAGCTATATATGTGATAACTGCATCATGCTCACATATTATATGTGTTATTTGCACATGCTCCTAAAATCATTGTGCATTTTACTGTCCTCTTGGATCTATTTTTAATCACAAACGTGGGAGAATTAGTCACACTTTTGAGCTCTCCTCCACAAGTGTTGTCTTGCAACTAGTTTCCAACACACTGCCAACAGTTGCCCCATCCATCCATCCATCTTCAGCCTAAGCAGAAAAGTCCAGACCAGATGGCCAGGGGGGAGGGAGTCCCTCCTGAATGACTGAACTTCTCACCCAACCTCTACAGCTGAACACAGCTACCCTTCAGAGAAATCTCATTTCTGTTATTTCAGTCATTATTCAGAGCTTGTGAGCATAGGTCAGGGTAGAGACGTAGATCGACCGGTGAATCGTCAGCTTCACTTTCACACAGAGCTCACTTAACCCATGGGTTGAGGTGAACCCTGCTACTGTATATCAAGCCAGTATCTCTCAACCTCACCAGACTCCTCCAGGGAGGTGAAGTTCATTGTCCTAGTACCCAGCCTCTGCAGCCTGTAATCAGACTGTCTCTGCCCCTGACTGCCATCTGATACACATCCTCACATCATCGGCGTCCTTTATGTGAAAATATCGACAGGATCCAACTGACTGGCAGAAACGCTATAGTAGCCAATCATCTTGCCTGTATACTTTTTTTTTTTATTGTTGTTGTTCTGAGGCAACCTTCAGACATTCATCTTTTATATGAGCAGCCAGTTGAGGGCGCTGCCCACCCTCTGCCTCCTCCTTTAAACCTGCAGCTCTGTGCTGCACCCCTGGAATGTGGGTGAGCTCATCTCCCCACCCTGATGTGACACTATCAGCAGATACCATCTACCTGCTGAGAAGTAGATCACTGCAAGGAATACACACACAGCATGCATTTAGTCTGAAACCAGTATGTAGACAGGGATAATTACACTAAGACATACCAGATCAGAGTAGTGCCAATCACAGATGCTAGTGGTTGCTGCAGACTTGATGTTTTATGGGGAACTGTGAGTGGACAGATGAGGCCTTGCTGGCAGTTTTTGGAAAGTTTTCCAGCTAAAGTTGACTCCAGAAAAACTTTACAGGTGGCTTCCAAGGAAAATACATGGCTACTGGCTACGTTTACTTTTTGATCTCATAGATCGATATGTAAATTCCACATTTGTTCAATGATCCATTTTAATATCTGCACAGATGATCAACTTGCTTGGGTAAATGAGTCGGGTTCCCACTGTGACTGAATGTAAAAGCAGCACAAGAGCTGCTAAACGTATAAGTCACCAGTGATTCCCTAGACCAATAAAACCTTAGACTTCATACTAACATGGTGTCTTGGAGAGGTCTCTCCCTGCCGCCCACACTGTTCAAACACTACTACACACATTTACTTTGAAGTGCTCTTTGAAGCTAAAATGGAGATGTGAGATCTGATGTGTGAAGCAATCCTCAAACCACCAGCTGCCCGGCTCACACATGCAGGTGGAGTCTCTTTCTGCCCCTCCACAAACCCTCTTCGTGACCTTTATCTGACATCTAAGACAGTAGGAACTTCTGTGAGCTGCTCAGGTGGAGCCCCTATCACCCCTCACCACCTCTTTGCTAGTTGTTGTCAAAATGCCAACCTGAGAATGAGGCCTGAGTTACACTGTACACAGATGGAGGCTTCGTGCTACCGAAATGGAAAGTTTATTTGTTCTCACAGCTGAAAATAAAGAAAAATCCCCAAAACGTGAGATAATTCAGACACGTGGTCATGTAGCCTTATTTATCAAAATTTGACCTGTGATCGACAGCCTTGCTATCAGTTGTCCATTTATAAACAGCAGTCAGGGAGACATGTTATCAGATAGTATGATCCTGACTCCTCCTACACACCACAGCTCTGTGAGGGCTGCAGCGCATATGTAAAATTGCTTTTATTAGATGACAAACCGCAGCTTAAAGTAGTGGCTCTGTACACCGCTGCGTGTCTTTGATACAGTTTTCTTCCATCTGTTAGAATTGGATGCAGTCAGTTCCCGTTGCCACATTGCAGCGTGGCTGCAGTGTGGCCGTGGACTGACTGTTTTAGGGATAAGATGCTGGCTGCCCTGCTCATGTTCTGTTTGTGTGACTGTATTTGTCTCTGTCTTTGTAGTTCCTCAGCACGCTGTTTGCTCCTCTGAACTTCATCATGGAGAAGGTGGAAAGCATCCTGCCATCCAGCCTCTGGCACCAGCTCACCCGCATCTGACCCCGACCGACAGAAGGACCAACCGGACCAGGAATCAGGACCAGCACCAAGAGCAGACCTCTATCTGGACAGAAACAGCTGAACTGAAATCCAGAACACAGCAGTGGACTAGACTGACGCACCTCTGTGCCAAGTTCAAACCAAACTGAGAGCAGACGGGGATCCCAGGAGAGGCGCAAAACAAAAA
The DNA here is from genome assembly GCF_001858045.2 of Oreochromis niloticus. Lineage (NCBI taxonomy): Eukaryota > Metazoa > Chordata > Actinopteri > Cichliformes > Cichlidae > Oreochromis > Oreochromis niloticus. The sequence continues at coordinate 41,179,369 of NC_031972.2, read as the reverse complement.
TGCTAAACACCACCCAGAATTGGTTTTGACTTTATTTGATATGTTTGCATTTCTTTGGGTTATCAGTCATTTAAAGCTGTTCTTTTGTTGTACAAAAAGAGGTGATCAATTGCCATCATTAAAAGGGTGAAAAGGAAAAAAAAAAAATACAATAAAGGACTTTTTGTGTATTGCTGCAAAAATGCAGTGTTTTTACTGGCTGCCCCACATACTTAGAAATCAGCTGACCTTGATACCAGCACCACCAGATACAACCGGCTGGGTTTTGTTTCTCTGCAGGATCCATCATATATTTGGAGCTTTCATCCTCAAACTAACAGCTCACTCCACAGAGGAAAAGTTGTTCCTGCAACTGCTGAGTACTGAGGTCATACAAGCAGCAAGCTCCATTTCAGGCTGTCGCCTATTGCAAGTCCGTCGTCATCGACTTTGATGGTAAACAGCATTAGAAGACACATTCACAGCCTGGAACAACAAACAACAAGTGCAAACACTTTTATTTCTCTATAGTTTATAAAAGTTGTAGGATACACTTGGACTGCAAAGCTTAAGGTGTTGTGCAAGCCTGCTTCCATTTGTCAGGCGGGCCTCATGTCCACTTACTGTTGGTGACTGTTGAAGCATTTTGATGGAAGTATCAGACAGTGGTTGTGGCTGCAAAAAGTTTGTGTTTCAGGTATGGTGACTGATATGTTTAATAGTAACTGCTTGCTAACCAAGCTTGCATGTGCTGTCTGACTTGGAAATCCAAGATGTAGCTCTGAATACAAGTCAACAACTCAGGTCTTTTCCTACTAACCCAGTGCCCAGTCCTGAACTGGTTCTGCATATTTCCACCATTCAAGGACTTGCTGGTCCCATAAGGTTGGTGATGTAATTAGTTATGCAGATTGTCTCCACCGTGATTTTCTTCCCACAGAAATGACCTGAGCAATGTTCGAGCATGTCTGGATGTGTACCGGCTTCAACAAGGTGCCAAAGCAATGCATCTTAATGATGAACTCTGACACAGACCTCATCACCAGGCTGCATTAATCCAGCTAAACAAGCTGCTTGAGAAGTTTGTCCAGTTAACAGAACACTAGTCAGAGAAATCAGAGACTATTCATGTGTTTTTGTTCATGAGGCTCTTTAAATCTAGACACAGTGTGAGTTTAAGTCATTTATTCTATAGAGTTCAGTTGTAAGGGTTATATTTTAATCTTACACAGCTGATGTGCAATTTGCAGACAGGACATGTATTACATCTAATGAAGCAACTGGTGAGAACGGCTGCTGGTTTGCTTTACTTGTATTCCTCTGTGTGTAATGACTGCTCAGGCCACCGTCCCTCCTGTTTGTCACTGAGGATGTTTAAAAGTGGACAGTCATTTACGAGCTGTTTGATTCCACCGAGTCCTACTCGAATACTCGAACATTGCTCCTCCTTAATCCAATAGTGGTAGCAGGCACAGTAACAGTGAAATGTAAACAGAGGTCCTAGTTATCAACACATTTCTAAGAAACGACGACAGAATGCTCATTTTAACTACAAGAAAAAGCATTTCTGATGTTATTTTTTTTACTGAAAGTTCTAGATATTTTAATAGGTTTTTCAAGCATTTATTTTAACAAGATGTTGACTACAGTACCTCTTAGACTATCTTAATGATCAATTACTTATAGTGATTTTCCAGAACAAGGCTGATGTGCAGAGCCGTAACACAGAGGGATAAAGCTGATGAATTATATCTCAAAGCGATGGGAAAGAGTTGTTAAAGCTAAGTTAAGAAGAGAGGTAATGATGAGTGAGCAGCATTATCGCTTCTGCTGAGAGAGAGCACTACAAATATGTTTGCTTTGAGAGTGTTGACAGAAGTATAGAGAAGGTCAAAGGGAGTAGCACTGCGTCTTTGTGGACCTAGAGAAGGATATAAGGGGCCAAGAGAGGCACTGTGGTACTGCACGAGGAAGTCTGGAGTATCAGGGGATTATGTGAAGCTGGTGAAGGACGTATGAGGACTGTAAGAGTGTTTTCAGTGGTGATGGAGAGATTGACAGATGACACTGATCTGTAGTGAAAGTAGGGAACAAGTGGAGGTATGCTCTGGAGAGAAGAGGGATGAAAGTCAGTAGAACTAAGACAGAATCCAAGTGTGTGAAAAAGAGGGGAACTGGTATAACAGTGAAGCTGCTTTAAATACCATGCAAAGCAATAGACAGCGCAAAAGAAAAGAGTACAGGCAGGGTGGCGATAAGTGTCGGGAGTTTTGTAACACGGGGATAGCAGCAAGAGTGAAAGAGAAGGCTTACAAGAAGGTTTGGAGATGGTGGGACTAACAAGGAAGGAGGTGAAACTGAATGAGGCAGAGTTGAAATATTTTCATTGTGAGTGACCAGGATGAACAGAATTAAAATGATTATATAAGGGTTGAGCATTCTGGAGACAAAGTTAGAGAGGCAGGGTTGAGATGGTTTGGACATGGGCAGAGGAGAGATGGTGGATATACTGGATGAAGAATGCTGACCATGGAGCACAGAGGAGGAGCACAGAGAAGATTAATGGATGTAGTGAAGGAGGATATGGAAAAGGTTGGTGTGACAGAAGAGGATAATAGAGCTAGGGTGAGATGATGCAGATCTTCTCTTATGACTTCTAAAGGGAGCAACCACAAGAAAATGATCATTCATACAGGATCCCTGTAGATACTTAAAAATATAAGGTCATAAATGTAAAACTCTTTCCTCATAAATACAGTAAGATATGTCTGTTATCAACATTATGGTTTAATTCTAGCCTTTTTAAAAGACAAGGAGAAGATGCTAATATGACAGTGAAATGTAGTAAGGACATTGGTGTCAACTGGGGAACGTTGTCAACAACGCCGTGTTGAATGAGACTGGCGTGACAACAGTTTACACTGAAAGCATGCAGGGAAAAAGAACACTGATCGTACTTTATGTTGTAAATGGTTTGCTGACAAGTGTAAGGTGCCACGAGAACAAATCCAAACAACAAGCTGATAAACTGTGTGGAGAGCTGCTATGTGTTAAAGGCTTCACAGGAGCAGGCCAAAAACCTCCATGCATGTTGATTCAACAAAACTATAAAAGCCAATACACATAATTTAAGTTATATTTCAGTGTATACTTGGTCAGTCCTTAGGGCCTGTTTAATCAACAGTTCATCTCCAAAAAATCACAACTGGAGCCAGCAGATCAAATACTAGCCTGTTAGTCTCAACAGTAATCTGAAGCATGATTTGACTGGTACATTCTGAAAGTAACAGCTACAGACATTCAGCAGTCAGGCTTTAAGTGTCTCCGAGTCTGGAAGTTCTTTCCACGTAGCATCCAAAAGAAGAAAAAGACGTGATGTGTTTGGTGAGGAGGAAAAGAAAAAGTGTCTAAAAACCTAACAGACCTTCAGAGGGCTGGGAACTAAAGACAGACTCGAGATTATCAGTTGGATTGTCGCAACAAGACGTCAGATAAGTAGCTGAGAAGGAACGGGGGACTCTGGATGCCCGATATGAGGCGTCAGTCACGTTTAGTAGTGGCGAGGTCACGTCTGGCCCTTACAGGTGTGCACGTCGACCTGCTGGTGGCAGTCACGGCAGTGGACTGCACAGCACCACTGGAACTTGCACTCACACTTGGTTGTGCGGCTGACGCGTGACGTGTCATAGCCACGGCCACAGCACATCACTTCACAGCCATCTACACCTCGGGATGTCCGGTTGCAGACCCGCCCTCCTGTCCCCATCGACCCTGGAGAGAGAGCAAATGAGAAGCGGTCAGTGAGAATAAATGTCTTTATTTAGCACAGTTTAATATTCTTTTAAAATGAGTTTTTGATCTGTAGGACCCACCCTAATGATTAGAAGATACGTTATTAACAGTGGAAAATCAAAACCTAGACAATGTATCACCAGAACATAAAAACCAAACACTAGTTCAGTAGAGAGTGCAAACATTTTGTCTTCCAAGCTAATGTGTTAGAAGTAGGAAAAAGGATTGGAGTGTGATGGGTAGACGACTGGGTTAAAGCATCTCCAAAACTGCAGCTCTGGTGGGTTGTATCTACCAAAACTGGTCCAAGGAAGGAACAGTGGTAAACTAGAGACGGGGTGATAGGCTGCCGGTCTGATGATTCAGGTTTTTCTCTTGCACTGTGAATGGCCGGGTCCATATGCGTCACTTACCTGGGGAACACTTGGTACCAGGATGCACTAGAGATAGCACGATACCACTTTTTTATGTCCGATACCGATATCATAAATTTGGATATCTGCCGATACCAATATAAATCCGATATAGCGTATTTTATAATCAATAAAAGTTTTTTTTTAATATCTTGCTACATTTTGTATAAGTTCATACTCAAGTTTAAAAAAAACTAAACTAAACTAAAGCTAATCTGTTATACCTGTATGCAAAAAATACACTGCACCCAAAATATTTCATTGTTCAGCAATACTGATCAATCTAATAAACTTAAACCTACACCATCCTTCCTATTCTGGTATTTTAAAGAGTACTTAGCGGAAATATTAAGCAACCTAACTAATAGGGTTGCCAACTCCCCCCCCAAAAAAAAAAAAAAAAAAAGTAGGGAACCACCCTCCACCTCATAATGCTTAATTGACGTAATCAACTTTAATTTAATGCATGTGTAAAAAGAAAAATGCACAGAAATCAATCATTTTTCCTCAATAATTAAATAGATTCAACATCTTTCTTCAACAGAATTGCAGACTGCACACATGGTACCTTCCCAAAGGAAAAAGTACTACAGCTTACTAGGTTATAAATTTGACTTAATAGTTCCTATATACAATAATGGATTTCTATACATTTTACATCAGATGGAAACTTGTGTAAGATTCAGATATTTATTAAAAGCTAGACATGAGAATAAGAAAGAAAAGTATGTCTTTGTGCCCCCCTTTCCCTGTCAATGCCCTACCTGGCCCCCTGGCAAAACTTTGCTAGATCCGCCCCTTTACAGTTACCAGCCGTCAGCTACGTAGAAAAGGATCCTGGTGTAGAAACTAATATTAAATAAATTCTAACAACAGCTTATCAAGCTTAAGCGTGCTGCTGTTGTTCAGCCGCTGGTTTCTTCTTTCTGGCGCAAAGTGGGCGATAAACAAACAAGAGAGACGGACTCGCGACTGAAAAGCCGATCAGCTGATCATTGATCAGTTTCATGATTGAAGTAGCAACAGGAGAGGGAGAGAGAGAGAAGAGGCAGGATGTTAAGCTTAACGTGGGAATGCTTTACAAACATTCAGAGATGAACTTACACACTTGCTTTACTTCTCTGGGATAACTTTCTCGGAGACGAAATGCCGGTTTGGAAGCAAGTAGCAAGGCTCCAAATGGTCAACCAGACCTCCGACAGGTCGCTCTATCAGCCGCTCTATCACGTGACGCATATTCCTCCGATGTGCTAAGGTTATGAGCTGAGTTACGCCATGTCGCAAGTTTTGTGAGGTGCTTTTGTGATATTTATTTTCTCCGATATCCGATCCAGTAATTTAGGTCAGTATCGGATGCGTAATATCGGATCGGTCCATCTCTAGGATGCACTATGGGAAGAAGGCAAACTTAGGGCAGCAGTGTGACGCTCTGGGCAATGTTCTGCTGGAAAACCTTGGGTCCTGCCATCCATCTGGGTCTTACTTTGACATATACCACCTACCCATGGTTGCAGACCATGGTATTCCCCTAATCGCTGTGACTTCTTTCAGCAGGATAATGCAACCATTTAACAGTGTTTCAGGAATGGTTTGGGGAGCACAACAATGAGTTTGAGGTGTTGACTTGGCCTCCAAATTTCTCAGATCTCATCTGGACACCCAAGTCTGATACATGGAGGCCCCGACTGGCAAGAGTGGAGTCCACGCCTCGATGGACAGGATGTTCTGACAGCATGCGTAGTGTGTGCGTGTCACTCTGTCTGTAAACACGAAAGCTCCAAAACTTCTGAATGAATACTTTTTAGGGATGTGGAGTGGGGACATGTTAACAATAGTTCCACCAAGGTCTTCAAGGTGAACTTAATGATTTATTGGTAGAAAACTGACAAAAAGCCTTAGAAACTATGATTCTTACAAGTGTGCTGTGTATTCTCAACGTATAGAGAGAATGGCATAAAGATTTAAAATGTCACATTAGACTTCTGACCTCACTTTTACATTTCACATCTGCCTTTCTTTCAAGTTGACCACAAAATATGATCTTATAAGTCAAGAGAAAGACAACTAGCTGCCTAGTTAAATAGAAATCTACTGTAGTATAATGTTATATTAAAAGCTCAAGTTATTCACTTTTTTACAAATCAATACCTCATTATCCATTACATACATAATATTTGTGTAATCAAAGTAAAGACCTGCAGTGCCAATAAACATGATTTCCTCACCCTACTGCACAGAGGCTGCTAGCAGGCAGCGAGTGATCAAACTACAAACATGGACATAATCAAAATGATAATCATTAGATGCAAACATTATTCTGCTTTATTGCTACATAGTGTAAAATGCCAAGTTTAAGTCTACTTGGTAATTAAAGGTTCTTCAAGAATCCTCCTTTTGAAAAATGGCTTCCACTTCAGTAACTAAAAATGACTTTATCATACTACAGCAGAAGGATCTGCCTTCCTGATCACTTCCTACTGCAGTTTTCCACTGAATGACTATTATACTCCCTAAAAGCAAAAGCATGTTTCAGTAGTTTCCTTCCAAAAGGAGATTTACTGATGGAACAGTTTAACACCTACACTGCCCACCATTTCTAGTTAAAGAAGTGACAACCCTGCTGGGAAATAACTGGGACGTCCTAAAGGAATAAAGGAAAAGTGTTCATGAAGGTAATGGTACTGATGCTTAAAAAATGGGCTATAGCATTGTGGAATGTGACTTGGCAGCAGTTGAGCCACAATTTGGCCAATTAGAACAGTTCTATTAGTTTTTAGAAGCCAATAGGAGCAGAGTATAATGCCAGTACGGTGAAGATGAGATGAGCTGGTGGGGGGGGTAAGTAAGATGAACGAAAGTGAGATGAGAGATTGATGATAGGCGCCATCAGCCTGCACTCCCACACTTCATCAGCTGTTCATTTTACAGGAGACATCCATCGCCCACACACACACACAGAGCCCCATCTCCTCACTGATACTGTACACACTCACTTTCTCCTGAATCCCAACTCCAGCTGCCCACACACACACACACACTTTACATCTCCACAAACACAGTTAACGTACCGGGCTTTGTATGCAGAGGGAATAGCTGGAGCTTAATTTATGATGAAACTGTGTAGGCCTGCAGATTCAACTGAAAACCATCCACAGGAGTTTTTAGAGGGACTTTTTTAGCAGTATCAGCAGCTTTGATCCGCTGATGTTAAACATGAGCAACAGGAGTGTTTTCAGTCTGCTTTAGATGATCAAACCCAACAGAATCTCACACATTTCTATCTAACCGCTGTGAGCAGAGCGTTTGGGTTATTGTGTCTAGATCTCCAGATAACTTCTCTTTGATAGCAGCACAACAAACATCGATGCGCCGGGTGTGGGAAAGGTTCATCCCTATGATTTCAGCCAAAATAAAACACATGGGAATGGACGCTTTTCTGACACAATCAACGCTGAAGTCATACTCTTTCACGGTTTTGATTTCATGCTTTGCAGACAGGACAGCACAGTATTGAGAGAAAGACTTCATCTCTCTTCTTGACTGAGATATTTATGTTTCTGTGTAACAAAATTGTTTTTTGGATCTCTTTTTTTCAAATTTTACCAAGAAGAAGCTGTAGTTCATCCATATATCTGTCAGATATGTGTAGTTTACAACGCTTCTCTGTAAGTCTGTTCAATATCTTGTTGCATAATTACATACATTGGTGAAAGTGCAATCAGCCTTTCCTTCTGAATTCTCATTCACATCTTTTCTTCCTTTTATGAGTTGAATGACTGTCATTCAGGAGAGACTGAGTCAAGCTGCTGCTCCTCAGCGTCAAAGCATCTAAAGGAGCCCGCTGATGGGAGGCCATCTGACTATGATGCCTCCCAGATGCCTCTTAGTTGAGTCTTCTTGGACATGCAGGTCATTTCATGGAAAATCACTGCCTGCCCCCCACCTGACCCCCCTTGGAATAAACTAAAAGGGATGGAGACAGCACAAAAGACACACTACTTGAGAATATAAAAAAATTGAAAAAAGCTGGAAAAAATAAAGTGGGGAAAGTACCAAATTTCAACCCATCCCTATGCAGGTTGACAGAGGTCTGCAGGACAGAGGGTAAAATATTGCGTGACTTCATCAAATGTGCCGATTATTCTAACTATTATAAGAATGAAGAGCATATTCTGAGGGAGTCATTTTCAGATTTGACTGATTTTATATGGAATGAGCCATGTCCTGTCAGGAGGTGACCCTGGGGATATTAGATCTCTTGGACTGGTTACTTATACACATGCACCACGTTGATAATTGGCCTGATGGATCAAATTACAGTAGAAAAGACTGTTATAACAATAAGATGTGCTGAAAGAGGCCACAGCCATTAGGGGATGTGCACCTTTGCATTCCAGTAACATCATGCTGAAGACCCTCGTCTGCCAGAGTGACAAACTGATGACTAACTCCTTGAAGAAAATGGTGCTCATATATTTACTAGTTCAAACAGCTCGCATTTAAGTCTTTATTTATTTTTCTTTTTTTTGTTTTTGAAATTGTTTATGTTTGGCCCATTTACTGGTGGTTTAAAAAAAAAAAAAAAAAGATCGTTTCCACAATTTCGATTTTGTTGATGTGAAGCTTGAAAAAGCTTTTTATGATCAAAGTAGTTCTAGTGTAACCGATAACGCTGCAGTCTTTTGTAGCTTTTAATCTCGCAGCCTTTTCATGCCAACATCTTGATAAAGCTGCTGTGAAACGTCTGAACTTTAGCGCTGTTGAGCTGCAGATGTTGAGCCAGCAGAGGACTGCTGCTCTGCTGGGCAGGTGTGACTGTTACTGTCTGACTGTAAAGCACAAGTGTTACTGAAGAAGAATGCATGTGTGTGTTCTGCTGACTTCTCCTGTATAAATAAAGGTTTAGAAAAAATTGGCTTCAAGTACCATCTCGAACATTGTTCTGGAATTTGCTCATGTTTACATTCTGCTTCGCTCTGCGTGTACGCTCCTTCTGCACCATTCCCTCGCCAGGTAATATGTCTGGACATGACCCGAAGCCCTCCCCTCCCTGGCAGCGTGCCCGCCCGTCATCCAAAGTATGCAGCGCTGCTAGGGGTGACATCACGGCCAGAGTCTTCCTCACAGCCCTCGATCGCCCTGCGTCTGCTTATTGAATTAAGATGAGGGGGCGCCGAGAGATGAGTTTAGCACCTGAGCCTCAGGGCTGAGGGAAATTGATTTCACACTTTAAAGAGGCACAGAGGGGCCGTCTCGCTATCTCTGTGGGCCCCGAGCCTGTTTGTGGTTTGTGTGTGAGAACAGATTTAGTCTGTTTCTTTCCATGATTGAAGGCGAGTTTGCATGTCTTTCAGAGCGCGTGCGCGTGCGCGTGTGTGTGTCTGTGTGTGTGTGTGTGTGTGTGTGTGTGTGTGTGTGTGTGTGTTGGGAGAAAGGCTGATTACTTTCCATGGCTGTGCAACCAAAAAGAGGGAGCAGGTGAGTCTGCATACAGTACATGTTATGATTGAGAGCAAGTTTGTGAGTCTGTGGTTGTCTCATGGGAGTTGGTCTTTAAAGAAGGCCTATGTTACGTTCTCATGAGAGGCCCACTGTGTGTGTGTGTGTGTGTGTGTGTGTGTGTGTGTGTGTGTAACCTCACCCTGCTTACATGTACACATCCCATAAAACTTCCATGTCTGCTGTAATGCCTCAACTTGTTCCCAAAAGCAGGGCCTAAGACCTCCAGGGGCCTTTAGACAAAGCAGGATTAGGTGCTTAGTGCAGTAACTTCAGATTTAACCCTGAGTTTTCAATGTCAGGAAAGTGGTTCATGCCTTATCTGGGTACCCTGCCATTGTAACTTTTACTACAGATCTAATAAGAGTAGCTTATATTTGACAGAAAAGATGAACATGTTTAAAACCGCTGACCCATCAATTCTCTGGAAAACAAAATCACCATTCCTAGAAGATCCTGTGCACAAGCAGTCAGAGGATCTACAGTTGTTGTCTAAGGTTTTTGTCTGTTTCATATGAGCATCAATAGGAAATCTAATCTTCTGAAGAGCAACTTTAAAGTTTTCATTTTTTACTTCTTGTGAACAAAAACTATCACAGCCCACTTGGGGGTGAATTTGATCTTTTAGAGAGAGGCAGACGTAAAGCAGGAGCTGAAAACCAAAACAAAAGCATCACTGAGATACAAAGCTCAGTTACCTTGTATTATTAATCGCCCTGAAGCCAAAACTGAACTTAAAATGTGATAAACTGCAGGAGCTGTTAATGAGCTGCAGTTATGTTTGTGTTGCCTCTCCAGTAGCAGTAAATAAACCTGCTGCCACTGGTTCACATTCAAAGCTCTTCTGAAAGTTTCTGTCAGAAGGAAAGTTTGGCTTCTCCAGTCACCAGGTTCAATGAGGCTGCGAATGTGGATACTGTCGACTGACAGTTTTCATTTAATTGCTTTCTTTGGTGGTCGGTTGCCTGCAATGGTAGGCAGCCCTGGTTTGAGCCACACAAGAAATTAACCGCACGTTTGCCAGGTTCTCTGAATTCCCACCAGCCAACAACTGTGCGACCTGACAGCAGTTTTTGAATGATTTTCAGTGATAACAGATGCATATAAAGTACTGACAGAATGCAATAATAATTCATTCATAACGTTTTTGTGCATATATGTATTCAAATAAGATGTTTGTCACATCCATCCACTTGCATTTGTTTTATTCTCTAAATCTGCTGCACCTGCTTTTGTTTGCTGAGGTAAAACTCATTATTCTTTATTTTCAGTTATTTAAGAGAGAAGATCATGTGATGTTCAGCAGTTTAATAATTTCTTTGAGTGTGGAAATTATATTTTTATGATAAAAGTTCATTTTTCTTAGTATATGCTGTCAATTATAGTTCTTCGGAACTGGCAAAAAACTGGCAAAAGGTATGTCACTGTGCTAAAGCTTCACAAAACTCCTTGAACCGTTTCAGTTACTATCGTTTCATTTTTCTGGGTGTTTTCGACTTCGAATAAGGGTAGTTATTAGAAATTCTTGTGTTTAAAAATAGTTTCAAACTTACAAAACTACCAACACAATGTCAGGAATCAACCTTCCTGACTTCATGTACAAACATCTATGCACTTGGTTGAAGTACAGCACACAGATGTACCAAGCTGTTTTACATTTTTTCAATAGTAATTACAGCACGGTTGAACTTTTTGTGTAACATTAATTTGTCCACCAATATTGGAGAGATTCAGCCAGCCAAGTTAATAAAAACACTCGTATTTACAGCAGCAGTAATGAAAAAGGCCGAGCTTTCTGAGGAAGTGGGGTCATAATAAGAGGCGTCACAGGATAAAACAACAGCACTCATTCAAAAACAGTGCCACATGGTGGTGAAAGTTACAGCTATCATCAGTCACTAACAGAAAACAAAAAAACAAAGAACACAACAAAAATAACAGAAAAAAACCTTTTGCGATTTAGTGAGATTAAAAAATTATGTTTTTGCTCATGAGAGTACATTCACTGCTTCTACCTCCCAGCAAGTCTTTCACTTCGAAATTTCTCAATGAATGATTAAATTGTAAAAAAGAAAGAAATGATGTCTGGGTGGAGTATTTCTGTACACACACACACACCTCTAAAATGTGTGTGTTTGGTATTCTGCCACTGAAATCTGTCCCTTTTTGCAGGCCAGTCATGCCCTCAGGTGTGTGTGTCTGTGTGTGTGTTTCTCCAGCACTGGTGATTTATAATGATGTGTAGTCCTCTAAGATTTCAGCCTACAGAAGTGTGTAATGGGTCTTAAACTGGCTGACACCCGATCGCCACGGATCATCTGCCTCCTGTCAGGCATCCACCTCCTCAAGACACTCTCTCATGGCCTCCTCTTCATCTTCATTCTCTCATAAGCTTTTCAAACACAAACATTTTCTTTCTCACACTTGCTCTGCTATTGTAGCTTTACATATACACGAACACAGATTGCCCCCACACGGACACGCGTATGTCCTGACACAGACATCCGGAGCCACCGTAAGTATCGCCACAGAAACAAGAGCATGGTAACAACTGCTGAAACACAACTACAACTTATGTCATCTAAAGTTAAAGATCAGTTTTTAGTGTGGATGCTTCCTCAAATCTGAATGACAGAGGAAAAAAAACTTTGTTTGTTTCCTTGAGGTTTTGAGAAACAGGACAGCAAAATAACATTTTTGAACACACGAAAAAACCTGTTCTAACTTTGATCAGTAGAGGTGAACATGAACAGCTTTGGTGGCTGAAAAATATGCCCAAGCTGCAAAAAACGGAAGCTCCTCTGAATCTGGCTACAAAAGTAATCGGTGCCCATAGACTCCCCTTGTTAAAATGACCAACAGAAATAAACATGTTTACAGCCTGTTTGTGCCTTTGGAGCAGGAACATGGTGAAGAGGCTCATTCTGGAGTATTTGTAATGGAATTATCTGAGAAATAATAAGGCCTGCCATGTGGTGCAGCCCACCCAAGAAATTTGTTTTCAGTTGTAGTGAGTTACATTAAAATTATAGAAAACTGCAAGTCTGTTACTCAGTGTACTAATTAGAGTGAGCAGTTAACATGGCAGTAGCCAAAAGCCTAACACTGAAGCAGACTTCGAAACCAACGGTTGACATCACAGTGACTGCTTGTCACAGACAGTGGGTCTGTGAAACACATAATCCTAACAGTCCTCGACTGTATTGTGTATGAAGGACTCAAAGTGTTTGTTTGTCAGAACATCTATGGTTCTGCTGACATGGCGAGAAGCTGCCTGCCAAAACAAGAGCGCTTTTTCACACTCACCAGTGTGGATTGTTTAGACTTGGCAGTGTGAGTAATGGATGTTTCACGCATTCTGAAAGCTGGAATTGCCAACTTTCAAATTTCTAACTTCCAAACTGGATCGAATGCACCATTAAATATCAGCGTGATGGTGTGAACAGCGGTCTACTGGGACTACAGGTGTGGGTGGAGGTGGGTTTTTTAGGTGTTCTCGCTTTGGTCCCAGAAAAGTCATGGAAAAAAAATGAAAACAAAAAACAAAACACTTTAACAGGCTCTGGTACACAATGGTGACAGTAAAAGTAGAAGATGGACAAGTCTGAAATTCCAGCAAATTTAAAGTGTTTTAGAGATGCAGTTCAACCAGCTACTTGAAATCAAGCATATGAAAATCTGTTCACACCACCTCCTCTTTTAAGGATACCGACCAGCTGTGCTGTTCAAGTGATGCACTTAAATTCTAGGGTATTTACCCTGGTTTTGGTCTGGTTTATTACATTGAGTAAATTAGAGCATTTAGGCTTATTTGACTCAATTAGAAATCAATATTTCTTCAGCATGTATTTTTTAAGTGATTAAACAAACTTCTAAATGGTCTGAACTGGATGTTTATGTGTCTTTTGACAGGTACGTTTTCCACTCACTGCTTACTGGGATCCAACAGATCCAAGTGGTAAAGTGGTAAAGGTCAGTGTTTACCTGACTCGTGGTCCCGTATGCAGTAGTCTGGTGAGTCCTCCAAGTAGACAAGGTCATTCTTGCTGGGACGTTTGAAGTGTGTGTGAGCGGCCGTAAAGCCAGTGCCGTACTGATTCACTGCAACCTGCACAGCACCGTTGTACCTTTTCCGTAGATGGTCACCTGTGCGGCGGAAGTCAGCCATGGCCAACCAGCAGGTCCTGACGCTGCATGACCCACTGACACCATGACATTTACACTCCAGTGTCATGAAGCGCTTCACAGCCTGGGGAGCACAACAGTAAACAGATTTAGTAGAAATGGTGAGTGAATGGTACTAGTTTAAGATTTTAAAGCCCAAGATACAAATGTAATGATGTTATGTATCTAAAAACATTTAAATTTATTTTGAATGTTTTATCAATGTGTTTCTATTTCTGAGATTCTTAAAATGTTGGATGAAAATGTAAAAGTTATTATGGAGTCATTTTAGTGTCTCAGGCCAAACTGAAGGACTTTAAAGTCAGTTATCCGTTCAGTGCTTTCTCACCTTCCTGCCAGCTCTGTTGTTGTGCAGGTTCATGAGTGCACGGGCATCCCTCTCCTTCCTCTCCTTGGCATCCACGAAGGCTTGGCTGAAGCGTATGGCATGCTCCACATGGTCACTACAGCCTCCCCAGTTGAAGGAGCCCTTGGCATCCTGTGATGAGCCCTTCTTGGTGGGATCACAGGAGCAGGAATCCAGCTCGCCTTGGCTGCAGGCTTGAGCCAGTGTGTAAACCACTCCAGCTGAGGAGATAGCGTAGACAAAGGCCACCTCACGGCTACCTTCACAGAGAGGATTATATTTTTATTATGCAAAGAAATAAAGTTTAATTATTCAGGTTTTACGCAAATATTGGTAAACAGGAGCTAAAAACTTGTTGATTTCAGCTGTTTGTGGGAGTCTTTCATTTGTCAGTTAACACTAGTGCTGATAAACTAGCTAGTTTAGCAAGGCACAGCTGTAATTCACTGTAATAACAAATAAGACGCCAATACTGGCTAGTGGAAAAACAGGCTTACTATTAAATAAAAATTACTGATTGGAGAAAATGAAAATGTCCTTAGAGTTTCCTTTAATATAATCAAATGCTCAACACAAACAAGTAAACACCTGTCAAAGATGAGTAATACTGGAAATGCCCTTAATCATGCACAAATTTTATTCTCAATACAATTTGATGAGTTGAGTTTAATTTAAAAATTCCTCCGTGCATATCTTTAATTAAATTTGCTTATTTTTTTGCACTGGGCTATAAATATGTTTATTCTTTAAATCTTGGCATTTTCATATTACAGTCTGTGGGGACTCAGCAGACTGCATTTTTTGTCACTTCTGCATCAGCTTTATTTTTTACCCCCTAAAATGATTGACATTTACACATCTGCCACAAATGTATTCAGTAGCATCATTTATAATTCAGAATTGTTATTTTTTCCCCATTGTTGAGAGTGGATCAGTCAGCCGCCTATATACGATACATGATCAATCCACATGCACCAAAATTTCTATGTTTTCCCAGAAACTGCAGATGTTAGGATATCAATCAATCCAGACAGGGTCAAAAGACCAGCATTAAAAAAAAAAAGTTGCAGATATGCTTCTCTCCATCCTAAAATAGAAGCTCACTGTTGGCACAGTTACAGTAACAAACCTAAAAACCCTTCAAATGTTTGGCTGCCACTGCTACCTGTAGCACCCGTGTTTGTTGCTGTCTGCTAGAAGCTTTTATTCAAAGCATGAAAAAAATACTTCACCTATCTCCAAGATGGATAAACAGCTAACATTTACCAGCAGTGCCCTGATAAAGAGCTCTTATCTCCTTCTGCATGTATCTGATGAAAGATCCGAGCAGGATCAAAGGCTCAGGTGGGGAAAGGGTGTGTGTTGCATCTAACCTCTGCCAAGGACTTGTAACACACATGAATGCTCTCACAGTGATGCTAATAGAAGAAGGACTTGTGACATGCAACTACTGATCACATCCATAAGCTTAAGTTTCCTAAATGTCAAGACAAGCCAACCCTGATGCTTTTACCTCAAAGTCAAAAGAAACACTTAGTTTTCACCTGCTGGATTAAATGCAGGATGATCTCAGCATCACAGCTGAGAGGAACACCTGCAGACAGAAATCAGGGCCAAACTAAATATATGAAAGCCTATTTTTACAAGAACAAGCCACTTACAATGTATAATAATTTAGAGCCATCAGTGTGCACTTCAAATAAATATTTAAAAACAGCCTTCAAGCTCCATCTAAGATAGTAAATTTCTGCTATGTAAGAGAAATAAATATGGGAAACAGCATTCAGGTACACTGCTGTTAAAATAAAGACAATTTATTTTAACAGCAGGTTAACAACACGATGTTAGATATATTATCATATTATATCATTGATGGCAATGAATTAATTCATTCACTTATAAATTTAAATAGATAAATAATACATTTAATTTAACTTATAAGGGATGCCACTAAACACGTTAAATTTGTTAAAACAAAGTCAGTAAGACTAATGAAACTCAAGTATCACAGTAGCGCTAGAAAAAAAGAAGAAGCTCCCAGCTCTGCCAAGCACACACAGTGATATCAGTATGTGGGTGTCTGGGTCCAGCAGATAAGTTGAGCATGCCTAACAAAGTTAATAAGGAGGACGCTGAGAGAACATGACAACAGGGAGGGAGAGCTCCTGTGTAATTGTTTGAAATTAGCCCACTGACACTGACAAGAAGGCGCTTCAGACGGGGCCTCAGTGCGCCATGATAATGCTGTGTGACACGGCCGGGGCCTGGCTGGGAGGTCCAAATACCACATGGCTGATTAGAGGCCCAGACATGAAACGTACTAAGTCGAAGGATCCGCATCACAGGTTAAATCTCGGGGCATGGGAGAGGAACATCAGGTCGCCAGGTCCTGATGATCCTCCACAGGCAATATATTTAAAAAAAACAAGAAAGAAGATGTTTCAACTTGTCCTCGTCAGAGGTACAGACTGATTTTAGCTGCTGAGATTTGCCATCACATGACAAATTGGACGGGACGCTTCTGTTCAGACTCCAATCTGTAACAAACAGTGACAGGCAGCTTATTGCTACTCACTGCTTGGTTTCAGACGCTGTTCACACTTTACCGCTTTGGAAGAGTCATTTGTAACACTCCCCACACCCACCACTCTCACCAGAAAGACCAGAAATAAATGAAGAGGAAAAACTGCGCCTGTGCCCTCTCTGGATTTCTGAAACTCTCAATAAATCAAATGTCTTCTCCTGCAAATCACCAGAGAGGATAAACAGTGCTAATAAACTGACATGGCTCTTGAAAGTGGTGGGATTACTTTTAATTCAAAAAAGTCTAAATTTTCTGCAGTTTGTCATTTGAACGAGCTGAGCGGAGAGTAATTAGCTCTGCTCAGACAGCAGCCGAAGGGAATCGAAGGGACACCAAAACACTGTGATGAAACCAAATCAGTCATAAAGTTTAATTTAACAGTCACTGATTCTACAGACACTGAAATCTGCATAACGATGTAACAAGTTAATTAGTTATTACTGATTAATCTTATATACACTTACAATCAACTGTTCAATAGTTTAAAAAAAACCTAAGAATTAAAATTCCAATAAAATGACATAAAATCTGGAGTTTCTCTCTCATCAGTTACTGAGTGACATTTTTGTTGAATAAATTATTTGAATTATTATTTTAGAATTATTACGGATACAGTTCTCCAGCCATGGCAAATTGTTTTAGTAGGACATTTGTCCACCGGCCTTAAACAAAATACTGAGTAACATGATAGCAACCCAACACAAGAAAATGAGGGAGAAACCAGTTGGCTGCAATGACGTGAGAAATGCGCAATTGTAAAGTGAGACGAGGTGTGGAATGCAATCCACCTCTGTCGACAAAAAAGGAGCATGTCTGCCGAGCAACTATCGGTTTTCCAGAAATCTTCTGAGTGGCAGTAAATCTGCCCGGCACTCTAAAAACTTTTGTTTGTGCAGATTTGTCACTTTAATTTAAAGACATATGATCAAACATGTTTTCGATGTGTGGTAACACACTTGATCATGCAGCAGTTCATCTTCAGGGATTGCCAGCAGACCTGGTAATCTAAGCCAGCATGTGCTATAGCAGGCAGTCAGTGTTCTTACCTATGCAGCAATTGCGGGAATGACAGCCTGTGAGACTGATACTTTATAAACATTCTACATTCTACAAACAACACTGAACCCTCTTCACTGTATCTTATAATAATTAATACAAGGATGAGCATATATGTAGATATATACATATAGCAAGAAGATAATATTTAAAAAAAAGAAGAAATAATTATTCAAAAAAAGCATATCTGTGACCAACAGTCAAATTATGCTTTTATCTACATTTGATAAACTATTTAGTCACAGCTTTATTTAACTTTCACCTGATGGTTGCAGATTGGATTCAGTAGCACAAAGAGAAACAGACAAGACCTTTTTTTTTCTTTTTTTTTTAAAGTGGGTCCAAACAGCTAAAGTGTGAGTTTATTTTTAATTTCTCAACATATGTAACCTTCACTTTCATGGCAGAACCCCTGGACCTTCTTTCAACTTCATATCTAAGCTTTTTTTTAAATGTTACTTTTTTCATGTTACGGTAGAATGAAGGTCCTACTGTATTTTGGCTTTTACACTCCTGAAACTCACTGCGTATCAGCAGACGTCCAAACAGATTGTGGTCCCTGGCTGTGGTGTTGCAGTTCCAGCGGTGGTTGCGGAACTGGTACTGGCACTCTGAGATCCAGTCCTTCATCCCGGCCCCGATGGCCTGCATCACTTTGGGGTACTGGCGGCACAGCTGACGCTGCTTATTCACCAGTCCAGGGATGTTGTCGCACATCACCTGGGAGCCCAGGGTGCCCATGTACCTGTAGAGTGGGAGGGTAAATGTCAAGACAGGTGAGCACTTGCAGGAATGTTTCTGGATCAATTTAGTAAAGGATAAAATCGAATAATTTTGTATGTAACCCAACATGTGTAAAGGCAGCTATGGCTATATTAGAGCTTTGTAAGGTAATTGAAGACATTTACTTTATATTAATGCACAAAATAAGAATGCTAGAGGGTGTATTCTTCAGAGGTATCTGTTGGAATCACTCCTAACAAGTCCACACTCCCTTTCACCTGCAGAACAAGATGATGAAAGACTGATGGGCTGTACTGAAGATTAAAGACACAAAGCAGCAGCAACAAAAAAGGAATTCTCTCTCCAAATACCATCTCAGTATCACAGGGTACAAAGTGAGGAATTTGGAAACAGGAGCTTTGCAAATATTAATTAGAGATTCAAGAGAAGGATAGCAAATAAAGAGAAATTAAATTATATCACATGACTTCAGCCTGGAAACTAATCTGTCCAAATATTCAACAAGCTGCAAAAATAATTATGCAAGCCATGGGGGAAATTTAGTCACTCAGTGTGGGAACATTTTTGTTAAGATAAAAGGGTGCATATGGAACGGGGTTTTTTAACCAATAATTTACCGATGACAGAATAAGACAACGCATTTGAAAGATTATTATAATAGCACATAACCAAAGTGCACAAAGTCTTACACTAGCGTTTTCATTTAAACAAATATGTAAATTTTAAATAATAATACTACTTACCACCAGGACGCATCGATCTCAGCTGTGAGCCAGCAGATTGCTACAGATAAATAAAAACATATTCCGCTTGGCAATAAGTGCATATTAACCAAACTCTGTTTCTTTATGGGTCTGGACGGAGCATTTCCACAGATGACAGGAAAAAATTAATAAAACAGCAGCTGAAAGTTGAATCGCCGAGTTAAACTCGCTTTAAAAATGTATTACAAGACAGTCGGAGGACAGACGGTTTGCTCGTAAAAGTCATGGCTGACTGGGATTCTGCACAGCGGCAAAGCGCTTCTGAAGAAAAGGTTAAGAGCGACTGTCTTAATAGTCCAGCGCAGATTCTCAGGGGAGATACGCGGATGCTGTGCTATCAGGTTCAGATTGCTTTACACAAGGAGTGGGCAGAGTCCCGTCTCAGGAATGAGGCGAAGAAACGAGATGTCTGAGAGTATCTGTTCAGGCTGGTTTGACATCAGACGGGTTTGGCCCGTGTCCAGACCGGAGCTCCGCACCTCTGAGATGTGGTCCAAGTTGATGAGCTCTTCATTCAAATCGCACCGATGAGACGCGCGCAGAGAAGGAGCTAGCTGTGGGAGGATTCACACTCCACGCTTAACCAATGTCAGTCACCAGAGGGAAAATGCCCAAACCCGCTTAGATTCAAAATCGGGGGACAGGATGATGAATGGAGGTGATGTGCCAGTCCGAAAAAACAGCCTACAAAAAAAAACAACTTTTACGCACAAAAGATAATGATGATTTTTAAATGTTTTTCTCACAGGACTCCGCACAGCTCAGCAGAGGAAAACTCTGGCATATGGTGTAGTGGTGTAATTGATAATCATAAAGACCCTTTAAGAAAATAAATCCAACTAGTGTTTTGTTTATGTTGAGCGCCCATTGCCATAGCCATATCCCACACAGGTGAATAATATCTCAGATTCCTCGCGCATGACGCACTGTTATTTTTACAGCCTTATACAAACTATCACTCTAATAACTCAGGAATGATGGCCTAAAAAAAGGAGGAAAAAACTGGGCACCGATTCTCCCAGAGCAGCACCTAAAGGTGATGTGTCCATTTCAATTGGATTATCCATGTCAGTCTTTTTGATGTGTCCCGGTGAAGTCTGTACCACTGCCACACAGCGTTTCCTCCATCTTTGATCTAGCCCGGGGTGTATCTGGAGGTCTAGAGACCCTGACCAGATGAGATTAATGGGCAAATTGGATTTTTCCCATGATCCCCGTGGAAGAAACCCGTAAAAAAACAAGAAGATTTAGAGCGTTCTCACTGCTCTCATCAGGACTTTGAACACGACTTTATTTTTGCAACAGCGGTAGTTGTAATAAGCCTGTGATATAAATCCAATTTTATGGGAGTAATTTGTTCACTTCCTCACCAAATCGCATTAAGGTCACTGCATTGCATGTTTTACAGACAGAAAGCTATTTTTTGATAATACTCGCGCACAATAAAGTTTATGAACACTAAATATGGAAATAGCACAAAATCAGACAATAAGAACTTTAAAGAGTTTGTGATTTTTAAATGTATCAGCTTGATATTTGAAAATATTCAATCAGCAAAAGCAAAATCTGGCCATTACCATCAGGATTCCACTTGAATAATTTTTGAAATACAGATTGGATTTCTTTCTGTGATTTAAGGAGAAAACTGATATCACTTTCACATCTATGGCTTGTTTCCCAGAGTCAGTTTAGCTACCAGAAAGAAGAAAAAGCACTCTGCCCCTTCTATTGTTAGAAAATTCACCTATGGCTCCTTTAAATGTGATGATTTCCTCTTACGAAATAACCCAGAGCAAAAAACAAAACTCTGATTAGCTACTCTGATAAACTTGGCATTGCATCCTTCTGTATATTTGGGAGAGCAGGCTTCACATTTCCACATGCCTCTAGGTTTTCTTATAGACTGTATATTACAAAGGATCAAGCAGTGGGTCTAAGGACAGCCACTCTGCAATGCCTTACACCTGCAGTCTTTAAGATGATCAGCAGGGGGCAAAAATAAGCCCTTTGAAAAAAAATGAGCCCACTACCCCGAAAACTTGTAACTTCAATAAAAACTTTCCTGATAAATTTATGGTCTCAGTCTGTCATTTTAAGTTTTTTGTCACATTTAGTGTAAAATGGAAAACAAATAGGCATGCATGTCACCACAAGTTGAATGTGCAGTGTCCTTGGTTTCTCAATCAGATACACCACTTGCTTGTCTTTATTTTCAAAACTGTCAGGCACCAATATAGAAAACATCCCGATTTCAACCTTAAATTGAGCATACAAGAAACTTACTCTCAAAAGAAAAACTTTAATTGTTCAAACCATTAAAATATAAAATAACTTAAAAAGAATAAGAATTAAACTCAGTGACAAGTCAAAACTAACTGGGAAAAAAACACTGCAGCAAAATTAAAACTGAATGCCTGTCAAACACTTGTAACACATATAAACACAATACTTATCCAACTTTTCAGCTACAGTCAACAAACACAAAAGACCTCACAGATCTGTGAGGCGATCAAAAAGTATCCCTGCACTGTAGGGAAACCTTGCCACTGGAAGCTTTGTAGAGCAGTACAAGGAAGGTGACTCCGAGAGTGCTCAGAGCAAATCTGGCGGTCAGAGACCACATCCTCCTGTTGTTATGGAAACCAGGCTGAGGAGGCTGACAGGAATCTTTGAATTCTTCCATCTAAAGAGAGGACAACAAAGTCAGATTAACTTGGGACACGCACATAAATACAAATGTAAACATAAAAACACACATCAGACCCTGAGGTAGGGCCAATCTGAACTAATGCAGGAAGTACAAGGGTCACAGGTCAGTTTAACCTAATCCAGTCCGGATTATGGCAGTTGCACTAGTCAGACCAGTGGAAGGCTTGAATGGGTGGGAAACAGCTGCTCAGTCACTGTTGGGTGGGAATCAAATTGAGACCAGCTCGATGTGAGAGTGAGAGCATGTCTGGTCCCATCTCACCACCACAGCATGACTCAGACCTGAGTCACCAAAACTTCCTGTGCCAAATCCTCAGGGATTCATCAGTTAAAGTCAAGTCACAGAGGAATTATGCTGCCTCTGATTTTTCAAGCTACAGGGTGACACTGTGTCACACTAAATCCCAGTCATGTGAGAAAGTTGGAGGATACAAAGGGCTTAAATTCTGTTTAATACCACAAAATATGACTTAGGAACCTGTGGTTTGACCAAGAAGGAAATGCGTGTGGTAAGTGGATATTATTTCCAACAGGAGGTATACACACAGTTTTTTCCACTCATTTACATCATAATTACTGTTCTTTAAACAGAGGAGCACAGTCTGTTTGTGGTAATGTTACAACACTATAGCTTAGGGTATGGTAATTTTAATCTTTGTACTTTTCTTCGTAACAAATACAGTTTGATAAATGATTTTCAACAGTATCATGATTAACATGATTTTCAAATAACTGACCTCTGAATGCAGTCCAAGTTCTGCTAGAGGTGGGAATTACAGATCTCATGATCTGATGATAAATTTTCAAAACTAGAGTGTCCTGTTGCTATGTGCACTTTTGAATACACTTATGTTTTAAAATGGTGTTAAGGATAAACTTGATTTGCACACAGGTGCAATAATAAAACCGGATGGGTTCAGATCAGGCACTGTTCTCCCGAGTCACGTTCCTCCAAGTCACACTTGGATGAGTCCAGCCCCTCTCCAGGAGACTGGTTACAGACCCCAACTGTGCACTGAGCTTAGCCCACCTATGTCTAGCCAGTATTTCTCAATCTCACAAACTAGCTCAGGCTTTTATGTCCCCTCTCTGATGGCAAGACCCCTACAGTACTTCTGTAACCCCTATGTCACCGACCCCTATGCTTCTTCCTGCGAGTGGTGGGCCCACATGAGCCAGGCCATGTCTCCTCTTTGGCTGCATCCACCAGGGCCCACGGGCTAAGGCTCAACCAACAGGGTGAGTGGCCCAAGGAATCTTATCCTGGGCAGAATTAACTGGTGCCTTTCTTCTCCAACACAGGGGTCCCCTGAATCGCTCTTTGTTTGCGCCTTCACCCAGGACCAATTTGCCATCGGAGAATATACTAATTTCACAAAACCCCAGACAACATAGGTCCTGGGATCACTGGGACACACAATAAAGCAGAAATTCAGAGAAGGAGAAAGAACAAAAAGGTTCTAAAACATTTCTTGTCCAATAGCAGGAGGAAACAAAATGTAGAAAATGATCGATTCGATTCCAATTCACAAAGTTTCAATTCAATTGAATTCGATTCAATTTTGACTCAGTCAGAAATATCACAATTCTGATCATTTATCAGTACATATCCATATTTTATATCTATGTATAAAAACAAAGCCAACACTTGTGAGACTTGTAAGCATCACAGCAGATGCCTTTGTGTCAGGATTTAATGAATCGATATCACATTATTTATACTCAAATCGATTTAAATCAGGAAATGATTTTTTAAACCCACCCCTAGTCAGAACAACTGATGATTTTTAAATCAAAACCGCTCAGCACTTCTGTCAGACAAGATCTGGATGCGTTTCATCAAAAAATAAATACACCACCAAGGATTTCAACTGCTCATCTAAAAAAAAAAAAGATATTTCTACAACTAAAGTACCATCATTGTACATACTGAACGCTCAGATATTTTACAGTACCGAGCCTCTGTCGTTTGTCTTTCTTATTCGGGCTTTTAGCAAAAAAATATCACAGTACACACTGTTGCACTAACTGATGTAGACCCTCAACACTCCTTTATGCCGACAACCAGCATGTTCACACCTGACAGATCAAATCACCAAGAAAAAAAACAGCTGAAGGTGTAGAGCTCTGCATATTCCAATTGGATAAACTGACAATCAGACAACCAACTATGACAAAAGTATCTGGCAACAATTGAAGGGAAAACTCCTTTTTAACAGGAAGAAACCTCCAGCAGGTCCAGGCTCAGGGAGGGGCAGCAATCTGCTGTGACTGGTTGGGGATGAGGGCTAAGAGAAGAGGGCAGATGGACATAGGACACCAACCAGACACAAAAGATACAAATGGTTCACAAAATCAGGCCCCAACTATAAATCTTAACCAAAAAGGTAATTTTTAGGCCTAATCTTAAAAGTAGAGAGGGTGTCTGTCTCTGGAATCCAAACTGAGAGCTGGATCCATAGTAGAGGAGCCTGAAAGCTCTGCCTCCCATTCTACTTTCAGAAATTCTAGGACCCACAAGTAATCCTGGTAAATGAATCCTAAAGTCTCACACAGCCTGTTTCACATGCTTCAAAATTACATCTCGCTTGCTGTGCGGAAATTTTCAAAATAAAATGAATGCAGTGTCTTTGTGATCATGTATTTTACATGTGACATGAAGTCTAGCGTGGTATGTTCTGGTGTAACATTTGATGCATATAAAAAAAAAAAGAAGGAAAAAAAAAAACAAAATTTCAAATGACTTTTGTATTTCAAAAAGCCTAACTCATCTGTTTCTCTGCTATGATTAAACTTTCCATCACTTTGAGAATTGGCACAGAGAAAAATGTAGCTTCATACCTCTTTTCAGTTCAGTAGTTTTCTAAAGGTTCCACGCACATGTTTCCATATCTCTGTTGCTATGTGTTTTAAAATGCAATGCAAATTTGAGATTGTCTCATAGCAAAGACACACAAGCCTCTCCTTTCTCACCGTAAAAGCATACACTTCCCTCTACCTTCAGCATTAACTTTAAATTTCTGCCACCAAATACAGTGTAGCTGTGCCTGTCTAGTTTAGCATGTCGCTCTGAAGACCACAACTAAATTAGAGGATCCCAAATATAATAAGACTCTAAATTGATATGCAGGCAATGCGCAAATGGCTGGAGTTTGACATGAGTGTACTTAACTTCACAGGCTTCAAGGTCTGAATTGCAACACAATGCTTCTAGGTGCAAAATAAAGCGTCGAGAAATAAAGCCGCCTTCTTCCTGCCGCTGTAAAACTTGCTAAAGCTTTTCAGTGGCGTAGACTGGCACCTTTTAGTAAGCCAGTTCTGGACCTACTACTATCCCACCTCCTTTTTCACAACGTGCCCACACTTCTACCCGTCAGCTCTTTTCTCCCTTTTTAAACTCCCTCACCCCGCCAACCTGAATCCTTTCCTTGCTTCCCTCTGCCCCCACCCTTGCCTTCCCTCCACCTCATCGTCTGCATGCTGACAGGTCGATGTCACAGCAGCGCTGACTTATGGGCTGTGAGGATTCTGCTCTGTCAGGAACAACTCTCTCCTCTTGGAATACAAATGCAAACACGCACACACACATATAGAGTCAGGTGCACATATGTAAACACTCCTGTACATACCTGTTGGAGCTCGCCAGAATACATATAACGCAACATCTAACTATGGCTTTTCCAAGCTGCTTTTAATCCTCAGTAGTATGAAGAATAACAGTGAGCATTGTATGGAAGCAATTTAAATTGACTTGGATGTGCTCAAACCTGGCCACAATCATTTAATCACATATATATATCAGTATTAGTGTCAGGTCTGACAGATTTTACTCTTATTCATACTTTTATCTTGTTACCAGTGCATTAACACATTTTGTATTTACTGTTACAATCAACAAAAAATGTAATTTTATTGTATTTACATAGCACCAAACCACAACAACAGTCACTTATATTGTAATATATTGTAGTACTCTATAATAATACAACCATATAATACTAAGAATTTTTTCTCCAATGTTGGTATCGCTGTGTGTAGAGGCCAAAATTACCACTGCTTCAAAACAAATATATTGTGTATACATTTTGTAATTTATCATTTTGTAAGTTTATCATTTCAGTGATTTATAAGATAAATAATGTCAAAATGTACATGAGTGTGTGTGTCAACCTGGCAAAGCAGATTGCGGAGGCAGGTGACTTCCTTTTGGAGATCTTTTGTCTGGACCACTAGCTGGTTGCAGATGGTCCGGGCCTCCTTCTTTGGGTCCAGGGAGAAAACCAGCTTCTCAGAGGCAGAGAGAGATGGTGATGATTTTTATTTCACAAATGTAGTGGGACGAAAGACAAGATAAAAGGAAGTCATGTGCAAAAAATACTGAATTGAAAACTTTTCGCTGGAAAACATTTTCCATTAGATCTGTTGTACATTTTATGAAATTTTTAATAGACACAGAATTTGGCCAGTCATAGTTGTTTATCTCCTGGTTGGTAAAATCCTAATAACTGGACAGGTAAAGAGGATATGTGCTGCACCTGAGCGGGTTGGCGAGGGAATCGATTTAAGACGTCTTGAATGGTCTCTGTCAGGTAGCAGCACTGCTGACTGATACTTATGAGGAAATTTTGCAGCTCCTCACTCCTGCAAACATGTGGAACTTATGAGAAAGGCCTGATAAAATGATCACAATCTTTTCATACATAGGGTACATATCTTTCAGGTTATGCTGTTTAATGCATTTTAATTGTATGGCAATTATTATTAGTCAGAAAATAATTGTCAAGACATTTATCAAAAAAAATTGGTCCCAGATTTGACTGTAAACAAACCTTCCATTTTAAAAACAAACAAACAAAAACAACAAGGTCGTATACTAACCAGCTGGTTGGTTACTTATTAACCTGAAAAAGAATCCTACTTAATTTTTAGACAGATGAATAACTCTCTGACATTTAAAAATAAGGTCAAGTGGTTTACTTGTCTAAAAACTAAAGCTGAAAGGAAGGTCCACATGAAAAAAGGAAGGCAGAATTAGCTGAAGATGCTCTGCTATGATAGTGCAGACTAATTGGTAGTTTGGATGAAACTTTGCATTAACGAGCTCCATGCATTTTCTACGAGATAACCTTAGCACGCTATAGCAAACCGAGCAGGTGGCCAAGCCTTGTTCACACCTCCTCCTCGCACTAACCCAATGCTGTCATCCCTCTCTGAAAACATGCACCTTAAATGACTAGTTATTTAGATTAATCAAACGCCGTCCCTCTCTATTCCCATCCTCTGGACCTGTGGAATATTGATAGCTCTTATCTTAATGGTACATTTCCCTCGTTGAGGGGACTGGGCAGCCAGCCACTCCGGCCCTCCTCACACTCTGTCACAGGGGCGAGTAAACACTGTCAGTCAGCCTGTGCTGCACCCTCTCCTCCCTTCTTCCTCCTGTTAGTTTATCTAGGGGGAAGAGAGTGATGATGGGCCTGGGTGGGCAGGTCGTTGAAGGCATAACAGACGTTATGTTTGAGTGCTGACAGAGGATGCATGAGAGCCACTGAAAATTATTTATCTGGGGATTTTTGGGAGGGTTGGGAAGCCATTAAGCTTCCCTGTCTTTTTCAAACCGAACCCAGCAAATGCCTTGCTCAGCGGTAGCTGCTGGGAGTGAAGTGATACGCTGTTTGGCCAGTGAAACTATTTTTACAATTTCATATACCACTACAATATCATAATCGAAGCACAGACTCAGCTTTGATTCAAGCAGCTGAACAAAAACACAGCCTTACCACTGAGACATGGACCAAATTGCTTTCACTCACACTTAAAACATATTCAGGCAGATTTAGACCTGCAATTATTATTTTTATATTGTTTTATGTTTGCTGTTTAACTTCCAGCGGAAGAGCAATGCACTCCTTCCTTACAAGACTTTTACTTTGCCATAGGTAATGTTTACCATCATTTTAAAAGTCAATTATTATATATCATCAAAGTCAATTATTTTTAAGGTTATAGTAAGATGTTAATAAATGAATAATGAAATATAAGCTAGATTTACAACTTCAGGACAGTACAATAATCATGAAAAACAACACATCTGGTGCTTTACTTTACTTGCCTACATTTGAACAGTCTGGGTTTTACAATTGTAGTGCAAGCAACCGGGCCCAGCAGGTCTTCAGTCACCGATTGTCATGCCAAAACATTGGGGCACTTTTAAATATATTTGGCTCCGAAATAAACTACAACCCTTAAAACATATTATTAAACTTTTCTAGGATTATGATTTGATTTTTGGAACTGAAAATATTTTTGGTCATACATATACATGTATGACCAATAAATAATCAAAGAAAATGTTAATCATAGATGAGCATGGTTAAGCAAAGGATACCAATCTGTGACAAATTCAAAAACTGCCAATGAAAAAGATTGTATGACTGAGCTTCTTATCCTTTGACTTGCGAACAAGACCCCGAGATACTTTAAATTAGAGCTGGGCGATATAAGATTTTTTCATATCACGATATGTTTTTTTCCCCATTTCAGGCGATAACGATATATATCACGATATAAGCCAAATAACTATATATGTAAGATTTAAATGTGATGTCACTCACAAGTAAAATGTGAAATAATCATCAGCTTGTTTTGATTTAAATATTTATTTCCCATAATAAGTTCAACAGGGCAGATGTACTTAAAATGAGGCTTCAGTTTTACGCAAAATAAAGGCAAATATTGCAAACTACACAAAAGGCAGCCGCTAAAGCATTTAAGTTTCAAAATAGAACAAACAAAACAGACCACTAAATTGTCAGTTCCACTTAGAAACAAAATATTAATTCTAAAAATAAATCTTAGTTTATTTTACAGAAAAAGAGACACAATTGACCAACTTATATAATATTGCTTTGGAAGCGCTGTCTGAGAGAAATGTTTATGTCCAGGGAGTCGGTAACGAGGATCCATTACCTTAATTAGCTGCTTGAATCCTTCATTTTCGACCGTGTTTATTGGTTGCATGTCTTTAGCAAGACAGTAAGCTATGGCATTCGTTATGTTGCTATGGCTCTTACCTATTTTGTCATATGGTAAGACGCTGGAGAAAGCCGACTCAATTGACTGTTGCTGCTTCACAGGGATTCTCCTGGTTGTTTTCGATGACGAATTAGCGCTTTCAGTCAGAAATTGAGCGTGCTCTAGTGGGTGGCACTGCTTCAGGTGATAAAAAAGGTTTGTTGTATTTCTAGACTTTGTGGGAACATGCTTTCAGCACAATTTACAGTGCGCGTTACTCTGTTTTTTGTCAGACTTCAAATAGCCGAAATACCTCCACACTACGGAACTTCTCTGGCCTTTCCTTTCGACAATCTCTCCGGCATTGGAACCGTCATCTGTGTTATCTTCGGTAACCTGGTCACCCAAACTCTCGGTTGATTTTTCTCTAGTCGGCACTCATTTCCTCCATTACCCGGCCCGGCGGCTGGCTGCTTCCCAAACAAATACACATGTGCGGCTTAGCACTTGAGCTGTACGTAACAAGTTACGTGACGCGACGCTGCGGCTGTGAGTGGTTTGGCTCTGCGCTACTTAATTTGTATTGGCTATTGATTTTTTTTATAAGAGAGGAAGAGAGAGATGAGGTCTATCGCAATAGTTTCATTTTTCTATCAAGAAAAAGTTATTTCGCAATACATATCGTTATCGTTTTATTGCCCAGCTCTACTTTAAGTCTACCACTTGGAGTAGCAACTCCTTCCAAACGTTTTGTAGGCACTCAACCCTTTTATGGCTTAACACCTACACCACATATTCAAGAAAAAAGACATATAAAGACCTCTTTTTCCCCCCATTTCAGACTTGTTACAACTACTTAGCTAGATTCTGCTGAAAATAGAATCTGTACATGTGAACAAAAACTCTCGAGACCCACAAATGTGATAAATGCATCCACTTGGCAATAAAACATCTGTAAGATTGTAACCTATGGTGTATAGTTTACTTCAGTATTTGTTCCTAATAGTCCTTTCCAAGCACTTTACCACTGCTGCCAACTATGTATCCAACTTTTTTCAGTGTTTAGATCCTGAAGGAGCTTTTACAGAGTTCTAGCCCTGATAAACATTTTCATCCCAGTAATCAACCGACTGACTGGGGTGTCTCTCATCCTGCAGGTGAGACAGGCAAAGAAAATGAGTCCTGTTCAGCAGAGGATTCATGAAGTGATGGGGTGCGGCGTGATGACTGTCTGGCCTCTGACGCTGTGTTCATTGCAACCACCCATCGCCTTCACCTTACAAATCATTACAGCTCCGCTTAAACCATTAAGTCCCAGCTCGGGCACGGCTATGGAGATAAGGGGGAGGGAGATAGAGCCAGGACAGTGAGATGCTTATAGGGTTGATGGACGACTTCCAGTGGAGGAGGACAAATGGAGCATCACAAAAAGATGGAGGTGGGCTGAATGTGGGGGAGGGTTTAAGGTGTGGGGCTGACAAGTGTTTAAAATTTTGCTACTACTGTCAACTTTGTTTCTGTCTTCATGCAGAGTGTTTGTGAATGTTTTTTTTGTCTTGCTCCTTATCAAATATTCTTGGCAGACTGAGGTTTTCAAATTCTTTCAGGAAGTTTTCTGACACCAAATTCTACAATGATTTTTATGTACCGTGAAGAAAGCCCTGATTCAATTAATTTTCACTCTAAGTTGAAGACCCTCTTCCTGAAAAATAATCACAAAAAAACTCTTAACAAATTCAGTTCAGTTCCATTTAAATCAATTTCATTTATACAGTATCTATTCCCAGCACCAGTCACCTAAAGATACTTTATTACAAGGTAAACACCTTAAAATATTAGAAAAAAACTATGTGAGCAAGCACTTGATGACAGTGGGAAGGAAAACTCCCTTTTAACAGGAACCTTGGACAGAACCTTATTCAACAAGGCGCAGCAACTGCAACTGGTTGTGGGGGGAGGGGAGAACAAAGAGAGACAGGACAAAATGTCTCTCTT
The DNA here is from genome assembly GCF_001858045.2 of Oreochromis niloticus. Classification (NCBI taxonomy): domain Eukaryota; kingdom Metazoa; phylum Chordata; class Actinopteri; order Cichliformes; family Cichlidae; genus Oreochromis; species Oreochromis niloticus. Next base: position 41,148,289 of record NC_031972.2, on the reverse strand, counting down.
TGCCATAGAAGGAGGCAAAAAACAGAGGAGTGGTGTATAAACACAGAAAATAGCGAAGAAGTGAAGAAAAAAAGTTCAGTGCATCACGGAATAAAACCGCCGGCACCCTCAGCCTACCGCAGTGTAGCTAAGGAATGGTTCAGGGTAGAGCTGGGCGATAAAACGATAACGATATGTATTGCGAAATAACTTTTTCTCGATAGAAAAATTAAACTATTGCGATAGACCTCATCTCTCTTGTCCTCTTAAAAAAAAAGAAAAAAAAAAAGAACAGCCAATCCAAATTAAGTAACGCAGAGCCGAACCAATCACAGCCGCAGCGTCACGTCACGTGACTTGTTACGTACAGCACAAGCGCCAAGGCGCACAGGTGTATTTATTTTTGTTTGTTTTTCTGCCCGGGTAATGAAGGAAAGGAGTTTGCCGACTAGAGAAAAATCAACCGAGAGCGTGAGCGAAGGTTACCGAAGAAAAAACAGATGATGGTTCCAATGCCGGAGAGATTGTCGAACGGAAGGGCCACAGAAGTTCCGTAGTGTGAAGGTATTTCGGCTATTTCAAGTCTGACAAAAAACAGAGTAGCGCGCACTGTAAATTGTGCCGAAAGCAAGTCTGGAAATACAATAAAGCGGTGCATGCTCAATCTCTGACTGAAAGCGCTGATTCGTCATTCGGCTTTTGTCAGACTAAAGTAACTGTTAAAACTGTTTGAAAAGCTAAGCTATGCAACAAGGAGAGATTGAGAATTTCCTTTTAGTTCTCAGTTTGATATTGACAAAAGTTAGTCAATTTTGTCTGTTCTTCTGTAAAACGACCTAAGATTTGTTTTTAGAATTAATATTTTGTTTCTAAGTGGAACTGACAATTTAGTGGTCTGTTTTGTTTGTTCTATTTTGAAACTTAAACGCTTTAGCGGCTGCCTTTTGTGTAGTTTGCAATATTTGCCTTTATTTATCTGAAACTGAAGTCTCATGTTCCTTAAGTACATCTACCCTGTTAAACTTATTATGGGAAATAAATATTTTAATTAAAACAAGCTGCTAATTATTTCACATTTTACTTGTGAGCAACGGCACATTTAAATCTTACAAATATAGTTATTTGGCTTATATCGTGATATATATCGTTATCGCCTGAAATGAAAAAAACATATCGTGATATGAAAAAATCTTATATTGCCCAGCTCTAGTTCAGGGTCATCAGATCAAGCCCTAACTATAAACTTTGAGAAACAGAAAACTATTAGCATAATTTTAAAAGTACAGAATGTGTCTGTCTCCCAAATTCAAACTGAGAGCTGGTTCCACAGTAGAGGGGCCAGAAAACTGAAGGCTCTCAGTTTACTCAGTTCACACTTGGTTCTGGTGTTAAATACACTGTTGAGAACAATACAATAATAAAATGCTAACTTTTTTTGTTTTTAAAGAGCAAAAAGTAAATAAATTGATAAATAAAATATTTAAAAAAAAACAAAAAAAAAACAACATCCTGGCACCCAGGAAGGCCTCAGGGTAAACTTAGGACTAGCGGGCCACAAATCTCATGTTTACCCTGAGCCGATCCTGGGTGCCAGGATGTTGGGTTGTTTTGGGGGGGGTTTTTTCCATTTGTTGAACTTTTGTTTTCTTAAACATGCTTGCTGAATGTTAAGATCTGTCACCTTACCCACTGTCTGCAGGTCCCAGTTGCCTGATTGTTTCCAGGTCCACTTTGTCCAGGTGCATCTGCTGCAAAGCAGTCAGCACCTTCTTCTGGTCCTCTGGGTCTGTGACACCAATCTGGAAAACAGACTGACAGTCTGACTGACAGTGATTACACTGGTTTTGTCTTAGCGCAGCATTTGATACTGTAGATCGGGGGTGGGGAGCTCCAGACCTCAAGGGCAGGTGTCCTGTAGGTTTTAGATGTGTCCTTGATCCAACACAGCTGATTCAAATGGCTAAATGACCTCCTCAACATGTCCTGAATGTTCTCCAGAGGCTTGGTAACGAACTAATCATGTGATTCAGGTGTGTTGACCCAGGGTGATATCGAAAACCTGCAGGACACCGGCCCTCGAGGCCTGGAGTTCCCCACCCCTGCTGTAGATCATAAGATACTAGTGAATACACACAATATTTGGCGAGTCCCAGGAAATATTCTTACACCCTCACTGCGTACAACCTCAAAAGAAGAATGCAACATATCACACATGCTTGACTTCCTTGTATAACATACAAATGCACATCTTGGTAGACAACATACAAACTGAAACTGAAGAGGAAATGGCATTCCACTCATTTAGAAGATCTTCATATAGTCTGAAAAAATAGGTTGTTACTCTATTATAAAAAAATGCCATCTGTAAAGCTAGGAGACCTTACTAGTCATCACTAATTAAGTAAAATAGGAACAACCCCAGGTTTCTTTTCCACATTGGAGCCAAACTGACAGAGAGCCAGACCTCTGTTAAGCCAAGTATTCACTTAATTAGCAATGACTTTATGAATTTCTTCACCAAAAATGTAATGCAAATGCAGTTTCTTCTTCTAAACCATCAATATGCCTTACAGACCCCATTCACACAATATAGTATAGTATACCGTATTTTCCGCACTATAAGGCACACTTAAAATCCGTTAATTTTCTCAAAAATCGACAGTGCACCTTTAATCCGGTGTGCCTTATGGTCCGAAAAATACTAATAATACTGTAATTATACAGTATGAAGAACCTTGGACCCCTGTAGCTCAGGGGGTAGAACAGGTCTACTAATTAGAAATCTGGTGGATTGATCCCTTGCTGCCCCAGTCTTCATGCCAAATATCCCTGGGCAAGATATCAACCCCAAGTTGCTCTCTATGTGTGTGTGAATGTTAGATAGAAAGCACTTGTATAGAAAAAGCAAAGAAAGTGCTTGTGTGAATTGGGGCGAGTAGTTGTATAAAGCACTTTGAGTGCTCAGGTAAAGTAGAAAAGCTCTATATAAGAACCATTCCATTTATACTACTAAAGTGAGATCTTCTTCAACCGAAGCTATTGTTTAAAAAGAAATTTCAAAACAGTATTACTCAGAACTGCTGTTAACTGATGTAGCTACACCATAGAATTATTATTAAATATTCTATCATTCTCCCCTATTCTCTCTTTTAGTTTTTTTTTTTTTTTTTGTGAAGCACTTTGAATACCCGGTGCTTGAACGATGCTATATAAAGTAAACTTTTCTGAAGTTTAATCATGCTTCCATTTAATTTGATCAGTTTTTCTTCTCTGATTGCCTCTAGTTTACTGTGTATGCAAACATTTTGCATACATTCACCTTTTACACATTTTTGATTTCTCTGCCATACTGCAGAAGTAAGTGTAGTACAATCAGTTTAATCTCTTCTTAAAGGGTGACATCAGCAGCTACTCCTCTCTCTTTCTGGGTCATTATCAAATCTGGCAGCCAGAAAAGAGAGCTGACAGACACACAGATGTTACAGACATCCTCTACCTTCTTAAGGTCCTCCTCCTCCATGGTCAACAGGTAACTCCAGGTGATATCATTTTCCTGTGCATGTGTGTATGTGGAAAGCCAAAAACAGAAAAGATCACTCACCATTTACCAAATCAAAACTTCACAACCTGAAGCAGATGTACCTGCATAACGCTTTTCCATACAGTAACAGAAAGCCACCTGCAGCTGTCAAAGCTGGTCCTCATAAATCAGATAGAGTGAGCTTTGGTTTTAGGCCCTGAGTTTAATTCAGGCCAAGCTAATCCAGAACATTACATCTATATTGAGTACCAAGTAAAATATGTAAACTACAAGACACATTCATAAGCCTATACGTATCTGTGTCAATAAGGCAGCTGTGCTCAATTCATTGTACCTCACCTATTACATTAATAATATATTACACTGTGTCCAATAACACACCATATCTGCTCAATATCCTGGAATTAATGAGATAAGAGAAATCTTTCATATTAAAAAAAAAAAAAAAAAAAAAAAGTACTATGCATTCAAAATATACATTTTTGAGCAGAGCAAAACACACCAACATACAGAGATATCCTATTGCATGGTGGACTAGAGTACTTACAGTCATAATGTCAGTGAGGTAGCCCAGGTTAAGGCCATGCAGGAGGAGCTCCAGGTCATCAAGCTTGCTTACACTGAACAGGGCAGAAAGTTCACTGTGACTTACAGCTAACTGAGTTATTACACAATATTAACCCATGTGGCTATGAGTGTGGACAACTAGTCAACTAAACACTTCTGCACTGGCCAGTTTACAACAGAAACAACTTTCTCAACCAAATATTCATTGCTTTTAATAGATTTTTAATAAACTTCACATTTTACTGTTTAATCTAAGATGCTATCCTCAATCTGATACCATAGAAAAAAAAAATGTCCTTAAACATAAACTCCTTTATTAAAACCTAATTTTAAATCGCTGACATAATGCTAGCAGACAGTTTTTTTAACGTTAACATTGTACTCTGTTGACCGGACACAATGAAATGTTAAGATGGTTGCCAAGTTACCAGATATATTGTAAAGCATATGTATAACGTTAGCTACTGCAAATATTAAGTCTATGAGAAAGAACTGATTTCTCAACAGCAATGACCAGTTAGCTTAGTGGGGGACACTTTTTTTTCAAAAATAAAACATATCTTTGGTAGCAGATTTTTTAAAAAGAATATTTTTAGGTTGTCTGTGGTAGCACTGTGATTCTGGTGAATTTGCACTATATTTTGTGCTTATCAAAATTTTGCTATGCCATGTCTAAGTTTTCCTGTGCTTATAAGTGTACTTATTTTTCTTTAGCATTTATGCTAAAGTTCCAGAAGAACTCCCTGTCTACATGAGGGCTGCAATGACTCGGTGGCATATAAAGCGCCTTGAGGCAACTGTTGTTGTGATTTGCTGCTATATAAATAAAACTGAATTGAATTGAATAATGGATTATAAAATTCATCAACGCTGTATTTTGTTATCAACATGTCATATACTAAAACTACTTAAATGTGTTTTTGTAATTGCAATACACTACAGGAAGCTATGGGGGCAGTATCACCTATACTGTCTGCCAAGACAGCACCCCTCAAGCTCCCAGGCCAAGGACTGGGACATAAAGTATAAACTGCCCACAGGGGAATTTTTCTTTTTTTAAGTCAGTTAAAACAGATTAAATGGCATTGACCATCTGAGAAACAATAATAAATACACTGCCTGACCAAAAAAAACAAAGGTCACACACTCTAATATTTCATTGGACCGCCTTTAGCTTTGATTACGGCAAGCATTCTCTGTGGCATTGTTTCAATAAGCTTCTGCAATGTCACAAGATTTATTTTCATCCAGTGTTGCATTAATTTGTCACCAAGAGCTTCTATTGATGCTGCGCAAAGCCTCCTCCAACGCATCCCAAAGATTCTCAATGGGGTTAAGGTCTGGACTCTGTTGTGGCCAATCCATGTGTGAAAATGATGTCTCATGCTCCCAGAACCACTCTTTCACAATTTGAGCCCAATGAATCCTGGCATTGTCATCTTGGAATATGCCTGTGCCATCAGGGAAGAAAAAACCCATTGGTGGAATAACCTAGTCATTCAGTATAGTCAGGTTGCTGAACTGTTGCTGAACGTAGACCTGACCAACTGCAGCAACCCCAGATCATAGTACTGCCCACACAGGCTTGTACACTAGGCACTCGGCATTATGGGTGCATCACTTCATCTGCCTCACTTCTTACCCTGATGCGCCCATCACTCTGGAACAGGGTAAATCTGGACTCAGACCGCATGACCTTCTTCCATTGCTCCATAGCAAATTGAAGCCTTTTTTCCCCAGTTTGCCTCACTGATTACTGGTTTCTACACAGCTGTTCAGTCCCAATGCCTAGAGTTCCCTTCGCATTGTGTGTGTGGAAATGCTTTTACTTGCAGTAGTAAACATAGCCCTGAGTTCTACTGTTGTTTTTCTTCAATTTGATTTCATCGCCGATCACAATCATTCAGGATTTTGTTCCGGCCACATTTCTTCCTCGAAGACGATGGGTCCCCACTATCCTTCCACTTTTTAATAATGCGCTGGACAGTTCTACCCAGTTTTAGTAGTTTCTGCAATCTCCTTAAATGTTTTCTCTGCTTGAAGCACGCCAATGATTCGACCCCTCTCAAACACACTAACATCTTTTCCACGACGAGATGTGTCTTTCGACATGGTTGTTCACAAAATGAGAAGCAACTAATTGCACCAGTCGGGGATAAATAACTTGTTGCCAGCTGAAAAATAATCGCGCATGAAGTAATTGTCCAATAGGAGGCTTGTACCTATTTGCTTAGTTAAATCCAGGTGGTGACTTTTTTTTCTGGCCCGGCAGTCTATATGTATATAACCAAATTTGTAATTATTAACAGTCTTTTCTATTTCTGTTTTGTTCTGCATTAAGCAAAGGCGTATAGATGAGTTTGTCCTGAAAAGAGGCTTATGCACCTCTCAAATTGCTGAAGTCATGGAAGCGAGCACCTTCACCATGGTTATCGGCAGCTGAGAACATCATCTCAAAGATAAGAGCAAGCCTCACTCCAGAGCACAACCACTGTAGTCGTGAATCCATGAACGATCATCTGTAAACTTTGGAAACTTGTTATTTTGGACTGGAAAAAAAGCTTTTTGATTTAATTTCAAGCTTTTACTCAAACTTATGGAACTATCTGAACTATTTGCACTTTTTTTTGTTTAAATACTACTAGCACTTTACGTGGTGATTCATTTTCAGAAGGTTTTTGAAAGGTAGTGAAATTTTTTTGATTTCCCATTCGACACCATAAAAAATTTGTTACCAGAGAATCCCTACCAAGGACGGTTGGGACAGGACGGGAGTCTAAAAGTATTAGATTTTCTGACTACTCTACTGTTTATTAAAAGAAGAAAAAACAACAACAACAACAAAAAATAACAATGCTAAAAAGCTGAAGCTCCTGAATGCTTTTGAGGATCGATCTGCATTTTTTACATTTTCATTCTTTCTAAATCAGCATTTGACGTGGAGGTCAAAGGGGTAAAGACATCATTTTCTACTTTCAGGATCAGAAGAGAGCAACAGGGAGTACACACACATTAGAGTAACCACAGAGTACTCGCAGTTCCAGTCTCACTGCTGGCATGACGCGCTTCAGAAATTAGCTTCTCTTCTCATGATGTTCATAACATGTTTAATGTGTAAAATGGGTTTTAACGTCTTTGTAGCCGACAAGAGAGAAAGGCAGCTAAAATGTTTACAGCCTCTAATTCACAGTGCCAGACGTGGTCTAAAATTACGTTTCTGGCTGATGATAATTGCCAAGCAGTGCCTGAATGGACTAAACATTCATGCAGAAGGTTTATTATTGTTTATGTCTGGTTCGACAATGGTTCAACAACACCTGCCACACAGACACTGGTTCACTAAGAATCCAACAGGGGGCATTAAGCTACAGAGACGACTGGAATAGAGTTTTGTAATGACAAGAGATGATTGGTGTAAAGAGGAGTTGTATGAACAGAGCCCATCGTCACTCAAGCACTGACAATCAAGTCTGAACACATATTGTTTTTACCTGCTGTAAACTCACAGCCCTGTACAACCACAACTTTTCACTGACAGGAATTAAACAACAGCAAAAAAAGAAGACAAACAAGTTAAAATAATACTACAATATTGATAAAACACTTTAGAAATCTGAGGCTTCTGTGATGATGGGTTCAGAATCGAGACAAACCTTTTAAGAATGTTACCTATTGCTGCGTAAAAAAAAAAAAAAAAAAAAAGCCCTAAATGCATGCAAGTGAATGTTTTTAGGGCATTCAGAGTTATCTTACCTCTCCTTAGGAGATGGAAATTCAGAGTTAGTCTTGAAGAATTTAGATAGCGTGTCCTCCATGGATCCAAAGGCCTGGACCTTAGAGATGTTTGAGGAAGAGGCCAAGATCCTGGAAATCTGTGAACAAACGCATATTCATGAACTCTGTAAGATTAAGCAGCTGATGGTAGAAAATGTTTTTGATAGTACAGCATACCACAAGTGCATCACTGTAACTTTAAAATACCTTAAAAGTTGCATAAGCCCATCCAATGAGTCAAACTACACCCTTTAGTGGATGGATTCATGCCCCCAAACCCTTGTTTCAATTAATGCTTATAAGCATTATAATACTGCAATTCTGACATGCTAAAGCATATAGGTGGCATGTAAAAGCATCTAAGTACTTTAGGTACCTGTCTGTGTTTGAAGATCTCAGCCAGATCAGCAGGGCTTTTGCCAGTCTTTGTCCTGATGGTTTTGTCTGCTCCTAGCTGGAGGAGTTTCAGCACTGCCTCCTCCCTTCCATACTGCACTGCTATAGCCAAAGCCTAACAACAACAAAAAACATTAGTTACATACATAATGTCAAAGTACAAATGTTATCATGATAAACATTATGCATTATATATTACACTGTGCCCTCTGTTACAGGGTCTGCAACAGTTAAACTGAAGGCTCCCACATAAGAACTTTGACTTGACAAACATAAGTAACACACTGTGTATCCATTGCGTTCCTGGACATTGATTTCAGCCCCATGGGACACCAGGAGGTTGATGACTTTACTGTAGTTGTCCCTGGCTGCCAGCATCAAGCAGGTCATTTGGGACCTGAAAGGAATACCAGGCAAGAAAATAGAGAGAAGATAAGGACAAAGGAAAAGGACAATTTTAAGAAAATAATTTAGATGGAGCAGTAACCATTCTGGGGGTGGAGAGAATATATGGAAGCAGCAGAGAAAGTGAAATGGACATTAGTCTTTTGAATGAGGACACGGCAAGTACAGTGACCAATGAAAATGGGTACATGTAATAATAGTATATGGAAAAACCACCAGGGTGCAGTAGATACCATGTTATAGATAGTCCTTCAGGTTGGAGCCAGTGAAGCCTGTACTACTACATGACTGAGCAAGCACATTCACCATTTCAACAAGTGTTTGATGAAGATTGATGATTTTCTACTTTGATCTTATGTCTTTGTTAATAGACACATTTATATTGCACTTTTCTGTTTTTACTGAACACTCCCCGGCTTTCTACACTACAAGCTACATTCTCACACACAGACACACACACCTACCAATAAAGTGATTTATTCTATACCTTTTATTCTCTACTAACACGCCTACAGATGCATTCCTTATCTTCCCAAGAGATCGAGACCCAGAGATTGGACCCCCTGTTGATTAAGGTGACCTGCTCAAACTCCTGAGTCACAGCTGATGACCCATAAGAAACTAGATGTTTTGGTACTATAATTCAGACAAGATAAGCAGTTCTATGGCATCATAGAACTGGGGAATTGTTATAGGTATGCTACCTACACTGAGTATTTTTGATTGATAGTACAGTGGGAACAGGTAGAGATTCCAGAGTCACAGCTAAGCCCAAACATCTTCAAAATGTCTGCAGGTACTTGTACTGCCACTTTTTCAGCTTTATATTTCAACAAAATACATCTAAAACACCACTATCACTGAAGTATAAAAGTAATGAATTCAGTGATAATCGAAAAGTTGAAATAATACTGAAATATTAAGACCACAACTACAGTCTGGATCCTTGCACTCTGCACTAAAACAGCACCCTGCTGAATCAGCCTCTGGACAACGGCCAGTGTTTTAGTGCTTGCAGTATAGCTAGTGGACTTACTGTTCTGTCTGTTGGAGAACATTTATGAATGCAGATAAAGTTTTAAAAGATAATAAAAAGTTAAAGAGTCATCTGATGACATGCAGGCTAAAAGAGCCATCAGTCTTGAGTGCTACCTACCGAGTCACAATCACTACACAGTTTTCAGAATTTCAGAACCCTATAGCTTATCAACCAGCTAACCATCCGTTCCAAGTGAAAGCTACAAAGCTCAGTTAAAAAAAAAAAAAATAGCAGTATAATCAACCAAAGTCCTTCTAGAAGCAAGTCTCGTCTCTAATCAACCATCTTGAAATGCATAAAGGCAAATATTTTTAAGTATTATTTAAGTTAAAAATTTTTTAGTGGGCACAGAAATTGAAAATTATATGCTCAGATTTGGATACAAATGTGATATAATGTGCTTGAAAAGCTTTCTGGCTTGTTCCAAAGAAATGTGTTAAATTTTCTACCCTCTTTGTTCGTTCACCCTTAGATTTCAGTTTGAGATTGTTTGAATCGCATGTCTCTCTCATCCATCAGCTTTATGAATGAAGATAGATTTGAAAAATGATCATTAAAATAGATATATAATCATATGGCAGCTGACATTTCATTTCAGCAAATTCATCTTCTGATCTCCATTTGGGCCATTTACCTTCAAATCCTGCTTAAACTTGACTGATCAATAGAACTCACACTAAAAACAGCCAGGAAAAAGGAAAACACTATAGTGATAAGTGAAGATCACTTATAAACATGTCCGTCAAATTCCAGGGAGTCTTAAAACAGTGCTCTGGTTTTAACAACTTTAACCTTTCTTGTTAATTATTATTAGTTATAGTTAGTTATTAGTCTATTGCCTCCATGTGTTTGCTTCCACTTAAACACGGCCTTATATCAAATAACTTCTGCTAAAGTAAAGTACGTCCTCTGTCTTATCACCTGTGACTCAAACATAACAGGCGAGGAAAATACATCAATCCAAAGGCTGGGAAAGTTTAGGGGCCAATTTATCACTTCACTTAATTCTTTTATGGAGAACTGTGTGTCTGTCTGTCTGTGTGCGTGCGTGCGTCAGTCAGATATTTAAAAAAAAAAAACATAAGTAAATAGGAGGCATTTTGAGGAATAATCCATAATTCACAATTCACATGCAATCATGCTTCAGTGGATTCACAGGTCGAAAACTTAGTTAATCCTTAAAAGTTTACTTATTTAAGTTCAACACGATATGTGAGTAAGCCTAAAAGGTAAAACTGTGGTCAGGAAAGGTGTTTACATCACTGCCAACAAATCATCTTGAACTTAGAAGTGCCCCTAGACAGAGGTGATGTTTGTGAAACGAGTCTAAATCTATGCAGCACGTCAGAGGTTTTTGCTGAACACAGACGATGATAAGCAGTAAACGCATCAACATCTTCATTTAACAAATTCCCAGAAATCACAAGTTAATGTTCCATGTGAACTCAAACAAATGTGACAATGGCTATGACAACATCTTTAGTAACATGCCTCTGTGCTCACTAATCAGTGGCTAGAGTGGCAAGAAAACAAGATAGGGAGGGTCATAAAGTTTCTGCTTCCACCTCTCCTATTTTATTTTCCCAAGGGTTGTTATGGTGTGAGACAGGCCTCAAGGTCCATCACAGACCACTTCTGTGTGTTCTCTGTATGTGTGTCCTTCACACTGTGAGCTCTGGACCGTTCCCAAAGAGCGGGCTGATCAATATGCAGACAATTCAGTATAAAAATGATTCCTCCTATGAGAAAGAACAATGACTTCCAGAAATATCTGACTCACTGCACCTTGGTCAGCTCTCTTAAATCGATTCCACAATTTAATCTTAAGATTTTCCAATGAATAAATTTACGTAAGCACCTGGAAAGATATCTTCTCTTTAGTGACAAAATTGCCAAATAATGAATCTTGAGCAACACCTTTCCAGCCTATAAATGACAGTAAAGGGAAAAGTATCTCATTGTTGCTCCCAACCTACACATAGATAGATAGTTTGGGTACCTGTGAGGACAGGCGAGTCAAAGTGCAAAACAAAAAAGTTTAAAACAAAAAAGGAACACTAAGATTTACATAAAGGTAAAGAAGCAGTCATACAAACATCTCCAATGTTATGTCTATAACAAACTCAAAGCACATCACTGTTGAGTGATGCAAACCAACAGAAATTTGTGCCGGTGATGTGAACAGAGGAAAAGATGAAAAAATGAATCTGATGTTCTGCTGAGAAAGCCTCTCAGCTGAGGTTCTCCCAGACTGTGGATTCTTCTGCATGTACTGAAAATCACAAAAACTCACAGATGAGCCTATTGTGGCTGTTTTGGGCAGCTGGAGAGGTATGATTCAACTTTTAAATACAGACAGGAAGAAAGAACAGAAACAATCACATTTGTAAGACTGATAAGACCTAAACAAAATACCATAGGTCTTCCACAAGCTGGAATTTTCAGGAATTGCAATAATGTGATAATATATTGAATGTATTTGTGGGAATAATGAGCAGACTTTCCAGACTTCAGATTCTCAGCTTGTATTGAATATATATCATTATATATAAGCCCATCCATTGAAATCGGGGTACAAAAGCATGTCTCAGCTTTAGTGCACTAATACTTTCTGTACCTAAAGTTTATATTGACAATGGATGTTACTGCAATTGTGCTTTCTTAAAGAGTCCAAGTCAAGTATTTTAAGTCTTCAGGGGTCTGAATGGTAACGTTTCAAGTTAAATGACATGCAAACATTTTGCCTTTCACAGCTGCAGTACTACAGATTTGAGCTCTGTGTGAATGTGTGACATTTCACACTTATGGCACAGTCTACTTTTTTCTTTTTTTCCCAAAATGAACTCTAATTTTAGGCAACGTTCCAGTTAGACAGGCCTGCAGGTCAGTCTGCAAAAAAAACCTGTTACTAAGGAAACTCCAATGCCAACTACCTAGCAAATGAAAATTTCGGTTTCAGTCATTTAGTGCTTGCTGAAGGTTGCAAGGATTTGGTTTCCAGGGAGTCACTGACCAAAGTGATGTTGTGGTTTGGTACTATTAAAAAATAAATAAATTTAAAAAAAAATACCGGAGGCGTCCAGTGGTTTCCCTCAGCATCCTAGTAAATATACCTATGGTATCAATTTCAAAATTATTGCATTCACAAGATTTTCAGAAAACTTTGAGGTCTCCTGACACATACAGGATCACTAAGGGTTTTCGCTTAGGCAGCAGTTGTCCTTCTCTCCTGGATCAGCTGGAGCTTCCTCTAGGTGCCTTCCGAACTTTGACAAATGTCCAGCTAAGATAACCACATTTACTCAGGGCCTTCTTGATGTGATGTTCTTCTGTTTCCCTGGGCGCTGTGTCTGTGGGGATGATTTTCGCTCTATGTTGTGGTGTCCTGATGACACCCAGTTTATGCTCCAGTTCCCCCATCGAAAACGCTACGTCCAGATGAACAGAATCAACCTTTTGGGAAATAAGTAAGAGCTTTTCTTTCTTCTATCTCAATGAAGAATCTCGATTTTGACTTTCTATAGAAAAATTTTTTTGTTGAGAAGCAGAGAAGGGTATAACACCATTCATAAAGCTTTCAATGTCAGCAGACATTCTGCAGCCTCCTTTCTAATTAAAATAAATACTAATACAAAGTAAATATTTTTGCTCCATCAAAGTTTGCAAACCCCTCATGTTTTCCAAACTTTTTGAATGACTGCAAGGAAAAAGCCACTAAAATGTCTCTGAATGAGCCCTATCCGGTGTGTACATTACCTTTAATGCGTTTAGCAAAGATCAGCACAGTGAAGGTGGAAAAAAAACAAAAACAGGGGACACATGGAGGCAATGGACCCCACATTGTGCTCCTGCAGGACTGTGAGAGATGACAGAGAATTCTTGTTTACCCTAAAACGGAGGAACGAGCAGCTGGTGTTAATCATTGGTTTGATATTCAGACGTAAGAGGCGATGAGAAGGAGGGGAAGGTTTATCCTCTGCACCCACATGAACCTCACATTCTTTTTCTTTTTTTTTTAATGTTGGGGGCTATTGGCCCCTCTCCTCACCCCCTCCCTTCATCTACATCCTTCTGTGTCTTGTTACTTAACTTCAAATATTTTGTCTGGGAAGGAACCAATCAATTTCCTAATGCTACAGCCTGTCTTTTTGTATCAACAGGGGGTTTCAGGTGGCATGTGTCGTGCATGTAATGACATTCTGGCTGTGACAGTGTGGCAGAGGATTAGGGAAAGCTAAACAAGGCCACTGGGGGGCTGCACCCACACTTTGACACAGCAAAATTCCACAGATGGTAACAGTAAAAGTGCTTCAAGAATGGTCTGTCCTCATTCTTTTCCATGAGAGGACATTTTTCAAGTTCTTTTCTGAGGCAGGAAACCAGAGTTTATATCCAATCACTGCAGAGACTGATGGATACCAAACTTACCCAGCTTGGGTACGGGACTTGTATTAATACATACAACCATCAATATATCAGAATATAAAAGTCAAATTACAAAAGTAGCTGCTTAAGTCCTTAGGGTCAATTAAGACACTTTTTTTTTTCAGAGGTGTTTCCATGATTATTGTTATAACATTAATTAACTTCCAGGTCCGTCTGTTGTTCTGTAGCGCTACACGCCTATATTTGTATAATTTACAATTCAAGAATCTATTTATTTGATACTATTGTGTTTTTGTCTGCGTTGATCCTGCACTTGATAAAACACAATGGACCAAGGAGCTCCAACACCAGCAGATGACATGGCACCACGAATCATCAAAGAGTGCACAAACTTCACACTTCAAACATCTAGGATTCTGTGCTTCTCCACTCCTCCACTCCTCCATAATCTAGGACCTTTATTTTTTAAATGAAAAGCAAAATTTGTTTTCAACTGCAATGATGACTTTGGACAGCAACAGTCCATGAATAACAATGACAAATGTCATATCTGTTGCCATCTATTGCAAATCTCTTGCTGTCTAATTGAGCAAATGTATCATTCAGAAACAAAAAGACACAGCTAGTTAATGTAGGGAGTAATATACTAACAATTCAGTGCAAACAGAGTTTTTGTGGCAGCCTGAAATCTGTGTGTAACATAAAACATTATTTACTTTCAGATCTAGTGTGATGTGTGTATCAGATCGCAGTAGATCTGGCAGTAGATAGTGTTACTCTGCAGCATGTGTGAATGATCTGGGTTTTTCTACACTATGTGAAACTAAACCGTAATTGTGCACCAAGGCTGCCATCTCTCATCTTGCAGTTAGAAAGCCTTGCTATGAGGGCATCTCTGAAGTAACGTTAAACACACAGTTTGTTAGCTTTGCAAATGAGCCGAGTTGCTATGATGAGCAAATAGAGCAGGGGTTGGCGACTCCAGGCCTCGAGTGCCGGTGTCCTGCAGGTTTTCGATATCACCCTGGGTCAACACACCTGAATCAAATGATTAGTTCATTACCAGGCCTCTGGAGAACTTCAAGACATGTTGAGGAGGTAATTTAGCAGTTTGAATCAGCTGTGTTGGATCAAGGACACATCTAAAACCTGCAGGACACCGACACTCGAGGCCTAGAGTTGCCTACCCCTGCAATAGAGGAACAGCCTCAATCCTGAGTGAAATCTCAACCCTTACCTGACGGTCATTCACTGCATCTTTCACAGTTAGAACTTGCAGCCCAAGATGCTGCAAATTACATTACAGAACCAAATTATTTTCACAAAGTCTGCTGTTGATCTCAGTAAATGGAAGAAGATGCATCCTTCCCTTGTTCAGAGATTTACAGATGTCGGTTTAGGGAAAAAAAGAAAATAGGGTGATGCACTGCAGATGATGCACTGCAGGAAGGCTGAAAAACATCTGTCATCAAAACAATGTTTTCTTAGTAATATCCTTTAGTGTAATATTAATTTTTTCTTTAACCTGAATTTTGACATTATTTCATATTAAATATTGAAGTTAAGTGGCAAAGCTGGTGAAATACTGATCAGTAGACCGGGGATTTAATTTTGGCATGTTGATCCATTCATACAGTTGCATTTGACTGTAAGTAACTGAAGAGGAAAGCACAAGACTGGTAATATTGTGAATATTAATTTAAATAATCATGACTCATTATAACATTTACATATTAATGTTACACACTAAAACGGCCCCATTAATACCTAATGAGGGAAGTAAAAGAAAGAAGCATGAATGTTGCTCTGTGTGTGCACACTGCTGAGAAAAGACAGGGAAAGCCTAAAACACTGAACCTGCTCTGCTCATTGTAAAAAGGAAAACAAGATGCATTTTTATTCAGTTCAATTTCATCAGACTCCTGGTATTATTGCAGAGCTGGAATACATGGGGCTTGACACCAAAAACTCAGAGCATCAGAACAAAGCCAAAGTTTCGGCACTGGCCTCACAGCTTTGAGCAATCCAGCCATGCCAATTATGCGCTCTTTCTGATAACATCTCTTCCTCTCATTCCAAATAAACACTTCTAGTGGCAACTGTCACACATCGCCACAAAATAAGACGTGCGTTTTGGTGTTAAATTTTGTGTAAGTTACAGTCAACTGCATACCATAAACCTTGGTAACTTAGGTTTTGTTTTTCATTATTTGATGGAGCAGACAAGATACACTCATCACCACATACTCCATGACTGCAAAAATTACAATATGTTAGCAATTAACTTTAGACCACCTTGCACAGGTCTCCTGGGGGAGACCTGTGCAATCTCCTTGGGACCATAAGTGGCTATCCAGAGGTTGAAGGTGCTGTATGCTAAACCTCTGGGAAACCAGGCAACTCAGTCAACTTTACATAGACCTTAATAATTTTTCAAAAACACCCCCAGACAACAGCAAATTTTCTAATTATCTAAAATAACTAAGAGGCGGTAGCATCCAAAATTGGAGCATTTCAGTTGTGCTACAGTGCTTAAAAGACGGCTCTGTTGTGCGTTGTTTTTTCACCTACACTTCAAGGCTTTGGACCAACAAACTACCAACACCACACTGACTGGGTTTAATTCAACAAAGTGTGTAAAAAAGTTTCTAGTCTCTTGCCCACCCTTTACACTCTATGTTTGTTTGTCTGTCTGTCTGATACCCGTCTGTACATGTACATGCCATAACAGGACATTCCAAACAAAACACACAAATATACACACACTGTATGGAGCACAGTGGTGCATAATGCTACCACATGGCAGCTAAACATACGAGAACCATCAAAGGAAATGTGATCCAGCACCTCGTTTTTTTCCTCCCCTGTTCTAGAAAAGTATGAAGTGTTTTTATTTGGCCTACATCAAAACGGGTGTGACTGTGCGTACTATGTTGAAAATCCCATAAATATTTTGACCTAAAACACATCTGCACCCTCTCTCACCTGTCCACCATGTTGGGGTCAGCATTTCTGGACAGCAGGAGCTCCACGCAACGTGCAATTTTGTCCTCACTGGCAGATGCTGTGCAGCTGGCCATGAGCACCGTCCAGTGATCTGTGGAAAAGAATAACAACAATTTTAAGAGTCACTTCTATTTTAATAAACATTTAGTTTAGCTCGGACTATTAAAAAAATACATTAAAACCATATCAAGCTGGCACCAATTATACACATATAAAGATTGCCACTGACAATGAAGACAACATTTTTTGCTTATTTTGTGTCCTGCTCTTGGGTAGAGAAGATGCAGACAGACTGCAGCTGCCAAAATCCACCTGTGTGTGAAACTCATGCCAAGCACATTGTTGTCTGGTGTAGGTGCAGCTGCTTGGACATGCATCCAAAAAACACATCCTTGTTTGAGTCTAGTAAAGCTTTAGAGGAAGCATTAAGAACTATACTAACTGGGTTTGAAAGCTGATTCATGTCTGGCTGATGCCCATAACACAATGAAAAGATATCAAAGAAACAAATCAGTTTCAGAATAGTCCAATTTTAGAGATCTCAAATACTGCGTTATTGCATTGACAAAATCATTTTCGCGTGATTATTACATGGCCAGTTGCCCAGGCACATTAATGGCTACATTAATAGCCGATGTCTACTACTACTAGGTTTTTAAATGTCTGAATGAATGTCGCTATCGGCCCTTGATTTACTTTTGCCCTCACTCTTATTTTAAAAGGCCAATTGCCACTATCCAGCCAGACTGGTCCTTCCAGCATGTTTGCTTGGTCATGTTCCTCTGATAACATATCTATGATAACATTCAGCTGCTCCTTCTCCTTCTGCTGCAAGGTGAAGGGCCACTCTAACCAGAGCCTGCAACATATGGATGCAGAGATCACCTAGCCTAGACTTAACAAGAACTACTGTCACCAGCTGCTGTTCATGATGGTTCCTCCTGTGTTCCCTTTTGTCCATTTCTCACTTTGTGTGCGATTTTGAGCCTGTTCACTCTTTTAGATTTCTTCCTTTTATATTTTGAAGGTAACTTCCCTCCTTTCCCGCCGTTCTTCTTCCCACTCATGCTAACTTCTGATTAAGTTCATCTGTTCCTTACATCCTTTAAATCTGTGTCCATTCCTTCAATCTGTCAGGTCATCTTATTTGCGTATTTGAAATGCTTTTCCCCCTTGCCACCGCTGTGCAACGCTTTGGGTATTTTCACATAAGTAAATAAAAAACCCTAATCGAGACCCTTAAAATTAAACTTAGTTTTCAGTCTGTGTTCTCTCAACTACTGCCAACATTTTTGCTGTAATGAAAACTGCAATACTTGAATTTAAAAGTACCCTACCTGTTTACTGAATGGTTTCTTCTGGCCAGTAGCAGTGAAGCTCGTGTTTTTGCACCAGACAAGTGTTTCTTCTGTCTCATGTTTGTTTTTGAAGAATTGTGTAGTTAAATCTCACAATTCTGTATTTACCTCATGGAAAAAAATGTTATGCTATGCTTCTAATGTATAATTACATTACTTAGCTATGATGATTTGCAGTTATATAGAAAAGGATAAAATATCTGAACCTGGATGGAGCAATGGAGACTGATAGCGGTTTTATCTGGCATCAGGAAGTGTGGCTGCTTTTATGGACTGTTTGACTTGGAGGATTTGTCTCCTTATCTTAAACTGATAAAAGCAGTCTGAGACCTGTGGCAATGCTCTCAATTCCTGGTTTGTTCCAGTAATGAGTGACTCTCTAACTTGTGTGCTTCTAAATGCGTTTAGATGTTTCCCTGTATGTGTGTTTGTGCGCAAATACCTAGGTCTCTACATCTGTATATGGGTTTCTGTGTCTTTGTGGCTGTGCATGTTTGGCTCCATATCTGTGTGTGTTTATATTATGTTCGTGTGGGTGTAAACCAGACTGCCTGGTTTGCGTCTACAGAGGCCTGGAGTAAATAAATCTGAGGCCTGAGAATAAGTGAGAGGGCATGACAGCAGCATGGTGAGCTTTATCAATCACTAATGCATTCCTCTGCTCAGCATCACTGCTTGGACAAACGCTATCAGGATCCGACCACACGTCAGCCCTCATCTACTCCATTTAATTGTTTCCTTCACCTGCCTGAAGCAGTGATTGCCAAGAAAACTGTGTGAAATCAGTCACACACAGTCCAACTCAGCATTCTGGACTGAGAATTAATTGATATCAGATATCAACACACTGACGAGTGCCGTTGGTCTTGGGTCTGGGGACTTTTAGCATACAGATGAGGTTTTTTTGGTGGACACTCTGGGAAATTAAGAATGAAGTGATTTCAAATATTTTATAGTCAAACTGACAGGGATGGAGAGAAAAAAAAAGTTGCTGTTTTTATCTTAACCTGAGTAATTATTAATTTAGGTATTTTTAAACTGAAAGCATGTCTGCTGGTATTTGTGAATGCTGATCAGAATAAGACAATTCTGGAGTGAAATTTTTGGGGTTTGGGCAAAATGTACCGTACGTAAAATAAGATAAACCAAGTATGCTGGATACTATGCTTAATATTTCTGGCTAGTGATAATGCCTTTAGGTGAGTAACACAATTTATTTCCAAGTAAACAGACACGAGAGATTTGATGACTTTATATTGTGGATGATTCGACTTAAGGCCCAAGCAAAAAAAAGCAGGGAACTATTTAGGAATGATGACTACATCCATCTTTTCCTATAAAGACGATGGTTCAAACTGTGGGGAGAGTTGAATCTATTCCAAAATCTTTCATCAATACAAGCAAACTTCACAAAAGCAGATCATAGTCAATGCTAAGCGGCAGCTTTGATTCTAAAAATAGTCCAATTTTCAGAGGTCCCAATTAGTGTAGCTTTGTTCCTTTATCACAAAGTTATATTCCATGTGATTCAGTAGGAAAACAACTAGAAAAAACATTTTTGCCAAAAACTTAATACAGATTCATTACTATCTGAATAAAGTAGGCTCAACTTTCATATTCTCCACTGAAAACCATACATATATACTACCACCCGGCACTCTTTGAACTCTTTAACAAAATGTGTTTGTGGTGTGTGCTCCAGCTACAGAACTGCAAGAGGATACGTGGTTTTATGAGTGTAAAACTGGAAACCTCTTAACATGGAGGAGTTCTGCTTCCTTGGTTGTTTCACCCAGACTGATCTCGAGCCAACAGATGCCTTCAATTTTTCTTGCTTTGGGATGAGGGTTCAGCTAAAAAGAACTCAAAGGATCAGCAGTGTGTTTCTGCAAGAGTTTCTCACTGGCGTCACAGCCATTAAATAATGTCAGATGAAGCATAGCGGTGCATAGGTCTGATTGGTTTCCTGGTCTTTGGCTTCAGCAGGTGAGGAAATTGATAAAACGTGCCATGGGGGGAAAAATAGCTCGACACCAACGCAACAGAGACTGTTGGGGGGGGAATTAGGCCAGGGTGTTTAATATTCAAGTCTGCAAGGCAAAATGAAGGACTATTGTCTAATCACACCATCTGCCCTTCCTGAAAAGCAGTGGGTAAAAGATTGCACAGGGGTCAGTGGCCCCTACGGGTGTTAATATTAATGTTGACCATCAGTAAAAAGTAGTCTGCCCAAACTGTTTTGTTTTGGTTTTTTTTCATCTATGTAATTTTAAGACTCTTAAAAGACTGTGTAAAAAGTTTACAAGTACTACATATTATAAAATAAAAGGCTGTTATCATGAGTTTAAGTTTTAAATTTCCTTTGGTATAGCTATGAAAGTGCTGAACCAGATGCATTTAATGAGATCTCACCACTTTTATGATGATACAGGTACATTTCGCAGAACTTTGACACAGAATGGCTCTTTGCATGGACAGAAATGCAGAAATGTCAGTTACTTGACTGTCAACACTGGTTATCAACATATATACACATATGTATATATATATTGGTGATTTGCATATTTGCAGTGCCAATGTTGTGGTAAAGCCAAGCACGAAAGCAAAGCTGTTGATTTAACAGTCGATCTATGTCATTATCCTCACCTGTAGTTACAGGCTCTGGGTAGTTAGCAAAGGAATAATAGTGAGATTACAAGCAACAGAAATGAGTTTCCTCTGAAAATTGGCTGGGATCACCCTAAAAAACAAAAATGGGACTTTTGTCACTTGGGAGGAGCTCAAAGGTAGAGCTGCTACTCCTCCATGTCGAAAGAAGCCATTTGAGGTGGTTTGGATATTTGACCATGGCAGGCCCAGGACATGCTGGAGAGATTACATCTCTCGAATAGTTGGGGGTTGCCTTGGTTTTCTACCAGAAAAGCTGCAGAAGGTGGCGGCGGAAAGAGACGCCTGGGCATCTCTACTTAGACTGGTACCCATCCAACCCAGACCCATAAATAACCCACAATTGTAGATTATTTATCACTAAGAATACCCATTCCATCAAAAAAGTCAATTTCCATTTGATGTGGTGACAAATTGAATTGACTCTCACATCTCCATTTGCAGACAATGAGACGGTTAACACTAGTGCACACTAAATGCGCACTAATGTTTTTACTAAGTGTCTATGTCATGCAGTTTAAAGAGCTATGTTGAGCAGTCACATCAGAAATAATCAGTAACACAGAGCACTGAGGAATAAAATAAATATGTTAATACAGTCATTTCACAGCTCTGTGTGCTTGTCATGATCAAATGCCCAGATCAACAATTTTCTGCAACATTACTGTTTAAACTTATTTGCAACCACAGTATTGCATTCTGTTGGGTTTTTTTGTAACATTTTATACATCTTCATCTCCTGTTCTTTTGATTATGTCTCTGATCGGAGTAGGTGTTTCTTAAACTGAATTTAGATTGTGTGCAGAAGAAGAGTCAAATGACATGTAAAAAGCCCTTTTTAAGTGGGCGTGCACAGAAGCTGAAACATAGAGCCTTCATTAACAAAGACAGTTGATAACCACCACTGTTGTACCAATTCTCTCTGACTAAGGTTTTAGGTTTTGTTAATATAGCACAGTGGTTCTCAAACTGTGGTACACGTACTACTAGTGGTACCTGGGCTCTCTCTGGTGGTACGCGGGAAATCTCCAATGTTTTGTTGAATAATATACCATTGTGGAGGTATGCAAAGATGACACGAGAGTTCCCAAGGCTCTTCTCGGAGTCAACCAGAAAACATCTCCCTTGGCGCAAGACCTCCGTGAAGAGCAGCCTTTCCATATTGCCAGCGGTCGGAGCCGCTACAGAGCGCCAGCGAGCTTGTTTCTCTGGGCCTTAAAACTGCAAAGGCGGCACGGCGCTGTCACACTGATGGCAAAAACACAGCCCTTTTAAGCAATGCCACCATGCTGCAATCCCAGCCACCATCGATGAGTCGGAGGTCCCCAGGAGAATCGGTGGGGGCGCGGGAGATGCCGTCGGTAAGTCAGGAACTATTGCCTGGATGCCAAAGCTCCTGATAGCCAGGAGAATGCGATCTGCTTCTTCTGCGAGTGAGGGGTAATCCTTCGTGGCCAGCAGCGGGGAGTTGGCGAGGCCAGCTCGCACCAGCATCTGTCAGAGGAAGATGTGAGTGAAGAGGAATCCGCTGTCATCCGTTCCTAGCAAGGACAGCATGTTCTCTAGGGCTGCCACAAACGATTATTTTGATAGTCGACTAGTCACCGATTATTTTTGCGATTAGTCGACTAATCAGATCATGCATCCATTGGATGTAAAACATACAGCTTATTTCACCAGCATGCATCTGCTCTTCTATAACTATCATTAGCTTACAGCTTTAAGTGTTTAAGGTATGTGCTAACTAAAAATAAAGACAAGATGATAGTTTTTTAAATTTTAATGACATTTGTAGTTTGTTTGGTGGAGTTTAATAAACTCAGCCGTCTGCTCCTTGCTATCTAAAATATAACAGGACACCGGAGTATATTCTCGAGCATCTCGCACTTCTGATAATCAGTTGTCTGCTTGACGTTTATTCAGCTGTGTAAAAACTATAACTTTAATCTCAGCCAACCCGATTTACTCAGGAACAAATAAAATACTAAAAAAAGCCAAACAATATCATTTTTAAGTTATCTAAGTGACTAATATATCATGTTTAACCTGAGTAGCGAAAGACGGCGGTGGGTTTGAAAACGATTTGCCGGAGTCCAGTGTTCTCACCGGTTCTAGTGAGCCGTCAACCCCAGCTAGCTATCGAGCTGGTGGGTAACAGACGTCTCCGAAAATGTGAGAAGGGTCTGGCTGCAGCCACTGGGGAGCGCCATATTGGGCCCTCCACAGTAACCGGAAACACGTGACCTCCACAGTAGGCGGAAATACGTTCCTGCATGGATTTTTTTTTTTTTTTTGTCTCGTTCCTGCATGGATCATTAACCTTGCAAATCGATCGTAAAGGTTGGTACAGAGTCTTCTATGTATAAACTTGCCGTTAATAATTATATAATTCTAGGAATCATCTACTTTGCTTACACTGATTACGTTGGCACTTTGTTAGCGTTACAACAACTGTCATACCCCGGAGGTATCTAAACTTAAGTAAGGAATGTGTGTACTTTTGATACCTCTGGTTAGCATTTAGTGGTCAGTTTCAGACGTATTTGATTTTTGCTTGTTATGAACAAATTCACTTCACTGCTTTTCACTATCTGACATCAATGCACGTTGTTCCATTTACTGCATATTGCGCTTTATTCATGTCTCTCATTCCACCTGCATCAACATTGTAAAGTTTGTCACAAAGAGATTTATACATTTATAAATACTAATATTCTCTATTCCATTCTGTTCTGCTTTTTTATTGCCCAGATGTTAGTTAGCCTTTGTTAAATTGTCTGTCATATGTCAATAGATATGTATGTCACAAATAAAAGTGCCTTGAAAATTATGTTTTTGTAAAGAATTTTCTCCCCAAATCTCTTACATGCTAACTGTAACGTGTTATTTCTGCTAAAACCTGAACTTAAATGTGTATATGGTGTTTATCTGTTTTTCTCTGTTTTAGATGCACATATCAAATTGGAATTCTGCCATCAAGCCAGAATTGCAGGAATGCACAACATGTTACAGAAGACTCTTTCACTGCCCTCTGTGCCCCACTTTCAGCTCTACTGTCAGGGCAAAGATTGTGGAGCATATAAATGGACGCGTTAAAAATGATTTGCTTTCTAAGGTATGTTGGTATTAAATATACCTCATAGTTAAAGTTATAAATATGCCCTTCTTTTCAGCACTTCTGCAGTCTCTCTGTTGACTTAAAAGTTGCTTTTCACATTGTACAGTTCAGTGCATTCATCAGCAAGAGAAAAAAAGTGTGTTTTCATTAAATATTTTTTCCTGTTCACCACATTTTTTGACAGCTCTTGTGATCCACACCATTTTGCTTTCATTATTGAGCATGGCTTGGATATTTTTGTTAATATGTATAATCTGATTGTTAGATAAACTGATTGCATTCTATACAAATTACAATTTAAATTACATGTTGTTGTTCTTTTTTTTTTTCTCTCTTACAGACAAAATGATATGCCGGTGCACTTTCACTGCCCTGTCTGCAACATGACAGTCATACAGCGTGGGGATATGGCAAGGCAATTATTGTCATGTCAGCATTCAGGACTGCTCCCCGCTGCACTCTCCGTGGAGCCCCACCTTTCTCCCGCTGCACTCTCCATGGAGCCCCGCCTCTCTCCCGCTGCACTCTCCATGGAGCCCCGCCTCTCTCCCGCTGCACTCTCCATGGAGCCCCACCTCTCTCCCGCTGCACTCTCCATGGAGCCCCGCCTCTCTCCCGCTGCACTCTCCGTGGAGCCCCGCCTCTCTCCCGCTGCACTCTCGTGGAGCCCCATCTCCCTCTCGATGTCTTGTCTCCAGCATCTAAACCATTTTCTGAATCTTCGGTAGAACATTCATGTGTTCTACCCTCTGTGGTAAATGAAACTGCGGCTTGTGGAAAGTCCATGAAAATGAAATGCCCTCACTGTGGTCTTACTCTTCTTACAAAAAAAACAAGGCTCACACGATGAGGAGGCATTCAAACAGGTCAATAGATGTTTGCCTGGCCTGTCATCTGCAGTGTTTTTGCATAGAGGGACTTCTTCTTTGTTTTTCAGTTTGCAGAGGACATGGAGCTCTTTTTAAATGTGCTGACGAGCAGGGACTACAGGTCAATGCAATGTTTGACACTTAACGGACAGATGAAGGCAATGGCTGTTTGTTTGTGTTTTTTATGTGTTGTTGGGGGTTTTTTCAGTGTACAGAATTCCAATTAAGCTTATTATAAAAGGTTGTTCACTTATTTTATGTCCATACTTATAGTAAAAAATTTTAGTGTAAATGTAACAGCATTGTTTATACTTGTAACTTCAAAGTAAAAAGCTTACAGTTGCTATTAACATTAATGTATTACCCTGTAATCAATAATATTTTTATACATTTTACAAATTAACCCTCTGGGCTCTATCCTGGCCATTTGTGGCCACTTCACTTCTTTTTTTTTTTGGACTACTACACTGCAGTGGATCAAAAGAATGATGCAGGTTTGATCTTAAGGATCTAATAGTTGTGTGTGTTTGTGCATGACATTGCAAAGCAAATATGTATTTGCAAGATAGACTGGAATAAATTATGACGCATCAAATATTACACAGGCTGCAGTGAATTTTTGTTGATACAGACTATTGAGCTTTGAGTTTCCCAGTCAAACTTAGCTTTGACCGCATGCTAACACTTTTACTCTTCTATATTTCATAACAAGACACCATAGCCAAAATATTAACAAAATATATATTAATAAAAGATTCAAAGCTGCAGCACATACACCAACACATACTGTTAGTAAATGTGTCCTGGACTTTATGCAGGTGCTGAAAGTGCTGCTGCTGTAAGTAAGCCTAACAGCTTCCACATCACTTATTTTTCTGGAAAGATGGGGAGAAGGGCATTTCTACAATCTCCCAGATCTTGGAATACAATGCCTTTGTCCCATGAAAACCACTTCACAGTCCTAAGAGTCCACTAAAACCTACAAATGAAGAGTGATCCTGGAAGAAACAGGGCGCACACTAGTGAACCTCAACAATTGCAAGACAGCCTTGTCCCCTATGCTTATATGAAAAAAAAAATTAAATAGGAAGATTTATGAAACCATTAGGACTTTATCACCTTTTTATCTGAAACGTTACTGGTACTATATATAACCTAACTGGCATTTAAAGAGTAAAAAAAAGAATGTAGCCTACATAAAATTTGGGTTTTGATGAAAAGGACTGTTGCTAATTTAAAGAGTCAAGTCGGTAAAAGTAGATAAACGTTTTAATAAATATACATTTTACAGCATTTTGTGAACATACACAAAAGGTGGCCATTTTTGGCAACAAACAAGCTGAGAGAGAGTTTAATAGTTTTTGCTCTCCTTGAACAAAAATAATAGTGCATGATAATCAGTGTTGTTGTTAATCAATTAGATGTCCCAGACTCTACTATTAATGATACAGCGGTCCCTCGTTTATCGCAGGAGTTACGTTCACTACGCGAAGTAGCCAACTTTATTTTTTACAATTATTATATGCATCTATCTATATGTTTTATAGATGTTTTAAGACTGTAAAACCCCTCACGACATGCTTTATACACTTTTCTCAGACATGCATGAACATTTTCACACTTTTCTCTTTTGTTTAAACACTCATGAAGTTCAAACCTTTATAGAAACATAAGTCCAGTATTATGGAATGAAACCGTGCACGTTTCGTCGACATTGTTGTGTTTGTTGAGGAGAAAACTTACAAACATACAGTACAGCACAGAGTCACACTGCTAGCGATCGAAGATTTATATAAATTCGACAAGCTAAACGCATTCTGTACTGTACAGCACCTGTCCCCATCCTTTTTTGCACCAATGTCAAACAATATTTTCACGGACCGGTCTTTAAGGTGTCGCACAACAAAATAAAATGATATAGACAAAGACAAAAACTGTGGTATTTTGTAAATATAATAATAAACTTGAATTCACTGTGTAATTGTGTAACTTTATTAGCAGCGTAGTCCTGAAATGCACCAACAATATTGAGAGTAACATCCTCCTCTCTGCCCCTTAACGCTCTCTGGTCGCTATGGTAACGCATAAGTAGTTCTTTCAAAATAAGACACACGACTACAACACGGGAAAAGACCCAGGGAAACCAACTTAACGATTAAAACCCTGAAAACCATACACTTCACACCCGAGCCTCAACTCTCGGGGCCTGGTACCAAACGAGCCCGGGTGTTGGGGACCGCTGCTGTACAGGAGACACGGCACTAGATTGATTGACAATGGCCTACAGCAATTGCACAACACAATGTGCTGTAAGTTTAAAAAAAAAAAAAAAAAAAAAAAAAAAGGCTGAAGGGATGGTGATTTTTTTTATGAACCCAGAGTGCTAAAAAAACACTTAGCATCAAATTTATTTATCAGCATCAATAGTAACAAAAACACAATTTAGTTTTCGCTGTCAAAGTTGATTTAACTGAAGTTATGTGTTTCCGGTTAGTGTGGAGGTCACGTGTTTCCGGTTAGTGTGGAGGTCACAATATGGCGCTCCCCAGTGGCTGCAGCCAGGTGCTCTTGGAAAACGTCAGAGCGCTTTTGAAAATATGTGATGTCTTGATAAACTGAGCAGATATTTGAGGTTTACACAGCTATATTCTCGTCTGAAAATATGTTAAAAGTTTATTTTGTGACCCAGAAAGAATAATAAGAGTGATATTAAAACTAACTAGCTGCCGCCATTGTTGAAAACTGAGTAGGGCCGCGCTATGAATTCTGGGGGACAGATTCTTCTTCTTCGGGGTTTAACGGCAGCTGGCATCCTTGTACATGCAGTGCTGCCATCTTCTGTTTCAGTCCGTCATTACACTCTTAAATCCTACTACTTACTCCTGCGTCTTTTGGGATCTTACAAAGCTTCAAACGACGCGTCGACTATTAAATTAGTCATCGACGATTTTAATAGTCGACGTAATCGTGACTAGTCGACTAATCATGGCAGCCCTAATGCTCTCCATGAACTCGAGAGCGGTACCATCACCCAGGCCCGAGAGAGAGAGGAGTTTCTCAACCCGCTTTGCATCAGAGAGGGAGTAGCACCACAACAGCAGCCCCTTGAGAGCGGTTTATTTCCCTTGGGTGGGAGGATCCCGGAAGAGGGTCATCACAGGGTGGGTGGACAGTGGATCCAGCGAGGCCACCACATAAACTTATTTGCATGGTATTTAATGTCGACGGCTGAAACGCCACAGCAAAAATTCAAACGTACAGCTCTGCTATCACTTCCGACAGAAACGAAGACAGAAAACTAAACAGCAATGGCGTTTGTAGGGTTACTGAAGTTGGGCTAGCTGGTATATAATGATGTGGTGGCTAGCTACACAGCTATGGTTAGCATAATATAAACACAGTGAAGCTTGAGGATGAACGCTAACTTTTTTCCACTCAATAAAAGTTAGCGCGAGAGTTCCCAAAGGTTAGGGACAAATGCAATCGCATGGCAGGATGCTGTAAACGGACCAAACTTCAGTCAGGAGAACAACTGCAATATAAGGTTAGTCATTAATATACTGCTGCATGGGCTGGGCTGTAGTTACATCGCAAGGTTTTAAAAACTTTAAAATGAATAGTGATGATAAAAACCAAGAGAGGCCAACAGTTATAACTGCCTTTTTTAGGGGCTTCTTCAGATTAAATAGAACAAGATACAAAGCATTAAAACATGTTAAAAACACAACAGCATTAATAAACGCAGAGTAGTTTGGACTCGGAAGCAGGTTTCATCAGGTCATCACTTCAAGATCGGATATTTCACCTGCTGTGAATCTTTTAATGCAGTACGGTTGTTATTATTATCAATTGTCACATCCTGTTTATGACAGTTAAAATAACTAACATTCATATAAGAAATAAAATTGTCTCGTGTAAACTGTATGTGGCGTTAAAAAGGGCTATACTTCTGTACTTCATTGTTGGTCATAATGTGGTACTTCACGAGCCATATTTTTTATGAGGTGGTGCTCAGTGCGAAAAGTTTGAGAACCACTGATATAGCAAATACAAAGAAATTCTGGCTATGTTGAACAAATTGTTCTGACCTTTGCTGAAATTGGCACTGGCCCCTTTATCCAGAAGCAGTTTGGCCAGGTCATAGTTGGCCACGCTGACAGCACACATAAGTGGAGTCCATTCAAATCCAAGCCTGGTCTCCACATCCACGCCTGTCCACAAAAAGCCACAGCAAGCAAGACAATCAAATTATATTATTTTATATGGATTAATAGCAACGTTAAACAAAAAATCATATATAATTGAAGAATTGTTAGAGTATTAATGCATTATTTAGAGACAACTATAATGTGTGATACAAAAAAATGAAGCAAGTCCTTGCCATTGTCCAACAGCTGTTTAACAGTGTCTGTGTCTCCGTTACTGATGGCTTTTTTCAAAACTGACACACCATCTTCTCCTTGTTGTTGAACAGCATCCAGCTCCTGTAAAAATATGGAACAACCATAATCAATAAAAACTGATTCCTTCATATAAAAAAATGTTAGTGCCTACAAAAGAGTTTGTGGCCTTGCACTAAAGGAAAATCAACAAGAATATAGTAATGTGTGTATATTGTTTTTTTCCTTCTTTCATGCGGGGTAAAATTCAAGTCAAATATAACAGGAACACTTTTTTAAAGTTAGGTTACAAAGTCTCTTCTGACTCATCAGGATAATTGTAATGCATAATCAACTCAGAGGACCCGTTTTAAGCAATGAAAAATCTCAATTTACGTTAACGGCATTGTGTACATGTAAAAAGTCATTTTTAATTACAGTCTTTGCTTTACTCAATGTGTTTTACTGTATTCATCTATTATAAAGAACTACTAGATATAAAGCTGTATATATTAAGCTGTAAAGCTCAATATTTTATTTTGACTTATCGAACTTTCATTTTTGTAACCTTATTTAGCCATTATTGTAAATTCTGCTTTTTGGGCTACTCTACTTTATTTCAGCCATTTGTCTTCTAGAGATGATACTTTTTTCAGCAACTGTAAGTGTATGTGAAAAGGCTCTGTAACACCTGAGATGTATGTCTGTGTCCTGTTGACTGCTGACACACGCCTCAAGTTTTATTTTATTTTTTTAGCAATGTAGCGATTTTTATATGGCTGAAAATGGTAAGTGCATCCATTTCCTGCTATTTTTTTTATCCATTTGACTAAAAACACTTACCCCTGTGTAACTTAAACCACACTTAAACTAGCTGGTAATCAGCATTTATCCCATATATTTATGCATGTAGGAACCCTGCCCAAGTTACAGCCATGTTCATTTTTAAGCAGCCTCCGAACAGCAATTCAAGAACACCAAGGGTGAGAAAGAGCGGCAGTTGCACAAACTCCTAAAACTGAACTCTTAACAATAATTAAAGAAAATAGCAAATATGTTTTCTTTGTATGTTAAATTAGCTTTCTACTACAAAAAAAATAACAAGAAGAAAGAAAATACAAGGTTTGTTAAGTTAGCTCATGTTAGACACAGAGGTTGCAGCTGTTGCTAGTTAATACTATCATTAGCAGCATAAAGGCAAATGAGAAAAGATGGAGGGCGCTGACGTTGAGAACCTTAATGCAACCAGAGTTTTTATCCGAATAAGGCGAGATGTGCCACTCAGCATCGCTGCCGTCGCTTTCTTCTCCAGCCGCAAAGGCATAATCCATGAAGTTCGCCATGATTTAGCGCAATAGCTCGCTAAGCATCGGTCCAAGTAGACTCTACAGGTCACACTGCAGAGACGTTTGAGGCTGCGCACCATAGCGACCCGGTGTTGGGCGGAGTTTGACACCAAGCCAATTTAAAGAGTCCGGTAGTAGGAAAATACAAATAATATAAATAGCAGTACAATGTTTTCATAAAGTTACGATGTACACGTCATTAAAAATGTGTCTTACAACAGGAATTTTTCTGGTCTTGTTGCTACATAAGGCCTTGTTTTTGTCATGTCTCCCGCCCTCATCCCTAACCTGCTTCTGCCCGAGGTTTCCTGTTAATACTGAGTTTTTCCTTTCCACTATCACTATGCGTTTGCGCATAGAGGTCATTCCATTGTTGGGATTTTCTCTATATTATTGTAGGGTCTTTACCTTACAATATAAAGAACCTCGAGTGGTGTATAAATAAAATACAACTGAATTAAATTAAAACAGGTGTGAACCTCGGCTCTTTTAATGTCACCTAATCACCGAATCTGCATGAAGGTAGGATTTATTGACAACAGCTGCAAGGGACAGCCATCGTCCAGAAGAGGTCACTCTTTCTTCTGGGCAAGTCAACACCGGTTGTAGCCAACTACAAGCATCCAACAGTGCGTCTCTCCGTATTTTTCCTCAGCTCCCTTACTACCTTTTATATTTTCTATCATGCTCTGGGTTAAAAATCACACTGAAATAATCT
Source organism: Oreochromis niloticus (assembly GCF_001858045.2). Classification (NCBI taxonomy): domain Eukaryota; kingdom Metazoa; phylum Chordata; class Actinopteri; order Cichliformes; family Cichlidae; genus Oreochromis; species Oreochromis niloticus. Next base: position 41,116,741 of record NC_031972.2, on the reverse strand, counting down.
TTAAACAGGTAATAAATGAGTCAAAATTCTTTACTTCTTCAAATATGATGTAACTAAGCACCTTTTTTCTGATTTACTTACTTCTTTTCGTAGTGAATCCTTTAGTTATTTATTGTGAAACAAATTGCTCTTCCCCGTGGTCTTCCTCACACCCTGGTTTGTTGTTTTCAGTTATATGATTATGGTTTATGGAAATCAATGCCAGCATCGTTTTCTGTGCGGAGTTTTGGAGCTGTGTTTCTACTTTAAACCTGAAACGAAACCTGCACTTTTGAACAATTCCCTGTTTCCATGTTCCAAACACAAACTCCACTAATATTTTCTCCCCTTTAAACCACATTACCTGTCAGCACAGGGTAATTTCAAAAAGTGATCTACACACTTTATCTCTGTTCCCTTCAGGAATGTCTAGGTTTTAACCCTCCCTAAAGTGAAACGGTGCTTAACCTTTATTTAAGAAAAATGTTTGAAATTTGTCGAATTATGCAGGAACTGTACCTGCTAATAAATAAAAAGCCACAGCTTGACAATCAGAGGCAGCTTAGTAGACCTGCAGCAGCCGGACTAACCTGACTGCAAAACCTGTTGATTCGGAAGTTTTTATTATGTTATTTATGTTTAAACAAAAAGTTTAAATTTTAGGTTTTCACGTGAAATCCTAACTGTGAAGTGGGTCGAATTCTACAGTGCTACGTTTGTTATTTCTACTCTTCTTTTCTCTCCAAATTACCTTTTAACTGAGTGTAATTAAAGTCGGGATAATTCACATGTTGTGAGTTCTGCACTCCGATTACCTCCCACATCTTTTCTGATCAACTAACTTGTGCCTCTTGAGTTTGGTGCCACAATATCACCCTGAAGCCAGTCGGCGTGGAAATGACGTTTCAGTTGTTGGCGAGCCCATAAAGGATGGACTGTCCTCTCCCTGTCACAGAGTGAGAGAGAGATAAAAGAGAGAGAGTGAGTGAAAGGAAGGTAGTCGAAGCGGACTGTGACTTGCAGCAGAAAGTAAAACAAGGAAAACGCGCAAGAAGACATTCAGTTTTAGCAAGCGGAGGAATAAAATACCTAGGGAAGAGCTCCAGGTGACAGAAGAGATATAGTTTTTAGTTTTTTTCGACCCTTTTGGGTCACCAAGATGACTGCATAGCGACGATACATTCAGAGCAGACACGAAGTGGAGAGTAAAGCGGAGCATCCCCTCGGAGCCACGCGGGGGACACTCAGGTGCAGGGAACTCAAACTGGCGGCGCTCTTAGAATGCAGAAGTCACCAATAGAAGATGCGAACTTCTTCTCCAAATTTTTCTTCTGGTAAGAAACGTTCGGTCTACAGCCTTGACTCCAGGTGTAGGGCCAGGTGCACACGCGGCTTGTCTGTTGTAAAGTGAAATTAAAGTTATACGTTGTAAAGTAAATAAAGAAATGTCAAATGGGAGGGGAAGCCCAATATGCCATTTGATTCTTCATAAGGGAATTACTGCAAGGTTCTATTCAGTTGGTTAATGAGACGTGTTTTTCTTCACACATCTGCAGAAATCCGTAAAATACAGAGAGTTGTGCTCCGATGTAGTATGTTCTAGAAAGCGTTGGCAGTTGCAGTTACACTATTGATGATTTAAAATTTGCGTAACGTGCTAGGAATTGTCATATTGCACTTTTTTTTTTTGCATGGATTAAATGTTTTTTTCTTTGTTAATATTGTAGCCTAATAAAGTGTCGCCGACGCCCCACTTACTCCAATTAGAGATTCCCAAAAAGGAAAATAATCCTAAAACCTACATGATGTATCTGGATGAGACAGCCTGTGATTCATCCACAGATACTAGCAAATATTTCTCTCAGTTCTCTGTCATTAGTCTGACTATGAAACCAAAGGCTTATCCTCTACCCACGAAGAAGCAATTATATTTCCATGTAATTTAAAAAGATTCATTACAAATGTATGTTTTTGTGTGTGTGTTTGTGTGTGTAGGTGGGTAACACCACTGTTAAGAAAGGGCTTCAGAAAGAAGTTGGATCTGTCAGACGTGTACAAGGCTCCCTCCTTTGATCTGGCAGACAACCTCTCTGAGAGACTTGAAAGGTTTGTACATCCTGGCCCAGTAATTAGGCATTATTAGAACAATTAAACACTTAGTTTTTTTTAGAGCCTTTCCTTACAAGATTAGTAATAAAAAAAAAAAATAATGATCTCCCCTATAAGCTCACTGAGTTGAAGCCTGTTTTGGGGAACTGGTTGTAAGGTATTCTCTGAAATTAATAAAATCATTAACTGAACCTTATCCAGACTTTATTAAAACATGTAGAGAAAATGTCTAGATACGTGCTGATTACACTGCACTGATGTAGGTAGTATGCACAGTAATGAAGGTAAGTTGAACTTGTAGACATTCTGAAACCTAGAAATGTGTGGCTTTGATGTTTTTCACGCATGTTCTTTACACGTGTTTACAGTAGCAGGGTATGAGTCCTTTCTTTTTTCACAATAAGGGCTGGCATTTAAACAGGGCTTGACATAAAGCAAATCTGTGTGTGCCAACAAACAGCCAGACCAAAGATGATGGACAGACGTAACCCTCTTTTTTTGCATCTGTCTTGCACTCTCTCTGATTTATTTCTGTTTCTCTCTTTGTCTTACACGCCATTCATTTTGTTCAATACAAAGTTGGATAATTATTACGTTTCTTATAATAAATTAATTTAAATTTAGCCTGTTAAGCCCAATGCTAGCAGCACAAGGGCTTTCTGAATTTTTCATTTTCATTATTTTGTCACTTTCTTCCATTGATCCCTTTTTAATCTTTTCCCGTTCTTGCAGATATAAGCAAGCGGCACATCTTTGACAAGTCATTTCCCAAAAGTTAAATACTCTAATATTTTTTAAACCTTGCCTAACAACCACAGCAGTGATCCACGTAGTCTTGCCTCTTTGTGGGGCTGTCGTCACGCTAAATGTGGCCAAAAGGCTGGTCAGTGTAAACGGGTTTTATAAAGTCGACCTTTAGAAAGAGCCCAGTCCCACCAGGGTGATAAATGAGCAGTGGTGGGTGATTTTGCTTTCATTATTCTGATCAGGCAAACAGTGAGGACTTCTGGGAACGTGAACTTTACCTTCCATTAAAGCATGCTGTGTACCGTCAGCCTCTTTTATCACCCCCAATTCAACTCAAGTCTTTGAGCTTTCTTGGCATGACAAGCATTATCTAGCAGGAGGTGGAATGAAGTCGGTTAAAGACAACACATACACGCACGTGAATCTGCATTTTTAGATTGATTTTAAGAATGCATTGTGGCAAATGAAGCTCCTCTTTTACACTCCATATGGAGCATTTACCTACAAGAAACCAAAGCCTGCAGATTATTCAGTGCTACTCAGACTGCAAGCAGACAACAAACAGAAGCTAGGAAGCTTTCAGTTTCAAAATCTTGTCACGTGTATCTTATCCATATTGTCTGTACACAACAGTACAGTGGTTAGCACTTTAAACCCACTACTGTGTTTGTGGAGTTTGCACATGCTCCCCATGCCTGCAGGAATATTACAGGTTAATCCCCCATTAAAAAAACAACGCTCATTAGGTTAATTGGTGATTTTGTATTGATGGCAATGTGAGTGTGAATGGTTGTCTGCCTTATTCACTTGTTTCACCTTATGACAGCTGGGATATCCCCATCCCTTCCACCGCCACCCTCACAGTTTTCCTGTTTGTGGCCCAGAGTTGTATATCTCTGCTTGGCAGTCAATAGGTAACACATGGCCACCTGGACATTTTGCATGACTCACTGTAATTGAAAATGCAAGGATCTCTCCCTGTACAAATTGAGACTAATTCAATATGAAAGGTAAATCTTCAATCCACTTGTGGTTTTTGTAATCACTTTCTTCCTCAATTGTCCCCCGCTTTGTACTTCTACTTCTTTGCCCGTCTTTTCTCTTCTCAATTTCTCCCATCGCTTACTGCTGGTGGTTGGCCACATCACCGCGGTTATAAATTTCCCCTCACAGAACAATGCAGCTACTCTCTATAGCTGTACTTGCCTGCCAAAACAGTTGTGGGAAATTAATAGAGTTATAACAAGGTTACAGTAAGTAATTCCTAACAATACTTGTAGAAATTCCTAGAAAACTAGACTCAAATCCCCAACATCTAAAAGGTACAAAATTCATTCACAAAAATTATATTCATAAATAAATGGCAACAGGTTTTTATTCTGTGAATTAATCACCAGCAGAGTTGTGGAACAGACCATTAAACCTGGGAAAACTGGTTCACAGCCAGAGTAGTAGCAGACAGATAGAAGAGCCAGAGCCAAACCTTTCTGGTATTTGTCTGGTTGTGTGTTTCTCCCATTCTGCCTTCTTCACTGCATTTTAACTGTCTTACAGTGTAACTCTTTCCTCCCTGCAGAGAATGGGACAGGGAGGTGGTGTCAGCCACAGCCAAGAGAAAGCCAAAGCTGCTGAGAGCACTGGCCCGCTGCTTCTTTTGGCCTTTCGCCTTCTTTGGTGTCCTCCTCTACCTTGGGGTGAGTGTTTCAGTCTGTCCTGCCTGCAGGAAGAACATCCAGCATCTCTAACTGGGAACTGTGATGCTCAGGCCTGCTTGCGGATTCAAAGCCATCATTATTATGCATTGATCGTGTTGATTTTATCTATAGATAAGGCAGTATCAAAGTTTGATTTTTTTAAACACTTACTGCAGAAAGTAAATAAAGTCCTGGCCACATGATCTCTGGCTTCTAAAAGAATATTTGAAAGCACCTTCACCTGTCTTTCTGAGTTTTTAAATATGATAAAGGTCGGAGGTTAGAAGGTGTTATTAACCTGTGTTTTTAGCAAATGTGTCCATTAACATGAATAAAATTAATTCTATTAACTGTGACTTCAAAATTTCATGTTCAAATGCAAAATAATTATTGTTACACTGTTCTACACCTCAGTCAAACATCATTATGGTAGGACTAGGAGGGGCAGCTACGTTAGTTATGAAAAGAAGTCAAATTATAATTAAGTAGATGGAAAAAGAACCCCTAGTGCTCACTTGATCTTTGACTTCAGTTAACTCTTTCCTGATAATGTTGTGGTCTCAATCACTAGTTTCAAGTGCTATTGAATACCATATGAAATTCAGTTATAGTTGCACGTAGAGTCACAAGGGACTGACATTGCCATATGAGGACACATTGCCCCTTGGTCACATCCACCCATTGATTGTGCTTTCAAAGCACCAATATGGTGATGACTATAACACTCAGCTAGAGTGTTTAAGTCAGGACATCGATAACCATTTCTCTTATGAACAAGTAGAGCTGTGTGTGAGAATGCAACCCAGTTAGACTGAACATTAAGCAGTCTTTATTCTTCCTGTTTAATTACACCCATGTGAAAATAAATTATTATTAATTGTTCAGTTATATAATTATTGTGTCATGCCTACTGCATGCTTGACCTAGTCATAACCCTCACATAAATGAAATTTCTAGTATCGAAAGTGCACGTGACACCAACTGTCTGCTGCTGTGTCATACATACGAGAAAGGGCAACTTGGAAAAATGTCCATCTTGATTTTCTCAGCATTTCCCAGAGTTCAGGTGGGATCATAATTTTGTTTGATGACAATTTTGTCCATCTGTCATCTAACCAGTCATCTGTTTCCATACTGAATGAAACTGAGCATATCCTACCAAACGCAACATATGTAGGCATGTAGCCTAGCAGTAATAATGTAGCAGTTCATTAAATGTCTTGCACATTTCTCTTTTACATAATGTATTTCTTTAATAATTGTAATAGTTTGAGAGACTCTTTTATACTTTATTATTATATTATATTATACTTTTTATTAGTATTTATGCTACTTATTATTAGATTATGGTCAACACAACACTACAACCAGAGAGCAACTGGTTGTAGCTAACAGTAAAGACCAAATATCTGATAAATGCCCTGTCAGGTCACAAACACATTCATCTGAAACATCCGTGTCGCACACTATCAGCTGTACCTGCATGTGTGTGTGGTACCTGTTAACTGTGCTGTCCTGCTGGCATAGCCCAATAAAGCTATAGTGCAATGACGCACAAACATCACAAGCATGTCACACCATGGTGTCACAAACCAGCTCACTGTCCCAGGCTTATGGGAAGCTCCAGACAGCAGCCGTTGTGTAAGTTAGTGCAGTTGCTGGTTGTCAAGATGGCAAGAATGCCGGGTAGATTTTGAGGAGACACTAGGTAAACAGAGAGGCTCCGAAAACAGATTGAAGTGGAAGCCAGCATAGTTTTCTGGTCGTTTAACGCTATTAGATTTTTGGCAGAAAAATGTTTATCTGGATATGCTTGGAATCTTGGCTAATGATCCTGGCTGATTCCAGATCCAGACGTGAATTTGTTATTATGTAACCGTATTTTTTTTTTTTTTTAAGGTGAAATTTTCTTTTCTTTTAGTTTGTTTTCTTTTGGGTTTTTTTTTTTAACTTTATGTCATGTTCTCAACATTAAAAATTATTGGAATATGCACTTGCCTAAAATACCCATGTTTGAAATAGCAGTTGATACTGAAACTGATCATTTTTTCTTTGTGTTTGCGTTTATTTATTCCCACAATCGTACCAGACAAACAAAGAAGTCCTCATTATTAAAATGCACTTGGGAGTATTGCTCAAACTTACCATGCCTGTAACAAGGGTGATAAAATATACTTAACGATCTTGTGCCATGTTTTTTGTGCAGGAGGCTTCCAAGACAGTGCAACCTCAGATTTCAGGTCGCATCATTGCTTCCTTTGACCCTTTCCATGCTCCAGAGAGAAGTCAGGGACTCTACCTGTCCCTGGGCCTTTGCCTCCTCTTCACTGCCCGCTTCCTTCTGTTGCAGCCTGCCATCTTTGGACTGCATCACCTCGGCATGCAGATCCGCATCGCCCTTTTTAGCCTTATTTACAAGAAGGTAAGGGAAGAACATTATCTATGATTAGAAACTATTTTCCAACCTTTATAAACTTTTTAACTATTTCTAAACTGTGTTTTTAACCTTGAACAATGACATTAAGATACCAAATTCCAATACATTTTTCATTTGCAACAAAACTAGAGTAAAATTTATAGTGTTTGTTCCTGAAGTGTTGTGTAGTGCAAGTGTAAATTCTTCCTTGCAGCCAGTAGCACTGAGCTGCTGATAACACCTGAATTGAATACTTTTAGTCACTGCTGTAACAATCTGCTATCAGAATAAAGCAACCCAGCCAATAAGGCCTTTGCATTTCTTAGATTTTATGTTTTCCTAGTAATATTTTGAAGACCAGTTTCTCCAAATCAGCAAAATGCTTCCACCTTGTTTGTCATGTATGACTGAGCATTCCCAGATAGGCACTTACTTGAGTATCCACAGGTTGCTGTGAGGGGCATGTCAGCCAGGTGTCAAAGCATGGCCGTGTGTCACAGACTTCCACTTTTTACTCACTTTCTCTTTTTGTGCTCCAGCTGACCTCTGATCTTTGACGTTTTCAGACCCTGAAGTTGTCCAGCAGAGTCTTGGATAAGATCAGCACTGGTCAGCTTGTTAGTTTGATGTCTGCAAATCTCAACAAGCTGGATGAGGTGAGAAACCTTGGACCTTTTTTTCAAGGGTGAAAGCTGATTGTTTGTCAGAATCAGCAAGACGTTGTTCTTTGTTTCGAATTTCTATTATTATCATTATTATTGACTTTCTTATGAAATAATACACAGGGCTTGAGGTTGGAAAATAACAATATAAAAAAAGAAAAACCCACATTTCAGAAAAATGTCAGATTCCCATACCAGATGAGGTGGGTCACGAGTTTACAATGCTGATAGCAAATAGGGTGCTAGTGGAAACTGTGCTATTATTGGCTGAAGACAAAGGAGGAGGAATTAATGAAGCTGTGTTAGGATACAGCGAAAGAGAAGGAAAGGCAGGAGTGTGGGGGCGAGAGTAGGAACTCTAAACATGCACTATAACTGGAAAGTATGCAGGAGACCAGGTGGAAGGGAATCAAGGGCAGGAGGAATGGAGGTGGATTCAAAATGTTCTGCTATGGTGTAGATAAGATGTGAAATGGATCTTGAAGGAAGAACTCCTTCAAAGATTGTGGCGCAGTGGTTACCATTGTTGCCTCTCAGCAAGAAGGTCCTGAGGGAACACGTGAACATATACTTGAATATAGGGTAACAAATAGGTGGACTATATTCGATGTAGGAGGTGTAATCCAAAAAAGAAGGCGGACTGAAAGGTGATGGTAGTCTGTAGAATCACTTTGGAAATCGAAAAGAGAGAGGCACCAGCAAGAATTACATGGCGAAATGACGAAAGAAGAAAGTGAAGAAGTGAAATGTAGAAAGAAGTGTACAGCTGTAGTGCTGGGAGAAACTGCCAAAAGGGTGTTTGGTGTCTAGAATAAGAAAGTACAGGAAAGTATTCAAAGGAAGATGGGATAAAAAAAGTGGGATAGTTAGGGAGATGAAGAAAGTAGACAGGAGTACTGGGGAGCTTGGCATACAGGAAAAAGAGAGAGATGGCAGTGATTGACAGTGATTGAGCTGGAAAGGATGTGCAGCAGGATAGGATGATTAAGAATATAAATATAAATGTACTAATAAGTGAAGAGAGTGTGCTGAGAAGAAGGAGTACTGTGAGGAGCTGATGAATAAAGAAAATGACAGAGAAGGACAGATGGAGGACAGTAAGTGAATTAGGAAGTGCAGATGATTAGTGAGGGTGAAATGTAAAACTGTAAAGACATGAGTGAAAAGGTCCAGATGACATGCCTGTGGAGGTGGCCTCCATTAGAGAGGGCATTGGACTGTTTAACACAATCTTGGAGTCAGAGGATGGCTAAGGAATGGGGTGTACTGGTACTGAAGAACAAGGGTTATGTGTTTAGCTGTAACAACTATAGAGAGATAAGGCTGATAAGCCATATTATGAAGATAATAGAAGGAGTTGTTAAAGATAGATTACAGCGATGTTTGCTTTGAGAGTGTTGATGGTTGGAGAAAGAGTTGCACCCTGCCATTGTAGATTTAGAGAAAGCATATGGTAGGGTGCCAAAAAAGGGGGGCTGTGGTCCTGCATGAGGAAGACCGGAGAGGCAGAAAGGTTTGTGAAGTTGGTGCTGAAATTGAGATAGTGATGAGATGTGCGGTAGGAGTTACAGATAGGTTCAAGGTGGGGGTGGGATTATATTTGTAATCATGCCGGATCCCCTTCCTGCTTCAGTGGTGATGGAGAGATGACAGATGAAGTCACAACTGAGTGTCTACAGATTGTGATGTTTGCAGTTGACATTGTTATCTGTAGTGAGAGTAGGGAACAGGTGGAAAAGAGCCTGGAGAGGTGGAGGCATGCTCTAGAGAGAAGAGGAATGGAATTCAGTTGACGCAAAGACAGAATAAATGTGTGTGAATGAGAAGAAGACAGGTGAAACTGTGAATCCGTAAGGAGCAGAGGTAGTGACGGTATATGAGTTTAAATACCTGAGGTCAATTAACCAAAGCAGTGAAAATTGCACAAGAGAGATGAAGAAGAGGGTGCAGGGAGGGTGAAGAAGATGGAGGTGAGTGTCAAGGGTGATGTGTGATACCAGGATAGCAGCAAGAGTGACAGGGAAGGTTTACAAGATGGTAGTGAGAACTGCTATGGTGTATGGTTTGGAGAGGATAGCCCTAACAAAACAAAACAAAATAACAGGAGGCAAAACTGGATTATCACTGGGAGAGACCAGGATGAACAGGATTAAAAATGATTATATCAGAGGGACAGCTCAGGTTGAGCATGTTGGAGACAAAGTTACAGTTAGACAGGGTTGAGATTTTTTGGACATGTGCAGATAAGGGATAGTGGATATATTGGATAAAGAATGCTGATAATGGAGCAGCCAAGCTGGAGAAAAGGAGGAATACCTTAGAGAAGATTCATGGATGTAGTGGAGGAGAACATGCAGAGGGTTGGTGTGACAGAAGAGGATGCTAGAGATAGGGTGAGATGGAGGCAGACGATCTGCTGTGGTGATCTCTGAAGGGAGGACCTGAAAGAAGAAGATAGTGTTTTAATTCAAACATCCTCATACACATAAAAAAAAGCACTATAAACCAGCGGGGCATGAAAATTTGAAGTTAATACAACTCTGTTGAAAAGTGAATGAAATGTGAGATTATTCATAGAAATACTGCAGTAGTTTTCCATTCAGAAGAAGATGGGGGGAGTTTTCTGTCTCTGCCAGGGTAAGGGGAAGAAGAATTCACATCCTCACTGACTTCAGTGAATGTGTTTTATTAGGCAACACTAACTGTGTTATCCATACAGAGGACAATAGAACAGTGCATTGCTATATACAATGTAGTGTTAGTACATAAGCAAGTATTACCTGCGCATCAGCGTTGGAAACTCGTGATTATGTATGCATGTTTGTCTTGGCTCTCACTGAGGTGTTGAATGTGGAAACACTATGCAACCTGCATTAGAACAATTATCACCTGGCTCAAATGTGGCTTGTGTAAAGGTGGTACAGTGGTAACTTGTGTAGTAGTTCTTACATGAGTGTGGAATAACAAGAGGAAAGTTGCAGCTGAGCGGATGAAAGGGATCCAACTAAAGTGAGAGCTGTGTTGCACCTATGGTAGAGCTGAGATCAATAGATTAGATAGATTAGATAGATTAAATTTTTTTAGGACTTGCCTTACATGTGAGAATCCGGTCCCATCAGAATGATCGGAGCTGGTCTTGAACCTACCAGTTCCCTGTGTGATACTGGATTGCACTGATGTGTGAATTACACCGCAAGTATTCCAGTGTCTTCATTTGTGTTGCCTCCTGCACACAGTATCTAGGAAGCTTCCTCACCTAAACCACTCTAATTATTTCCAATATTGAATGTGTCTGAAGTGGGCAAAGTCACCACAGTGTTTATTGAGAACTGTGTATTCACTCCTTCAGTCAGTGGATTCAATTCAGTGATAAAGTATTAACATTTTAATAATGTGTAATAAAGTCTTTCCGGGAACCATCTAAAAGGATAAATATCTCCATGTAATATTGATTGTGTGTGTGTACTGATTGAACCTTCATTTATGTAATTTTCAGTGGACCTCTTTCTTCAATACCATTTCTGTTTTTGCTAGCTTTCTGTTACTATGTTGATCCTAGTTATAGCCCTCAGTTAACCTGTCAGATACCATTTTTTAAAGCAATGATTGTTTGGTAAACACACACACAGCATAGAGGTCCTTACAACTTGAAACTCAAGCTCCCTGTGATCAATTGTAAAATAAACTTTTTGTATTGTCACATTGTCATCTTACATGTACACTAATTTAATCTCTGTTTACTTTGTCTGTACAGAGTCTGGGTCTGGCACATTTTATATGGATCACCCCTCTGCAGTGTATATTGTGTGTCGGTCTGGTCTGGGAGCTGATTGAGGTGAACGGCTTCTGTGGCCTTGCAGCACTGACTCTGATGGGCATCGTCCAGGCCTGGCTCTCCACGAAGATGGCACCTCATCGGTAGTAAAGCACAACCGGACACACTTTTAGTATTCGACATCTACACAATTACGTATCAATATACACTTGTATTTGTGTCTTCTGTCTTGCTATGTGTGTTTTTCTCTCTAAATATGAAAAATATTAGTTTCACTTTGTAGCAGTAGAGCAGGCACACTAGCTTTCTTGAACAAGTTACAGTTCAATTTATGGTAAACTGACTGGTTCTTATGTAGTGCTTTTCTACTCTGAGTAGTCAAAGCACTTTACATAACTTGCCTCATTCACATGAGCAATTTTTTCTACCTAACTGCTGTTTGTCTAACATTAACACACATGTATACTCTGATGGATGCATCAGAGAGCAGCATGGGGTTGGTATCTTGCCCAAGCCGAGGATCAGACTAGCATCCCTTCAATTAATAGATGACCTGCTCTACCTCTTGAGCTACAGCCACTCTACTCTCCAGATATTTTATCTCAGTTAGTTTGTAACAAATAATATTAATCAGTGGGCAACACAGTGGTGCTGTGGGTAGCATTGTTGCCTCACAGCTTAAGGTGAGAAGGTCCTGGGTTCAAATCTGGCATTTCCGCCCGCATCTGTGTGGGTTCTCTCCCATGTAATGGGGCTTCCTCCTACAGTCCAAGTTATACCCTGCCTCTCACTCCAACCACCCTGTGACCCTGAATTTAGTAAGTGGAACAAATTGGATACATGGAATCTTAATCAGCTCCCGCTTTAGAGAAGCTCATCCTACAAATGAACTTCAGCTCCATCAGCTTGGACAGTAGCTGGTGACTGTAGTCTGTGTTATGTTCCACAGACTTGGTAAGCAGAAAATAGCAATGCATAAATCAGTTCTTCACTTGCTGAATGTTCTGGTTTGAGTGGCTCTCCAGCTCGCTTTAGTTCTCCAGAGATGAACAAGAACTATCCTTACTAGTTGTGGTCCAAGACAGTGGAGTTGGATATTCTCTTAAAGATATACTGCCATAACAGAAGCCTGCCTCGGGAAAATGAGGGAAATGAGAATTGAGTAGCTGTTCATAGCTGGTTAGCAGAGAATAAAACTTTTATAGTCTCAGTAGTTTTCCAAATGTGAGCACTAACACTGTCCAGAAACAACAAAAAATGTTACAGGTCCATATCTAAACAGAAACTTGAGAATGTTTATGCATGCATAGGTGGATACTCTAATGCTCCTTGCTATAAAATTGTTTTGGCGTTATGGTAAAACTGTCTCCTTTGAACAGGGCGAACCGAGCACCTATAACTAGCCGCCGCCTGGCTCTCACCACAGAGATTATAGAGAACATTCACTCTGTGAAGGCATACGGCTGGGAGGAAGTGATGGAAAATATCATCAAGAACATCAGGCAGTAAGACACCACCACATATAAAACACACCCTGTCACACACAGAGAATGACTCTTACTGCAGCTTTTTTATTATTAAGAAAACAAGGTTAAATTGTGCCATTTGATGCTAACTGTAACACTTTGTCAGCTTTTTTTTTTTACCATAATGAAATTTTCTCAAGTAATTCGAGCATCCTACTGTTAGTAATCTACTCTGTTAGTAAGGTTAGAACATATATTTTTGTGTATAGTTCCCTTTTTTGATGAAAAACCCTTTGTTCTTTCTTCCATGTTCACTTTCCTCCACAGGGATGAGATGACACTGACGAGAAAGATTGGATCGCTCCGTTACTTCTACAGCGCCTCATACTTCTTCTCTGCCATCTTTGTTATCCTCTCAGCGATTATACCATATGCACTCAGTAAAGGCATCATACTGCGTCGAATTTTCACCACAGCGTCCTACTTCATGGTGTTAAGAATGACACTGACCCGCCAGTTTCCAGGTTCCCTCCAGATGTGGTACGACACAATGACACTACTCCACAAGATCGAGGTAGGTTGAGAGATGTGGTAAGATAGATGCTTGGCATCCAAATGCTTTTAATGATCCTACACATTTTATAACTTTGCTAACAATCATCAGCATCATGAATCCAGAATTTTTCATAGTCTTTATAAGCCTATAACAGAAAAACTCTGTGTAAGTTAAATGCATTTTACAATATAAATGTATTTTTTTTTCTTCAGGATTTCCTGATGAAGGAAGAGTACAGTGGGCTGGAGTATAACCTCACCACCTCAGAACTGGAGTTGGTCAATGTGTCCGCATCCTGGGATGAGGTTTGTTTACGTCCATTTGTTGAACCTAAAAGAAAGTGAATGCTATCAAACTCTTGTTTTTGCACTTCTGCTAATTACTGTATGGGCAGAATCAACACACTTGTCTGATGTGAGAAGTTTAACCGTAAAATTATCACATAATCAGGAGTTAGACAATCAAACTTGGTGCACATGTACATTGTAGGTCCCTGAAGATTCTTAACCATATCTGGATTATGGCATCATTGTCATCATGTTGCATAAATAAATTGTATATTATGACATGTGCTCACCTGCAATTTCACCATTACTTTTTACAGAGTTGGATTCCCCTTTGGCTTCAAAACATCCTTACTTCTATATGCCATAGATTCAACAAAGTTCCTAAAACATTCCTCTGATATTTTGGTCCATGATAGCATCACACAGTTGTTGCAGATTTATTGGTTGCACATCCATGATTTGATCGCAGTTGCACTGAGATCTGGTGACTGTGGAGGGTATTTGAGTAGAGTGAAGCCATGTTAAACTCCTGTTCAACAAACCAATTATCTTTACCCTTGTAAAGAAGGTGGAATAAAAAAGATCAAAAACAAAATGGGCGAAAACCAGTTTGCTGTTTGCCAAATTGTCCTGTTAACGACAATAACTCCAAGTACTAAACTATATGTCTATATGACTTTCTCAGTTTATATCATTCTGAGGAAATTTTGGCCCACCCTCTTTTACAATATTGCCACAGTTCATTGAGATTTTGGACTCTGGTCTAGGCATAACATTTCAGTCGGACTGAGGTCTGGACTTTGGGTCATTGCACCACCTTGAGTTTCAGCTATTCTGTTGTAGATTTGCTGCTATGCTTGGGACCATTGTGCTGAGGCACGGCCCAGTTTTCGCAAAGCTGAACCTGGACTGGTCTACTGTTCTGACATTTGACTCTGGAACACTTTGGTATACAGAAGAGTTCACAGTCAACTCAATGACTGCAAGAGGCTCAGGTCCCATGGCTGCAAATCCAAATCAACCCCCCTCCACCACTCCCTTTGCTAACACTTTGTGTGAGTGTTTGTGCTGATATACTATTTTTGGTTTTCTCCACACATTGTGCAAAGCATTATGGCCAAACAGCTCCACTTTGGTCCTGTATGTTCTAAGGACTCTGTTCCAATCTCATGGTTTATTCAACCATGAAGCAGTGCTGTCGTGTTCTTCTCAGACATAAAAGGCTTTCTCCTTGAACCATCCCACAAAAGCAATATACAGTCATTTTCTAATTGCAAGGGTAATGCATTGAGTTTAATTAGGGAGCAAAGCAGTTGGTTACAGTAAAAAAGAAGAATTAATTTTTAACAGAGATCTTTGGCAGAAACTGGCTCTGGGAGGCTGGTTAAGCTGAATGTATAAGTAAGATGATAAGTATGAAGAAGTTTCGGACAGAAGCATCAAAGATCTGTTTTTTTAGTTGGCTTAGAAATAAAGTGTAATTGAATTAAATGTTTAACTCATACGGTACAGGTGTCCAGTATTCTGCTTTTTGTGATGTATTGCTCTGTGTGTGTGTGTTTAGAAGGAGGTGGGTGAATCCAAATATATCATTATCTGACTCAAATGTCAACAGTCACTACTAGTCCCAAACATCATCAGTCAAGCTGTAATACATCGACTCTTATCTGTGCGTTAATGCAAGATCGGGACAATCGCATGTTTGAAGAAGTCAAATTCTGACAGCCCCTACAGTAATTCCAGGTGTAATAGTTAATTCCTCACCATTGCTGGGAGACAGCAGTATAATCTTATCTATAAGCTCAGACAGTAAACTTAATCTAACAGGTGTGATTCATTGACCATGCAACACCGTGAGAAAAAGAACATCGAGCTGTTTTTTTTTTCCCATGTCACTTTGCCTAATTAATTATCCAGGTGTTGTCACCATACTGGAAACTTTGCTGGAAACACAACTCTGAACTCTTGATGAGATCAAATGAGATTCTCCCCCGGCTTTCACCTCTTCCTGGAATGTGCCATTCGCAGTTGAATGGAATGGGTGTTGCCTTTCTTTACTGCTGGCAGGGTGAACATCACCTCATTAGAATAAGAATCACACAGACAAACCTATATAACCAGAGCGCAAACTGGCATTAGAGGTACCGTGACCCATAAAATGTCGAGCAGAGTTCCCCTCTTCTAGCGGTGAGAGGCGTCGCCCATTAATCCTTACAGACGTAGAGACAGATGAGGTGAAATAAGGCCATTGTGAGACCCTGGGAGTCTTCTCCTGTCTTTGGAGAATCGAATTTCTCACAGTAGTTTATTCTAGTGTCAGTGCCTGAGAGCACAGCATGGTGGACACAGTCGCTCAGCCTTGAAGCAAGCAGTTTTATCAACAAAATGAAAAACAGAAACATGCATGCCGTGTGCAGGTACACAGAATCTTTGAAAAAGAAAGTGTCACATGGTACACTTTATACATTAAAAGAAGATGTTTGATTATGAAAGTCAACTTAAAGTGCAGAAAATGAACCCTTTTGTTTTAAATTGTTTTAAAAAATCTTCATATACACCAAGTAAATGATAAACAATGTTTTGCCACATATAGATACCATGTTTAGCA
This sequence comes from Oreochromis niloticus, assembly GCF_001858045.2. Lineage (NCBI taxonomy): Eukaryota > Metazoa > Chordata > Actinopteri > Cichliformes > Cichlidae > Oreochromis > Oreochromis niloticus. Next base: position 41,100,442 of record NC_031972.2, on the reverse strand, counting down.
ACTGCCTATGAACTCCTTTGCAGCATATTGGTGAGTTGTTTGAGAAGATCCAGCAGGAGAGCAAAGCAAATGGACACCTGAACGGTGACCCCGGGCTCTTCTTCACCAATCTCTATGTCACACCTGTGCTCAGAAACATCAGCCTGCACCTCGACAAAGGCCAGATGCTCGCTGTGGCTGGATCCACTGGCTCAGGAAAGGTAGGATTTCAGTCAAATTAAATTCTGGTTAGAGAGTCACGAGAGCCTGACCGATATGTCTGTCTGCACATATTATCGGCCGATATTAGCTTTTTGTCAATATATTGGTGTTGGTAAATTATTTTAAATTAATGGACGATAAATGCAAATTAAAGAAGAGATGGAAGAAACACCCCTCAGCTGTTTTAGATGTGTTCTTGTGCATGTCTGTCCTTAAGAAGCTACTGTGCAACTTGGCAGCACACGTTTGAAACAATAGCAAATGAATAATCCACGAATTGTATGAATAAGACATTTGTAACCTACACTGACATAATAGCTTAATATGAGCTCATAAATAATTACACGCAATAAATGGCAGTTTCCCTTGAGCAATGAAAGAAACATGCTGACTCATTCCATATTTCTTGAGTTGAGAACACTGTTAGATGAAGAAGAATAAAGTGTGACCATGCTTTCCTGTTTCCTCCAGAGTTCCCTGCTCATGATGATTCTGGGAGAACTGGTGCCAACAGAGGGTAAAATTAGACACAGTGGTCGCATTTCCTACTCACCCCAGACTTCTTGGATTATGCCAGGGACGATTCGTGACAACATCCTGTTTGGCCTGACTTATGATGAATACCGCTACAATTCTGTTATCCAAGCCTGCCAGCTGGAAGAGGTACCTTCATTCCTTTCATTCTCTTTCTCTGCCTTTTCTTTGTGTCTTTTGTTTTGCAAACATGGATTTATATTTGTCTTGTTCAGTCATGGTGGCTGTAGCTGTTCATGCAGAATACAGATAACCTGGTACTTATTGCATAAATACACAAAATACATGTGCAGGCACTTAGGGCGACAACCTTTTTGAAAATTCAAACTGTAGCTTATTTAAATTTGGTTGATTTCACCTTCTAGGTTCTATTGCATTGCTTTCACTGTGACCATTGTAAGGTCAGCAGTAGAGCTGGGCGATAAAACGATAACGATATGTATTGCGAAATAACTTTTTCTCGATAGAAAAATTAAACTATTGCGATAGACCTCATCTCTCTTGTCCTCTTAAAAAAAAGAAAAAAAAGAACAGCCAATCCAAATTAAGTAGCGCAGAGCCGAACCAATCACAGCCGCAGCGTCACGTCACATGACTTGTTACGTACAGCACAAGTGCCAAGGCGCACATGTGTATTTGTTTTTGCAGCCGGGCCGCCCAGGTAATGAAGGAAATGAGTTTGCCGACTACAGAAAAATCAACCGAGAGCGTGAGCGAAGGTTACCGAAGAAAAAACAGATGATGGTTCCAATGCCGGAGAGATTGTCAAACGGAATGGCCACAGAAGTTCCGTAGTGTGAAGGTATTTCGGCTATTTCAAGTCTGACAAAAAACAGAGTAGCGCGCACTGTAAATTGTGCCGAAAGCAAGTCTGGATATACAATAAAGCGGTGCATGCTCAATCTCTGACTGAGAGCGCTAATTCGTCATTCGGCTTTTGTCAGACTAAAGTAACTGTTAAAACTGTTTGAAAAGCTAAGCTATACAACAAGGAGAGATTGATGCTACGTCCACACGTACCCGGGTATTTTTGAAAACGCAGATTTTTCTATGCGTTTGCACCTTTCGTCCACACGTAAACGGCGTTTTCAGTGACTGAAAACGGAGATTTCTAAAAACGCCTGCCAAGGTGGATATTTTCGAAAACTCCGTTTTTGCATTTACGTGTGGACAAGAAAAACGGAGAAAACGCAGCGTCAAAGGTGTGCGCCTTTTTTGACGTCACACTGTGCGCCACGTTATTGTTTCGGTGAAATGAATTTCTACAATACTGTTACTGTTAATTGTACTCTCTGCAGTGTTTAAATGCTTACATATACACACATAGTTACTGTCCCTCCACACATACGACTCGGTTCTGTTTCTATGCCCCATCTTTGTTTACTATTTCCTACCGAGGCTTCTAGACTTCTGATTGGCCAACATTTCTACACGGTTAGGAATATATCGCCACCTGTTGCTTTGGCATGTTCCTAGCAGCGTTTTCCTTCATTTCTGCGTTTACGTGTGGACGGGATTATTTTTTAAAACGAAAACGGAAAATCTCCGTTTTCAAAAATACCCGTGTACGTGTGGACGTAGCCTGAGAATTTCCTTTTAGTTCTCAGTTTATTTGATATTGACAAAAGTTAGTCAATTTTGTCTGTTCTTCTGTAAAACGACCTAAGATTTATTTTTAGAATTAAAATTTTGTTTCTAAGTGGAATTGACAATTTAGTCTGTTTTGTTTGTTCTATTTTGAAACTTAAATGCTTTAGCGGCTGCCTTTTGTGTAGTTTACAATATTTGCCTTTATCTGAAACTGAAGTCTCATGTTCCTTAAGTACATCTACCCTGTTGAACTTATTATGGGAAATAAATATTTTAATTAAAACAAGCTGCTAATTATTTCACATTTTACTTGTGAGCAATGGCACATTTAAATCTTACAAATATAGTTATTTGGCTTATATCGTGATATATATCGTTATCGCCTGAAATGAAAAAAACATATCGTGATATGAAAAAATCTTATATCGCCCAGCTCTAGTCAGCAGTGTAGTCTGCTAGACAGCAGAAGGAAAGTCAGAAAAGAAAGAAAAATAGGATTTGTTTCACTCCTGCGTGGTTCATGTATTACTAGCAGTGCACCCAAGTGCCGGGTTTTCTGATTTATTTATTTTTAAAGCAGCAAGTTCACGGGTAGAGCCTGGCCAGTGCTCTGCTTATGGCTTGTTTAGTGAATCACAATTACAAATTGATTGATTGATTGATTGATCATACTTTATTCATCCCGAGGGAAATTACCAATGCTCATGTGCTACTGCTATCTTAGATCATTAAGTCAGAGTTGGTGGGGCTGCTCTGGCTTTCTGAGTTGGAAATCCACCTTGAGAGGCCATTTCAGTAAAAATATTCCAACTGGGAATTCTGAGTCAAATGGAATGCTCACATGCACAGGGTATTTTGGTACTATTTTCTCTGTGTTTTGACGTGTGAAAAGGGGATTTTTCTTTCAAAAGAAATCTCCATTCTGGAAAACAAAGGTTTTTTCTTGGAACATTAAAGGGGTCCACCGTTATCTCCTCTCTTAATGTCAGGTTGTGTATTGTGTTGTTGTTTTCTGGGTTCTGATTGGTCAGGATTTTTTGTAGTTAGAGTTATTTTGCCACCTGGCTCCTTTTTTTCTTTTTTGCTCTTTTTTGTGCTTATTTTCAATATTTTGATTTTTTTTCTTTTTTTAATTACAGCAGAAAATTTCTCTTTTAAAAATATTTCTATGTTTGGGAGTAGTAGAAGGGAGAGTTTCATTCTTTTGGCCACTGCCCAGATGTCATGGCCATCACTGAGTGGAAATGTAGATGGACTGAGAAGTCAGCAGTTTCACTTTTACATTCAGTTCTCTCTTTGGCACAACACAAGCACAGATTGGTCTGTGGATCAAGTGACAAACGTTTGCAAAGTGAGGATATTGTCATGATAATCCTGACATGACTACAACTTCAGGCTTGAAAACTTTGGGCTCTTCTACTAAAACCTCCTCTGCATCAAGCTGCAGATCCAGCTATTGCCACATGTTTGAAGTTCATAGTGAAATTACAAGCTCACAAGTGGCCAGAATAGGACTTCGTAAAAATGGCAGCCACACTGGAAGCCGACCAAAGGTGCATACTATTCAGAGCTTTCTCAGAATATGGATGATAATAGATGTTGGCATGTAGCAACAATTTGACAGTGTCTTGATATTTTGATACTTTTTAACCACTAAGATAACTTGTTACTGGTAAATAACAAGAACTGACCAAACTGCTGTTCTCAGAGGAGAAGAAGTAAACTGTCAATGAACTCGGGTGACCAGATGTCCCTCTTTATGTGGGACTGCACAGCATTTTTATTACTTGTCCCCCTGTTTCAAATCTTGAGACAATGTCCCAGATTTTTGGCTGATTCTGCTGAACATGCACATTTCTAAACTCTGGCTTTTACACAATGTATATCAAGTGAAGGCTTTTTAATCATAGTCAGGAGAAGGTTATCTTGTCTAATGCCAAACCCATCAGGGAAAGTTACAAGTTCCCAGAAATCACAAGCTTGTTTTGTCGAATGGGAAGGATGGACCATAAACACCAGTATAAAGAAAATAAGGCACTATAAAAATAAAACTGAATTGAATTGAAAATGAAGTGGCAGTATATTCTGAGAAAATGTTTTGCTTGAGTAGTTTGTCAGCTTTGCACAGGGAGGGAAGTGTGTGGTGTGAGGTGACATGTGTGTCGTCACTGGATTAAAATTGTTAGATATGGTTTAGAAAAGGTGCCAATCTATGCATACATCCAACCTAAAACCCCAAAACTCTTATTAGGCAGGAGATAAGCTAAGAAAAACACAAAAAGAGAATATGCGAGTATATACAAACAATTGCACGAGACCAAGAACAAATTTCAGACAACTTTTTTCCTTATTGTACTGAATCACCAATAAATAAAAATAAGCTTTCACCCGTACATGCTGCATGACACTCTGATAACAGTTTAAACAGTTTAGTTCTTTAAATTAAATGTGAAAAGACTCAGACTGCCTTTCTTGTTGATGCATCCCACACAACGCAGTGTTTGTCCACATTTAGCATGTTGAGATCTGTTCACCCTACTATAAAAAGATCGCAAGCTGAGTCACTGAAAGTGTGGCAGCATTACTGGAATAAAAATGTTACTAAATACTAAAAAAAATCTGTTTTCAGCAGAGTAAAATCTTTGTCAGATTTTTTTTTCTGGAGGTCTTTTCTTAGTCAGTGAACTGATTCTCTCTGCGAAGCTGCCTGTGTGGAGCCACTGCACGGCATCACGAAGGTTCAGGTTTCACCAGTCCACATTTACACCAATTATGTGTCCCACAAACACAAATACTTGCATACTTGCAAACTCTATGCTTGTCTCTAACTCTGACACATGTACTCTCTCATAAAGCCTCAGTGTTGAGTGACGGACCTCCAGCAGAATAATGTCTCCTCTGTTGCTGTGGAAATCTCACATTATGTCACTGCGATGCAATACGAGCCTCTCAGCTCACAACAAACTGGAAGGACGAGCATCAGATCTGAGGCAGTGAGATTTTTTTTTAAAAAGCACAACTTAAAAGTTGTGTACACATAAAGTGTCAGTTTTTGAACATACATTACTCAAATGTTTGGTGTGATTTTACTTTCTGATTTGTTGAATATATCCATGGCATCAGCTGGAAGGAACGCCAGATAGTAGCACACACACAAAAATAACTTCCAGTCAAATTTCATTTTTCTGAAAGTTGTCTCAATTCCATACTGGAAGTTAATAAAATAAGACAGTTAATTTTTCTATACTTTCTATGGAAACATTAACTGTCTCAGACCAGTGCAGAAGCAGCAGGACAGGTCTGACACTGAACAATTATTAAATGCACAAAGGCTGACACTGAAACCTGATTCCTTCTATTACTGAAAAAGTCGCTTCCAGCTGTGCTAAACTGATCAGTTAGACTATTAGCATGATACATTAGCCTTGGCTAATGCAATGTGCAAAATTTAAACTACATAAAATAATAAAAACTACTACTCTTACTGAAATCAGTGGAGAAGCTCATGCTGTGTGTGGGAGCATCATATTTATTGACTATGAAGTCCCATCTCGTGGTGCTGACAGTGCTTCGGTAGTTTTGACAAAACACAAACATATATGCATCAAATGTGTGATTTCGAGTGTTGAGCCCCACTCTCTCCAGACCGAGAGGGCCTGCAGTGGTCGTCCCACTGTAAATCCATTTTTAACTGCAAGAGATTTTTGATAGTCAAAGGTGAAGCTTTTTTCTCCTTGTAGTTGTTTTTTTTTTTTGTTCTGTTTTGTTGTTGTTGTTGTTGTTGTTACTATTTAACTGCTTTATTTTACAAAGCTATAAAACAATGTGTTAACTTGGTCCTCTATACACTTCTATCCAGACAGAGGAAGCTATTTAAAAGGTAGGAAGTTTGAATGACGATAAACTTGTGCTGTCACTTCATTCCTGTTGCTGTAACTGTCCATTTTCATAATCACTAGCTGCCATATGTCTACGTGATCATTTGCCATCTGTGGTTTGTGGTTTGTGCTTTTTGTTGAGTTAGACTTTTGAAATGCCCATGTGAGCATATAGACAGGATCACTTTGAAAATGAGGTATAATCACTTTAAGGACTGCAGCTGCTCTTTTTTTCTTTCTTCTTGGACATGTTTCATTGTGTTGGCCATTCATTCAGTGAGCAGGCATGAGGCCATCACTGCTCCATGAAATCAATGAGCTTCTTTATGAAGAAGATCATCCACTTCATTGGAAGGGTGTCAAGGGTGTCAAACAGTTTAACTGAGTGTCCACACTGGGGAATGAGGATGGCATCAATGGCCAGACATAAAGATATTTTTGACAGGCTTTCATTTCTTGTAACACTATTTTAACAGCCTGTGACTAATGAGCAAGTGACAAGTAATGTGAGTATGGGGATTTTACTAATGCCAAAACTAACAATGGTAAATAATAAATCTTTGCATTATGTTCTTGTATACAGCCTGTGTAGTAGGCCTGACATTTACAGCTGAAGCTTTGGGTAGGACATTTGAATGAAAAGTTAAAAATTGATTTTCTAGTTTTCCAAAATCACAACACAGATGTTCTTTGAACACAGAGATCTCCTTGCAAAGGGATGCTTGGTAAAGAAGTTCTGCGTCTTCCACCTCTTTTGAAATTGCCTGCCATGCCGTGCCGTTCTGTGTTGGCTAGCTTGTAAGCTTGCAGGTGTGTGCAGTGACTGTGCACTTGTCTGTTTGGTTTGGTGGTGTTGCAGTGCAGACCACAGCTGCATCTACGAGGCCAAAATTTAATGAGACCCTAAACTAATAAAAGGACTGGATTCAAATTTAAGAAGGGCTGAATTTGGTCCACAGACCTTGAGTGAAGAGTAAAGATAACAGAACATAAAAATGAAAAATCCAGAGGATAAAAACATGGAAGTTAAGGTATTTATGTGCCATGTCCATGTCCATGTTATACCCACTCTCTCCCTGTTTTCCTCGCAAGGACTTCACTTTGCTACCCGAGAAAGACAAGACGTATCTCGTCGATGGAGGGGGGACCCTCAGTGGTGGTCAAAGAGCGCGTCTCTGCCTTGCCAGGTAGTTTCTGTCACACCTGAGCATCTGTCAGCAGGCCTCATTCACTCTTGTTTGTCTCTCAGCACAGACTACCTTTGCTCATTAGTTAGAATTTTGGTTCCTGTTTTTGTATCAACATGTGTGTTTCTTCTGTAAATTCTAATCATCGCTGTAGCACTCTCATAGCAACAGGTTACATAAAAGAAATATAATAAAACATTAACTACGTTATAATAATCCTCTAGGTACAGTATGTGTCCAGCAAAAAAAATAAATCTCAGTGTACTTAATCAGAAGCTGCACAGGATCACATATCACTCGTTTGTGTGTTGCTATCTGCTTTTTATGGTTTCTGTGGCTTTTACAGCCCAAGCTTTATTGCTCGTTTAAATCTCTGTGGATCAGCCAGAAACTCTCATGTTCCCATGAATTATTTATTGGTTTAGTGTGCTAACATTAATTTGCAGCCACTCCTTGATTTTTTTTAACTTCTGCTATCAACATAGCTATTCACTGTGACTGATACATTCCAGCTTCTCTTTGCCTTTCTGCATCTTTTACTTTCTCTAGTTGTGTTTGTTTGCTTTTTCATTTTTTAAAGCAAATTGAGACGTTTTCTTTACCTTCCTTGTTGTCTGTGACCTAATATGTGTGTTTCTCTCTCAGGGCTGTGTATAAAGACGCTGACCTCTACCTCCTGGATGCGCCTTTCACCCACCTGGACATCGCTACAGAAAAAGAGATCTTTGAAAAGTGCGTGTGATAACAGAGAGTCTTTCATGTAGAGGAGGTGGGGGTGGTTAGGCTAAAAATTGACTTCAAAGTCAAGGTTAACGCTTGGTGTCTCTGAAACTCTGCTCTTTACTGTTGGGAGTCACGGCTGCTTCATCACAATGTAACCTTTTCAGGAAATGTATTTCTTTCTTTTTTCTTTTTAAGGAGCAAAGCGATTATGCTTTGGTCTTTGGTTAACTTTGCATTTTGGAAAAGCAGACAAAATTGCTTGTAAACTTTTAGAGTAATGAAATCCCTGAAATTATTTATATATATGCATTCATATAATATATATATATAAATATACATTCATATAAATATCCATATCACTAGCTCGATATTTATAGTTTCTGGTAATTATAATTTCTATTCTTTTTTGCGTTTGTTTGAAAGAAATGAGCCCCTCTTTTTTAAGACTTTTTTTAAACTGTGCATTTTTATCCACATACAGCTGCATCTGTAAACTTATGGCCTCCAAGACTCGTGTCGTAGTAACCAGCAAGTTGGAGCATCTCAAACGTGCAGACAAAATCCTTCTGCTGCACAATGGAGATTGTTACTTCTATGGCACCTTTTCAGAACTGCAGGCCAAGCGTCCAGACTTCAGCTCCCTGCTTCTCGGTCTTGAGGCTTATGACAACATCAACGCTGAGCGCCGTGGATCCATTCTCACAGAAACTCTCCGCAGGGTTTCAGTTGATGAAACCGCTAGTTTCCGTGGCCCAGAGCCAATTCGCCAGTCCTTCCGACATGCACCAGCTCAAAGCCATCCTCTAGGTGATGGCTACCCTGAAAAACGCAAGCAGTCACTCATCCTTAATCCCCTGGCAGCTGCCCGCAAGTTCTCCTTCATTGGGAATTCTCAACAAACTGGAAACACGACAGTGGAAGACAGGTCTGATGAACTCCCAGAGAGAAGATTCTCTGTAGTACCTGAAGATGAACAAATAGAGGAGGCCCTTCCGAGGAGTAACCTGTACCATGATGAGTTTCAGCATCTTAGCGGGCAGCGGCGCCAGTCTGTCTTGGAGTTTATCACCAGCGCTCGGGGCCAAGAGCGCAGAGAGCAGATGCAGTCATCTTTCAGGAAAAAGCTCTCCATCACACCGCAGTACAATCTTCCATCGGACCTGGACATTTACTCCCGCCGCCTGTCCAAGGACAGTGTTTATGACATTAGTGAAGATGTGGATGAAGAAGACATGGAGGTAAGGCTTTTTAACATATTACCCTGTTATGTCTCTGACAATGATTCTTAAAAAATTACGTAAACATCTGCCTTCAGCCTAATTTTAAAAATATTTTTACAAACTGTGCTATGTACCAAAATCAAGAAATTATTGTTAAGTGAGTCACATGGTTAAAAACCATCAATCCTGTCTCTTGACAGCAATGCTTTGCAGATGAACGTGACAAAAATGTCTTTGAAACTACCTCATGGAACACTTACCTACGCTACGTAAACACCAACAGGAACTTGGTCTACGTCCTCATTTTCATCTTGATTGTCTCTGTCATGGAGGTAATAATCACAGATTTTGGGTTTTCGTGTTATTGTGTGAATTTAATTAACAGCATTTTCTTTTCTTTTCACAAATAGGTTGCTGGCTCTGTCCTCGGTATTTTTCTTATTACTGAGTAAGTCTCATTTTTCATGTTAATACTTTAAATAGTATTTACAGACCTTACTGTAAATCACTAGTTTTTAAGTGGGATTCAGGACCCCTATAGCTAAGTGGACAAAACGATTTGCTGTAAATCATAACACTGAATAACAGTGTTAAAAATACGTATACATGGTCCAATGTAAATGGACTGATTCTTGTATAGTGCTTTTCTACTCTCCCGAAGCACTCAAAGCGCTTTATACAACATGGCACAATCACCCTAGTTACTAACTAACATTGACACTTTGATGGATGCATCAGAGAGCAACTTGGGGTTAGTATCTTGCACAGTGATATTTGGCATGCAGACTGGGGAAGCCAGATATCAAACCGGTCAGTAGATGACCTGCTCTACCACCTGTGCTACAGCCACCCAATGTATGGTGACAAAACAAGCATATTGTGTCCATTACTCCTTCCAGCATAATCAAATAGGAACTTCGAATGAAGTTATCAGAGATGTTCAAGGCCTATAAGGTTGGCCCTTGGACAGTTTCCCTCACTGTGCACATTCACATGCTAATGAGTAGGGGACACATGCATGGCTGTTGCACTGTAGTGTTGTGGCTTAAGGAAATAAAAAACAGGCACATAGACATCCACATGGATCAGAAGTTCACTCTCTGATCAAATTTGTGTCAAATGGCCTTAAGTGAACTTGTGTTTAGGTCTTGTGAGTATTTTTTTTTTCACTTTTCTTATATTTTATTGGCGACTGATGTGAAATGTGGCAGTAGGTTTAAATGTACTTATTTGTTGTTTTTATTTATTTGTTACATGTTAGTTACTAGACAAAGACAAGCCGTCTATCTTTAGGTTACAGTGAGGGACAACGAATTAGCTCTGTTCATGTCAAATGGGTTGAAAAAAATACTAAAAGTGTAATTTTCTCTATCATGAACTGATTTAATTGGTGCTTTATTTAATTGTGCGAATGAGAGTAACCAAATTTCAACAACAAAAATGTCTTGTGATTAATGTCAGTAATTTACATTTAGAAGTCGCAATTAGGCAAAAATCAATAACTGAATTTTGTGATCTATCCTATAATGAATAATCGCTACATGTAATATTTATTATACATTTCTCTCATCCAACAGTGAGATCTGGAGGGACGCTGCCAACCCTTCATCACCCAACTATATTGATGAGCAACACCCCAATGCATCGTCGACGCCTGTCCATCTCGCTGTTATTATGACACCCACTAGTGCTTATTACATCATCTACATCTTTGTAGCCCATGCGGACAGTATTCTGGCCCTGGGATTCTTCAGGGGTCTCCCTTTAGTGCATACATTACTGACTGTGTCCAAAAGACTGCATGAACAGATGCTTAGCTCTGTGCTGCGAGCCCCCATGTCTGTGCTCAACACGATGAAAACAGGTGCTTTGCTTTCTTACTTTTTGAGTAAAACAGATTTTTACTGGTTAATGACCTAGATGATGTTACTAAATAAATGAATATAGAATCCTGTAGAACAAAATCTGATTAGCCACGCTGATTAATTAAGTCTTCATTTACTACAAAACACTCACACTTCGTCCTCTTTCAGCCAGGATCGTGAACAGGTTCACCAAGGACATGGCCATCATAGATGACATGCTGCCATTGGTGCTTTTTGACCTCATACAGGTATTTATCCAATACAGTGGATGAAGATGCATAGTTTGAAACTGAAAAAGTGACTGAAAACTACTGTGACAAATATTCCCTCTTTCTTCATTGTAAATTGATTAATGGGGTGCAATCATGAGCAGAATAAATAAATAAATGACCCAAAAAATAAATGTGCAATTTAAGGGGGAAAAAACCAAGACTGAAACAAAAGAAAATATCTTGATTTTTACCCTTTACCCTCAATTTATCATTGAACTTTTTGAATCTTGTCCTGGAGAAACTGGACAATGTTTTTTTATTTCTCTGTAAAAGTTTTACAATCATATTATAATAAAAAAAGAAAGCAAATCTACTAAAAACAAAATGCAGTGAAAATAAGAACAGAGGAAACTGAAAGCATCTTTTTAAAAAGAGAGAAATACTAAACAATAATAACTCTGATTACATCTGATATTAACATATTTTCCCAACACCAGGTGTCATTAATCGTCGCCGGTGCCATCTTCACTGTGTCCATCATAGAGCCATACATCTTCATCGCTGCTCTCCCGTTGGCTTTTATCTATGTTTTCCTCAGGAAGTACTTTCTACGAACTGGACAGCAACTTAAAGTCCTGGAGGCTGAAGGTGAGCATCGGAGAGTTGTTGGCCGTTAGAGGTGACAGTGCAGTGTCAAAATATGTATTGAAATTCACAGCTTGCTGTCATGATGGGTAGGTTTAAGTGACTCCAGCAGTAAATATAAAATGTAGAAAGAGGGGAAAAATGGAAATTTTCTGTAGTTTAATAATACATTATGATATCTTTAGAGATGAAGCATCCAAATAACCTATGTAAGAAAAGCAAAATTCTTTGCTTCTCACACAAAGAGGCTGGAAAAAATGAGAAAAACGTTACTTCTACATCAAACATAATGATAACATTTAAACAGTTCTCACTGCTTTGTATGTGATGTATTATTGGGCATATGGCTGGGTGCTGTTCTTTAGCTCTGGCTCATGCAGACTTTAAGATGAGTTTTTCTTTTCTTTTTGGGGGGAGGCAAAATGGGCTCAGAAAAAAGTAGAGTAATGAAAGTGAGCAGTGAAATATATCAGTAAAAGTGAGAACACAATAGGAAAACCAATACTGAGAACAGAGGAACAGGGACGCTTCCTCTGAGAAAGAACCACAGTCAGTGGGCAAAGCTGGCAGATGGCTTAGGGGCCAAAAGTCACTGAAACATGAAAACATGAGAGAGGAAAGGTTGAATCAGAGGACAGGGTATCTCAGAAAGAGGGGAACAGTTTTCTTCCAGTTTTCAGAGACTCGGATAATGTTCATATTTGGTTGTTTTCCTTTGAGCTCCTCGGGACATCAGAAAGGATTTTTGGCTTTTGGCTTTGAAAAACAAGCCTACCTGCTAAATAATGAAAGTATTTATATTAGTGAAGATTTTCAAAGCAGTGTAATTTTAATCATTTATAATCAGTACAGTCTCGTGGGGCTTACAGAGGTCAAATCTGCAGGAGTCTGTCTTACTAGACTTTCTCTCAAAGTCAGATTCTTGTAATAAGTGGCTTGCAACAGAGAGATCTGTTTGTTGACTTGGGTTGAATTGGGGTTAAAATATTTATAATTAGTATATAATATAGACACTTACAATACAACATGATACATATAAATTCATTTTAATTTAGTGGTCATAAGTTGAACAAGTGCATTGTTGCAAAAGGCAAACAGAGCCAAAGAGCGGAGGTTTGTACAGTCAGAGGATGAGGAAGCTGCTGACGAAGTTGCAGCTCTGTTAGTTGGGCGTCTCTGCTCTGCCCTCCATTCTGTCACTGAATATGTGTTTCAGTGTTGACGTTAAGATGTTTCCGGAGCTGCCAAGAGCTCACTGGGGTCAGAGAAATGAGCTGAGCTGGGATTTCCTCTAACCCCATCCTGGTGTTTTACCCACTGGATTCACAGGGACAAATTACAGTGGAAATTATGCTCTGTTTATATTAGTCAGACATGGCCATTGAATTTTAATCTTGAAGAAATTATTGTAACCATAAAGACATAAGATGTACAAATAAACTTTGCTATAACTTTGCTACAGAAGGAGTTGCTGCTAAAGTTGTCCAGGTTGATTCTTGTTTAATGGATTTATATGTATTATTGTTTACTAGTTCAGAAATGTTTACCTAAAAGGTACCAAATAGTGAAATTAAATGACCTTTTAGAGTATTTATTCATTTTATTTGTCAATCAGTCTGATATTTGATATGTAATGCAGGGATTGTTTTACAAAGTGCTTATACATTAAGAGTTTTTAAGTCTTTTCGTTTTTCTTTTCTTGCAGCTCGTACCCCGATCTTCTCCCATCTCATCCTCTCACTAAAGGGTTTATGGACAATTCGGGCATTCGAGCGCCAGACCTACTTTGAGACACTTTTCCACAAGGCTTTGAACACTCACACGGCCGCCTGGTTCCACTACCTGTCTGTTCTGAGGTGGTTTCTCTTCCGCTGTGACATGCTCTTCACCGTGTTCTTTACTGCTGCTGCCTTCATCGCAACAGGAAGCAACAGTAAGTGTGACATGTGGACAATAAACTTTATATAAAAGAGAGAGAACCACCGTGACCTCAACTAATGTTTATGGGCTCCACATTTTGAAGTGTCAATATTTAGACGGAAGGGTTCAGTGCTAACATAACAGCCAAACAAGCTTGGTTAGCAATTTGCATCTATAAACTCTGAGGGAGCAAAGCTAAGACATCGACATAAGTAAATTACTGCCAGCATTAGTTGTTAAGAAGGGGAAAAACAGCACTAGTGTGAAAACACGGGCTTTTTTATGGCTAAAGTTTGGGCATTTCAGTATGGGAATCTGTCAGGACTGACCTGCTTTTGGAACCAGCCTCAAGTGGCGAGTCAGTGAACTGCATTCGAAGGGCCTGTTTGTTGCCTTTGGGTGTTGTTAGTGAAGCTTTGTTTGTGGTGATGTACAAAAGATTTCAGGATTGATAACATACATGAAGTTTATCTTAAATATTTTGGCTTTTTCACACCTGAAAATCCAGTCAAGGTTCATATTTTTGTTGCAGCGTTTACATTTTTTCTAACAGCTTTTTTATTTGTATTTACTTTGTTTTTTTGTAATTGGTTTGAAAGCTGTCAGAAAAAATATTTAAAGAAATGCTAAACCACATTTCAGTTTCATCCATAATAATAATAATATAATAATGAGTTGAACTTATTTGGTCTAAACCTTTATTTACTAGACGGTCAAAGGACCGTCTTTCTTTTGGTATGTTGTCTTTAAAAGTGAATCTTTTGCCTCTGACTGCCCACAAACAGTGACAATTAACCTGTTTTCCATTCCTGATAGTCAGGCTCAAATCACTTTGACAATTTACTGAAGGATGACTGGTGACTGGATGAATTCATCGGTGACAAATGTCAAAGCTTTAGCGAATATTTTTGTGATTAGATTGTGGCCAATTGATATCTTTAGATGATTATAAGCAGAGGACCTGCTGCGTGTGAACAACCAAATGACAGCAGATCATAAAGTCAGTTTGCAATGGAGACATTACAGAATATGAGAATAATCATTGTGATTAAATGGTGATTAGAAATTGATTTGTGTTGCAAGAACATTTTGAAAATTTCCACATGCTGGTTAGTAAGCACTTTGATATGCCCACTGAGCCCAACAAGGACAAAACCCCAGTATTATCTGTAGTTTGCAGTGTGTAGAGTTGGATGATGATAAGAAGAGAACAGTTTGCCTGTGAAAAGTCATCAGAACTGCTCAAATGCCCAAGGATAAAATGTCTTGTACAGAAAGGAGGCAAGTGTTTTCTTGGTGAATTGGAATGCAGGTATACACACACAAACCCATGGGTTGTTGCGTCATAGGATCAGTTTATACTGAGAGCACATTAATGGGTCATTACACAGCTCATTAGTTTCCAATGGAGCCAGTAGCAGCGCTCCAATACCTGAATGTGGGTCTGACATCAGAGAGAGCAGTTTTGATTGGACACTACTGATGTGTGTGTGTGTGTGTGTGTGTGTGTGTGTGTGTGTGTGTGTGTGTGTTGTGCCCGTGCACGTTTTTGTACAGGGGACAAACCAGGACAGATTGGCATTATTGTGGCCCTGGCTATGCTTATCTGTGGGATTTTCCAATGGGCTGTCATCACCAGTATTGCTGTAGATGGGATGGTATGTGACACGCGCGCACACACACACACACACACACACACACACACACACACACACACACACACACACACACACACACACTAATCAATATCATCATTTACAAATTAGGAATAAGATCTGACTTCCTTCTAAGTACCAAACAGCCAATGGCCATTTATGAGTTTTTTAATTCAGGCAGATGCACACACCTAAGGTTTTGTTAAATATGTCAAAACCTTTTACTATTAGTCTATTTCACTGTTGATGGTACTGACTTCTGGTTCACCACTCCTGTGGAAAAAAACTTGGATGTTTCTCTATGTTAGTCTTTTCCTTCTTCATCCCAGCTGGTATGAGTCTAGTACTGCTTGAGGTTTACTTCTGTTAATAGGAAGGTTTCCCTCACTGTTACCAAGTTCTTGCTCAATATGCATTGTTTGAAGATTAGAATTCTGTAGTATCTAAATTTTGTGTGGTCTTTGCCTTACAGAATAACATGTCTCATGGGCGCTATTGATATTATTTTGGTACTAAATTGGACTGCTGTTAGAACAGCAGGGTTTATGCACTATTCTCTTTGGGAACTGAATCCCACCTTTGCAGAATATGACCTCACCAGCTCAGACACACTGTGCCTCATTTTCT
Organism: Oreochromis niloticus; assembly: GCF_001858045.2. Lineage (NCBI taxonomy): Eukaryota > Metazoa > Chordata > Actinopteri > Cichliformes > Cichlidae > Oreochromis > Oreochromis niloticus. The sequence continues at coordinate 41,084,185 of NC_031972.2, read as the reverse complement.
TCAACAAGATGCCTTTCAGCCAATGATGACCTATAGCTACTGTTTGTAAGAGATTTAGATCTCGTTATTGGGATAAAAGCAATTGGCCAATAAGTTCATAGCCCGTAGGTTAGTGAGACACTACATGGTGACACTGCATCCTTAGTGAAGTAGGGTTTTTCCTCACCCAAGATGCTTCTTACTCAAATAGGGAAAAGCACATCTCAGAGGGGTATGGTGTTTAATAATTGTGGCTCCTTATACTTTATGGCAGTTTGTGCACACCAGTCAGCAGATTAAAGATGGTGATGGCCATTTTTGTTCTGTGTAACAGCACTTTGTTGAGTTACCAACACTGAAGGATACTGCAGGGTGTTAAGGTCAAAGAAAGAAAGAGCAGCCTGAACTGCCTTTACTTCAGCTTCGATTTGCTCTTTTTTAAGACTTAAGTTTGTGCCCATCCATCAGTTTTTTTCCCACACTGTAGTTAGTGAATCTTCCAGAGCTTATCATAGTGTAGGACATTCTGTTCAGTATGCACACAGGCTCTCAATATGGTGGTTGTGATGTGTGTTTGGGAGAAGTTAGATCTGTTAAGTCCAGTATGAATTGTGTTTGTGTGTGTGACTGCCTCTAAATTATATTTTCAGTGATACTAAAATAACCATTAAAGTAACATTTTAATTGCTCATTAAGAAAAAAGTTTATCTGTAGAATGTCAACTTCTCTACAGCTAAGAAGATAAGGAGATAGGATGTAAGGAGACATACCTTTTTTTACTTTTTACATGCAGGTAGTGTGGGAGCAATCTTCCACTCCAGTTTATTAATCCAGAGACCCAGACAGCGTTTCACTTCTTTTGAAAGCCTGATGCTTGGATTTGTCCACCCTGACTGGAAGACTCAAAAACAAATTTTATTGGTTATCTATTGTCCACCTGGTAGACGATAGATAACTAGAAATAGTTATCTATTGACAATAGACAAGAGTTCTTCAGAGACAACCTGATTTTTTTTTTTAAACTTTTTTTCAAATTTAGTTCTCAGTTCAGATAAAATTATTTTTGTGGGTGATTTTAACATGTAGATATTGAAAATATCAACAAAATATTTAATCTATTTTTAGACTTAATTTGCTTCTCTCAAAATGTAAAAGTACCCACTTTTACAATCTAGATCTTTTTCTGACATGGCACAGAAACTGAACACTTAAGTATTCGCCAAAACCCTTTTTGTCTGGTCATTTCATACAATAATAACATTAGAATTACAATAATGGGTTACACAGCAGTGGGGAATACATTTCGTCACAGTAGCTGTCTTTCAGAAAGTGCTGTTAATTTTAAGGATATAATTCCTCTAATATTATCTTCTTCAATGCCAAACACAGTGCAGAGCAGCTGCATGAACTCTATTCACATAGAGGTTAATTATCTTGTTAATAGTTTTGTATCTTCACCGTGTATGAGTCTGGATATTGTGGCTCCTCTGACAAAGAAAGCCTCAAATAAAACTCCCAAACGTGAGCAAGCAGATAATTCATAAGCTGGAGAGAAAATGGCATCTTACTATTTAGAAGATCTTCATTTTAAAAAGTTGAAAAATTGTCTGTTGCACTATAAAACAGCCCTCAGTAAAGCAAGAACGTCTTACTATTCATCACTGATTGAAGGAAATAAGAATAACCCTAGGTTTCTCTTCAGCACTGTAGCCAGGCTGACGAAAAAGTCTTTTGACATTAACCAGTAATGACTTCATGAACTTCTTCACAAATAAAAATTGGCTATGTACCACAGGCCTTCAGCCCCTTCTCTGGAATTACCTCCCAGTTTGGATTCTGAACACAGGCACCCTCTACTTCTAAGATTAGCCTTAAAACTTTTCTTTTTCATAAAGCATATAGTTAGGGATGAATGAGGTGATCCTGAATCATTTATTTATGCTGCAATAGATGTAGGTTGCTGGGGGCTTCCCGTGATGCACTTAGTGTTTCTTGTTCACTCACCTTGTTTTTTCAGAATCAGAATCAGAATACTTTATTAATCCCGAAGGAAATTATGGGTTACCTCAGGCAGCACGCTAATGGCGCACGCGCACTTACAAAGGAACCTTCTGACCGAACTTTACACAAACTCTCTCTTCTCACTTTTTTCACTCTCTAACTTTACACACTATAAATCATTAGTTATTATTAATCTCTGGCTCTCTTCTACAGCATGTCTTTGCCCTGTCTTCCTCCTCTAACCCCTAACCAGTCACAGCAGATGGCCGCCCCTCCCTGAGCCTGGTTCTGCTGGAGGTTTCTTCCTGTTAAAAGGAAGCTGTTGCAGAGCGCTTGCTCATAGCGGGTCATATGATTGTTGGGGTTTTCTCTGTTTTCTCTATTATTGTAGGGTCTTTACCTTACAATATAAAACACCATGAGGTAACAGTTGTTGTGATTTGGTGCTATGTAAAAAAAATTGAAACAAACTGAACAAATTGAAACAAAAATTCTGTATCTCTCTTCTTCTCAGATGCGTTCAGTGAATCGGGTATTCAAATTCATCGACCTACCACCAGAAGATCCCCGGTTAGGGAAATCTAAAGGAGGTGGCAGAGGCCCTGATATCGTCATCGACAACCCCCATGCACGTGACTACTGGCCCAACCGTGGCCAGCTGGATGTCCGAGGCCTTACAGTGAAATACACAGAGGCTGGGCGTGCCATCCTCAACAATATCTCCTTCTCTGTGGAGGGAGGACAAAGCGTAAGTCCTTAGTGATGGGTGGAGACTGCCTGTGGAACTTGGCAGGAGAAAGCATGGTACCTCTGTGTAATTAGGTTTACCTAACAAAAGAATAATTCCCCCCAAGCGATAAAGCAATTCAAGTGCCACAGTGAGGTCACAGAAAGGTAGTGAATAATATACTAGCCAGCCACAGGAATGTGTCACAGGGATGGTTGCACGTGAACACATTTCTGGTTTGTTGTTTTCAGCTAATGTTTTGTAAACAATTTTCACATTAACACTGAATCTAACTGCTATGCTGAATGGGTTTGTTGGAGTTCTGTTAAACTCTTTTCAGTGTTTCCCTGCACCAAAGTTATGAGCTCAGATGGAGATTAAAATAGACTTCAGAAAAGTGAATGTGGACTGAACTGGAAACACTATTCCAAGTGGAAGTGTTGCTCTGTGCCTACAGACAACTGTTTGCTAACAAACAGACAAAAAGTGAAAATATCATAGTTCTGTGCCTAAGTGGCCAAGAACTGTGAATATAGCTTCAAGTTGCAAATTAGACGAATCTGGGCAGGGAATCAAGTTTTTGTGCTCATTTATTAATTTTCAAATGAGCAAAATACTATTTCTCTCTAGAGCTAAAGTACAAGTAAGGCTATGAACCTGGCCAAACAATAACAGACAAAACAATCTACGAATGACTAAGTAAGCACGGCCCTGAGTGAGTGTGGGGTATGACATCATGGCACAATGGCATTATGACACATGCTTAAAATTAAAGTGGCTTATGATTTTGAATTGGAGTAACCCAGTAACAAGTGGTCACATAGCTTTCAGTAGAAAAGAGAAAACACTTGCACCTCTCTCTCCACCATTGGTTTTGGCAGTAATTATAGTCAGTATGACTTTGTCATAATGAATCAGAGCACAGTAAATATCTGCACTGTAGTTGATGCTCTATGGCTTCTTGACAAATGTGCTAATTGTTGCTGCAGAAGGAAGAAAGAAGAGAGGGCTTTTAGATCATCCAGACCACAAACTCTTCCCATCCAAAGATTTAAAAACCCTCCAAACCCTCCACCATTATTATTAACTATTTCAAATCAAAATTTCAATTAAATGGAGTAATGGAGAGAAGGATAACAAAAATTTAAGTAAGAACAATAGACCCCTTTTTGTAAGGTGCGAACAGCTTTTAGTGGTGCTTCTGTCAGAAGAAACTGATGTTAGTATGACGCCAGCTAAACTAAAGAGGCACTTGGAAAGCAAGCATCCCTTCTGAGAGAAAGTTTTCCTATTTCATGTTCCGTGTCGATGGAAATAAGTTAAATCCTGATATGTCTCATTGCAGGACATAAGTAAACTGACACAGTAGCCAATATACGCAAATTTGCTGGTGACATAGACGTACGTGGTCCATGCAAATGACAAAGTGCTGTCATCTATAATACAATATAAAAGATGAGCATTCAGACACAAGGTCAATAGATGCATGAGGGCATGTTAAAGGGGTTCATTAATTGTATTACATAACAGAAAATCTGGATATGAGCATTTAACATGAAAATGTTGCGACTGTGTGCAGGTTGGTCTGCTGGGTCGAACAGGTTCAGGGAAGAGCACGCTGCTGTCTGCTCTGCTGCGTCTCACCCACACAGAAGGAGACATTTCTATTGATGGTGTTTCCTGGAACTCTGTCTCATTGCAAACATGGAGGAAAGCCTTCGGTGTGGTGCCACAGGTATATCTACGAGTGATGAATTTCTGATATTTAATGCAGTTTCAGTCAGTTATCCAGCTATCTGTTTTCTACTGCTTATCTGGATTTAAAAACAGTCTAAGCTAGACGCATAGACATCCCTCTCCCCTGCCACGCCCCCCAGCTCTTCTGGGAGACACCAAGGCATTCCCAAGCCAACTGAGAGATGTAATTGTATCCTGGTGAAATGCCTGAATCACCTGACGTCTTTTGATATGGAGGAGCAGCGGCTCAACTGATTAGTTTCCTCCCGACTTAGAGTGGGCCTCAGTTGGAAAAGGCTCCACCCTTTTCCAACTGAGGACCGTAGCCTTAGAATCCGAGGTGTTAATTGTCATCCCAGCTGCATCACACACAACCACAAACCTCCCCAGTGTTAGTTGGAGGTCACAGATCAATGAAGGCAACAGAACCACATCATTACCAAATTCTTCTTCTTATTATTATTAACATATAAAACTCTACATGGCTAGTCTCCTGTTCATATAGCAGAGCTACTAAGACCAAACGGCAGTGATCAGGGTCTCTTAACTGTTTCTCTGTTTTTTAAAACCAGAGTTGATCACATTTTTGAGGTTATAGCTCCTAAACTTTAGAATGCCATTCATCAGTTAGGTAAACTAAATCTATGGTTGGTTTTAAATGACTGCTGAAATCGCATCTTTACAGGTTAGCTGAGAACCAGTCTGGCTTATTGCCGGCAATGTGGACCACTCTGGTAATGGTTACACAAAGGTGTCTCGAGGGATACGGTCCACAAAACATATGTAAAAGGGTTGGAAACTTGCACACTTCCTCAAATGTCCTCAGGAGGACAGAGAGCTGGTCCAGTGTTCCACGACCACGAGGAAAACCATATGATTCTTCCAGGATCCAAGATTTTACTAATAGATGTTCTCGTCTCTCTAGTACCCTGGCATAGACCATGAAACCTCTTCCCTCCTCCTGAGTCGTCTGATGGTTTGGTAAAATGGCTTCAAGGCTGACAGAAAGTCTTGCTCCATGTTCTCTCCAAACTCCTCCTTTTTTCACTCAGTGAAAAACAAATTCTTATTGAAGAAGCAAATAACCTTCCAATGGACATCCAATCTGATGTCCCCAGACTTCCTCGAAATGCTGTGAAGGATGTAGGAGTCGAAGATCCCATTAAACGGGCCTCTGTCAAATGTGCCCAACGCACTTTCATTATCTGTTCAGGTGCACCAGTCCTGTCCTGTCCACTGCCAACTGTGGACTCCAACTCAACACAGCTGGCAGTGGTGATCAACTGGCAGTTCAATCCTTCTCTTTGTCTGAAGTTTCAAAACGTATGGCACACTTGACCACACTTGACCAGACGCTCACGGATGAGCCCCTCCCCCAGGTCTAGCTCCAGGGTTGGGCAGAAATAATCCCAATCCTGCCAGTCTACTATGGTCCATAGTTTTTTTTCTCCATAAGATCGTAGTGAGTCGCACCGAGTCTGGCTCTTCAAGTAGAACAAATTTGCTCTGGGAGACCTATCAGGGGAAATTTATATATACAGTACTTAGCTCCTAGGGTTACTAACACACACAAATCCCTCCTCCATGATAAGGTGGCAATTCATGGAGGAGTTTCAGTCATGCTGGTTAAACAACTACAGAAAAATTCCTGTAGTCTAGTATTTCTTCTCACGAAGAATACATTTTTTTTTTTAAATCTTTCACTTACTAGATTAAAAATAGATTTAGTTTAATTTTGTTTTGAAACTTATTTAATTAATTGTTCTTGGATGTTACAGGATGTCTTTTTAATCCAGTCTGTTGAGATTTAACTGTTTAGGTCTCTGGTCTTTATTGAACAGAAAGTCTTCATCCTGACTGGAACTTTCCGGATGAACCTGGACCCACATGGAAATTACAGCGACATAGAATTGTGGAAGGTGGCTGAGGAGGTGAGGAGGAGGCGTTTTCTTTGTCTAGTAATTGTAGTTATGATTGGTAAACTAGTCTGTTTTTGATTTTCTCACTCAATTGGAGATACTAAAGCTCATTTTTTTGTAATTAGACACAATCTTACATGCCCTCTTTGAGTTTTCCCCTCATGCTAGGAATAAATATGGGAAATAAGCCACAGAAGATTAAATATTTTGCCACGTAGGATGTAATTTTTGTACTGTCTGGTTAGGACAGTAATGTTGGTAAAATTACTGCCGTGCAGTTTTACCAGTATTTCAACACTGATGTCATGAAGTTTACACTAGTATTTTAAAACAATAAAAATAAGATAAAGATTAAGGAACTTTGGACTTTCAGTAAAAGCAAAATCTGTCTTGTGTGCCCTCAGGTGGGCCTGAAGTCTGTGATTGAGCAGTTCCCAGACAAGCTAGACTTTCAGCTGGAGTATGGAGGCAGCGTGCTGTGCAATGGACACAAACAGCTGGTTTGTCTTGCCCGTTCCATCCTCAGCAGAGCCCGTATCCTGCTGCTGGACGAGCCTTCTGCCTACCTTGACCCTATGTGAGTATTAAACACTGTCTACTCAATAATCATCATATATAAATCACATTCGATTTAGAAATATCACTAGACCAGTATATGGGGCTTACATGCGCTGTTAAATGGTAACTGGAGTGGTACCTCTATAATACCTTTCTACTCAATTGAGCAGGCAACGTGCTTTCTAGTCTCATTCACCCCATCACACAGCACTTTTATGTATGCCTAAGTGTTTTGTAACTGTTGCAAACACAAAGGGATTGATCAATTAGCCTTCTGATTGGTAGATGAGATGCTCTACCACCTGAGCCATTACCGTCCACAATGATTTAAACACTGTTTTCCACAATGGATCAGTCTCTATGCAAGTAATCTCTTGGATCTAAAAGCTCATGCTTCAGACTCCTCTATATGCCGAGTTTTAGGCATTTTTTTCTACTTTTAGATCTGTATGATTTGAATCATAAGGTATATCTAATATGACCTTTTATTTTTGAGGGGCTACCAATCAGAAGAAAGTTGGCTTAGGGGTGAAGGAGGCTTGTTTCAGGCAGTCGATGAACTGAGGAGCTACACAAAAACCCAGAAGAACTGTGACTGAGTCAAAGCTACTTCAGTAATAGCCAAGGAAAAAACAGCATTACAAGCTCACGGCTAGATTTATTTTATTTAACTTAAGCAGATAGCCCCATTGAGACTCAATGTCTGATTTACCAGAGAAACCTGTTTCAGACAAACATTAAAATCACAACAATAAAAGAAAAAATTAAATAGCCAATGTTAGCTCAAAAGTATTAGCTAGCATTCGTATTTTCCAAAACTTAGTTTCAGACTTTTTTTTTTTTGGTCTTTAGGTGACATTAGAAGTGGGCTTGTGTCAGGAAGGGTTTCAGTCTAAAACTCTGCCAAAGCAAACATGCAGAGTTACCTGCTGTGATGACCCTATGTGACAAAGGAGCAGCCACAAGTAGCTTTCATTAGAAGTGAACAAAAAATGTTTTGTCTATGAAGCTGCTTTGCTAACACATGCTCAAACACAGCTGCCTCCTGAAAAAGTTTGTATATTGTTTGTGGCGTTCTCCCTGTTAAAGCCGAGCAGTAAGGTGAAGTCACATTGCAGCGGCAGTCATGCAAATCCAGCATGTGTGGTGTTCCTGTCACTGCATATGGTGACAATCCAGAGTGCTTACAGTAATTTTAGCCTAATGTATGTGTGTGTGTAACCATATGTGCAGCATGGTGGAGTGGGGAGGGGGGGCCATGGTAGTAAATGAAGCTTATAATGAGCAGTCTAGCTTAATGCTCTGCAGAATTTGCCTGAGGTTAAACTAATGCAATAGCAGTGAAGGGGAAGCCTTTGATGACAGTAATGATTGTGTGTGTGTGTGTGTGTGTGTGTGTGTGTGTGTGTGTGTGAACAGAACACTGAAGGTCCTGAGGAAGACACTGAAACAGGCGTTTTCAGGCTGCACCGTCATCATGTCAGAACACAGGGTGGATCCACTGACAGACTGTCAGTCATTCCTGGTAAGTTCTGGTCTAAGTTTATTTCTGAGTTGCTCTCATACATTTGGAGAAGTTTATGAAACTCAAGTAGAGCACTGTAAGTTGGCCTTTGATGGTCATCTATCAACACTCCCTCATGTTGTGGGTCTTGAAAGTGCCGGGTTGTTTGCATGTTTGCAATGCCAACAAGTAGTGTTGCCTTAATGAGAAGGTCAAAACTTCCTTACAGGGGGCAAGAATTATTATCTGCAGGAAAAACCCTTCAGATGAACTACTTTTTCCATGCCTAAGTTTTTAAAATAAACACATATACATAAATGCAGCATTTTTGTTTATTTCTGGTGAGTTGGCATATTTTACAGAAAAAAACAAACATTTTGACGAACAGCAAAATGAAACAGCTTCTCCTTCCTCTCTCCCTCCTGTTCAGATGATTGAAGGCAGCTCCATGAAGACATACGACTCCATTCAGAAGCTCATGAATGAGAAGAGTCACCTCAAGCAGGCCATGAGCACAGCCGATCGGCTCCGCCTCTTCCCAACGCTTCACCGCCTCAACTCCAACAAGAGGCCGCCGCCACAGACCGCCAAGATCTCCTCACTGCCAGAGGAAGCAGAAGATGAAGTCCATGACACGAGACTCTAACTGGCCAGCTGCAAACACACATGCGCATACACACCTGCAGGGACAAAAACACGGCTGTTTGAAGACCAATGATTTGCGGTTAATTTCTGAAGCAATATGGACCAGACCATAATGACAGAATCCAAATCACTTTGGACAACTCAGGCATATTATTTTACTCACTAGAAGGAGAATTTGATTTACACTGAATCAGAAATTACTGAAATAGTGAAATGTGTCTTACAGAAATTGAAGCCACATTTTTCATAGCCAAACATAGCTGCTGAGATCCACTTCACTGTCACACAGTAAAACCAGCAATATGAAGCTTTGCACCCATTTAAAGAAAAGCTATGTCCTAAATTATTTAAACAGTCCAGCTACCTACTATTTTATTAACCTTTGACCAAAGGTGTGACTGGAGCCTATCCCATCTAACAAAGGGCAGAAGGCAGGGTAAGCAATACTAAGTAAGTTAAGCTAACAGAGAGCTTTTCACAGAGGAGCAGTCACAAAGTACTATATCACAAAGCAGAGTAAAACCTGCCACTCTGGACAAGTTGTTACTCCATCACAAGGCTAACGCAGAGACAGTGAACCACACACTCGCATCTAAAACCAGTATAGTAATGAGTTAACCTAACAAGCATGTCTTTGGACTGTGGGAAAGAACCGGAGGATGCAGGGGAACCCAAAGAACATGCAAACAAGGAGGTGAGGTGATGTGTTAACCACTGCACCACTGTGTCGCTCCTATCGCAGAATAGGCATGTTTAAACGTTGCATGAACGTGAGTGAGTGTGCACAGTGCGAAATATGAAGGATGAGAGTACAGATGCAAAACTTCTAACTGCAGGTGTCTGAATCATTAGAATAACACAGATGCAAGTTTAGGAGTATTTTTGTTTGTTTGTTTGTTTTTTAAGAAAATGTGTGCAATGGTGAATTCTGCCACTAAATTAAAGGAAAATCAGAGTGTGTGTGTGTGTGTGTGTGTGTGTGTGTGTGTGTGTGTGTGTGTGTGTGTGTGTGTGTGTGTGTGTGTGTGTGTGTGTGTGTGTGTGTGTGTGTGTGTGTGTGTGTGTGTGTGTGAATGAAAGACTTCACAAGCACACTGCATGGAAAATAAAGGGGAATATGGAAAGGGACCAGCGCAAATTGAGGAAGAATCGTATGACTTACACGGAGCTGACATGTAAACAAAGCACATCATAACATGCACCAGAGTCCGGGTTCAGTCTGACTAAGTGGACACTGTTATTAAGCTCATTATTAAAGAGCTCCGGCAGGTTTCAGTGATGAACAAACAGTACATGGGCCCTTTGAGTTCAGACGAGTCTCACAGATGTTCTCTTCTGCTCTTGCTTTGAAAGAAAGGAAAAGAAATCCATCCTTTTTGTCTTTTTGCATGATTTGTTGTTTCAAAAGCATTTTTACTGGTTTCAGTTGAGTTTTTTTTTTTTTTTTTTTTGAAAAGCATTTTGGCTAACAGACAGCTCATTTTCACTGGAGCTCCTCAGACTGAACGTCTAATAATAGCCACTGTAGAAGTCTGACTCTTGAGATGCATTTTGAATGAGTGTGGAGCGTGTAACCGAGCACTGCGAGCAAACAGGAAAACAAAAGGCCACATACTTTGTTCTCTATTCTTGGCATATGGAACCATTAAAAAATATGAAAGATCACAAGAACAGATGTTCTTCTGTTTTACCAAAATGTATCAATATCAAGCAGGAGTCCTTCACAGTCCCCAAAGCCAGCCATTCACATCCCACTCTTTATATTTTAACTTGCATAGCAGGCAGCCTGATAGCCAAGCAGTTAGCGAGAGTGAGACAATACAATCCACTCCAGACTGGAATAATTTGAACAAGCCAAATTGAACGCAACTGTTGATATTAGCAAATGTTATTCAATAGTTTTGAAGCATCAAATTATAACCATACTATAATTCATTATAAGTTCCTCATTAATGTGGTGACGCTGCAGTTAGAACTGCTCTGAGCTTTTGCAGCACTCACGCAGGCGCTCCAAAGCCATACTGATGTATCCTCCACCAGCATGTCGGTGCTGGGGTGAGGCCTCCAGGCCACCTCATAGCCTCCCAAAGAAAGACAAAGCATCCTATCACACTGTAAAACCTGCTTAGGAATGGCTCAAGAAGCCAGTCTGGAAAAATGTCAAGGTGTCTGGTGCAAAGGGTTCGCAGCAGTTCATTTGATTTTAATGATATGCTCATTGGATTTTACTTTTTATTTATTGTGGCTGTATGTGCCAAACTAGGAGATCAATAGCAATAGCAGCAGCTCATTAAATGAGACTTCTGCAGTGGCTTTGTGTGTCTTTTTTTTTTTTTAATTAAAGCAAATAGTCCTAAATTCCTTCTGTCTATACTCAGTCAGTCTGACCCTGAAGCAACTTAACTGATGTCCACAAAACAGTGATGCTGTTGGCTGACGCTAGTAGTTTGTGATGACTCAGATACCCTTATTTTTCTATGTGTATGCACTTTAGAGACACCCTGAGGTACTCATCAGCTTTCACAGCAAGGACACAGTCATGTGATTAAAAAATCTGCACTTTCATGTCAAATCCTCAATGAAAAGTAGAATGATGCCATTTGATGACAATTATCTTTAATTTCTCAGCCGCTATTATTTTATGATTTATGGAGAGAAGCTGGTAATTCGTCCAAAGTTAAAAAGAAACAAAAACAAAGAAAAAAAAACTTTTCTATGTGAGATAAACTTTTTAAGAGCCACTGCTGTACAAACGCAAAGCATTTCGGTTTTCTTTGTTCATCATTTCTCACCATTTCTCTGTTCTTCGCTCTGAAACTGGGAACCATTTAGACTTTTCTAACATTCATTCTATTTTGAATTATAATTTTGTAAAGCACCGCTGCAGTAAATGAAGGTACCTTGAAGAAATGCCTCAATATGTTAACAGACTTTTCTTTTTTTTTTTACATTGTAAATTAAGAACAAAACTGTTTCTTATTCATAGGAATGGGCAGAGATGTCCAGAAATGTATAAATGTATTTGTCAATCAACTATATTTCCAGTAAAACTAAAGATTTTGAGAATTCAGATGTGGTCGTGGTCATTTTTGGGTCTTATAGTGACTGACATATTCAGTACATCCTTTAAAAAACACCAAATATAAAGTTGTCTATATGTCCAAACATTACACCCATATAATTTAAAGGAAATGACTTATGGTCATTTTCAGTACTTAGACTTTAATGAAGTGGCTTAAAGTAGTTCACAGTTCATTTGACCTTGCCTCCTTCTCCCTTTCACGTTCTTTTAATAGGCACATATTCTTACCTGATTATTTTCATTTTATCATCAGAAATGTAGCCATGTTTAATATGAACATAGCCTTCTCTCTAACCCAATTCTTAGTTAACATTACACCCCCTGAATTTTAATGAGATCAGTCAAATGATTCCATACAAACCTTTAGGATTACCTTTTGTGTTACAACGCTGTCTAAAGAGTTTTGTATCTTACACAATTCATGTCATCTGGCATTAAAGGTAAAATTCTTGTGTTGAAAAAGTTTTTAAATTCCACAATGACCTGAAATTTTCTTTAGATTGTGAAACAACCACAGTGATAAAAATCACACAGTGCAGCAATGGATGTTTTAAAATGCGTACAGTGGTAGCGAAGGTATAGTGGAAATACTGTGAGACTGATGTTATGTGTGTGTGACTCAAATGAATAGTTTCTTTTTTAAATGTCTATTTACATTATCAAATTCATTGAGTCTATTTCTTGAGCGCAGCTGAATTTGGCTGTTGCCGCTTGTCTTGTGCTGGGTTGGGCGGCCTCTGCCGGCCTCAGTTACCCACTGACCTCAGGTCTTCGCACTCTGAGGGGTCGCGGGTGGCCCGGATCTCCTGGGTCTTTCCCTGTTCGCCTCTGACTCCCGGGGGGCGATGTTGCATTTTGCATTTCTCACCCTCATTTTCAAGTACGTTTCATGACAATCACTCATACACAGACACTTACATTCTCTTTTTCTTGCTTACTCACACACACACCACATTAAAATTGTACGTTTGCGCAGTTCTCTGTGTTTTGTGTGTGTTTTGCCACAGATGCAGCAGTTAGAGGCTCTGCCACAGAGCCTGTCTGCTTCACCTCCTGTCCACTCAGCATAACACCCACTCTGAAAATAATGTGAATAATAGGCACATATTCCTTACAGCCATTACTTCAGTGACATTAAGGCTTGGATGTCTCTTAACTTTTTAAAATTCAATGACAACAAGACTGAGGTGATGGTTTTTGGTAGCCCCACTGAGACCCCCAATGTGTATTTAGATACGTTGGCCCAGTATGTTAAGTGAACTGTCACAAACCTGGGGGTCAAAGTGGACTCTGAACTGAAGCTTGACAGTTTAAGGCAGTGGTAAAATCAAGCTTCTTTCAGCTCAGGCAGCTGGCTAAAATAAAGCCAATTCTTTCACGGCAGCACTTTGAGACAGTGATCCACACCTTTGTTAGCACTCGGCTGGATTACTGTAATGCACTTTATATAGGGGTCAGTGCTTCATCCATTACTCATCTACAGAGGGTGCAAAATGTCACAGCTCGTCTTTTAACTGGCACTCGGAAGTTTGAGCACATTTCCCCTATTTTAGCTTCACTTCACTTGCTGCCCGTTTCTTTTAGGATTCATTTTAAAGTTATTTTATTTGCTTTGAAAGCCGTCCATGGCCTAGCCCATCTTATCTCTCTGAGCTGCAACAGCCTTATACACCCACCCGTTCTCTCAGGTCAGCTGATCAGCTGTAACTGAATGTACCCGGGACAGAGCGTAAACTTGGAGGAGATCGTGCTTCTGCTGTAGCAGCTCCAAACTGTGGAATGATCTCCCTCTAGAGATTAGACAGGCTTCGTCTCGGTTTTTAAATCACTCCTGAAAAACCAGCCTCTTTAGCCTGGCCTTGGATGGATTGGATAATAAAAGAAATAAAACAAAAAGATTAACAAGAGGAGACTACAGAGAGTCTGCGGTGCTCCTCATGGCATAACAAAGCCTTCAGACCATGATTCTGCTAGCTAAAACTGCCTTATAGGACTGGTTTAAAAACAAAAATCAATTTCATTGTAAACTTTTTTTTTACAATGACAATAAAGAATTTTCAATCTTGAGACATGTCCAAAAGTTTCTATGCATTATATTGCTGAGTCATTGCCTAAAGCTGAACTGCCCTGGTATTAACCATGGATCATATAAAAGATGGACGTAGCTCCAAAGTCCTGTTTTGAAACTTGTGGATGAGTCATGTTTGTTTTGAAACTATGTGGTTAAAAATAGAAACCACAAACTAAATGGTTAAAAACGTGTCAATTACATGTGGTTAGCTAATGTTTTCTGGATAACCCAGATTTACAAACATACACAGAAGATTTAAAAACCATAAACCACACAGAAATCTCACTAAATGTGACTTTGGGAACACATATAGCAGTAGTAGTTTTCAAACATCTACTAGTACTCATCATCTTGTAAATAGCCCAACAACTATTAGGACAAATCAACATAAATAAGTAAATAATGAATAGCCAGGAGAGGTGTTAAAATATTAAATATTCAGAATAATATTAAAAAAAACACTTGATACTTGAGATTAAAATGTCACAATTCACCATATTTTATTAAATGTCTGGTGAACTGTTAAGTCCTTTGACTCAGGAGTGTGCCAGTTTTTAAAAATGTAGATTAAAAAAAATAAAATAAAGAATGAGAAAGGCTGACGGGGTTTCGACAGTGCCGTGTTTAATTTTTGTGCTTGACAAAAAAGACAATTCTTTAAACTTCAAACAGCTATCGTACAGATCAAAATCATATGTTGCCTAAAATCTCTCCTGTACATATGTATAGATATATTTATATATATGTACATAAACGCTTCCAATAAAACATGTCCTTAAAAATAAAAAACGCACACAGTAATAATGGGAAGCGTGAATAAAAAGTGAATTACAGATCTGGGGATCAGCTGGGGCTCAGCTGAACACGAGTCAGGGGTAACTGATGAGCTTTTAAAATATTTATTATGGCTTACAATTGACAGAGGACATCCTGTATTTATACAGTTCTATTACTTATTGCCACAGCCTCCTTCACTATGAAACAAGTGAAGGGCTCAGAACCAAAACTCAATTTACAAACACTATATACAAGTTGCCTGTTTTTCTCAGCTGTTTTGCTTTAAGATTTAAATCACTGTACAAGCGTCCACATACCACATACACCGATCTATAGAGCATTTAGACTTACTAATTCTTATGTACAAATATTTGGTAAAACCCTGATTAATTTCAACAGTATTTTAACCAACCTTGCAACTATTTAAAGATAAAACACGTGAATATTTCAAGATACTTAATACCAAAAACAAAAAAAAATCAAAAACAAAAGAAAAACCTGCTTATTTCTTTCTTTGATCCAAAAACACTCAGTGGCTTCAAAAGTACAGCATTTCACTTTAAGTACACAAGAATACTGTGCCAGGACTGTTTCGAGGCAGGTTAAATACTATAAGTGAGTCGATTCTTAGCCAGTCTCTGAATACTGTCGCGTACTCGCTGCAGGTTGCTGCACTGGAATTAAGGCAACAGTAAAACAACCTGCTGCATTACCTTGTGTTGTTTCCCACACGCGAGAAGCCACTTTTCTTTAACCCCAAGCAATCACATAATTCAAATACTGTAATAGAATGAAACTATGGTCCCCAAGTACACAACTGTATTACAGTGTAACAAGTACTAGTAACAGGTACAAATACTAAGAGTCAAAGGTTGTCAGGTACCTAGTCTTTACATCATGACGGGAGGAATCGTGGGAGGAGGAGGGAGGAAAATGTCTACTTGTTTTCATGCAGGTCTCTATGGAGAATCCAGATCTCCTCATGTGATTGGTTGTTGTTGTCAATGTTGCTGTAGTAGTTGTTGTTGCTGCTGCTGCTGGGTGGAGCCTGCTTTGTTCTGCTGTTGGTGCTGCTGTTTGTAGTTCTGCTGCGGCTGTGGGGCGTCTGGATTCGGCTGGGGCTGTTGCTGCCATTATTGTTATTGCTGCTGCTTGGGGCGGCCGCAGAGACTCGGGTGTGCTGCCCTCGGCTGCTGGCGATGGGGAGCTGTGATTTGACACGTGGGCCCGATCGTCGATCGCTGCTCTGGACTGACGCCTGGTTGGAGCTGCGGCTGGACTGACTGACGGTCTGCGGGAACAAAGATTGAGCCAGCTTTAATGTTTTCATGTCGGTGTGTGGGTAATAATGCAGGAAATTACAGAGGAGATCTGAAACGTAATCAAATTACTGTTTCGTACTACTTCTAGTTATAAGTAACCTGTTTGTGGTGTAGTAGACGCAAAAGGATTAGCAGCAAGAGCAAGCCAAAAGCTCAGGATTCAGACGGCTACATTCAGACACTGTTTTCTACTCTTTCTCTGTCTTCCATCAAGAAGAGTGGATGTCATTATCAACATTTAGACTACCTGCCCATAAGTCTTTCTTTCACTGCTGACACCATAGACTTTAATAAAAGATGGCTTCCTGGTTGGAAACACAAAGCTAATGCCTCGGCGCCTTAAATCTGCATTCTGTGCGAAGGCCACCAGAGGGCGACAGCTGTGCTTGCTGTGTCCCATAGACTTTAGAAGTCTATGGGACACCAGCCTTTTGTCCTAACCTCTATGAACAGTTTCCTGTTGAGTTTAAAAAAAAAGGGGGGGGGGAGGGATTATCATGCTCTTTTCCACTTGCTCATTAGCTAAGAAAATGTCAATTAAAAGTCCACATCAGTAATTACGCAAACAAACCCCGAAGTGGTTAGCACAAGTATCAGCTTCAAAAATTCAGTAAGCTGGCACGGAGGACACATAAACACCTTTGCTAATGATTGATGACAACCTCAAACAGCCTGAAAACGATTATTAAGCACAAAAAACAGCCGCAAACAAACACTGACCAGCGAAAAACCCCCCAAAAAAACCCCACTTGCGTGTTGGCATAAGTTACGCCAAGTCATGTGTCCGTAAGGTTAGCAGGCAAACAAGTACCAGCCATTGAGGGATTGCTAATATAAACCAAGAACACACTCATGGATTCTCCTTTCCACCTTCCTCTTTGTAAAATTAGGTGCCTCGAACATAGAAGGTAAAACAGGAGTAGATATGGACACAGAAGGATTTTGTGTGTGTGTTGTTTGATGGTGGTTGAAGAAAAATGGGAAAACTCATATCTTTGCAAAAGCACCTGCTGCAATACCATTTAGAATCACTGGAGGGCCAAAAGTTATAGTCAAGGTTTAAAAGGAGAAGAGTTAAATGTTTCAGTGAGTTGAGATAAATAAAGCATTAATTACAACTTTATTTAAAGATAAATAAAGGATTAATTACAACTGTTAATTGTGCAAGGCTGGTTTAGTTGAGTCCAAGAACAAAACTAGAGAGTTGGAAATTAGCTGGAACAGGTCTCGTTAAATATCAAACCATCACTACAGTTTGACTTACAGGCTAATGTATTCATTGCTTTCTGATGCTATTTACAACAATTAATATTTATCATGGTGCTAAGCTGCTAATCGTCTTTGCCTCTTACTCTTTCCATCTGTGGTCGTTGCTGGACTGCGGTTTCCTGCTCGGCCTTTCGCGGGAGCACTGCTTCTCTGGGCAAGCTGGAGAACAGGATCATGTCATCTTTGGTGTGAGAGATCTGTGAGAGGAAGAGGAGAGTACTTCAAGCAGCAGCTCATACCTGGAGGAGTGTAACAAGAGTTTTTACTTTCCCCCCTACTTTTCTACACAGCCATTTTCACAAGCTCAAAAGTCGCTGGACAACTGACTGACCAGCAGTTTTATGGTCAGGTGAGGCCAAATTACATATATCTTGAGTTTCTGGAGTGATTCCAAGTGTCGAGCTTGCATTCGGTATGTTTTCATGGGAATTCTAAATATGTCTAAATATTTAGATTCTATATTTAGATTCATTTTTAGACATTTCTATTCTAAAAATGTCCACAAAGATGGAGGTTATCATTATGCTGCAAAACAACAATAAACGTAGCTTTCACATCAGCTTTCTGATAAGTATGGAGAAGAAGAGGAACGGCTCATGATTCAAAGAATACCACATTATCTGTCCAGCATGAGGGAGGAAACGTGTACGCTTGCCAGTGGAACTGGACCACTAATGTGTAATGATGTGAGTGCTTACAGAAGTAGCAGGAGGATTTCTTTAGTGTTCAGGGCAATTACTCTCTGCTAACATTCAGCCAAATGCTGCAATACTGATCAGACAGTGCTCCACAGTGGAAATGGATAATGACCCAAAACATGCACAAAAGCAACCCAAAAGTTTTATAAGCCAAAAAAATACGATATTCTTCAATGGCCGAGTAATCTCAAACCAATAGAACATGCTTTGCACTGTTACTGCAGAGAGCAGAAACAAGCAACAACTGAAGGCAGCAACAGGAAAGGCCTGGCAGAGTGTTTCTAGGCAGGAAACACAGTATCTCATGTCCTCCATGAGTTCCACACTTTAACCAGTCACTCACTGCAAGAATTCAAAACAATCCTTATATTTAAATTGATTTTAATTCATCCAGATCATTTTTAGCATTAAATACCAGTCTGGTCACTCAGCCGCGATCTATACGTCAGTGCAGTGAACTTTAGGTTCTTACTGAAGTGGTGGGAAGTACAGTTAAAGTTTTTAAAACATACTTGGGTCAAAAATCAGCAGATGACATTTCAAATCCAGGACTTATATAAAATTATACAAATTATATGTCAACGATCTCCCCACAATTTTAATAAGAGCGTAAAGATCACTGCACTGAACTGCTGCACAGATCTCCGAGTTCTGTTTTCCAGAAGGATTTTGGTTTTACCGACATAAACACGTCCACGTTATGATGCTATTAAAGTATTTGTGTTTCTGTGGATTTACACATGAGGTGGCTGACAACTTCTCTTGGAACACTGAAAGTAACCCCCCCCCCCAAAAAAACCGACTTTTTCAGACATGACAAATAAGAGAGATTCGGTGGGTTTACTGAAGCTGGTGAAACACAGCAGCAGCCTTTGGAATGTCCTTGGAAGCAGCAGATCACAAAGTATTTTGTTTGTTGTAGGATCTTCTGTTTTCAGATAACTTAGACAACTGGTCATAAATCCCTGTTAACTGCACTTTTCCACTGGATTGATAATATAACTGACTTCCCAGCATTGAAACTTCTCTTTCAGGTTCAGAGTAAATCCACTGGGTCAATGAGTGTGTGCAGAAAGGTGGGAGTGCAAGTACCTTAGTGATGTCTGGCTCAGATTTGCTGGAGCACATCGTCTGCAGTTCTCTGATCAAATCGGTCTCATCGTCAGAGAAAACAGACAGACCTTCGGGCTGTCTAAAAAAAATATAAAAATAAAAAAATTAATAATAATTTTAAAAAATATATATATGCAAGGGCACCTAACATACTGTAACAACTACTTAATTAAGCTATTTATTAAAATAAGTTTGCAGGTATGTCTGTCCACATATTAATATAAGGTACTGATGCTAATGCTATTACCACTGCTGCACATTTATATTAATCAGACACAGAACCAACCTCTGGACTTTGCCATTGGAGATCAAGCTGACGTCAGAGCTCGACAGAGAACCTGAAATCATAGATTCATATACAGCTTTATTCATACGACATGAAAAAGGGCAGTTCACTTAAATGGCAACAGGAACAGAGCCAAAAGCCTGAGGTTTTATTAAAAAGGCTTATCTATAGATACTCAGAAGGTGAACTGATGAGTACAGAAACTGTGCGTGTGGACACAAACAGACCTTCTACCAACAGTTTTAATTAGAAACAACTTGCTTTCAAATATAACTGATGAGAATTTGTCGTTTCTCCTGAGTACAAAGGAGAAAAGAAAGAGGCAGGCAGTAAAAAGGGCTGGTAAACAGTGCCACCTTGTGGAGATGGAAGACATGTGTCCTTTATTGGCGCTTTCAAATGTCTAAATCTAACCCTTTACGCCTTACACGATGGTTACCAGCACCCATCGTATTGTCAGAAGCTCTTCATATGTGACTGAAAAAATGTTTTATCTTAAGTATCTGAGGACTTTCAATGCTCTGTTACATCCAGAAGGTTTTACATTAAAACACTTTAAACCTTCCAAAATAATTAAAGCTGTCTGAATGTGAAGAAATAACCACTATGACTCAATGTCAAAAACATTTATGTGTTGTGGTGAAGAGATATCAACTGCACTTGGGTTTGGCTACACTTTCATGTAATACCAGTTTGTACCACACGATGGCACCAGTAACCTCTATTTAATTAGGAAAATTGTCAAAAAAGCATTTACAGCGGCAACCTGGACAAAAGCAAAGGTAAACGGTTGGAGTAGATAACAAAGTTAGAAACAACAGCATGCATCCGAAAGCAGGTGTCAGGTGGTGCCACCAGCTACCTTACTGTTATGGTCCAGTTTTAGTTAACACTTAAAGAATGCAATCACGCCTTAAAACCTTTACATTATCCAAGTAAAACTACCCCCCTAAAAAAGAGAGATTTTTAAAGGAATATTCCCACAAGTACAAATGCATTGTTATAGTCTGAAATACTGATGCAGCTGTTCTAAAGCAACATTACTGAGGTGGAGTTAGTTTTTTAACCAAGGAGACACCAGCTGTGTTCGTCGTGATCCAATGCAGAGCAGCATTCTTACCCTCTCTGAAGGAACCGGTGCTCCAATTTAAGGCAGGGCTTCCCTTCTTCCGAGGGCTGGTGTTGGACCGTCTCAACTTGCCACTGTCCCGTCCCCTTCTACCTCCTCCGCCACCCACACTTCCTTTATAGGGGCCAACAGCTGACAGAGGGAACGTGCCACCCTGAAACTCTAGCAGGTATCTGTCGATTTCTGAGGAATAAGGGAAACAATGTCCATCAGTACATTTTTAATCTCATGCCAGGTTTGTCCCTGCTCACTTATTTCCTTTTGGAACTCGAACGAATCAACAGCTAAACATCACATGTGATGCACACGCACCGTGTCGAGGCAGGGGGCATCCCAGGAGTACAGCCTTGTTGACCAGGATGCTGAGAGCGGCTTTCACCACAGCCTGTTGTCCAGCACTCAGCCCACAGTTGCTAAGACACGGTCGTTGTGATGAGGGGGCTGGAGAGTGAGAGGTGGAGGAGGAGGAGCGCTTGGCTGTTACCCGGGAGATGATGGCTTCTTCTACACGGGGGACGACCACAGCATTCCAGAGACGTGCCAGCCACCTGCACGTATGTGCACACACGCAAACATGTAAGCTTCCAAGCACACACACACTTCGTAGTTCTTCTCTTAAGTCGTTTCCTGATCTTTTTCCTCTAGCCGCAGATTATCTGGTCAGCACTGAGGTCGTTTCAGTTCAGTTTAGAGTGTTCATTTATCAATAATGAAGGTATGGAAACAATCATAAACCTTTAGGAAAAATTAAAAGAAATGTGCAGAACAAGCAGCACTTTTTAAAAACATAACCAAATCAACTAAAAGCTCATTTTCAACACATCTACTAAGTAATTCAGTCAATTATGTACAAATATTCACTGATTTTGTGTTTTTCATCGCAGCAAATTAAACTACCCTCACCCCCTCAAATTAGCATTTTGTATTTTTCACTTTTTTCTTGCTCATTTCTTTATAATGAAATCATCTACACCCGTTAATTAACTGCATGATAAATATATAGCGAGATGACATATAATCAGTGATACAGTCAGATGAAGAGGAGCTAAATCGAACTGCTGACAGACCCTCAGCTCCACCATGTTTTAGCACAAAGAACAGGGAAATATTTCCTGTGGCAACATAAGGAATAGACAGTAACACTGATTCTGATTATTAACAATAACTAAAATACTTAAGAAAATGATATGCTGATATCGTTTTACTAATATTTTCATCATACTGTAAATAATTAAGCATTACTATCAATGTAAAAAAAAAACCAACTTTGTCCTTTTCATCCTATAATGCACCATTATAAGAAACCTGTATAATAGTATGTATTCAGTTAGATCTAATTTTTTGAACATTTTCTTATGCCTGTGCCTCTGTACAGGTCAAACAATCAACAGTGCAGGCTTTCCGCTTTAATTCAAATCCCATAACTCCTTCACTTCACAAATGTGCACTGGAAACAAACTATTACTTTTTTCTAGATAGAGACACGTTCACACACCTTACAATGGCCTGCGCGTTGTTTAGGACCACAGGGCAGGACAGGAAGAGCTGCGGGCCCAGCAAAGCCTCATGGGTCCCCAGACGGGACAGACAGGCATTGAGCTGCTGCCAAACCTGGCTCACCCACAACACCAACCGCTCCATGACGCCATCAGGAGACCAAAGTCCAGTCCCCATCTGGGGGAAAGAAGGAGGGCAACAGAACTGAATATGTTCTGCTCTTATGATAAAACACCATGTGGCTAAAGTGAAATATCAAAAGGACATATGGGAAGGAATATCACAGACTGGGTTTCCTGTGAACAGTTCTACTGTGCTTTTGATCACGTCTCCCTGTGTTACTCTAAATGATCCATTTCTAACGTTTGAGCTTGTTTGGGATAACAGGTGGAAAAAAAAAAAAAGATTTTGGTTGTGATTAAAACAAAGCTGAACTGGCCGTCCACAAAAATGCTGCAGTCTCTCTGGCAGCTGCAGCTAAACGTCTGTCTGACCTTGTGAAGCAGCTTTTTGCGGAGGTGCCTTCCCAGCAGGCCGTGCAGTGGCTCCTGATCCCAACGAAAAGTGACCCAGCGGAAATGCTGCTGGAGACGAAGCTCTGCTCCCTGCAGGCGGGGCTTCGATAATGTTGCAATCAGAAAGTTCCCCTCTCGGAAGTGGTGGGGACCTGAGGGAAAGAAGGACAAAACGAAAAAGCCGATTTATTTGGCATCATCATCCTGGTCAGTCTCTTATATTGTTGTTATTATCTGACTGTTGGTTTTATGGTCGAGCACAGGGAGTGCGTTTGCTGTCCACTCCACTCTAGGGCCTGCCTGTCTGCCTGCAGTGAGCTCTGTTGTCAGATGGAGGCGGTGTACAAAGTATGTCCTACAACCAGTCTGTGGTCTGTGAGTCAGCCGCAGAATGAAGTTCGAACATACAAAGAGCTGAAGTGTTAAAAACAACGAAAAGTGTCCACTGCAGTCACTGTGTGCTTTTCATGCTTTATTTTATGATCTTTTACGCTTTTTTGCCGTTCATGGTGAACTCCACTATCGCTATCTGGTCTATTCTGGCCCACTTACCTACCAATCAAAGTTAGGCAGTTGCATATGTCATCCGCTTCCAGCGACATGCAGTCAGGATCTTGAAAGAGTGCACCGCTGCGTGTCTCGCATGGGTGAAAACCCCTCTTCCCCCTCTGTCTGACCAAAAGCTGTGCACAGACGGACACATTTGCAGGACTATAAATCCCACTTAAGACTTCCTATTTACCGAAGAGCACAGACTCTTGTACAAAACAAATTAAAATTACAGCTGCAAGCTGCAATGACAGAGCTCTGATTGAAACTTTTGGCGCCTTGGACATGCCCTTCAACGAGAACTCATAAGCTGTGTAATTTAGCTTGGCCAACGTCAGCAGTTGAGACTGACCAAATATGAAGTTGATCCCATATAAACTCATACCCCCCCCCCCAAAATCAGTGGACTTACTGCTGGGCTTAGAATGTGGATTCAAGAGGCTTTTTGTGCCTCTTGGTACCAAATTTCAAACAGCAGTGGGACTAAACATTTGAGATTAAATTTTCCTCCGCCCATGTGTGAGACACCAGACCTTACGTGTGTGTGCTTTACTACGCTGTCTGTATCTGTGCTACAGACTCTGTCT
Source organism: Oreochromis niloticus (assembly GCF_001858045.2). Classification (NCBI taxonomy): domain Eukaryota; kingdom Metazoa; phylum Chordata; class Actinopteri; order Cichliformes; family Cichlidae; genus Oreochromis; species Oreochromis niloticus. Next base: position 41,060,220 of record NC_031972.2, on the reverse strand, counting down.
GCAGCCATACCAGTGTTCAGGACCAGTGATGAAGCAGCGCTCCTACTGTCCAGACTGTGGCAGAGGTCTCCGAGCAGGCCTGTTAGGGATGCAGCTTTCTCCAGTCCTTCCAGCAGGACTATCACACAGTGATCAGTATGTCGAGCTGGTAGGCTCACCCCTGACCCCACAGCTGGCACCAGGAAACCTGGAAGAAGAGGAGGAAGGAAAATAAACAGCAATACAACATAAAGCACCATCAATACAAAGACTGGGGAAAGTGCACGATCCTAAATGTTGTCACTGCTTTAAATCGCTGTATTTCTGTGAGTTAATCTGAGGCACTTTGAGAGTGGAAAAATGAGTGATTTCCCCCCACCTGACCCTTCCAGAATCAACCATAAAGAGACAGAAACTATTTTCTTTTGTGCAATAAATGTAGCTGATTAAATTAAACCATGACTTTCAAATATGAAGCTTTCCGTGGGTGTGTCTGCTCGTGTGTTTTCCTACCACAGCTGATGAAAGTCTCAAGCAGATGCTCTTTGGTCAGGCTCTCTTCCACCTCCACCCTCACCACGTCACAGCTGAGCCCCCCTGCCTTCTGCTTCGACTGATGGAGATACAAAGAAGAGGTGGGGTGGGGGGAGATGAGTGAAGAAACACAAAGAGGTAAGAAGGGAGCCCGTTGTCATGGAAACAAAGGAAATGTACTGTTACTATGTGCCGAGTGAAATGGAGCAGGAGGAAATTCTGAATGAAAAAAAAAGGGCTTTTCCACATCAGAGCTATCAAAGATATTCTGTCCTTTATTTGCTTTTTTAATATTGTGGCATATCAGTATAATACACAGATTGATATTAAAAAAAAGAAATCAATAAGTAAATGAATAAACTGCACAGGGCTTTCGTTCACACAGGTAATGGTTAACGCCGTTCTTATGAGTGAGAATTTCACTTTCTAGTTTAACAGTCGGACAGTTCGGCTTCTGTTCCTAATTCACAATTCTTCAACCTAACCTTATTTTTTCATGCAGACACATCTTCTTTTGTGTGCATGTGGAAAACACAGTTTGATGCCATTACCAGACTAGCATGTCAATCTGAAAGCAGCAGTGATTCAAACTGTTTTTGCCCGTGTGCTGGCCAAATATTTAAAAATTATAAAAAATTTAAAAAAAGCATCACTGATGATGAATTTGAGTTCAACTGTGTGAGTTGCCCCCTATTCCTATTAAATCTGTGGCCTGTGGGAAGGACCAGTGGCTAGCCTTTGGTGTGTTTCATCATGTTGTAATGAGACATTGCATTACTGTTTGCCAGCAATTTCGGTTTCATTGCATCAGCCTGTGCAACAGAGCCAAATGCAACTTTGTTTAAAGATGCAAACTAGAAGACTTTCCTCAGACTTAAACCTCAGCACTCCCTGACATGGAAGAAACTCATGATTACACCTCAGGTATGAATGAATTTGCTTTCATGAAACTTTACTTCAAAGTAAGACCATGTTCTCTCACGCATTCAGCTGTTCAACACTACCCCCTCCCTTCACATGACTGGCTAAACACACACAGTGGTCAGGTTTTAAGATTGGATTGTAGCACTTCTTTGAGAGCGCAGCTCTCCGAAACAGCGTTTAAGCCGTGGTACCTTGATGTAGTGAGCAACCAGACTGGCGATGTACTCCTGACAGCTGCCCTGAAGCCCATGAAAGATGAGGTTACCATACTGCTCCACCTAAACACAGACACAGAAACAGGCAAAGACTGAGCTGACAAGAAGAGAGAATAATGTGATAGAATGACAGTCTGTCTACATTTAATCCTGCTGACCAGCGTTTAATAACAATTCCAATTGGATTGAGATCTGGTGACTGCGGGGGCCATTTGAATACAGTCAACTCGCTGTCACATTCAAGACACCAGTTTGAGTGACTAATATATCGTCCTGCTGGCAGATGGGTACACTGTGGTCATAAAGGGATAGAGATGGTCAGCGACAATACTCAGGTAGGCTGTGGAGACATACCCCACACCATTACACCACGACCAGCAGCCTTTTCTATCAAAAAAGCTGCTGGAGGAATCTAAGCATTTAAATTCTTTTGCCTGTACATGGGGTTCTGCCACTATTTCTTTTATCTACACATGCTATCATCTCCTTTCCCCTCTTTTTAAAACAAACATCTGTGATGACAAAATGCCTGCTTTTGATGCAGCCAGCAGGGGGCAGCATAGCTGCTAGAAAATCACGCCCTCCATTTCCTTTCATCTGTCCATCACCCACTCCTCTTTCTTTGCCTTCTCTCTCACTAATGGTGTGTCACTTCCTCTGTATTTTTCCAGCATCTCACTCACCAAATCCCCCCAATCCCTCACACTCCTTTGTGTGTGTTTGCATAAATGTGTGCAATGTGCGCGCTTACCAGGCGGACATAGTTGTGCAGCAGCGGCAGGGGGAAGAGGGATTCCAGAGCCAATTCATCGAGGCATGACTCAGACAGACCTGTCAGAAAACCCCACAGACGCACAAATAAATCCTCAAATCCAATCTGCTTTACATGCTCAGTGTCAGCTCGCATAGAGGAACCTCAAGGTGCCCTTGAAATAAAATGTCCTAAAAACTAAAAACACAGCATGTTTAATGGCCACATTATTTATTTCCTCAGTGCTTTTAGCTACAGGCCTGTAATACAGTAAATGTAAACACTGCTGTCAGTAAATGAGAGCAGAGTGAGGGTATGGTCTGTGTGGATATTTACTAATAGCTCTTAATGCTTTCTGCCAGTGAGCAGGATGAATTACAGTTGTGAGAGGTTTAAATCCACATGCTGAGGAATCTCAGTTACTCATCCTTCCTCAAAGATTTTCACCTAAACCACCATTTTTAGATGAACTGGAACAATTCTTGACACAATCTCTGAAAGCTTTGTCACAATATTTAACATATCTAAACATTAGTTGAATCTAAATCTTTAAGATCTTCCATATAAAATATAGAAGATCATTTGCTTCAAAAGCAAACTGGAAGCTGTCCCAGTCTGCCCTTCATACAGAAGTAAACACAGGGGTCAGTGAAGTCAGCTGGCTCTGTTTACAGATTCATTTACAAGCTAATGTGCAATTGCAGGCAATGAGTCGAAGGCTGTGAGGGCAAAGAAAAGAAGACTGCTATTTAAATAATGCTGTTCGTATGTCAGTACTGTGGAGTTGGATCGTTGGGATGATAATGTGAAGGATATTTCAAGACATCAAAACCTGCTTTTAGGTTTATCTGCCAGCATCTCATGTGCATTAAAGTGAAGAAATGTAGACAAAGAAACATCAAAGTTAGAGTCGTATCTAATATGGGACCACGTCTGGAACTGGACTCAATCAGAACCGACAGGATCCGATTCAATATGATCTGTGCTGCTCAAAAAAGTGGGCTGATTCAATCTCGTCCTGTCCTGGATTCCCAAAAACCATGAAATATGAAAGGACCAACACATTTCTGCTGTTAATGTGAAAAAAGAAAATGAGTCTGGGGGGCTCGGGATGCTTTGTGGTACCGGGTAGCAACTATTTTTTAGATGCTGTTTTCTAAATTTCCTCTGATAGTTAAAATTTGTATATTTTTTTCAGGATTTGGGGCTTTTTGAAGCTTCGAGAGCATAATTTACATGATATATGATATCAAAAGCGTTGCCGTTTGGAATGTGCTGTGTAAAAAAAAGAAAAAAAGAAAAAAAAAAGAAAGTGTAATAAGCCAAAGCTTCAGCCTTCATCTGTTCACTCAGTATTTGCTTTATTTGTTTTATTTACTTCCATTGATTAAAAACGTTATTGCGTTCATTTTTTTTTAAGGCAGATCAGTGAGTGTGGCTGCAGAGGGAAAGTGATGAAGCACAAACCTTTCAGTAGCTCAAAGAAAGCAGTTAGGATTAAATATGCAAAAGAACACGCACAGAGAGAGCGATTTTGGATGCATGTTATTTCAGGATCACCCTAAATTGAATTTCCTTAGATCTGATGGTAGATACAGCAGAAAGCCAGAAGGAGAATAGAGACCAGACGATGCTAAAAGCACACAAAAGTGTCAACTAACTGCTTTAGTCACACAGTCTACAGTACACATAAGAATCCTGGATGCAAGCTTAAAGAAACAGACCAAAAAAGATTCAGGTGATGACGATCTAAGGATCACACTGTTCCTTTTCCAGGGTGGAACGTTATTAAAGATGTCTGCTGTACAATCATTCCACCCTGCAAAAACAGCAGCCTAAAGAAATCATTAATACCTGCTAACATAAGCTGAAAGTTTTTTTTCCACTGTGTATGGATCGTGACTTAAATCTAGGCCTGAGAACAGAGCTGGTGTTGCATCACTCAAATAAGTGAATTTGATTAATTATAATCTTTCATTTACTCCACATTACATTTAAAATAGGTATTGTTTCATGAGACTAATTATTCTGAAAAATGTTCTGGCTAGAGTTTTCCTTCATGTGGTGCGGCTCAGTAGGTAGAGCCTGTTACAACACTGCCTACGCTGCAAATGCATCCAAACAGATTTGTTGGGCCCTTTCATCCACCAAATGGCATTTGTTACCAGTGATGGCAGCTCTGATTCTGGTGTGTGCTCTGAGCTGCTGAAGGAGCACCGACTGATCGCCAGGTTTTTCGCATTGTTTTTTTTTTTGTTACCTTTGAGGCGGATGGTGATGCACTGGCTGAGGGGTTTCCTGACCAGGTCCCAGGGGGATACAGGTAGCTCCTGACCTGGTAACCATTCAGTATCTCCTGAAAGAAAAAATAAAAACAGACCCATTACAATCACACAAACTGAGCACACAGTTGTTAAACAAACAGATTACTCATATGGTGACACAAAATGACTGCATACACACTTATAAGTAGCCTATTGTGCAGTTTATCAGCATGTTATGTAGTTGTCCTCATCTGTTCTGCCTATTTGTGGCATACCTGTATTAGAAGATGGGATTTTTATATACGTGTAATGTAACAAGGCCAGAGACGGAAGAGTAGAAAGAAGAAAAGAAGAAAAATGGGCAAAAAAAGGAGAAATGATGAGAATAAAAGAAAGTGCAAATAAAGCATAACGGGTCACCGGTAACATAACAGTCAAAAGACAAAGAGCTACTGACAAAATAACAGATACACAAACAAACATAGGATCTTCTCTGCGTGTGTGGGTGTGACTGTTTGTCACGAAACGTACTTGATAATGAGGGTGAGAAGCCATAACAACACCCCCCAGGAGACCCGGACCGCCCACAGCCCCCCATCAGCACTGAAGAACCAAGGCCACATGTCCCGATGATAACCGCTTGCCCTCCCTAGACAGAGCCTCCGCAGCCAAAGGGCAAGAGCGCCAAAAGATCAGAGGTAATGGCCAGCTGATCCGCCAGAGTCCGGCCCAACACGAACCATGGATTTAAAGTATTTTAATAAAATACAAATGTTTTTATGAAAGTCAATCATGTAAACGAAAACAAAATTATAATTACAAAATCATTTTATTAATTAAAAAATAAATAAATAAATAAATCTCCAATGATCCCAGTTTAAACAAAACGTTCACCACCAGGGGGCAATGTTTTACCAGTGAGTGTGCTGCAATTTTTTCAGACCTTTATGTTAATGTTTTCATTCATTCCAAGACACTTTGGCTAATGATTGTGTTCCCTGCTGACATAAATAAGAATCTATTTTTAATGACTATGTTGATTCATTGCCCCATCTTGTGGTCCAAATTGATATTACATGAAAGTATACCCCAGCTATGCTCACCGTCAGCTGATATCTCTTCAACATGCTAGCACGCTAGCTGCCCACCAGCCCTACACTGATCATCCCACTACATAGATGGATCGAAACCTTTTGTATTTTAAGGCACAAGCTGCACTTGTTACCATTAACCATTTTTAATGGGAGCTAGCTAGATCATTTGAGGGCTCATGTATTATAACATGCTTGCACTATTTTCCTGCAAGCAAGCACTTGTAGAGGAACACCTTTCAGGAAGAAATCTTCTCACACAGGAACAAGTCTCCGACCGAACCAGTAACTGCACTGCTTCATACGTATTAACCAATTCTCATAACATCAGGGGAGGAGCAGCTTAATGCAATTGCCCTGAAGGCTGTCCCACTGCCGCTGTTCTGGGAATCCATCCTACCCGTTGTTTCTGCGCATGCACACAACATGAAATTAATTGGCGAACCGTCCTACCTTTGTGGATATTAGCTAGAAAAATACTCTGACGGTAAATAAGTGCCAAAACCATCCTACCTTTATGAATGTGACCTACAAGCATACTTTAACAGCTAAAATTAAGTGGCAAATCGTCCTACCTGTGTTAATCTGAGCTAGAAGCATACTTTAATAGCTAAAATTCAGTGGCGAACCATCCTACCTTTGTTTATAAGAGCTAGAACATACTCTGACGGGTAAAATTAAGTGCCAAACCATGCTACCTTTGTGAATGTGACCTACAAACATACTTTAACAGGTAAAATAAAGTGGCAAACCATCCTGGCTTTATGAATATGATTTACAAGCATACTCTGATGGGCAAAGTTAAGTGGCAAACCGTCATAGTACAGCTGTGGTAGTACAAAAGCACTTCACCTTTTGTAGGATTGTACTACTGTAGTGACTTTACAATACTATTCTGTAGTCACCAAGTTTGGGGAAATAAAAAATCTAATTGGATATTCAGCTGTGAGGCTAACATTTTACCTAAAGAGCCAGTGATAGATGACTTCGATGAACAGTGTTCAGTAAAACTGCCAGAAGTTGGGGCTAAATTACCCTGTGCTGACTACAGCTTGTGCTTTTGTACAAGTCTTCATTTCTACTGCAAAGTGAGACTCAGCTACACTTTCACTTCAACCCAGAGAGAAACTATTCAGGAAAAGGGTTGAGAGTTTTCTCACTGACTGAACATCCAACTTCCTTTTTTGAAATTATATTTTAAAAATATTTTCAAACTGCAGCAACAGTTTCCACAGCAAAGGCAACAAATGAAAGATGTAAGGCATGGAACTAACACTCCTCCCAGACCAGCCTGGGAGTAGCTGATACTAATTTGATTAGTGATGATTATTTGTACATTTTTCAATGAATTAGTGAAAATAGCAATAATCATCAGTACAAACCCCCAAAATATTTAGTTGCAGTAAAAACAGAAATTAGGAAAGCAACACACACATCTGAATCTAAAAGGAACACATATCTGCCGTTGTTAGGTGTTCTGAAAAGTGCAAAAATGTCACAAAGAAGAACAGATTTAAATACTGGGAGCCATCTTTTTTTTTTCTTCTTCTGATTTTAAATTTGTACAAAGATTAAAGCTAAGTGATTATTATTCAAATATTTTTCAGATACCAATAATTTAGTTTCCCTGTTTGTGTTTGTTATTCATTCTGTTTTTGCCCCAGGCAAACAAAAATAACACAATTAAATATCATGTTAATGTTAAATCATAAACTATTAAATAAAGGTTTTTCATATTATCATCATGCCATCTTTGCTGTGACACAACAGCACAGATACAGGTAAATGTCACTGTATCAGCAAGTCATCAATGCCAACATCCTTACTTGGAGCAGATTTGGGTGTGTCCCTAATTTTTGATCAGCTATATTAATCGAGTTTCCCGCAAATGCAGCAATTTAATCTTGTGCAGAATATTTCTGCAGCTCTCAAATTATAAGTTTTATAAGTCATTAAATTTAACTCATCTAATAAAACAACAAATCGCACAAACTGAGACGTGTAAACAGTTGCAGAAGTCAGCGCTCAGCAGCTCAACATAAAGGTAGCTGAACTGAACGTAAACACCCCGCTAAAGAGCCCGGCATTGAGCGACAAAAACACAAAGGGAAATGTATGCGACGTGCTGAAGCAAATGAGACGTGGATGCAGACTCTCAGATAGAAAGTCAGACACCAAAGAGTGTCTCTGTGTCTTAAGTTTGATCCCGGTTGACACAGAAGACCGCAATTTTCTCCTAAATTGCCGTCTTCCTCCCCTTTCTTTGATCCCTTCCCCCCCAACTTAATGCATTATGCATCCCTCTTCTGCTCATGCTTTCTTTCATCATCATCCCCAAAACACACACAGAAGCCTAGCAGTTGCTAAGCCTCTTTAAAGACAGTAACAGCATGACAGACACTAAATGTGTGACAGAGAGCTGTAACAAGAGACTACAGCAAAGAGACGAGCAGTCCTTTCCATCTGAGGCCGAGGACATCGATTTCCTTTTTATCAGTCTGGAATTCAGACGGACCTTTACTGCAGCATGCACGCACACACACACACACACACACACACACACACACGTAACTCTAACCCTGAATAAGCCTCAAGCTCAAGAACAGACTGGCTTCATATCGTTGACATTTGAGCACCAAAAAGGACACAAACATAGGCGCAGCATATAGACTCTCCACATTTCCCAAAAGATTAAATATTCATTATTTCAAAGAAGAAGAAAAAAATCATGTGAGAAGCTCTGAGCATCAGCCAAACAAATAGTCTCACAGCAGATGGCTACAGCTGAACATACATGAAGCTGATAAAAGCTTCCACTGTGGATACATTTATACAGACCACAAGCATTCAGTAGAATGCTTTTACACAATTTGTCCACTTTTTCTTCTGGACTAGTTTGTAGCAATAAAAAACAAGCAGTCCGAGGATGGACATCTCTGCCAAGGCTGAAAGCCTCCACTCCATGCAAAAACTGAATTTTTGAATCCAGAATAATGTTGTTTTTTTTTTCGTAAGCACATCAAAACAATGCCACCCAATCCTTTTTTTTTTTTTCAAATTTAATATGCATTTAGAAGGATGTGATAAGAAATTCCTCATTTTGTTCAAGCGCACAATAGTAAAGAATCCTTCCAAAAATTCTGAGCTCAACCTCCAATAAAAATAGCACCCAAAGCCTAACTAACTACTCTTGTTAAGTAAGAAACGGAACTAATGACAAAACCTTGGAAATTGTTTTTATTAACATGCTGATGTAGCTGATCTGACTCTCAACTTACCTGTATTAAAAACTTTGTAAGGCATTACTTGTTAACTTGCAATAAAGTTGCATTTAAAACCATTGATCAGTCTGGTAAGCTACTAGCTAGCATCTGAATGACTTTAGCTTCAGGTGTTTTAGTGTATTAATTCAAGGAGTGTGTTACCTTTACACTGCAAGGACAGCCACTGCCAACATTAATCTGTACTTAAATGAGACAGATGCACTCCTGCCAACAAGCTAAACCCTATCGCACTCTTTATCGCATTTAAGGGCATGCAGCCACTGTAATGGAGCAGATACATGAAAGAGTAGCAGCTTACACACCAATAGAATGAAAACACAGATGAGCCCTATTCTTTGTCCTTACAGTTTGCTTTGAGAAGATTACTGAGCCCAGTGACACCAAGTTCGAAGAAGATTAAAGGATGTACATAAGGACGGGAGTGCATGAAAGAATGAAGAAAGGATATAAAAAAGAGTAAAGAGTGAAAGAAAACAGATGTAGGAATTCTAAGTGTGTTAGGAAGGTGAGAAAGATGAGCCAAAGATGCAAAGGAAGGAAAAGAAAGACAAAGCAGTGAGGGAACAACAGAGGGATAGAAATACAGAGAAAAGGATAGAGTGTTTCTTCACCTATGAGGACGGAGGCGATACTGGCAGGACTGAGGCCTAGTGGGGGGCGCTGCATCTCTTCTCTGGCCATCTGAGATTCTCCACATAGGATCTGGAGGTGGGAGGTGAAGGTGTGGCTAAGGGCAGCGCTTAGCTGGGCCCAGCGTGTTGAACGATCAACCGACACTCTGCCCAGCACCCAGCGGGTACTGGAGAGCCCCTTCGTCACATCCTCTTCTAAGGCCTCAATGGGGCACATGGACCCTGTCCCTCCTACTGAACACTGGAGATACACCTGGACCCGATATAATTCTGTGAAGACAAAGGAGAAGAAAAGCATGTGGACAGAGTGGGAAGAACATCAGCACTGTGTGTAATTACATAAGGAGTTAAAGCCACATTTACGACATGTGTTTTTGCAATAATAACACAAGCTGAAAAGTAGACCTCCGTATGATACTTTTAATTTAATGTTGCACACAAAATGAGCAATGCAGTGGTTTACCCAAGAAGCCTTCAAGCAACCAACAAAGCAGTAAACAGATAAAGTACTCCACCTCCTTCCCCACACATCACACCATGGTGACTGGGTGCAGTTTTCACAGTTTCAGTTGTACAGTGGGGAAATAACCTGGAGACTACAGCTAACTTTCAGTTTTACCTTCAGATGAAAGTTTTCTGCATCAGCTGGCTAAATTGCTGCCTGCTTACATTTTGTTTGACTGTAAGCAGGCGGCTTAGATTCAACCAGCTCGTGTATCTTGCCTCAACTGCACCAATAAAAATTATGCCCCACACTACAAAACCTAGTTCCACGATAAGTATAATGTGGTTCAGAGGTGCACAAGGAGATGAACCTGAAGAGTAGATCAGCCAAATTTAAATCAGGAGCAGTTTTCTTTGCACACAGGGCTCATCCAAACACACAGACACACAGCAAACACAGGCAGCTACTCACGGAGGTTTTCAAGCAGATCTTTGCAGTCATCAGTTGCCACGTCATGAATAGTGCGATTACACTTATCCCTCCTCTCAATGTCCTGTTCACTGTGACTGCACAGCACCTCCAGACACTCCTATACACACAAAACAATAAGAATAAACAAAAAAAATGTATTTTCTCAACATACAGGAGACTTTTCCACACTGACTGAAAGTCTAAGAATTTGTTTACGGGGATGCGATCACATTATTTTTTGTCTTTATCTCTATTCTAGTCAGACATTCTAGCAGAAATGCAAACTCGTCTATCTATTATTCAGTTCTGGTCTGCCTGTATCCCTCAGTTTCTTGTCCTTAGCTGACGGAAGTGGTACCCACTGTGGTCATCTTGTCTGCTTCAAGGTTTGACATGTTCTGCATTCAGAAACGCTTTTCTGCATACTTTGGTTGTAGTGAGCAATTATTTGAGCTACTTTTTTTCCTGTCAGTTCACAGCTGTCTGGCCTTCTCCTCTGATCTCTGGCATTAACACTTTCACCCAGAGAACTGCCACTCACTAGATAATTTCTCTCTCTGTAAATCCCAGACATGGCTGTGTGGGAAAATTCTAGCAGGTCAGCAGTTTCTGAATAATCAGATCCTCGCATTTGACACCAAAGTCACTTTTCATCCTCATTCTGATGCTCACCAAAACAACCAAGATGATAAATCACTGATCAAGCTCACCAAAAATTGTAACAACTTGTAAATGAGTAAAAAAAACATATTTAAAACAGGGCAAACTCCTGGTTTTCACTGTTGTCCTGAACTTCAGCAGGTCCTCTTGATCATCAGCAGGTTCATATGAGGAATTATAGAGTGAATATGAATGCAAAAAGCCAAAATAGGAGTAGGAGGAGGTTGAAAAGCTCTGTAAACATGCAAGGGGTTGACAGGCACCTTCCACATGTTGACTCGTTATAATCATATACATATTTTTTAAATTTTTACCTTAAGGCCCAGGGCAGCAGCCATGTGTGCAGCTGTCCAGCCATCACTGTTGGCCTGGTTCAGCAGGGCAGCAGGCAGTGCCAAGGTGGCAGGAGTCACAGTGGGGTCACTTTGGGGTGGGTGATATAGGAGGAGACGCAGCATGTCGGCGTGTCCCGAGCGCACAGCAGCATGTAGGGCTGTGCAGTTGTCCTGCAGAGAGATAAAGGTGAGCATGTACGCTGTGTTGTGTTGGAGTTCAACTGACAGAATCTATTAGCGATACCTGACACCTTTCAAGTGAAGTGACGGTGTTACATACTCATATCAACTCTGCTGCTTAGATATACAAGTGAAACAAAATCACTACCAATTATTATTCTAAGTTTTAGTACTTTCAGTTTATGAGAAGCATTAACAAGAAAAAACAAAACAAAAAACACACACACCCAAAAGACCTAAAGACAATTGAATTCAGACTTTGGCATTTTCTAATTACAGAATAAAAAAACAAAGATTTTGAAGAAAATTAGCTCTGACATACTACACATTCAAGCTGTACTCTTAATCCAGTTCAGGCCTCCATGTTAAATCATTACATTTGACTGAACACACTGGCCAACATTTTCTTGTGGCTAAAAATACCTCCACGCTCAAAAGCTTAGATATGCTATAGAGACTCTGGCAGCTCTCTGGCTCAGCAGGGAAGTCAGGCTAAATGAAGACCAAAGCAGGTAACTAAATATAGGGGCTTCGTCACACACTGTCACAGTAACTAGCAGGCTCCTATGGTTACCATGGAAATCCAGAAAGCCCATACATCAAAGGGCTCTCAGCAGAGAACAGCCCCCCCAGAGAAAGCTGCGATCCTTTATGTGAAATGGACAAAGTGTTTAACAATGAACATCATTAGTAACAAGTGACTAAATGGAAAAATGTGGAAAAGGGGACAGCGGTGTGTGTTTTAATGAAAGGATTACATTCTGTGCAGCATTATCCACAATACACGCTCAGGGCAAAATTATTAAACGAGGATTAAAACTGTAGCAAAGTGTGGTTTTTGTGAAATCACACACAATATTATATGGGAACGGTACATCTTCTCACTTATTATGCAAATGATGACCTTCAAATCTGAAAATTGTCTAAACATCAGTTACATTGGCAAGCAATTTAAAACATTAGCATTAAAGCATCTTACACCACTTGGAAATATCTGCAAGGAACTGATGATGTAAAAAAACACTTAAAAAGATATTAGCATGAACCAACAACCTAAAAAAAGCCCATATAGCTAAATTACACTTTTAAACCAAATGAATGCTCACTTATTTTGATCTATATGAGCTGAACTGCTGTGAACTTGTACTGCAGTGATACAATGCTACTAACTTACAAGTAATTTTAATCTGTAAACAAAAAAAAGATATATAATTGGTGGATATTATTATTATTTTTAAGACAAATATGCATGGCTATCTATACAAGTCACAGGAAGCCAGGTTTTCCTACTATGTAGAAGTCGATAAAAATTTATTGTTGAGTCGTAAGTTAGACTTACCACAGTAGTCAGTGAGCGATCAGCTCCAGCGCTTAGCAGGACCCGGGCACAGTCCAGCCTTCCTGCCTCACAGGCCAGGAAGAGGGATGTCTGCCCCCCCACTGCCACTGTGTCTACAGCAGCTCCTGCAGTCAAGAGCACCTCCACACAGCTGAAAAGAGTTAGGCAATGTTAGTATCGCAAGAGGCGAATAAACTTGGAAAGTATTCATTATCATTCAGCTTATTCAGCTGACTAAACTAAAAGGGAAACATTACAAATGATATAAAGGACATATAATAACAACGGTGGTATCCCATGGGTATCTAAATCAATTTACGTGTCAAAATTATGGCCAAATAAAACTGAAGTGCTTCAAACAACAGCAATCAAAGATTAAATTACATTAATTTATACAAATTCTGGTAATTATTCGACATTTTGTTGCATTTATTCTTTACTAATCATTTACAGTTATCACTCCTTATGGTACACCACCTGTTCACAGCCATGGGAAGACATCATTCACATCAGTCTGCTACAAAACTGATGGGAGTCCAGATCATCTCAGGAAAACTAAGCCTGTCAGCTAACACTGGGACTAAGACATGATACCCAAGGGGGAAAAAAGACTTCACACCATAAAACAAGCTGTGTGTGTGTGTGTGTGTGTGTGTGTGTGTGTGTGTGTGTGTGTGTGTGCCTTTTGGATATCCCACTCTATAAATAACATGGTGATCAGATATTACAGCATTGCACATTCCCCAGCTGGCTCTGTGCATCCTCGCTCAGCCCACTGTGGCTGACACAGCCTGGCTCTAAGCACTGGGTTCATCTTGGCAACGCATCACAATCAATACGAGTGATTGCAACTGACAGTGAATGTAGTGTAGGAGCAGATGTTTCACTCATCTTTCATGGCTCATAATGAAGGATCTAGTAACGTCTGAAGAGGAGAAATTAGATAAAGTTGCAAACACGAATAGGTACTGCCAAGTCAAGCTGACTTTATTTCAGTTGGTTTCAGAAGAGGAGCAGAGCTAGTTTCAACTTGATTAATTAGAAAATTCCCTTCAGGCATTATTGAAGTTCTTACTCTTAGAAGTTAAACTATGCTCTACCAAACTACCAGTTTGAACTGGTGTCATTACAGAACTGAGCAAACAAGCTGCCATCGCTCTGGGCAGTGGAACCCAGCACAGTTAGCAGCATCTGCCTACCGGTTGTTTCACACATGGGAGGCTCCAGCTGTGCTTGTCTTCCAGCAAAGTATGCATAATGAGTCATCAATTGACAACACACAAACTGACTTCGGGGACCAGTGTGACAACAAAAAAAAGAGAGCTCAAGTCCCGAAAATACCAGCAATCTGTTTTTTTGTTTTTTTTTAGAAGTGACAAAATTGTGACCACTCTGGCTAAAAGGCTTTAAAACCATATGAGCTCACCTGCTATGGCCATGGGCAGCAGCAAAGTGTAAAGGTGTGAATCCATTCTCATCCAAAACATCAGCAGGCGATCCCGAAGACAGCAGCAGCTCCACACAATCTGACAGAGAGAGGAAGATGGAGGACTCTTTTGTAGTCTGCTGCTACACAAACATGACTCAATTTTTGTAACAGCATACAGAATTAACAAAAATACTTTAAAATATTTATGACATATAATACAAATATGAAAGACTAATAGTAATGTTCCATCAGGGCATGCAAGGCAAGCAGCACTTCTCTAAAAGTGAATATCTATAAATCATCAAATAAAATCAGAGTGAAATTAATCTCTCTAGCTCAGTTTCAAACATTATTCTGCCCCATATGCACTAGCCTTTAAATTACTATATATATTATCTTATAGCAACAGTTGCCTACTGTGTCTGGACCTCTGCTTGCCCCAATTCTACCGCAATCTAAATTTGATGGGTATGTCCGTGTCCTAACAAAAACTCAAGCTGGGCAGGCCAAGAGGCCACAAGCTTGTTTGTTTGCACATCTGCATTGTTGATAAACCCGTGACAGGAAAGTGATGGGAGAAAAGTAGACTAGAGAAGGTGCTAGAGGCTCTGCTTTCACTGTTTGGAGATCAGTTACCCACTGTGTTTGTGAAAACAGTGCTGTCATTAGCAAAGACAGTCACACAACAAGCACAAAGAATTGTCTTGAACTATCCTTCAATTTGCACATTTCAGCATATTTTGCTTGGGAAACAGGAAATAGATGCAGTGATGTATTGAAACATAAGCAAACATAAATGGAAATACAGCATATAAGATTTGTACAATTCTAACCAGCTTGAAAGTCAATATTTGGCATGACTATCTTTATTCTTTAACACAGCCTGAGCTCTCTTAGGTAGCTTTCCTATACATTCTTTAAGTAGTCTTCAGGAATAGATCTTCTGGGTTCTTCAAGAACATTCCAAAACTCTCCTTTTAATGTTGACGGCCTTTTGTTCCATTCTCTGTCTCGATGATCCCACACTGCTTTAATAATATTGAGTTCAGACTTCTGTGGAAGCCAATCCATGCTTTTATGCACTTGCAGTGCGTTTGTGATCTTTTCTTACTGAAAAAGGAAGCCAATCAGACACTTTCCAGATGGCATAGCATTGCAGATTAAAATCTAACAGTACTTTTCTGGGTTCATATTTCCACCAATTTAACAAGATTCCCAACACCACTGCCTGAAATGCAGCCCTAAACCATGACAGAGCCTCCACCATGTTAGTTTCACGGCTGTAGATTGGCTGTTGTATCTCTGTTTTGACCACCTCTACAAGTATTGACAATTTGAAACAAGCTTTGATTCAAACCTCTATAAGACAAGTTGCCATTGTTTTTTTTAGCCCAGCTCTACTGTAATTTGACACACACACAGAGAAAGGACTACAATGTCAGAAAACCTACTATAACATCTCAGAGTGAGAACCACAGTGTACACTGAACTCAACAGAGCATAGAAGCCACTTTATCTTGTTGCCATGGATACTGTAGGTAGTGTAATATGGATGGTATCGTTGGACAAAAAGAAGCAAAACAATTATGAGAGAGGACTTCTATGAATCACTGAATCCCTTAGCAGTTATTAAATTAGAATTTTAAAAAAGCAACTTGTGTATTTATTACAAAGACACAGTTTTGTGTTACAGAGACAGTTCACTCCAAAAATCTTTTTCATTTTGTAGAACATTTATCCATATAGATTTTTTTTTTTAAATGGGGGGGCAGTGCTCAGGTTTGGGGTAACTGATGTACAAATATCTACCTAAAATCAACCAATTGGCACTGTTTTATGCCAAAATATATGTGTTTATAAAAATATATCAGAAATCAGAAATTATGACCCAGTAACTCAAAATTCTATAAACCTTGGGTGGCCAGTTTCATGTACGTAAACACACACAGTGTCCCTGTGCAGAAGGAATGAGAGGTTCATCTCAGCATGACATCATGTAAACATTGATAGTGTTTGATTAACGCTAGAAAAATGCGCGTGTGTGTGTGTGTGTGTGTGTGTGTGCATGTGTTTGTGTGTGTGTCAGGGGGGTTGGTGTATCCAGGTCATGATTTTGGGAAAGGCATGTAAACAATGGTGCTGAGTTTTTCCATTTCATGTTTGGAGCTTTGTGCAATCCATGACAAGTGCCCTCTAGTTCCACTATTTTCACGTGAAGCCAGACGTTTCTAAAACCCTTTCATCTTTTGAAATAAGACGAATAATAGCGATCATCAGCTACTACGGACCAGAAATTTAATCTCTAGAAATATGCCACAAGAAAAGGTGTTGTTATCTTAAAGTCACAGGTTTAACGAGACACTCTATCTTATGCATTTGTTAGGCTTGGGTGTATTTACTCTGAGTTCTCTGTGCAGTCTGATGATAGTCTGCGTATACCTGTGAAGATGAGAACTGGGCACTATGTGAATAGCTGCTTCCTCTGCCCACTCTCTTTGTTTCCCTCTCTGTCACACAAGACCTTTTTCTGTTTTTACTTTTGCATCTTTGCATCTAACCTTGTGCTCTGTCCTGGGTTGTTTGAGGCGTTTTGAGCCAGCCATATTTAAAAACATATTTGAAACAGGGAACTCAAACCAACTCTCCCTTTTAACATTTATCATAGAGAGTTTCTATCACCAGATCCTCTGAAATGTCCAATATTCTGAAATATTCTAAATATTGGACAAAGAAAAACAATAAATTAAAAACATCACCAATTTGTTTTCACACGAGTCTTAGCCATTGGGGTGGTTTAAAAAAAGTTGTACTGTTATTGTACTGTCAATCTTAAAAGAAATAGAAAGAAAATACCATTAAAATGTTGTATGTTTAAAAAAAAAGCAATAAAGGAAAGCACTAATGAGATCCTACAGTTTGGAAAGCTTGTGCTCTCTCGTGCATTTGCGTATTTCTGAGAGTGTCCTCTCTGTGTTGGCACACCTAATATAAGCCTTCAGTTCAGCTGTCCTTCAGCTGCATTTGTCATGTTCATGGATCAATGATCCTCAGCTGACAACTGGGTATTATTAAACATCTCAGCAGGGAAGCAAATCATAAAAGACCTGCGTGTCTGTGTCTGTGTGTCATTATTCTGCATGCATTAATTATTCTGTTTTTGTATGCAGGGTGTTTGTGTCAGGTGGATGAGCATATACTCTGTGCTGAGGTTACAGCCTTGACATGAAAGGCTCACAATCTCACTTAATGGCAGCCAACATAATGCGATGAGTCACAGCTCACCAGCACATGTCTAAGTGTTTATCAGCATCAGGCCTTTGTCCTCACTACATCTTCACACAGCTGCTGCAAAGAGCACATCCTGCCAATGCTATGCTACACCTTCTTATCACCTAACTCAGCAGTTCCCCTTCGAATGTTTCAGTTCATGGTTTTGGCTTCCCAGCTCTCGCTTTTCTGTTTTGGTATACTTTCATTCTTTGGTTACAGCTGTCAGCTCTTTTCAGTACGAAGACCCTAATACTGTCACTCTATACCTGCTTCTCAGCAACAAACAGCAGAGAATGTCAGAAATCAGCTGGTGAAATTGGGGAGCAATTAGCAAGCTAGGCAGCTCCCTTTGAAAGTGGAGGAGACCAAACCTGAGTTAAAAGCACTCCAAATACATGCAGTTTTACTAAATACACAGTGGATGGTAAACAAAAGAAATGTTTGCAAATAAGCTCATCTTTTTGCTAGGTTTTGGGCCTAGATATTCTTCTTGAGATACAACTACAAACACACTGGTGCCAAACACTGACACTTTCATTAAAACATCCAGGCACTCTAAATGGTATACCTTAAGATTTGACTGACCATTTTTATGTTTTTTATGTATTTTATTTACTGTTTTTTACTGATTTCTGTGAGAATGTGAATATCCAACTCAGTTTATGGAAGTGACAGCCAAGTGAAATTTAATAGTTAAACTGATATGTTACTTTTACCAGTTTATTTTACCAGTTTATCATTTACACTGATAAGTATCTTGAAATGTATTGAGTTATTGCAGAATTTCAGTACACTGATACCACTGTTATTGTTGTAGTATCATATTGTTTGCTCCTCTGACTTCCTCATGCACTTTTTTACTTGTCAACCCCAGTACATAACCTGACACAAAATGTAAAAGCTAAAGTATAATCACACCATAAGTAAAGCTGTATGACAGGACAGAAAATCTGCTATTCAGTCTGACCACAAACTGAGCACTACAGCACTACAGGCTAAGAAAAAGGAAAAAAAAAATCATGTTAAATTTAGCTGAAATTACAAGACGAAGCTGCGTGTCAGCAGAGTATTAGCTGTGGTAAACACAAGGAGGTTTTGTGGTTAAACTGTTTTACAGCGTTTAAGTAATGTCACAACTAAATACTTTTACAAGAAACAGGAAAAGGGCAGCAACTCAGTCACTAAATCAGTTAAGCCTAATTTGTAGAGGCAAATGAACAAAGCCTTTGTGTTGTTCCATATGGTCACATCTGAGTGAAGAAGCCTCTTCAGCGTCTTATTCAAATGCAACTCCTAGATGGCTGCTTACAGGAAAGGAAAAGCACTATTGTAGCCGCATATCTCGTAGTTAATTCAACCTCTAGAGCCTTTATCAAGTTTGCTTGTTCATTTTATTCCATCCCACGGCACCCATGAAGGCACAGGTCCACTAACAGAACTGTGTGCTTGTTAAAAAACACAGTGAATAGAAATGCTGATAAGCTAGAAGTTATTTGAAATGGGACAAGAAAAACGTCTGAGTAACCGAAGCTTAAACTAATATTAAAGGCTTCAAACTAGACAAAAGCAAACAAGAACAAACCTCAGTTTGTAAACAGTCTCTCAGAATGCAAATCACACTTGCAAAACCTAACCTTTTTATTTTACTTTAATGTGCAGCAAAATGAAAATACTAGGAGTAGAAGGAAAAATGCACTGTTTAACTATGGTGCATGCTATTTATATATACAATGTCATTAACTAGACAACTCACTGAAAACCTTATGCATCATTGGGATCAGCAGTTCAGCACAATCAATTCAGTGTTAATCCTTTCTTTGTGTTTTAGCCTATCACCTTTTATTCACAGTCAATACAAATCATCACAAGATCCAGAGTGCTCCTTAACGCTTTAACAATCAATCAATAAGTCAGCCTGTCAGCCAACCACTCACCAAACCTCACATTAGATCTCCATCCACGATGGGCGAACACACTATAATAAATTTGCCAAAAAGATAGCCACATTAAAAAATTCAGAGTCTAAAAGCCACACGTCTCCATCTACGTCTCCCAAGTTGTAAAAAAGTGTCAAATTCAAACAGAGCTAAATCAGATTCAGACACCAGGACTGATGAATCAAATTCCACTTACCTGTGTGTCCATTCTGAGCAGCAGCAAACAAGGCAGAGGTTTGGTTGTGGTTGAGGTCATGGTTTTGATTAAGATGACTGGATTTTTTCTCCATGGTGGTGGTAGAGGTGATGTTGGTGGTAGAGGTGGTACTGATGGATGTGGTGGTAGTGGTGGTGGTAGTGGTGATGTCGTTGGTGGTTGGTTCTGGTTGGTTAAGCAGCATTGACAATAAAGTGACATTTCCCTGGGAAGCAGCTTGGAGGAGCAGGGGTCGCCCGCCGTCCAGGGCAGCAGGCCCACCGCCACTTAGAGAGGAGACTACGGAGGGACACCAGCCTGCAAGGGGAACGAGGAGTAGGAACAGGACAGGTTAAACTGGGAGGAGGAAGAGCAGGAGGTAGAGGAAACAGCTAGAAGTACTAAGTGTTGGAGCGCAAGGGTGTAAGAAGGTGGAAGGGAAAGGACAGCATATCTGTTTCACTCATTCAAAATAGTCTGCTTTGTCAAAGCAGCAGGCAAAGTTGCAGTAGTTAACCATTTCCACGACAGAAACAGTTGTAGCAGATGAATTAATCCTAGAATAAAAGCTGTAAACAGCTCGTGCTGCTAACTTTGCACTTTTGCTGTAACAAAACAAATTTCCCACCTGTGGGACTAATAAAGGCCATCTTATCTTATCTTATCTTTCAAACTCTTCAATCTTCATTCTTCTTCTTGTTGTGAAGATCCCACAATTTTAAATATAATAAAAATGAAAGCTGAATTTGGAAGAAACACCCTTCAGTCATGTTATGAGAGTTGACTTTGCACAGTGTGTCCATCAGAGGGCACTTTGCAACTAGATGTCACAAACACAAAAACAAGCTGATCCAATTGGACAGACGAGTAAATAAATAACTACACTCAATCCTTAACAAAATATGATGAGTATATCAGAATACTGGATTTTTAGATCACCAAATATCTCGAAAACAAAATCTCAAAAAGTCTGATTAGTGTCTAATGAAACTGAAGCTTCTTAAAAATGTATAGTTTCAAATTACTCACCTTAAACCAAGACAGAGACTGTACTTAATATCAGAATGTCTGGAATTGCTAATTGCTTAGTTTGTCACCACAGAAAGCAAACCTTTTAAAATACGCTCTCAATTTAGCTTCTGCTATTCTACCTCAAAGCTATTACAAAACGTATGTGGTGTTTATTGTAATATATATGTAATATATGTAAAATATATATACACACACACACGAAGCACAAATCATTAGGATTATAAAAGGATTATGGGAGTAACACTGCAGTTTTGTTCCAGGAATCTGTGGTTTCCTCGGCTCCACTTTTCTCAACCTGAGATCAACTGTAATACCTAAAATATTATCTGTGTTACAAGCAAGTTAAACTCTAAAATCACTCAGTCTCCATAAATGTCCTTTAAAGTTTAAGCAAAAATTCTAACCAATCATACCCTGCACTGATGACAATTAATGTGAAATATTTTATACATCCCTTTGTTGTGTCTTTGGTTATTTGAATTTTAAAGTCTAGCTTACCAGAGGGTTTAAAAGAGTTCTTAAGGTGACAATATTTATTTTTACTATCTACATATTTTTCACATTTTTTTCTGTTGAATTTGTTACCCTGCTGTGAAAAACAGATATTAAACTGAAAGCTTCCTTACAGGGGTTGTTCGAAGTCTGCTAAAAGAAGCCTGCTAAAAACGGCTGCGGTTTAATCAGCTTGTGAAGCACGCTGCAGTCTGGACAGAAAAGCCTGTCATCGCATGTGATTAATACACAGCAAGAAGACAAATAGGTCTTTAAGTACCATCAGTCATCCACAAACACAATAGACAAATATATATATATACACATATTATTTAGTCAGATAATGTGAAAACATACACAGACTAATAAATTACCACTGCAAACAGACAAACAGATGAAGTGAAGAAAAAACATCTAATTACCAACCCCAACAACTGCGCTATGACTACTACCCATGGGCCTATTGGGCCTGTTCAGAGTTGTCATACTTATTTTACTGTGGCAATTTCTGAACAGCAAGGGTTAAAAATAGGCTAAAGAAAGTGGAGAATTTGAGTGCTGAGGTGTGTTAAGACAAAAAGAGACAGATTCAAAAGAGTAAAGAAAAAGTGTAGCATCAAATCTCAAGAAGAAGAAAGCCCCAGCAGTTGTTCTGGTTGGAATTTTTGTGGTTTTGGTGCAAAAGTAGGATAAGAACAAAAGCTACAGAAACATGTATGCTGACAGCTGACTTTATGGTTTGGCTTATAACTGTGATAAATAAGTCAAAGTGTGGAAGAATTTCTTTCACACTACTCCACAGCTTTGTCAGATTTGTAAGTGGGACATGCTGCAATCGAATGCAAGAATTTCATAAAGGCTGGCAATAAAGGCGTTGGATCTGCTATTTTCAAAAAAAAGAAGAAAAAAAGTCAGATATGGCCATAAAAACATAGTCAGGTTTTTCAGTTGCATGCCAGATTCTTAAATATAAGGTGCTTTTCCATTGAAGGTGTTTTGCTCTTGCCAAAACATACAGTTACATGAACAGATAGATCACTATATAATGCATATACTATAATATATGATATATATTAAATATATACGCTGGTCGTGGTTTTGTAGCTTTTGCTATACCCTCATGGAAATCTGGGAAAACACACATTAGTAAGTGTTGATCAGCAACCAGACAATACAGAAATATTGAACCTAAACATCAAAATAATACCAAAGTTCTAATAAGCTGGATTTAACTTTAATCACACCACACAGTGCAACCAATCAAAGCATGAAATTCACATTACAGTGAATAGAAATGCTAACATTTATATCAAAGCCAACAAGTTGCATACAGAGTGCTGTCAATGGCAAACAGTCAGTCGGACTAGTTAATGGAAGCTGAAACAGGAAGGAGTGCAGGAAGTGGAGGAGTAATCATTGCATGCTACTGGAGGATGGAAAAGGGGAAGGGAAGGAGAGAGCAGCCTCTGGCATCAGCTTCAGAGAGGATAGGGGGTTACTTTTAGAAAGCCCAACAAACCAATATGAATACATGAGAGCACCAGGAGGGGCGCTGGCCTGTCTCAGTTCACCCTGAAATTCTCCTTCTGTTAACCTCTTGTCTCTGAGCAACAGCCAGACACATCTTAGTGACATGTTCTAAATGTCTGCTGTTGATACTGATGCTGACATGTCTAATGTGACATCATGGGAGATGAAAGGTGCTCAGGGGGAGGGCATATTAAAGGCAGAGAAGGAGAGATAAGTTGAGAGAAAATGCAGTGAGTAGCATTGGATCTTGTAAGGCTTTTCAGGGTTGGGGGGCAAGAACATAAACTGAGCTGACCCATGTGTCGTTTCTGCAGTTATACCGGTTTTCCTGTGAACTGATCCTTAATGCTGTGCTAAGCTAGGCAAGGCTAGCATCTTGGAAAGACAGATAAAGAAAAGAGGCAGTGGGCAGAATTGGAGGGAGATGCAGCAAAAAGGAGCCCCTTTACCTGATGCTGTTGCCAGGGGACTGCCTGATGAGGCACGGGGACTACAGGAGGATGGAGCACTAATGGAGGAGGAGGTGGAGGGGGGGTTTATGGAGGAGGGGCTACTGACAGTGGTGGCAGAGCTGATGACTGGGGGGCACTCTGAACATGCTGCTGCTGGATGCCGCTGAGGGCCCCGGCCAGGCCCTGGGGAACGGCACGGGGGGCAGGCACCCACCTGAGAGGCCGTCAGGGCTGGGACCAGGTCCAAGGCCGGTTTTGGCGGCAGCTGGGGTGTGGCTGGTTTTAACCCAGCCCCAGGGTTGCGGCTGCTGTCCCCCACCCCCTTGATGGGTGGATGAGGAGGAGAAGGTGTCTGGGAAAGCCCTGGCTTTTTGGGAGGTATAGGAGGAGGATTTCCCCTGTCGATCCTGGCCACCGTGGGAGACTTTAGGCCAATGGGGTGGCTCAGGCGGCTGGGAAAAGGGCCTCCCTCTGAGGCAGAATGGGGCAGGCCTGGACGCAGGGGTCCAGTCCCTCCTGCAGGAGGGCTGGTGAAGCGTGAGAGGACCTGCGTGACGGTGTGACGTGCTTGCTGCTTGGCAGCAAAGTTATCGCGGTTGGTGGGAGAAAGGTCACGTGCTGGAGGACTCTGGGATGCCGTGCCATTTTGGTCCTGTTCCTGGAACTTGTAGCGGGCAGCCTGGACACGGGGACTGACCCCGCTGGGTAAGCCGTGGGGGGCATTGCCCTCTGAGCCATTTTCTGTCTGTGCCAGTCCTCCTGAGCTGCTGTGGACGATCCCCCGGCCAGTCGTCTTTGGCAGGCTCAGGCCCACATAGTTGGCAGGGGTTGGTTTGACAGGTATAGTGAGAGGGGTCTTCTTAGGACCCTCCACCTCTGTGGGAGGCAGGTCCGTTTGGCAAGACGCTGTTCGAGAACTAATGGGCTCTGTAGCTACAGAAACAGACGTCAGAGCTTTAGGTTTGGGTGGCGTACTGGTGGCAGCAGCAGGTTCTGGTCTACTAGCAGCAGGCAGACCAGCTCCATCCTTGCCTTCACCCCTTTCAGTCCTGAGCTGCTCCACCTGCTGCCGCAGACTCAGGCTTTCTGCCTCCTCACGGCCCAGCCTTGCACGCAGCTGTTCACGCTCCGTGTCAAACTCTGACAGCTGCTTCTCCATCTTCGCCTCCATCTGTTGGCTGCGCTGGCGCTCAGAGCTCAACTCCTCCTGGAGTCGGCCAGAGGTGCGACTCTCCTCATCCAGGCGAGCCTGGAGCTCATCAAAGCGCTGTGACTCCTCTACGACCCGTGTGGCAAGCTGCTTGCACTCTCGGACTAGCATCATGACAATATGCTTGTTCTTCTCACGCTCATCCTTCAGCTGTGCCGTCAGCTTGCGGTGCTCCTGCTCTAAACTCTGGAGCTGCAGTTTCTCCATCTCCAGCTGAAAAAGAAAAGAAAAAGCAGTCTGAGAGCAGTATTACAGATCACAGACATTACAGCTGAAACTTGAATATATACACAATAAGAAACCAAAAAAGAAATCACGCTAAGTAATTCAGGTTACATGTGTGCAGATACAAGAGGATATAATTTACCTCTACAACGTCTTTAGTGACAGTATTACCACTGAGCATGTGACATAATGACAATTCACTGACATCTTTAAAATAAATCAATTGCAATCAAGCATACCACAAAACTCACAGATTGTATGTGCTGTACAAGCTCAGTAAGTGTCACCCGTATGTCAAATATCCAATCCCCAGCTCACACCTCACTAGCACCATGTCTTTGATATGATCTTATAAAGCAATCTGACACATCTTTTAATACCATAGTAAACTTCAGGTTTAAATAGCTGAACCTTCATTCTGAGGTAATGCAGGACCTCAATTGTGAATGCATTAATAAATCAAACAAAAATTGAACTTTTTTTTAAGGAGAACAGGGAACATAGTTTAACCCAGATTAACCAAATCAGCCAGACAAAGTAGCTGAATTAAAACAGAGACAAGACAGGACTTATTCCTCTACAAGGTGGTTGAATTTATGTGTCTCTATGTCAGAGTCTCTGCATACGGTTGAATTTCGATGACTTGTCAGACCAGCGGCCTCTATATCTGGAGCATCGCTGCTATTATTAGCTCAGAGTTTGCTTCACAGGGGGGGGCTTAACTGGGGCTCTCCACCCAACTGACC
Organism: Oreochromis niloticus; assembly: GCF_001858045.2. NCBI lineage: Eukaryota > Metazoa > Chordata > Actinopteri > Cichliformes > Cichlidae > Oreochromis > Oreochromis niloticus. The sequence goes on along the minus strand of NC_031972.2, from coordinate 41,034,597 downwards.
CCATCTCTCTAACAAGCCCCAAACAATAGAGCTGACACTCTGCAGCTCCTATCCCAAGTGAGACCCCTCCCAGCCTTAGCTAACTCCTTCACTCCTGCTGTTCCAAACCATCAGGGAATAGATATCACCACCAGCTGATGCTGAGGAGAAGTAAGGGCTTTATAAGCAGGAGGAGAGCCAGGGGAATGCCAGTTGTTACTCAAAAGGAGGTGTTACGACTAGCTGCTAATTGGGTGAGGATTATGTCTGCTGTAAGTCAGCCTAATGCCTCAGAAAAACAAATTTAGGAACGCTGTACATGTAGAAACACACTGGGAGGACTAGATTAAAACCATGTGGGATTAAGATAACTTTGTAATATGCATGACTCCATGTCTCCGATTAAGGACAACTGGAAAAAGCTATGGAGTCTTTGATTACATTCATTTCTAAATGGTTTGGCGTATTGTAGACAATGGTGTAACAGACAGAATACTTTGCAGATAGAAACTTCCCAGCTTTAGATTTCTTTAAATTCCAGATTCGGAGACTCACACCCCACCAGCACCATACCACACCAAGTTTTTTTTAATTGTAGGTGTGATTTTCAGCTGTCTTATAGATTGTCTATGATGATTTTTTAAATTACTGCTATTGCTAATAGCATTCTTAATACAAGTGGGCTACAAAGAGTTTCCAGAAATCTTATACTATGCCTACAGATGATACAAATTGTTATGTAAAATCTCTTTACACAGGTTAATGTTGGTCCGAACACAGAATTAGAAGCCCCTTTAGTGGCAGTAGGGTGTTAGTTGTAGGGTGGGATAGGGTCTTTCTCCAACTTCACGACTGATTCATGGAGAAGGAGACAGCAGGACTTGGGGGTTGCCTTTATTATTCCCATGAACAAGTTCAGAGTGTGTTATGTATTAACTGCCTGATTGTCTTCAGCTTGGCTAAGACCTCATGGATAATTCAGTAGCTTACTCACAGGAGGACAACAGAAGTGGAAACAGACGGAGGGGATAAAGATAGCACGAACTAGCCAGGTGAAATTCACTCTACCCAGCAACCAGAAGATCTCTCCAAGCATGCTAAGCCTGTGTCTTTTAGCAGTGCTGGTTTGTTGTTGTGTCACTGGTCATTTTAAGAATTCCAGTGCCTGACACATTCGCTGATTGATTGTTTGGGTACAACTGGGCAATCAGTGGTGATATGGTGATTTATTATACACCAAAAAGACTACACAGCTTCCATCTAAGAAGAGGATGCGCTCTCCTAGTACGTTGCTCCGTTGTGCCAAACCAAAATCATAATTTAGCACCACAGCAACTGGAAAAAACTTAAGGAACAATCTCAGACAAATCTCCATTTCACCAATTTATATTCACCATGTCAAATGATGTAAGAGTACACTGCTGTCTGTTGTTGCTTCTTATATATTTAAGCCTGTTTTTTGGGGGGGGGGGGGGGGGGGGTAACGACTGTAGTTCAAAATCATATAACCGTGTTTCTCAGCAGTACTGAGAGTGGTTTCACAGGTGAAGTGGTGCACTTTCTGTTTTCAGGTCAAACTTTCTTGTGAGAATGTTGAATCTGCCATGTGATGCACTGTGTAATCCTAAGAAAATAACCATAATTTTCAGCTTTACTCTTCAATTCCAGACAACTCTGCAAACCTAACTGTAGATAACACTTCAAAAATGGTACATTCCAAATCAAAATTCCAGTCTTGGCATTGTGGTACAAATCACGTGGTTAATTAGGAGATAGGAGATAACTTTCTGGCACCTCCATCACTCAGTCTGCATTTCTTATTGTTTGTAACATTTCTAAAAGCATAAACAAAGCCTTTCATGGTAAAGAGATGCAGTATCCATCAAAGTTCGCTGCAATTTACTTACTCAGGACCAAACTAAATGCAGAAACCCCATGACAAGTACTGAACAAGAGATGCAAAGTACAATGTACAGATGATAAGACCAAAGTGGACTGAAATAAAACCTCAGATATTGTAGTACAACTCAATGAAACTGTTGTATTTTTGCAAACACTTTCCATATTTAAAAATGTGTTTCGGCTTGCGGCCTCCACCCTGATGAAGGCCACAAGCCAAAACGCGTTGGTCAGTCAATAAAGTTGTTCCTCTTCCCTTAAGTGTTCCTGGAGTTCCTGCATTGTGAATTATTTAATCCTCTTCATGCACCTTGGAAGTAGGTGAAGTTGTGCCAGAAATTTTTGCTGTCATATTTAAAAACATCACATACAAGTAAAGATGATCAATTTCTTATTAAATTATTTTTATGATTTCTATTTGTTTAACCAAAATATCACCAGAAGCAATTCTCCTGCCCTTTTATAAACACACCTTTTTCCAAACACTTGGAATAATTTTTCACCAGTCTCTAAAATGAAATTTGAAAAAAATTTCATGGGTCTTTTAACTCTTTAAATTCTGGGCTATTCTATATTCTATATCTTTTTGTTTTTTGGCCCCATCTGCCTGACGTTTGGTTGAGCTTTCCAGCAGATGGCTTCGCAGTATCTTCTCATAGTTCACTGACTGGAAGCTGCTGAGTCCCAAGACAGCAAATCAACCTGAGAATCAGGAGATTTCCAAAAAGTTTGCTGTACAGCTGGTGTGAAGTTGTTCTTCTGAAAAGCTGCCTCTGATCAGCACCGAACATGCCTACTGTTACTGTGCCCATATAACCCAATCTTTGGTCTACCTGTCCAGAGAACATAAGTTCAGAAATGTGTTTGTCTGAATCTTCTTTGGCAAACTAAAAATTACTTTCACAGTTATCTGCAGGACGTGTGATGTGAGACTACTTTTTGCTTCAAACCATCTGTTTTTTGGATGAGTTTCCTGTGGCAGCCGGTCCCAGACAAACAGATACTTTTACTGCAATCATTTTTTAATTAATTTGAAATTCCATTCACAAACTTTTCCTCCCTAAACCCTCATCTTCACCTGCTGACAACAAACACTTGTCAGTAACAGAGAAATAGTAAGAGCAACCTCTACATGTCACAGGTTACTTCTCTCACTTCCTGAAAAGGTTCTAATCATTGCTCCTAAACTGTAACATCTGATTCTAACTTCATGGACAGAAGCATCATTTATTATTTTTCTATTTAAGATTTGGAAAATTCAATTTCTTTTAAAAGTTACCGTTTATATTTTTATGCCAAATAATCCAACAATCCACACATGGCTGCACATTAAGGACAGAGCACACGCACGCACACACACACACACACACACACACACACACGCACAAAATCTATTTAACCAGCCTTCCTGTCAAAACAGCCTTCTCCTACCTCTCCCTTCCTTCCACTCCTTCCTTCGTCCATACCTCCTCTCCATGTATTTATGTGTGTGGTTACTTACAAAGGTTCAGTGTGGCTTCAAACTAAATCTGTATTTCAGAGTTCATGGACAGGACACACACATTAACGCAGTACTTTCTTTATTGTTCACACACTCAGTCCTCCAGCCTCATGTCTGAACACTTTGTGTTGAAATATATGAGAGGAGAAAGAGAAACAGTGAAAATGGGACAGAGGGATAGCAGACATCTGGCTGCCCAGTTAATCAGGGCTTTCTAATCCTAAAGAGACCTCGAACAAACACACACTCAAATACACACACTGCATGTGTGTATATGAGTTTGTACACAAAAGCAGAACTGACACACCAGAAAATAGGTATTAGGTTTGCACACAACACAGACACACTGTTACTCCACTCTTCCCCCATTCATATAATACCCATGCATTCACGAGAAACAGTAATATACACAGACAAGCGTAGAATTTTCTCTTTCCCACAACTTCCTTTGGAGGATTTCAGCCTCAGAGATTTGAATTCTGTGTAAATAAACTCAATCTGTGGTCAAACAGAAGATGTAAATACATTTCATTAAACTTGACTGAATATAGCCACCTATTCACTACAATTTAACTCAAGTTAAAGGAAACATAAGCTCAGAAATTACATGATGGTGATGTTGGTGGTGTTGGTTTTTCTGCTGGTCCAGCACACAATGAAATATCTCAGTAGCTTGCGGTTAAATTCTCCAAACCTTCACCGTCCACAGGGCACGATTCCTGATTATCTTGGTGTTCCCTTGGTTTATTTCCTAGCACCACAATTTAAGTTCATGACAAGATGATTTCAAAGAAAAAAAAAATTCTGCCAGCCTTGGCTTCACTTGAAGACTAATGCTAAAAAGCAGTAATGCTTAACACTGCAGTATTATTGCTGGTAAGGAAATGATGTGAGCTGAGAGGCAGCCTAAGACATAAATATACTATAAAGTCAATGTAACAATATAGTGACTATTCATATCTTTCAGTCATGTGACCAATGCAGAACTGATGACGAAACATGGTTTCAACACACTAGAGCATTTGCTTCAAGACATTGTAGATCACCTCCCAACTAAAGAAAGTCCATGAACAAGCTTCAAATTCTGACGCACATACAGCTTCTTTCATGTACTACAATCATAGAAACAGCAAAGCCCTTGTTAGAATGAAGACTCCCTCTACTTTGACTGCAAGTATAATGAACCCAAGTAAAAGTATACACACTGATGTTTATCTTGATGGGTCAAAAATGAAACCATTCAGGGGTAAAAAGCAAGAAATTCTTTTATGTCAAATCTAAAATTGATTCATCCTTTGGTATCACTTGTAATCACTGTAGGGCAACAGTAACACCGAAGTAATATTCTTGGAAAGGACAAAGACAAATTTAATCAAAGCTTCTTTCACGTGTTCGGATTTAGGAACCATTCGGCATTTTGGACACACAAACCTTGTAACCGTCTGGCAGCACAGGAAACACTGTTCTTTGTCTTTCCCTCCTATAATGATTGGATATCATGTGAAATTTATCAATGGGCAGTTTATGAACCTCTTCTAAATGAATAATGTCAACATTTGTTTGACTAATTATACAATGAGTGGTGCTGCGGGAAGCAACACCATAAATAAATAAATGCACTACTTGCTCTCTAATCTACTTTGGTCTGACACCATGCAGCAGATGATAATCGTTCCAGTAGATTCAGACCTTCAAAGCATTTCTGCACAAGGACTGTTTACAAAAAATCCAATTAAGTTACAGTAATTATTATCAATGCCAATGCCTGCAGTAAACATCCTGAGACGTTCAGCTTCCACTGTTGTGTCTGGTTGGGAGTTCTGGTTTAAAAAAGCAGAAGCGAAGAGATTGCATTTCATGTGAGAAATTAAATCTTCCCTTAGCAACCGTACAGGTGGCGTTTTAGTTTCAGTTTCATGGTCACAAGGCCATGCACTCTCTATTTTTGTTTTCAACTCCAACCTTCTCCACCAACAGAAATCCACCCCGCAATGTCTTACCCTTTTCTGACGGCTTTCGGCAGCAGCCAGCTGGGCAGACATGCGTTCCTGCATCTTTCTGCAGTGTGCCATGACGGCCTCCAAGACGGAGATGGGGCTGGACCCTAGGGGACGCCGTTCCTTGTCTCCTCCGGGGACTCCGCCTTCGAAGTCCCTCTGAAGTGCCAGGTAGGGGTCAGTCAGGCTGTAGTGGCCGTACCGTTCTTGAAGAAACACCTCCTTCCGCTGAGCCTGGAGGGGATACGGAAAAAAAAGCTGAAAAGGTGCTATTTAACTTGTTTACACTACATGAAGTAAAATGATTTTGATGAAAAGGTTTTCAACCAGAATCACACATATAATCTCATACTGTAGATATGTTTCAGAATTAGCCTACAACCAGAGAACAATGCGTTAACAAGCAGTACTTTGACATTTGTATAATGTAAGACATAACAAAAACAAAAAGCATTTGATAAGAAATGACTTTCTCTCCTTAACCTCATCCAGTGACCTAGATCAAAAGTGTACGTGTCCAAAAAGCACACAGGATAACAACATAAAAGGCGTCAAACTGTGGTTTATTTTCTTTACTTTGTTAAGCATTCCTCAACTTTATTTGGAGAACTCTCTTCTACCCATGGGAATTTTATGTCCCAAAGAGGTTGAAGCTCAAGCAACACTAAAACGTTATTACTTGACCAACTCATTTGGTCCTGTGGCCGTCATCAGGGTCAGTTTGTGTCCCAAACAAACTCACACGTAATTACATTACATTAAATAACAGCTAACGAGCAGGAGAGGACATATTTATGGTGATTTAGAGAGTTCAAAGCTTTTACCAGTCCACCATCAACACCCAACCTACCCTTACACAGTGCTTCAAAAAAAACAAAACAAGCAAAATATTAGGAAGCTCAGGCCAAGCTGTGGAACTACAAACCAACCAACTCTTTCCCCTAAATGTTATTACCCCAACCGCATGACTCCACAAGCATTCAGCACTGAAGCAGGCACAACTGCGCTCAGGTTACACTGGTACATGACGATGGGAGATACCTCTGAACAGCTCAGAAGACTGTACGCACAGGAGGGCTGTGGTATAATAAGAGAACACGGCTATACTGGCATGACTGTTTCCATTCTTAACTAAAAACATGGTGTCCCTTTGCAGTTAAGTAGAAGATCCTTTGCTAACTACAAACTTCAAGCATGGCTGAAAGTCTTTTCAGCTGCACAGCTGCAGACTCTAATGTTTATATCATTCATCTTCCAGCTTTGGACTTCCAGCAGAATGTAAACAGAATGCTTAATGCTTCAGCAAATCAGCGTTCCAAGACAGCAAGTCTTTCCAAACAGCATATGAATGCAGCAGACTCGTGATTGGCCAAAAAACAAAAACAAAGCTAAGAGCGGTAGTAAACGTCTGACGTGTTTTCAGCAAAATTCTGTCAAATGTACACAGACACCAGGGGAAAAAATTCACATTATCCGTGTGGCTTTAGAGAGTCTGGGTGTACAGTTTTGCAGGTAAAAAAACAAAGAAGCTACCAAACAGAGCTGGCTGTACACACAGCAGGGGCAACATGCTCTGAGTGAAACACTAAAACTGCGAGTCTACACTTGTGTTGGGTTCAGTAGTCAGTGTGTACCTATGTTAAATCATTTATTTTTTCTAGTCACAGCCACAACTTTCCTGTTTACCTTTTAGTTCTTGCCATCTGATCTTTTTTTGCCAGCAAGCACCAGGCTGACCAGCTGCTCTTCATAGACTCTCATTTTACAATTGGACAGACCCTAAAGACTCTAAAGCAGTGTTTCCCAATCACTGTGCCGCGGCACATAGGTGTGCCGTCAGAAATGATCAGGTGTGCCATAGAAGATTATCTGGTTCCACCTGATTAGTACTAACAGTGCTAATAATACACTAGTTAACAATACATTAGCATAATAGCTTGCACACTACATTTACAAAATGGAATTTGTTATTTCTTGATGTGTATTCCCCTGAAACAGCTCACTGCATCAAATCCTACAGGTTCATAAAGGGGAAACATCTTCTGTAAAATCCAGTGTTATTCACGGCTGCTTCAAGTAGAATCTGGCATTTATTAGGCTCAGTAACATTACCTCTGCTGAACCGGTCTTCATTCTGACCAAAACCAAATGACCATCCATTGGCCAAATACTGCCTAACCAAAATCCACTTGGCAGCAGTAAAGCAGCTGCAAACCTGCACAGACCATAAGTAGTGCTGAAAGAGTAATAAATGTTTCAGGAATACACCGCAATAAAACAAAAGCCATCAGAGTTGGGTGAAGGTGGTCTTTCGATCTATAACATATAACTGAGTCAAAACATTTATGAAGGACAAACCATTTGATGTGATCTTTAAGCAAAAAGGAGGTGCCTTAATCTAAGATTCAAATTGCAGTTCTGGAATGATTTCACAGTCATGATTCATATCTATCAGCAGTAGAAAAATGGTGAGTAATTAATAACTAGGCTTACTTAAAGGGTTGGGACTTACATTTTATGTGGGGGAGGGAAAGCCAAAGTGTGAGACAAAGCCACAGACAGCAGGGACAGAGAGGAACGAATGGCAGGACGGAGCTGCGAGATGCGTTTCCAAAGAAGGAAAAGTAAGTCTGGAGAGTCAAACAGTAACACGCTCACATAAAGAGCGCAGAGGATAGAGATTGATGGTCAACTCTAAGAGGACTGAGGCAGGTCTGGATACTGATGGCCGACTGTGAGCAGGCCAATATAAACATGCCCCCGAGGAAAGGTAGGTGTGCGTGACAGAGAGGAAGAAAGAGCACGAGTAACCGAAGAACAACAACAAAAAGGCCGTGTGGAAAGACTGGAAAGAGGAAGGACTTGACAAAAAGCTGAATTTTCTCACAAACACTTCAAACATGAAGCAAATACCTGCAGGAATAATTTGCTACTTTCAATGAACTTTGAGTTGACATTAAAAACCACAATTATAACTAAAACAAGCAGTTTTCCATATTTTATTTAATTCTAGCGTGTCTATAAAATGGTCAATAGCAGTTAAAAACTCAAAATTCATGTCTTTAACCTTTTTTTAACCTGATCAAAAATTCCAAACATCAAAAATAAACTATCCAGAACACAGAAATGAGCAAAGTGCAGAAAATGGCACCAGTGTCACATTCTTTAGTCTCCACACCAGAGGGAAGTTTTTAGTTAAAATGGATTAAAAAATCTTAGTAAAAATACTTATTACAATATATTTTCTACTTACAGTATTTTCTATACTCAAAAATCTTTATTGACATCAGCTGGGTGAGTACTCAGAGTTAAGTTTAGAGCTCATACCATAGATGCTTATGCTCTGAAGCTACATAATCCAGCTTCAGTGAACGTATCATCTAAACCATCTTAAGGGAATCCATCTGTAAAGCTCAGGAAGAAATAATCAGGAGCAACGTGGTGCCACCTTTCAGCTTCCCTTCACCTCTCAGGATCTCCCTGTAAATACTCACATAGAACCAGGGCCCATTTCAGTCCAGTTCAGTCCGTCAGCTGCTCTTTATGCTCACATTAGGACCATTATTTATCAGGTTAGGTGAGCATTCCCATTAAATATTAGTAAACTATTCATTTCACAAACCTCAACTTGCTAGCATGTTGTTTCTTTCCTTTCTCATTATTATTAAAAGAGCCATTTATGATACGTGATTAGTTCAACATTTTTTTCCTCAGTCAGCTCTGTTTTCCCTTCCTATTTAAACCTGTGAACCAGATCATCAAGATTTCGTGATTGGGGGAGGGGGCTCAGGATCGTAGGTCACCCTGTTTACAGAGTCAGAGCTTGGGCCAATAGCACGAAATCCTTTGAGACCGCTTCAGCTGTCAAACGCTAAGCTCCCCCGAGGCTCTTAATTCCATAGATACATTGATTATCACAGGGAAGCTACGACATACAATAGGCTTTGAGGGGTATATGCGTTAGGAGCAAATCCAAAGATAGAAAATCTGTTTTTCTTTTCTTAAAAAAAAGATAAAAATTTAACCAGTAAGTAGCATGTTCTGGTCATCTGTTTGAGAATGCTGATGGATAATAGCGAAGACAATATTAAAAGTGTTCTTAGAATAAATGTTTGTAATAAATATGGCATCCAGGGTTTTAAACTGCAGCTGAAATAAATGAATAAAACTAGGGCTAAATCACCCTTGAACTGTAAGTTTCCAGTGACCTTAGGATGTAAATGTGGCTAACATCCCTATATTTTGGTTACATGTCATGAGCCATACCCCCTGCAGTTTACTAAGGTTTAAGATAAGTCGTTTATATACTGGTTTGGGAAAAACAGAGGGGTGATTATGCGCTGGTAACTCTAGAGTATTTACTAGTGTAGCATTGGTGGTGTGCTATGAGTGAGATGTCAGTATTATTAGCATCAACCTTTATAGGCATGCTGCACTCGCTGGGAGATAGGGTTCAAAATCGTGGCCAGAAAGAGAGAGGTGATCTCAGAAGAGAAGTGGGATGGACTAGAAGAGAAGGAAGAAAAATGAGAGAGTGGTAATGAATAAAAATCAGAGGAAAAAGAGAGAAAGACTGAAGTGAAGGAGGGACAGAAAAGAAATCTAGAGAGGGTAATCCAAACATTGCATGGTGGAGAAAGAAGCAGCATGTATTCATGTGGCTCATTTAGACCTACTCATGAGCATGTGAATATCAAGTCAGCAGTTGGCTCCCAACTCAATCCATATAAAAAAAAAATTCAAACAGAGGAGCTGTTCATGTCCGGAAGAACACACACAAGCATTAGACCAAAATAGAGGGATGTGCTTTGAGGCCACTTGATTTGAGTGTGTGTTGCTTGAGATGCTGCTTAGCTCGGTAGTCAAAAAAGGGGTGTGATGAACTGATTCATGAACACCTGGATGGGAGGTATATGCTAAAATGAGCGCTGGCTTTGCTTAAATGAACGATTTGAAAAAATAAATAAATAAATATATCAGATGAGAAGGTTAACCTTATTCAGATGAGTGATTCAAGAACTATAAACACAGTCACGTGTCTAGATTCTAAAAGAAAGCTGTACAGCTCTTTCTGCTTAGCATATATATATGTGTACACACATTTTTTTAAAGCCTGCTGTCATGAACAACCAGCTGCTGGTTTTCTTTTTGGGTTTTTTTTTTGCCCTATTGAAAAGTGACTCATGTATTCAATCATTATATCACCAAAAACACCAAACACCTTCTAGTTCCAGCTTCTCAGATGTGATGATTTGCTGGTTGTCTTTCTCGTTTGGAGTTCAGTATTGTGTGTTGGGTTGACTAGGATGACATCAGATGATTGATTTGTGGCAGCAGTTTCCTTCCCTGAACAGTACAATCCATCAATTGTACCTAACTTGAAGAGCTATCAAAGAGCATTCTTAATATTGGCTTTAAACATTCAGTTTTATCTTATTTCAGTCAATCAGTTTATTATTTAATTGTTAGAATAAACAGAGTAAAAGTCCGTCTCAGTGCTGCTTTGTTATAATCATTAGAAAACAGACACTCAAGGATTACATCAGTTACACTGAGTAAAAAACCAAACCATAATTTTGTCTAACGATTAACATGATTTATTGAATTGTTTTCATCTAATAAAAGTGCTGCTAATTAAGTCTAAACACATTCATCATTACTGTCAGATTGTTGTTTAGTCCACACTCTGCCTTAAAATTATTTTTTTTCCCTTTCATGTGTTATATTCAAACATTTGCCATTATTTAGGTTATCTGTCTTCATGAGAGTATTTTGTTCTGATGGATCATAGATACATAATACTGTATGGTATAGCTCGCATCATACACGTTGGGTGTTGGCAGGGGGATAGCATACCATCCAAAACCTTTCCAGTCTGTTTGTGTGTGCGCATTTGTCACCAGGGGGTGTGGATAGTCCCTCGGGATGAACTGACCCTAGGGAGGATGGAAAATGTCTGCAGTACCATCTGTCATGCACACACACGCACCAATTAAGTAATCTTCACTTCAACTGTTTTCTCTCAAATTATCTATCAGTGAGCTGATTTGGGTGTCACATTTAAACCAGAGGACCCTAACCTCATGTTATGTTAGCAAGACGGAACCAGTAACTCAATGCAAAACAAGCAAACTAAAGATAAAATTCAATGGCCAGTCTCTGGGCCTGTTTGATTGGGGCTTTAGCAATCAATTTCACAGCAACTACCAACAACCTCTATCCTCCACAAACAGTCGAAGAATTGATACCGTTCCCTTCTAGTGGTTGCAGATGGCCTTTCAGTAGTCTGTAGGCCTGTGTCGCTGAGGCTTTATACTAAAATGAGGAAGTTACAACGAATGTTTGAATGTGTATCTTGCCTGCATTCACACTGTGGAAATTTTGATGTGAATTGTGGCATTAGGTGTATCCAAAATGTCTCAATAAACTGTATATCACATTAATTTCTGAGGTTAATAGCCGACTGTTTCCAGAGGACCAAGTCAATGCAGGGGGGAAAAAAGAAAAGAAAAATAAATTTTAGAAACTCAACATTCTACTTGAGATATGGTTACCAGGTCCCCATTACGGACCCAGGCCTGGGGAGGGAGATCGAGGGAGATCTTCAGCTGGTAGCTGGGTCTTAAGCCATGGAGCCTGACGAGGCACAGAATAAAGAGACATGGGACATTATCTCTCTGGTGGGGAAGGAGCCTGAGTTGCTGTGTTTGAGGGTTAATAGATACTGGCTAGATATAATTAGGGCTCACCGGAGAGGGGTTGCACCCTGTTCTGGTGTTTGCCTCTAGCATCTGCAGTGTGGACACTGTACTGGTCTGATGGGGTAAAGAGGGAGATGAGAGTAAAAGCAGTCTAAGCCCCTAACCTAACCTAAGCTCATGAGAATAAGATTGCAGATTCAAGCAGTGGAACTTAGCTATCTCCAAAGGGTGACTGGAATCAGCCTAAGAGATAGGTTGAGAAGGAGTCCTTCAAAATGACTGAACTCCCAAATGAGAGTAAAGCTGCTACTCCTCCACATCTAGCTAGCTGAGGTGGTTTGGGCTTCTAATAAGAGTGCTTCCTGGTTAAACCATGTAAGTCATGTAAGGGTGGGGAGGGGGAGGTCTGAGCCTCTCGGTTATCGATTGGATGGATAGACGGATGGATGTCATTCAGTGGATTCATGCCCCAGCTATTATTTTTGTAAAAAAAAAAAAAAATCATATTTTAAAACTGTTGCTTAATAACTTCTTCATACATGCTAAAAATGTACGGAATATGTAGGTTCAAAGAGCTGGGAGGGGTATCCCCAACATTTTAAATCAAATGCACTACAAAACACTACATATGAATCCCAATCAGTACACAGAATGATGAAATTTGGTGGTTACTGTAACACTGAATTAGAAAGCTATCCTCACAGTGAGTGAGAAAGAGCATCTGACACTTGATGACCCACAGTCACGAGGGATTTATCTTTGCTGCAGGGATCAATGTGTGCAAAAGGATTAGATCTGACATAGAAGAACAGATGACTGTTGCACGCTGCAGGAGATATGGTGGACCCATAAACAGGGGAGGTGGAGGATGTACAGTATAAATTAGAATAAGATAAAAGAGAGGAAAGGAAACTCAGAGGTAAAAAGAGAGGCAAACAGAATGTTTAAAAAAGTAACTATCAGAGAGAATGTGAGAGATGTGTGCATTAAAGGAGAGAAAGAAAGGAAGGATAAAAGGGAAAGATGATAACAGGTGAGAACCAACAAAGCAGATGTTAGCTGTCACCTATGCTGTGTTCACATGCAGCTATGACCCCACTATGAGCTGACAGTTCAAAGCTTCAGAGAACTTGAACAGCATCATGTTGTCAACCATCGAAAACTCAACCAAAACACAGATCATCCTGCATTTCAAGGTATGGCAAAGATTCAACATTGTGTATGAGTTTCACTCAAATTAGTTTTTCTCTCTTTTTTTCTCATGAACTGATGATGTGTGAGTCAGTGTTTGGGTTAAAAACAAACAAAAAAAAGAAAAGCCCAGTATGTTTTCAAAAGACCATAATGAGTATTTATGGGTTAATTGCCTGGACTAGAATTAAAGTTACTTCTCACAAAACAAGAGCAGTTATGGTTGCACATTGAACAAATTAAAAACAAAAGGAGCTTTTGCAATTTTTTCATTTCTTTGTTTTTGACTCTTTGGTTATGTATATTTTTTTATTTTCTGTGCACTACAGGTTACTGTCACCCGTCCCTGAAACTGGTAAAAATGACCAGATCAGTCCTACGGCAGATCAGCTGTATCCTAACTCACAGCTGGTAACATTGCAGTAAGTTAGGAAATTTCCCCTGTTTCATGCCATTCTGTGCATGAAATGTGTAGCTGCACTAAATATTTTAAGACTTATGCAGCATGTATAGCCTTGGCATTGGCTGATTATTTGCTCCAACATGAGAAGCCAATTAAAATTTGATGAGGCTCACAAGGCTGTACAAGTTTGACCTAATTTAAAAGAAACCCAGGATGGTTTCCACCAAACAGTGAGTGGCAATCACAGCATTAATTGTTCCAATGCATATGTAACAGTATCCTAAATAATAATTATATTGAAATTCAAACTGAAAGCACAGTCAAATATATCATGATGTGCATGGCATCACATCTGAAGGCTATTTAACTTGACTGGTGTCAGTGGGAGCAATTCAAAAATCCATCACTCATTTATCTTTCCATCAGTGCTGTCAGCAGAGGCATAGCACTGACTGTACACTGACATCAGTGAGGAACCAGGCCACTCTTACATAACCAATCCAGCAGAGGAGAGATAACACCAGCAGTTACAGAACTAAAATGATTGGCTCCTGGCTTCCACCCCCCTACATTTTGTATTGTGATGCAGCTTTAGAGGTCAGACGCACATGTGACATAACCCAACAACTGCAGGCAGAATTATCCATATTATGCACCCCAGTGTTTTGTTGTATCATCTTATCTTCAGGAACCATCACAAAACAATAGAACCACACTGATATATCAATTACAAACTGGTACTGCTACATGCACAACCGTACAATGTTCTGCAATTCATGACAACCGCTTATTTTAAAAGTTAAAATGTAGAAAAACAAAACAATAAATAATCCAGACATTTTCTTCAGCTTATCTGTAGCCAGGTCGCGAGGGAAGCCCAGACCTCCGTCTTGCCAGCCACCTACTCCAGCTTATCTGGTGAAACACTCCCAGGCCATGCACAGCTGGAACACCTTACCCAGCATGCGACATAGCTGGCTCCTTTCAATGTGGAGAAGTAGCGGCTCTTCTTTGAGCCCCTCTCGAATGACTGAACTCAATGCTAAGGATTGAGTGCTCATTCACCCTTCAGAGAAAGCTAATTTCCGCTACTTGTTTCTGTGATCTTGTTCTCTTTTCATTCAAATTACATGATGTCTAAGTTCCTGCTTCTAAATTTAGATAAAATTGAGGGTATTGTAGTCTGCCTTTAAAGTTTTAGAAATATGGTATCTAACCAGGTGCTTACTGTGGATGGCATTACCTTGGCCTCCAGTAACACTGTGAGGAAACTTTGAGTCGCTTTTGACCAGGATATGTCCTGTAATGTGGATATTAAAAAAATATGTAGGACTGCTTTCTTCTATCAATGCAATATCTCTAAAATTAGAAACATCCTGTCTCACAGTGATGCTGAAAAACTAGTTCATGCATTTATTACTTCTAGGCTGGACTACTATAATTCATTATCAGGATGCCCTAAAAACTCTCTGAAAAGCCTTCAGCTGATCTAAAATATATCGACAGGCACTAGAAAGAGAGCACATATTTCTCCCATACTGGCTTCTCTTCATTGGCTCCCTGTTAAATCCAAAATCCAATTTAAAATCGTTCTCACCACATCCAAGGACCACCCCAAAAAAGCACTTCGACCTCAGACTGCTGGGTCATTTGGGGTTCCTAGAGTTTCTGAAGGTAGAATGAGAGGCAGAGTTTAGTTAGACTGCAATAGGTGTAGGATGCTGGGGGGGCTCCCCGTGATGCATGGAGTGTTTCTTCTTCACTCACGGTTTTTTATTCTCTATGTCTTTATATTAGTTATTATTAATTTATAGCTCTCTTCCAAAGTGTGTCTTTGTCCTGTCTTCCTCCTCTTACCCCAAAACCAGTCGCAGCAGATGATAGCCCCGCCCTGATGCTGGTTCTGTTGGAGGTTTCTTCCTGTGAAAGGGGAGTTTTCCCTTTCCACTGTCGCTGAAGCGCTTGCTCATATGGGGTCAACTGATTGTTAGGGTTTTCTCAGTTTTCTCTATGTTAATGTAGGGTCTTTACCTTATAACATAAAACATCCTGAGGCAACTGTTGTTGTGATATGCACTATATAAATAAAATAAAATTCAAATGAACTGAATTGTTTCATTTTTAAAAGAACTAACAATAATAGTGCTAACAAAAAGATCAGTCCAAGATTAACCGATTTGATTTGTTTACGCTGGCTGCATACCATTTACACCACAATAAATAGAATGTTAACAATTAGATTAAACGACTACATCTGGTACCGACTAGTGGCAAAAGCGACGATTAATCATTAGTCATTTAGTCACGTACATCCTTAGTAGAAACAAAAAAAACTGTCAAGCCCTAATGCTAATGCTAGATTGTGGCCAGTAAGCTCAAACAAACTTTAGCCTACTTAAAAAAAATACACTAGATCTGAAACACAGGCACCAAGACCATTATTTAGACTGTAAACAGAAGCATATATAGCTGAGTAGCATCAAACCAGAGCATAAGGTGGTGCAAGGTCAAGCTATGTCTTCACATTAAGTAGCTACATCACTATATAGTTAATAACCAATGACTTTAGCATTTTCCTATTTTAATATATCACAATAGACAAACTAGAAATTCAATCAATTCCAAATATGCCAAATCTGCAAAACGAATTTCCTTCAGGGAGTATTACAGCTATTCCAATTCATTTCAAAACCATGACTCTCAGATCGCTTCACTATGAACTTGGCACATTTTGTAAACAAGAACGCTCATGCGTCTTTATGTGCTACTATGTAGACTTAAGGCTGATGGAGGCCTATAGCAGTGATATTTCACACTCTGTGGCAGCTTCCTTCACTCATATTTAATGAGTTCCGCTGACAAGTTCAATGAAAGTCTGATAAAGCAACAGATACTTTAAACTATATGTAGATGAAATATTTCATGCCAGCATTTCTAAAAAAGAACCTAACCTAAAAAATATTTTTTCAGCAAAGCCCTTCATCTCTTCAATTTTTCCATGTCTCTCAAAATTAAATCAGCACAGCATAACCAAAGAAAAAAATCAAAGTCAAAGGAAAAGTCTATAAAAAAAAGACTTTCAGGCTTCACAACAACACACCCACACAACCGTACACATTTGGAGTCGATTAGCTTGTCAGTCACTTATATGTAAATACTGTTTTTAAAGAATGTAATGTGAGGGAGGAAAAAAAACTCCAGACATAACATACTGAAGAAATGCTCCAGAGAAAGCCCACAAACATACATTTTTACTAAATCATGCGCACACACACACACACACCACATCACTTGCAGCTGTGTTTAAGGCTTCAGCTACGCAGTAAAGTCAGCTCCTTACATGCTATTTTTATCCTCAATGCCACAGTAAACCAACACAGGGCTGCTGCTTGATTAAACCTTATAGTCCCTGTGGGCAGGAGCACAACAGCCCCCCCAAACATCTGATAGGGCCGCAAGTGTGTTTATTACTTACTGTCTGTGTAAATGTTCGTTTTTTGGGAGGAGTCAGGTGCATGTGTATCTATTTTTCTGATAAAGTATGTGTCCGCACATCATATCCAGCTGATGAAAGGAAATCTTTCAAGCAAATACACATAGATAAACACACAACTCTAAATTGCAAAAAAGACACTTAGCATGCATGCACACTTAAAGAAAGCGATATAGATGATACACTCCTCAGACTAAATCAAAAATGACTGGAGACAAATGAGTCTCCAATCAACCCACACACACACACACACACACACACACACACACACACACACACACACACACACCACACACACACACGCACACACACACACACACACACACACACTTCTCAGCACATAGAAGCACTTAAAACATACTAAATGTGTGTATTATCACCAGTTTTGGCGAGTCAGGATGAAAAAGCACCGAACACAAGCCAAAGGGCTTGTGTCCAACAGCTCCTCTGATAACACACATCAGTTGAAAATCACAGAGCTCAGCAACCCTGAACACTTGACCACACACACACACACACACACACACACACACACACTAATGCTGCCCAATCACAAATTATGTCAAGTGCAGATGAAAAAAAATGCTGCAGGCATTGAGTCAAATTGTGAAAAGGCAATAGAAGAGCATAAAGGCAGTTTCACTCAAAAAAAGAAGAACAAAAGGGGGATACAGTGGTTACCTGAGAAAACACATCCACAATCAAATGCTTTTTTATAGGAGACTTTGTTTTGCTTATCGTAACATCAATCAGGCTAAGTGGTCACACAAAGCCGGTTATCGACTAAGATAACCCAGGGTTCCCTCTTTGTGGTCACAATAAAGGGGGTGGAGCTGGCAGGATTTAACCAATCACGGTTATGGATCAGTCTACTGGCAGTAGAGCAGCTGATTTTACTAAGGAAGAAAAAAATATTATGGGAAAAAAAATGAAGGCTAAACATAATGCAAGCAACACAGACACTGCAGACAAAGCAAAGCGTTGTATGAACGCATGAGCGCTTTAAACTTGAAGTAAGACTTGAAGAGACTCAATATCTTTTTGGAGTAAAGCAAAAAAAGAAAGAAATTGTACGTTTGAATATCACAACTCTATTAAGACATGAGAAAATCTGATGCATTATAATCGAGCAGCATTATTTCATTAGGCTAAATTAGTTTAAGTTTTAAAATACATTTTTTGTTTTTCTTCTTGGCAGTATTTAATGGTCTGAAAGTAAAGAATAAATATTAAAATGGAATTCAAATATGGTCTATGTGAAAATATAAGATCAAATGATGTCTCATTTCAGAATCAAAAGGCTTATGGATCAATAAAATTGTTTTAAATTATTTGCAGCCAGCAGCAGGAAAAAAAAAAAATCAATAGTTGAGTTTAACAATTTATATTTATTACTGATGCTGATCAAGGACAAAAAAAGACTTTAGACACAGTTAAAAGCACTTCAGACTCTCCTGCTATCTGTGCACAGATGTCAGGGGGATCTTCCAGGAATTGTAATGCATCTTCTACAGAACTGATTAGTAGACCGTTTCATACCTGCTGATGGCTAATCCCGAACATAACCTGCTCCAAAGCAGGACAGGAGAGTTTGCTTGGGTCCAAAAAACAATCACCATTTGATCACCATTTTGTCATCACCACCATGATGAAAATGTCAGCGTGAGTGCGTGCCAGGGTTCGTGGGTGTTTGTGTTGTTGTTTTTTCTGACAACATGGATGAGTCCACAGAGAATTTACATTGCCATGCACCAACTATGCGTGTGCCCAAATTATAATCTTTTGTGAATTATTTTTCTTATTAAATAGAATAACAATGTAAAAAAACACAAATCTCAACAACTTCTTCAAAGAGTTCACCACAATAGGAGAATAGTGAGAATATTTATTTTCATCTGTGCCATTTATGCGTCTACTTCAAGTGTCTAATAAAAACACAATGGCTGTGACCCTCAGAAACACTCAGTCACATGTAAAGTTAGTGATGTAGGAAATTAACTCAGTCAAGTGATGAACATCGAAGGACAAAGTCTAACAAAAGTTCAAATGTCAAAAAAGCAAGGATTCTGTCTCACAGCTGAGGAAGAGAAAGGCAGAAAAAAAGGCCGAGAGCTCTCCCTTCCATCTCCACCTATAGGCCATGATTTGTCTGGAGCGGCGGTTGAGAGATCCTGATGATGTTCCCAATGACAAAGTGCCCCGAGCCGACAACAACTCCACAGACTTGTTCTGAGTCGGTCTGCCTGTACAATCCCTCTTATGAGAGCTGACAGGGTATGTGGCAGCATTTTACATTTCAGCCTTTTCCTTTGTTGTTTTATCCAGGAAAAAAATGCAGACAGGAATTCAGGCCATTGGCTATTGTTTTTATGTTTAATGCTGAGGTCTTAAACAAATATCATCAGATCCATAAATATTTCATCAGCGAGAGAGTTTTGGTTTTGTACTAAGCATGTCACCAAAATTCTGAAAACACAACTGTACTTGTTTGTCATTTGAGTACCACACAAAGTATTATATGTACCACAGCTGCAGTGCGGTACATCTACTGACAGAGGCAGCATACGCCTTCAAGTATTCTAAACCATCTTTGGATGCTAAAGAAGAAGAAGGATGTTGCTTATATTTAGATTACATTCGTAATATTCAAATGTTTTTAACAAATGAAATAATCAATAAAACATAATGACAATATAAGACGATATCTGTTCTTCCCCTTTTTTTTTGAAATCCTGTTCGCTGAGTCAGTGAGTCTCAGCTGTTGCGGCCTAAACTCACCAACTCAAGTCAGTGTGAACACCCCCCTCCCAAAAAAAACCCCCCAAAGTCTTTAGTCAAGAATAAAAATGAAAATATGGTTTACATATGTGGACCTGCAGAAAAATAATTTGAATCACTGACTATTCTTGTGCAGGTTTTCTACATCCAGACAGCTGTGGGTTTGTAATCCTGCGCTTCCAATAGTGCACTACCCACAGTTTCAATCTTCTCTGTCTGCACCTTCACACCTCCAATAATAAAGCCTGCGGTCATGGTTGAGCCTATGAGGTTGGCTTCTGAGTGAAAACAGCCCCCTTTGTGTTGGCCTCCACTTCCAACTGAGGGTTTTGTTTTGGTTTTTTTGGAAGTTCAAGTTTCTTCAGGTTGGTTAGTTGGAACAGATTACCTGTTACTGTTTTCTGCAGGTGCTCTTTAAAGCAAAAGTTTCAGTGTTAAAGAGGTAGAAAAAAGAAACACAGAAAAAAAGTTTTTCACTCTTGAAGGTGAAAATGAAAAAGAAACATTTGGCATGCTTAGTTAAGATGAACAGAACATAGGAACGTTCACATGTAATAGCTAAATACAGTTTTGCAATGATCAACAATTATTTGCTCTGACTATCAAAAGATTTTGAGAATGCTGTGGAACTGTATTTAATTCCAAAATTTGTATTTATTTATTTATTATTCCTGCCCATCCTCAGTTGTTTACTAGTTACATACATCACACAGTCTATAAATTCTGGCAATACTTAACCTTCATAACCTTTGCATACAGTTGTGGTCAGACGTTTGCATGTACTCATGGGCATAAATGTCACACATTTGGGGTTTTTTAGTGATTTCTTTTTGTTTGTTTTGGGTGGTTTTCAGGAGGGAATGATTGTATAGCATGCAAAACAAAAAGAATACATAAAAAAAACTTACTGTTACAGTTTTTCTGAGACAGCTGAAAATATTTTACCATTTGACAAATGATCCTGGATGAGACATTAGGAATAAGACCTTTCAAAACACATAACTGTATCTCTACAAATCTCTCTGAACATTCTGAGATGACTTCTCATTCCTTGTAACCTAAAATATATCCATTTTGCCCTATCAAGAATTACTTAAGCAGTCTTTTGTTTTTTTGCATTGTTTTTCGATTAAGCTAACACAATCTAAAGTGTTTAGAAAAAGAAGTAGGTTGTTCATAATGACATATTCCAGAATGGAAACTGTATACACTCCATCCTGACCTGGCACCTCTATCACAGTCCAGTCCTGCCACGTTGCTGGTTGGAGAGGTGAGAACTGGCAAAACAGAGAGCCAGTGCCACAGCGTCAGGGCCAGAGCAGCAGGTAAGCCCTCTAATTTGTTAGAGTCATAGCGAGATGAGCTGGCACTCTATAAAACAGTTATTCTCAGCCCTGTGCCATTAAAGCCCTGGAGTCTGCTGGTTTTCATTCCAACAAACCACCACAGTGTCCAATTTTGCTGATTAGCAAGTCTTTATCCAGGGAGAAAGAACTAATTAGTGCAATGAGGCTGGATGGAAGAACAAGTCTGCATCCAATCAGGTTTCATTGGCACTGAGATAAGAACCACTGCCTTAAGGAAGTGGCGCACTGAGATTTGATGTGTCCTACTGTACAAAACTGTTGTATTTCACCTAAAAAGAGTAGACATTACCTAGTTTTACCACATTTTATTATAACTGAATATTTTCCTGGAATGCATTTTAGTGATGTCAATAAAAAATTTAAAAAAATCAAATCTAATTAGATTCAAAAATACTGACTGAGATGATCCTTCGAGGACATTTCCAGGAAGAAAGCAACCTTTGTTTAATGTTGACATATGCTGTGAACCACATTCTTGCTGAATAGTCCACCTACTACAAAACTTCAACTTACACATTTAAGTTCAAATTTAAATAAGTTTAAATCATTTTTAAAACCTACTGAAATTCTACATTTCTATGAGACATTAGCCGTTAATCTTCAGATTACACCGCCACAAACGTAGTTCCTCTTTTGCTCTTCACAGTAACTGAAACTGGCCTGTTTAAACATGATGAGTGACTGACTACTCTGAGTAAATCTTTCAGGAAACCAGAGAGTTTCCAGTGCCACAGAGCTGGTCCCCTTGCCTACAGAAATTCACAGAATTTGAAGAAGCATAATTTTTATCCATTTACTTTAAGAAAGCAAAAAAAAAAAAAAAAAAAAAAAAAGCTCTGTATTGATAACTCAATGGAAAAAAAAAAGTACCAGATCTATGATTGCGATGAGTTAGGCCACAGATTTATTATCTGTACCAACAGATTGTGTGATCAGCTGTCACCTGTTTCAAATGTCAGATACAGACTGCCTTGAGAGGAGAAGACACACACACACACACACACACACACACACACACACTTTTCTACACAGAAACCTTGTTTTCTGCTGATCTGACCAGAAATTGCTGTCAAGGATGCGAACAGAGCTGCTAGTGTTACTCAGGAACTTGACATCTAACAAAGAGGTAACTGTGTTGAAGCAGACCCACCCCCCAAAAGCACTTTCTTCACCCACATCAGTCACGACCTCCAGCCCCCTCCCATGGCAAAGCACTCAAGTTCACCCCAAACAAGATGACACCATGTAGGAATTGAAGATGAAGGGAGGGCGGTAGGGTTTTAGGGCGGTTGTCTTTGTGAGCACTGGCAAAAACGCAGATGGAGTGCTGCAGTAGCTGCTGAATGCTGGTAAATTTAATTGCTTTGCTACAATGCATTACTGTGAAGCCAACGGGAGACAGTAAGCTGGGCTGGAGGGAGGCACGATCGATTAATGGCTGAAGAATTGAAGGAGGTAGAAACCCTTATTCCCACACTGAGTCAATTCAAACTACAAGCACTTGGCAACATTAGGATCAGAGGATGGTTAAAAGAACAGCAAATGGTAAATGGCCTGTATATGTATAGCGCTTTACTAGTCCCTAAGGACCCCAAAGCGCTTTACACATTCAGTCATCCACCCATTCACGCACACATTCACACACTGGTGATGGCAAGCTACATGTAGCCGCAGCCACCCTGGGGCGCACTGACAGAGGCGAGGCTGCCGAACACTGGCGCCACCAGTAGGCAACGGGTGAAGCGTCTTGCCCAAGGACACAACGACCGAGACTGTCCAAGCCGGGGCTCGAACCGGCAACCTTCCGATTACAAGGCGAACTCCCAACTTTTTGAGCCACGATCGCCCCAAACATGTGTGCTTTTAAAAGGTGCAGTTATCCAACATTTATTTGCTTTTAATAAGGTGCAAGCTTTTAACCATGTTAAACACTATGTTTTAGTTAAATACACTTTGGTATTACAACTGGTGATTTAGGAAGTAATTTAGCAAATGTTGTGAACATTCAATATGATGTCAAATTCTTCGTTCGTCTGCCTTCACATGCATACGAACTTGTGACATCCCATTCTTAATCAATAGGGTTTCATATGTTGCCAGTCAACTCTTTGCAACAGCTTCAACTCTTATGGGAAGGCTTTCCTCCAGCTTTCCTTGGCTCCATTGAGTCATGGTCAACATTGCCTTACAGGCCAAAGGTCCACAGTGCAAGACCCGTAGGAAACAAAGCCTTGTAGGGCCACAAGCTAGTATACTCCTTGTCCTGGATTCAAGCATGGATAAATGGGAGGAAGGGTTTCCTTTGAAGAGTGGCTGGGTTCTGCCTTAGTGATAAGGTGAGGAGCTCATCATTCGAGAGGGACTCTAAGCACAGTTGCTGCGCTTCTGCAACGAAAGGAGCCACTTGAGGTGGTTCAGGCATCTGAGTAGGATGCATTCTGGGCATGTCCTACCAGAAGGAGGCCCAGGGGCAGACGCAGGACTTGAGAGATTATGGGCGTTTATCAATGCCCAAGTACGCGAGTACGTACTCGCGTTCTCGGTGAGTACGTACTCGCCGAGAACGCACGGGAGTACGTACCGGCCGAGAACGCGAGCACGGACTCGCGATATGTACAATTGGAACACCTGCGTACGTGATGTCACAGGTCCGGAGTTTTTACTGCCGTCCCCTCTTAATTTAACTGTGAGTAACATGTTATGAAGCTTAACTGTAATCACAGCCAAACCGGTTTATTCAGGAACAAATAAAACACTGAAATAAACCAAACATTAACATTTAGAAGTGATCTAAGTGACTTATATATCATTTTTAACCTCAGTAGTGAAACCTCTATTAATAAAAATAGTGTACATGTACATACGTGTACATACCTTAATAAAAACAAGCAGGTGAGATGTTAGAATTCTAGTGGACACTCAATACTATAGACAGCTGCTGGAGTTTCTTTAACCTGAGTAGTGAGAAGTCCGCGAGCGGGGGGGGGTTTGAAAACGATGTGCCAGGAGTCCGCTGTTGAGTTTTGGACGAAATGCATTCTGGGATATATAGCTGTCCCAAGTCCACACCGATGCATGCTCGATAAAACGGGCGGAGCGAGAACACATCCGGGACTTTTTCGCGTTCTCGGCTTGATGCGTACTTCGAATTGGAACAGTACTTGGTCTCCAACTGATGACGTATCACGAGTACACGAGAACGCAAGTACGCACAAGTACGCATATTGATAAACGCCCTATATCTCTTGGCTGCCTTTGGGGTGGGGGAAGTCTGGGCTTCTCTGCTGAGACTGCTGCCCCCGCGACCCGAGCCCAGACAACTGGCAGGAAATGGAGGGATGGTATCTGATGTAAAAATTTAGGAATAACAATTATAGCTGTATAACTTTGACCTGATGACAACTGGAAGTTAAAATTAATCACCGTCCAAGTCAAGAGATTTCATGGCATCATGTGGGGAGAAAGAATCAATAAAGTCTGTCAGCTTTTTTGGACTTGATCAGCCACCATCACTGTCTTGAGGCAGCTTGTATGGTTAAAAAACTTCACATAATTGGTGCAGTCTCTCCAACATCCTGTGATAAATTGGCAGTGGCCCACAATCCCACACCATCGACATCTTGGTCTGAACAGCGATCCATTTTGTAATGACTCAGAGGCGTTCTTTGACATTTAGATTAGAGCGTCTCTTCCGCTCACAGCCTCTCACACACCTCCTCCCTGTTTCGCACATGTTGAGACTCAGCCGCCATCTTTCTGTCACCATCTCGCACAGTAGCTCGAGGAATCCAATTCTTGGCAAAATCCCTCTGACACACATGCAGTACATTCACCTAAAGTGTTAGACTCTACCAACCCTGCCAGCCCTGAGTGGGCTCTCTCTGCAGCAGGTAGGTGTTTCAGCATTTAGCTATAGGGCACTTAAGCGGGGATGAGTCTGAGTATTTGAACCTGTGAGATAAAAGTTGCCCAGTTAAAGATCTTCCACAGAACTCTCTTCCAGTTTGTATCTATTTTAATCAGCTACCTGAAGCACTTTAAACATAACAGCACCATTACAAAGTGAACGCTTCAGAGAACAGAGGAATAAAAAAGTTAAGTGGAAATGACTGGAGAAAAACACTAATTTTTAAAAATGACTGACACATAAAAAGCAACGGTTTTTCCCCTTTATTTAGGATGTCAAGTGTAACTGAGATGGTTCATCTCAAAATTTGATGCTGCATTTAGAATGAACTAGGGATGCCCCAGCGTATCCTAATGACTGGTGTTAATGATGATCCAGGCGTGTTATTCTCTTTCTTAGCTGCTCATGCAATTTAGAAGACATAGACACCTGCGCTGGATCTTGCCGAGGAAAGCCTCTTATTGTCATCTTGGATCCTGCAGAACTAAAATTTGAGGAAATCTGGGTTTTAGGGAGGTCAAAAGCATATTACTGTAACATTGCTGGAAAAACAAATGAGAGATTTGTAGCAAAAATGAACTGCTTTATCCCGGTCACTTAGTTTTACAACAAAATCGTAACTGAAATTAAAACTCTTTAATAGAGTTCACCATCAAGAATAAGAAAACAAATCAAAAAAGATCAAAGAACCTAGGATGACAAGTGCTTCCAATCCTGGTGGCGCTTCTCTCCTTTTATAGGACTTTGATTTGTGGACAATTCTGAGTAGTAGCAACACTGAAGTCTTGAGAAGCCTCTTTTCTCTAGTTTGTTTCACCATATAAAGAGTCACATTCATTTTTTAACATATTAATAATTTATGCTTACTTGCTAAATAGTTTTAAGAGAGAGCATTCAGTTTCTGATTAATTTGCATTATTTAAGGGTATTTTAGTTGGTATTTAGGTAAATAAAAATATGAAACTGAATTCATTACAAAAGCCACCCAGTAACAATGGACTTAAATTGGGAAAAGGCTTAAAGAAAAGGTTGGTTCCTCTACTGTTTTACTTTAAGTTATTTAAGAAAAAACAAATTATCTCACTAGCAGGCAAATATTAGTCAGTCTACTATTTATAGCAATTTTATTTTATTTGAAAACGATGTTAAGCCACAGAAAAGCTGCTTAAAAAAAGAAAAAGAAAAAAAATCAATTAGACACCCGCGCTTGCAACTCATTTAACTTTGAGCTTAATGTGTGCTAATAATCACATTCAGAAAGCACTTTGGCTACATTAAACCTCCTTCAGAGTGTCACAACAAACATACTGTAAATGTCATAGCTGATGTTATTTTGCAGACTGCATTAATTACTTTTATCCCCCCCTTTCTTTTTTCCTGGTATGTTCTTGTTGAGCTGCTGTTACAACTGGAAGACTCCCACGCTCCTCTCTGCTGCCGCTGGCAACGTCAGCAGCATCGGCAAGAAGCAGGTCAACTGGCTGGACAAAAAAATAACAAATATTGTTTCATATGTAGAGATTAAAAGAAGGAAAAGGGATAAGACTGAAAACATTCTTTTAAATCTCCTGCTTTTTGTTTTTTTTAAGCAATCCTCCCTCTCTCTCTCTCTCTATGGTAACCTGAAGTCGACCACTCACAGCTGCTGCTCTCATTCTGCTCCAGCTGAACACCCACACTCTATTAAATGGTGTGTGTCAGAGACACACATACACTTCAACAGGGACTGTGTGTGTTTGAATGAAAGCAAAATTTTAATCTACTGTATGTGAGACCAGCAGAAAAAAAGAGAAAAAGTCCACTTACTATAGATAGACTTGTGCATATCAATTTTGTTGTTACAGCTTCTCGTTTCCGTTGTTATACCATCGCCTTCACTTCACTGTAATTTAATTTAAATTCTAGTGTTTCACACAATCATAGCAAAGTGAAAAAGTGTGCTGGAGTTAAGCAATAGAAAGAGGTTTACTGTGAAACATTCAAGATTCAGCTCAGAAAAGAGTTTTTTCTTTTGGAGCTGTAACTCTGTTTATTCTCATGATTAAAGACTTTTGTGGTTCTTCAAAATGCCAAGAAAAAGAGCAGAAAATGTGCCATAAAATTTCCACACGCCCAGGTTTACAACTTTGGTGGTGTTTTGCTGCAAGCCCTGACAATAAAATGTCACTGGTACTATGTGAAGGTGGCTTGTTATGCTTTTTTCCCCTTCTTCAGTTCATCTTCTCTCTAAACCAAGCTGTTTTACCTCATCACCTTTAAAAACAATTTTATGAGCTACTACTTTGGGCTGAATGAGGACTGGTGTGTGCTTGTATGTCCGTTTTAATGGTCTCTCAATCACATCATAAACAGTAGAAAACTCTACAAGTAAGCATGCACATACATTTACCTGCCATTTCATTAGTTGCACCTTGCTTGTATTGGGTTTGATCCCTTTTTGCTTTTTAGAACTGCCTTAATCTTTCATTGCATATCAACAGGATTCTGGAAACATTCCTTAGATATTTTTGTCCACATTGACATGAATGCATCACACTCCCCTCCCACCACATCTCAGATGTGTTCTGTCATCATGATTCAAGTTTGAGATTATTTGAGCGTTGCAGCATGGCACATAAATTAATCCATTTGCTTGTTTTGCAGAACCAAGAGTCCAAAACCCAAAGATATTTAATGAAATAACATTTATCAAAAAAGGAAGGTTTCCCATTGGTTGTCTCGTTTTAAGTTTCCCAATCAACTCCTTGGTAGACAAAGTTGTTTCCAAAAAAAAAAGAAAAAAAAAAAGGATCAGGTTTTTGTAGCTCAAACCATAAAGTCAGCTGTGAAGAAAAACACAGTGGACTAATTGTTCTAATAATGCTTAATAATACAGGGATGATTGGGTCAGATCAGGCAAGCAGTTTACAGTTTTTGCACTTGTAGCACCAACTCTGATTCTTTATCCATCTCGTCATGTGGCCCAGAGTGTTCACAGAGCTTTCAGCCCACATCAAAGAGCAGCCATGTCATCAAATCAACTGACCGAGAGACGCTGGCAGAGGGAGAGAGGTAGGAGGTGAGAGAAGGAGACCAGTGTGACAGGGAGATTTTGGACGGAGCTGCTTCAGGAAAGACTGGGACATAGTCAATAGTAAAATTTACTGCACTAAAAAAATATTTTTTTTAAAGAACAAAGTACAAATATGAGAATCAGAATATTACAATGTAAAGATGAGCTATACAGAATTACAGCGGTAAAACCAAAAAACAGGATTTTATTTCTGCAGACACCAACACAGCAAGCACTGTGGGTTCATATAAGTCAAGACAGAGCAACTAATTCATGCTTAACTTCTGGATGTGACACATATTAGATACATCCACCAATTTGACCGTATATACATACATGTCAGAAAACAAGGTGAAGTATAATATGTCTACAATAACTGAAGAGAAAATGGTCATTTCTGAGATTGAAAATTGGCATGTTGAACAGCATCATTATTGTGTCAGCTTCTTTATAAACAGGGAGACAGAAATGAATGATATGCTAATGGAGTTGCATCGTGTGCACAGCTTTCCCCGCCCTTACTTTCTGGCTGTTTTTGTCAAGAAATCAAGGTAAAAAGGCGCCCCATCTAATCAGCCTGACTGACAAACTGAGACTGAAATAAGTCAAGCAGCCCACCCGGACTAAATGAGACACCACAGATCTGAAAATCTAACCATCCAGAGAAAAGCTGACTTGCCAGCATGGGGTAATTTCTTCACATATCCTTCCTCCTCCCTTATAAGCTTTGCAAATCAGCAGTGACAGTAAAGCTGCAGGGTTTCCAGCATTAAAAACTGATTTTAGTTACTGTTCACTTTTAAAATGGAAGGAAAGCTGATTATGAAAACGAAAAACTGTCAATCAAGCATTAGACTGACAAAACTTTCAAATGAAAAAAACAAAACAAAACATTGATTTTACTTTCTCAAATGGGAGGTGATATTCTACGTCTCTGTAAATCAAACGATAAAGAACACAGTCTAGAGATTCCACCACAGACTTGGTAAACTGAAATATTGTCACTTCCTCACTGCCAGCACAAATATCAAAATAAACTGTCATTCCACATTCCCAGTGGCAGGAACCAGGCTGAAGCTGTAGGTTTGATTCCCACGGGGCCAACCATGGTTTAAATATATGCACTCTTAGTGCTGTGAGGCACTCTCCATGAAAGCAGTCTATCTTATAAATTTATGTAAAGAAAGAATGGAGGAAAAAAAAGACTCAAGGGTGAAATATAGGCCCATATAAGCAGCAAGAGGAGGGATATACGGGAGGGAGGGAGAGGATTACGAGAGGAAGATGGTGAGAGGGATGGTTGCTATGACCTACTTCCACAGCAATTCAGCAATGGCTTTGATTCACAGCAAAGAGTTTTACCGATAAACAGGGCCACACATAGCACAGAGATACAAATGTGCAAATATTAAACAACCAATTTATAGAAGACCACTAGGGATGGGTTGATATAAAATTATGGTTCCATTTTTTGGTTCAGCTGCTGAACCACCAGATAAAGTTTTTAAAAAATTTTTGGGGGGATTTTGCTTCAATAAGTCCTTTATGCAGGGTCAGATAATACAAGTAGAGGTTACTGTTATTTGTGTTTGCACCAGCAGCTCTTGTTGTTTCCATGCCTGCCATGTGGGATTTGGATGCATAGGAAAATGTGTGTCTATGTATAGCCTAACAATAACGCGGCTGGGATATATATATTCTGTGAACAGTTATTAATAATTTCCACTCTGTAGTTTTTCTTTGACATTCTGCAGCTACAGTACAACATCCCCCTGCAGGAGCGCACACAATCCTCTTATCACAAACAGAAAAATGAGTCAAGATGGAGCTGATTAATGTCACAGAGCAGGAACCAAATATAGTTTAAAAGTCCATCAACCCTTCAGCTCAGCAGAATGCCCCAAATGTTTAGGTTTTACAGCTAATTATGCTTTCTATTTCATAGTAAAGAGACTATATTTAGCAAACACACTAGTTTAAAGTCTTAAACATGGATCCAAAGGGATTTGGATTTAATATAGTGCTACCAAATTACAGCCCCACAGGATAGACAACAGAACAATACTTAAATACAGAACATTAATGGCCCACAAAAAACACACATTTGCATGTCCTCCTTCACCACGTCCATGAATCTTCTCTGGGGACTCCCTCTTTCTTTCCCACCTGACAGTTCCATATTCAGATTGTTAGTACATTTGTATCTATATCCTTAAGCACCCTGCTGCAGCTGTTCGAGCTTTGACTTCTTCAAAGATACCACAGTGAAGACCCAAAGGCAGACATCTGCAACCATTATACATGACACAAAAACACTAATAAATGTTCTTCTCAATTAATATTTGACTGATAAGATTAATCAGTTATCAGCACTACATATTTTTCATTGATAAAGGAATTAAATCTGAAGGCTTTCCTTATAGGAACCCCTCTTCTCTGTGACCATATCCTGGCCCTACAGGCTAGAAAGATCAGCGTGTTTAAAAATACATGTCGCTGCAATGACATAACCAAGTTGCTTCATGAACTGAACTGGAGGCATGTTGAAATGATCCACAAAGTGTGGTTAAAACAATCGAAGCAGAAGTCTAAAGCCTTGTCAGACAAGAAGAGGGTTTTTTTCATAGATGATTTAGTGGCCAAATGTTTGCAAGTGTGGTAATAACATTTTTATTCACTAAGTATATTAATATGGGTTTCATTGGTTCAGGTATAATGTATACATTTTGTTGATCAAATAGTACGAAATTTAAATGGAATGGAAATTTCCTACTTAATCAAAGAAATAAAAGCCCAAAATATAAATAATTTAAACGATCCTTAGTCGCTGCCCTACATACATTATACACACACTCCGACATGCTCTTTCAACCCTGAGACAGTCCACCCCCACGGGACTGGATCCATCTTCTGCAATGACTGACAGCACTTCAAAAATCATCCCACCCACAAAAACACAAAAAGCCAAAAGAAAGAGGCAACACCCACTACCAGGCTGTACCATTTTCCTTGAAACGGGGGTTGGCAGTTGTGGCTGCGTCTTTGCAGCCTCATTCCTAAGCAGCATATCAGCGGGCGGTGGTGTAATACGAGTCGGGGGAGATTGTGAAGTAAGGCTGGAGAAATGGGGAAGGTCTGGTTGTTAGGCAGCAAACAGATCACAGCCTGATGCTGATTGGCTTGTGGATGTATGTGAAACTGGAGACAAAGGGTTAACCTACCTGACTGCAGAGCATGGACGAGCACAAGCCTGTCAGTGCTTTATGGCCAAACATTACCACTATGTCACCATGCCGCTTTAGAAGGTTCCAAATTAAAGTGTTTGATTAGCATGATGACTCAAACAAGCAAAAGGCTAGGCTGAGGAGAAAGAGCTAAATGGTAAATGGACCGATTCTTATATAGTGCTTTTCTACACTCCCAGAGCACTCAAAGCACTTTATACAACAAGCCTCACTCACCCATTCTTACAAGCACTATTCCTATGCAGAAGTGCATTCTATGTAACATTCACACTGTAATGGATGCATCATAGAGCAACTTGGGGTTAGTATCTTGCCAGAGGATATTTGGCATTCAATGGGGGTTGACAGTCGGGAATTGAACCACCAACCTCCCAATCTTCTGATTAGTAGAGGACTTGCTTTACCTCCTGAGCTATAGCCACCCAAATGTAGCTAAATGCCTAACTCCCAAAGCCTTTGCATTAGTATCACTGCTTGCCAACACTAGGAATACTTGAAAAAACACTCCTTCTCAGATATAGCTGATCTGTTATGCTAGACAGTTTTTAGGATGTAAGTAAAACTCTACTGCTTAGAGGATTCATAACAGCAGAGTCCAGACCAACTATCACTCAAAATCAGTAATGCTGAGAAACCTTTCCAGATTATTCAATATCTGCTATATCTAATAGCTGTAATTCAACAATTAATCGACCGTTAAATCACTCCGTTCTAAATTATGAAATCTTCTGTTCTACTTACAAGCTCCTAGAATTCTGTGATGTGTAGTTGAATGTTAAATACGTCCACATGAGCTCAAAAGCAGTTATCAGTTCATAGTCACACATCAGGTGCTCTTTTGTTGCATCAAGCCTAATTCTAAACAGTCACATAAATCCCTGGCAATTATGCAGCACATGCTCTGATAGCACAATAAAGAAGAAAATGAAGTAATTACATGACTTGTCTTTTCTCATCATAATTTCATTTCCAATATCTACTAACCCCACCAAAAAAGATGGGTCAGGTGGACACGCTGATGAAGCTTGGTCTGAATAAAAGAGATATTTCCATTCATTGATTTATATTTCTTTGCAAAGCACTAGGGGAAGCTCTCTGAAGCATCTCTCGGTTAGGGGGGAAAAAAGAAAATTGCAGCTTTTTGCAGTTCAGAGTGCGCACTCTTTTTTTATATACATTTTGGATTAGCTGTACAGCCCACAGAGAGAGATGCAGAGTGTGAGACGCAGCGAAAGAACAGAAATTCAAAGCTGTATGAAGAGGGAGAGGGACTCCATGAAAGACTGTAACGATGAGTAATGAGCTGCCCTGCTGTCTGTCCAAACAGATAAGAACAGAGAAACAAAGAAGCAGCAAGTGACAAAGATCAACAAAAAGGGAGGGAAGGATGTCAAAAATACAAGATTTAAGTGAACAAAAAGGGAGATAAAAGAAGATGTACATGTCAAACACTACTGAGTGAGTGTATATGCAGGAGGGGGAGCTGGAAAAGCCCAGCAACAGGGCATGCCTTAAATAGCTAGATGGTCTAAGATAACGTGACGATGGAGAAAGCTGATGGCTCAGGGCATGTGTTGTGTTGTGCTAAGCATGTATGAACCCAGTGCTGACAGCAGATTCATGGTATCTATTAGTCATATGGTAAAATCACATGACTTCCCAAGGAAGACTGCCTGTATGAGGTCAGATGGCGCCAATGCTGGCTGCCCATCTGGATTAACAAGCATCACATCTATAAGAATTTTATTCAAATTCACCTCAAGAGGACAAAATTCATGCTAAGTCTAATGCATTAAGCTCTCAGAAAGAGGGGTACACAGTGTACACATACGCACCCCTTAGGGCCAATTACTGGACCGCAGAGCAAGTAGGTGCACTTTCAAAAAAGGGACAGTAAAACAGATAATTACACATTTTCGTCTAGTTTTTAAAGTGTTATATCAGAAAACAGTGGACATTTGACCAAATACAAAGTGAAAGCAGATTTACTCTAGAAACTTTATTTTTGTTGCGTCCTTTAAATTAAATGAAAAGCATTTTAGGTGTTTACACACACACACACACACACACACACACACACACCAAAAGAATTATCCTTGTAAAAAAAAAAACATAGGCATTGGCTCAGTCATTTTCCATTCATTATAAAGTACTTGTAGTTGTATTGTGATGTATACTTTTCATTGTTTCTGTGAGATAGTGTTCTGTACTTCAAATTATTCTGTGTACATGTATGTATACATTTCTGTATGATATGTCTAATAACTGAAGAAAGAAAAAAAAGATGATCATCAAAAGAAACTGGTTAGGGCCCACCAAAACATTTGTGCCCAGGGTATGTAACTTGATCCGGGCACGATTCTGCTGGGTGATCTGGGTTCCTCCAGCAGTCCAAAGACATGTTACACACCTTCATTTAAGTGTTGATTTGTAGTTGGCTGAGGATTCAGATGAGAGGATTGATAAAGCTTTGTGAGTAAGACTACCAAATGTCTGGCCCCTCATATTAAGATACAAAGCTGTCAGCAGAGCACAGAAGTGTCTAGGGCTGCAGCTATCATTTATTTTAGTAATCGAGTAACCTAGCAATTATTCCATCAATTAATCGAATAAGTACTTTTCTCTTATTAATAAGCAATAATAAAGATTCAAAAGAGAAAAAACACTGTCTTGAATGAACTGCTCATTGGTTTATCTGTCAAAAAAGCAAAAAACTAAACCCTTTGTATTTACCTCCCATATTAAAATGGGATGTTTTTTAAGGAAAACATTTTAACACCACTGAGCAACCACTGTTACATTTTTGGAGGACTACACACAAGTTTGTTTTCATAGCCACTGCATTGTTTCCCATAACCAGTCGCAAGAGCCGTTTAAATGAAAACAAACATGGGACTGTAAATCTGGCTTCAATGTAGCCGGATGGAAAATTTTTAATGCATCACCCAACCTTAATATGTCAGCAACCAAGTCAAGATCTTGACTCCATTCATCATTTCTCCAGGCTCAAGCCCTTCTTGACGTGGTTAAACTGCACATTCCTCCAACTGACCTAAAACTGCAGTAAACAGCAAGGATGAAACAAATGACGTCTTCAGAGATTTGAGTAAGAATGATGTATAAACTGATTTTTTATTCAATGCCAGAACAGACATAATGTAATGTAACTGCCAACTTCAAGATGAGCATTTTAAAATGACTAATTACTCGCTACCTTTCTGTATTTGTATGTGAACAGACAATAACGTTCATTCAGAGCTTGTCTACAGTGTTTTAAAGGCATCTTACTGAGATGTTTTTCCTCCCAGTGGCCTTGCACATAATTGCTTCTTGCCAGTGAAATCACCCCGTCAAATCTTTTTTTCACGACATCACAGGCGTCCAATCTGCACACTTTCATCCGTACAATCTCTCTGTCCCACTGAGACCAAGAACATAACAGCGAGAAAACGTCTGACAAACTGTCCGACTGTCCAGAGCTTCTCAGAGCACAGAGCAGAGTGTTTGGTTTACAGCTTGATTTGTTTAAAAAATTAATGCATAGTGCTCTGAATTTTCTAGACAGATTTTTTTTGACAACACTGATCACAGCAAAGAAGGGAAATACCTCCAACAGGCACAAACATTTGACCACACAGCATGCAATTAATTTGCAGAATGCATCGTCCTTGATATGCTGCTTAAAAGCGAATGAAAGCCCAGTGAGAATCGATGAAACAAGCGATATTGATAATAGAATCAGAAGCTGTAAATTGTGTAAAATAATGCTCATTTTAATACTATAAGTCTATCTGTGCAAATAAAACCATATAATAGTAGTATTGCATGGTGACATTACAGTAAGCTGGCACTGGGCTTGTGCTAATCAATCAAACAATCAATGGCGAATGTACTGCAGGTGTCAAATAATATGAGAATCTATGGACACTGATGAAAAATTAAATTAATCACAAGTGTCATTTATAAGAAAAAATTATAATGATTATTCTTCATGCAGCTAATAAGAATGAACTATAGATTTATGTCCAATAAAACTGCAGGTCGGCAACAACACAATATGATGTGAGCCCTGTGAGTTGTGAATGGGGGGGAGGGGAGGCAATCCTCAGTGATCTATCACAACCTCTTTATGATGATAATGTGTTATCAGTATTCACTTCTCGTGACCAGAAATCTTTTATCCTTCGCAGTAAACACATCCAAACAATATGAGGAGTGTGTTACTTGTGCTTGAACTCATTGAGTTTTGATTGCTGATGATCTTGTTGCAATGGAGGATTTTGTAGTTAAATGTAAATCATGATTATAACTCAAATGCCTTTTCCTTTGTGGTTGTATTTATCTGACAGTTCACACTGATGCAAAGAGAACTTCTGAAAGCATAACAAACAAAACTAAGTGACTATTTTAGTATCTAGTGTGAAAGCGTTTTTTCCTTCTTCTCCTTTCTTTCATTCAAAACATTCATTTCTAGCCAGTGTAGAAATAGAGACAGGCTGTGAAATGTCAAGAACATTAAAGAGATTTAACGACCTTGAGATTTCCTACATCTATTCTCTCGTCAATGCTAAAGAGGCTTTAAAAATGGTGTCTTTGTAAAACAATTTCTTTGTGTTAGTGGGAAAGTACCACTGGCTACAAGCCAAAGACTTCATCTGGGTTCTGGCTGGAAAATTTATCCATAGTGACTCAAGTAGCTTCTCAGTAAAAATGGTGAAAGCAGCCACATCATTCTGGAAATGGACCTCATGTCCGTGGTCTGTGATCACTGACAAAAACAGTTTGTTTCCTGCACTGAGAACGGTGTAAAGATGCAGTTTCCACATGCCCCCTGAAAGGCTCCTGGCACAGAAGAATAGGTGACTTGTGTAGCCGTCGGCTGTGGTAATCATGTGATATCTCTGTCGTTTGGCTAATCTCTTTACAGCCTCCTTTCTTTTTCTCCGGGATGAAGCCTGATATGGCAGCTCAGCCAGCTTTAGCCACACGCTAATTAATCTGCGCCACCAAAGCCTCTTAATAACACCCAAACACCACAAATGATCACTGTACTCATGCCAAGCCAAGGAAGTTTGATCCAAACTTTTGGTGTGGAATCAGAGAAGTACAGTAGGGAATTTGCAGCACATTGAACCTGTGCAAAAAACATTAGGAGCTGAGGGTTCAGCTCTCTGTGTAGCTCTGTAACTGAGCCAGTCTAAGGAGCTTTAGGGATGCTGACCATTAAGGCTGGTTAGCTTGATTGGTGGAGGGTTGGGGGAGAAAAAAAAAAAATGCATAGTTCAGTGTCACTGGCAGCCTTGCAGCTGGTGGCTCAGCTCATGCTTTTCTTTTGGTTATTTCAGTAAGAGTGGGTATAATCCACTCTGTCACACTGTCCTGCTTTGTCGGAGATAATATGAGGCCTCCATTCGTCTTTCTGCATCTCCCCCACCCTCTATTGTCTTTGCTTCAATTTGAACTCACAACGAAGGGCGTCTCACTCTAGATTTACTTCTATTAACTCTTTAATACTCTCTTATCATTTCTCACTCTCTTCGTCAGTGTCCATTCCTTCCCCTTTAATCTCTGTCTCTCTCTCTTGGATGGGGCTCATCTGTGACAGAGCAAATAGGCTCACTGTATCTGTGAGAGTTGTGAGGGTGGCAGAGAGGAGGCTTATTTCATTGAAACCTCCATAGAATATCCATCCACAGGGGAGATAGGGCCTGCAGGGACTCTTTATGCCAGCAGAAAACATGGGTGAAGTGGCAGCAAGGGAGCAAGACAAAAAAACAAATGCCAGCAACACAAAGAGACACAGAACAGGTGGCAGACTGTCCTAAATTTAAAGAAAGGGGGATGGCCAAAAAGACAGACGACCCAGGCCATATCCACACTAATACGTTTTCGTTTGAAAACGCATCTTTTTCTCTCCGTTTTGGCCTTCCGTCCACACTGTGACGGCGTTTTGGGTCAAGGAAAACGCAGCGTTTTGAAAACGCTCTCCAAAGCGGATACATTTGAAAACACTGTTTTCGTGTTGCAGTGTGGACGGTGAACCCGGAGCCTTTTCAAAAACGATGACACATTTCAGTCTTGTGATGCAGTCATGTGACCAATTAAACTAAGATACATAAGATGCTACAGCCCTATTAAAGATTAATATCAGTCTGTACATGCTCCAGATAGCTTTCCTTCAAATTCTTTAATTCTCATTCGCTTTTGCAACTTTGTACATTTGTGTTACTCGCAGCAACAACTCCACCTCATTGTTAGTCCCTTTAACAAACTCGGTGCTTTTCTTCAACATTTTCCGCAACACTTCAAAGAGCCGGAAAGTAAATAAACGGCAGACAGAAATGAGGCAGGTCAAATCGTATTGCATTTCACGCATGCGCAGTACTGGAACCTAAGCCTTTTCGGCCGTTTCAATGTGGACGCAAAACTCTGTGAAAACGACTGAAAACGATAGTGTGGACGCGGAGCGTTTTCAGACGAAAACACCGTTTTCGAATCTATCCGGGCTAGTGTGGACGTAGCCACAGAGGAGGTCTGAGTTAAACATAATAGTAAACTGCAGAAGAAAAGATGCTGAGCTGTTTAGATTGTGTTCAGCATCAACCAGGTTGATAACTGAAGAACTGCGTAACATTCTCAATCTGAGAGAAACTCAACAAACTGTGGAAAAGATGAGCAGCTTGCCAACAGCACATACACACAATAGCAACAGAAAAGCTTACAGAAGCCTTTTGAACAACCCAGAGGTCACCAGTTCATCCATGCAGCACGTGTAGATTCCTCTCCTCTCCTGCAGTTCAACCTTGTTTTGAGAGTCTTCTTTAAAAAAAAAAAAAAAAACCCTTAAAGTAGAATGTGGACAAACGGTGATGACCCAAATACTGAACTGCAGAGAGAGCGAGAGGAATAATAACTCCTGCCCCAGCAGACAACGAGCAACCTCCAGCATGAGGGTGACACAGGTTCAGTATTTAGTAACCACAGATCAATATGTTGTCCCATTAACACTCATCCAAACCTTCATCGGCTTGCCATTATACATAAACATATAGGCACAAATACAATCACCAGTGAACGCATTAGAGCATATAACTGAAAACCTCACAGTTTGATGACAATTTGAACAGAGTTGTGGCTCAGGAGGTAGAGTGGGTCGTCTACCAGTCGCCAGGTTGGGGGATCGATTTCCCAGTGCTCCTGATGCATCCATCAGGAGTGTGTGTGAGAATGTTAGAAACTGCTTAGGTATAAAAAAAAAATAGCACTTAAATGAATGTGAGTGGGTAAATAAGGCTTGTAGTTAAAAAAAAAATGCTTTAAGTAGAAAAGCAGTGCATTTAGTGTAATAGCAAAGAGTCCACAAAGACAAACCCTGTGTCACAAACAGCGACATTAGTCATCCGGTTATCATTGCTAGCCTAGCTGGTTGCCGGGTGCAGACAAAGAATCTGATAACCCTAAAGGCTTCATGATCATTCATAATAACTGATACCAATGCAATTTTGGATCACAATTACAGCTAATAATATCATTTTGAAGCTTCTAACAAAGGCAATCTGCTGCAGTAGCTTCAATTTAACCGAACAGTCGCATAGACAGTAAGAGTGTTATGTATGTGTTGTTTGGACTCACTCTCAAGGCTTCTATGACCAGGTCTCGGGCTTCCAGCTCTCCCTCCATGATACTCAGCAGGGTGAGGAGCTCCGGTTTGCTCAGGTTATCCATGTTGAACTCACATTTCTGCAACAAACACCACAGACAAAACATGACAGTCAGAGACAATAGGGTCAATTAAGGCTGCTTAACTGGTGCAAAGATCTGACTTATTTTGGTCAGTACTGAGATCATCATTACTACTCATTTTCAGATTTAAATAGGCTGAACATTTCATTTCAATGTTCAGCCTATTTCAAACCCTTCCCTTCATTGTAGGGTCTTTACCTAACAATATAAAGCCCCGTCAGGTAACTGTTGTGCTGTGATTTCGCACTATATAAATAAAATTAAATTGTAGCTTTTCTTTTCCTTAACCATCACCCTTTACACTAGAGCTTTCTTTCCTTTTACCATGGCCTTTCAGACTAGGGCTGTGTGATATGATAAAATATATTGGATGACAATATCTTAACACACTGTTCACTGGAATATTTTTTTCATTGCTTTAGATGACAGTTTGCAATAGTCACCACGGCACCACAGAAGGACCAGCCAAAACTAATGGAGGAGCTCATTCCTAAATGAGAGGCTACTTCTGTAGCAAGGACATGGTTCGGTTATGAAAAGTCTGATATGCAGCAGAAAACTGAACTGTGCAAATCATCCAGCAAACAGGTCCCATAGACACTGACACAACAAACATCTTCTACCACCTAAGCAAGACTCATGAAAGAATATGGACAGAGTTTAAGAAGGAGAAGCAAAAAAAAAAAAAAAAAAAAAGAAATGTCAGGTCAGCACGCCATATAATAAAGACTCACGAAGACAACAGCAGCAACTACATCTTATACAGGGAGTGCAGAATTATTAGGCAAATGAGTATTTTGTCCACATCATCCTCTTCATGCATGTTGTCTTACTCCAAGCTGTATAGGCTCGAAAGCCCACTACCAATTAAGCATATTAGGTGATGTGCATCTCTGTAATGAGAAGGGGTGTGGTCTAATGACATCAACACCCTATATCAGGTGTGCATAATTATTAGGCAACTTCCTTTCCTTTGGCAAAATGGGTCAAAAGAAGGACTTGACAGGCTCAGAAAAGTCAAAAATAGTGAGATATCTTGCAGAGGGATGCAGCAGTCTTAAAATTGCAAAGCTTCTGAAGCGTGATCATCGAACAATCAAGCGTTTCATTCAAAATAGTCAACAGGGTCGCAAGAAGCGTGTGGAAAAACCAAGGTGCAAAATAACTGCCCATGAACTGAGAAAAGTCAAGCGTGCAGCTGCCAAGATGCCACTTGCCACCAGTTTGGCCATATTTCAGAGCTGCAACATCACTGGAGTGCCCAAAAGCACAAGGTGTGCAATACTCAGAGACATGGCCAAGGTAAGGAAGGCTGAAAGACGACCACCACTGAACAAGACACACAAGCTGAAACGTCAAGACTGGGCCAAGAAATATCTCAAGACTGATTTTTCTAAGGTTTTATGGACTGATGAAATGAGAGTGAGTCTTGATGGGCCAGATGGATGGGCCCGTGGCTGGATTAGTAAAGGGCAGAGAGCTCCAGTCCGACTCAGACTCCAGCAAGGTGGAGGTGGAGTACTGGTTTGGGCTGGTATCATCAAAGATGAGCTTGTGGGGCCTTTTCGGGTTGAGGATGGAGTCAAGCTCAACTCCCAGTCCTACTGCCAGTTTCTGGAAGACACCTTCTTCAAGCAGTGGTACAGGAAGAAGTCTGCATCCTTCAAGAAAAACATGATTTTCATGCAGGACAATGCTCCATCACACGCGTCCAAGTACTCCACAGCGTGGCTGGCAAGAAAGGGTATAAAAGAAGAAAAACTAATGACATGGCCTCCTTGTTCACCTGATCTGAACCCCATTGAGAACCTGTGGTCCATCATCAAATGTGAGATTTACAAGGAGGGAAAACAGTACACCTCTCTGAACAGTGTCTGGGAGGCTGTGGTTGCTGCTGCACGCAATGTTGATGGTGAACAGATCAAAACACTGACAGAATCCATAGATGGCAGGCTTTTGAGTGTCCTTGCAAAGAAAGGTGGCTATATTGGTCGCTGATTTGTTTTTGTTTTGTTTTTGAATGTCAGAAATGTATATTTGTGAATGTGGAGATGTTATATTGGTTTCACTGGTAAAAATAAATAATTGAAATGGGTATATATTTGTTTTTTGTTAAGTTGCCTAATAATTATGCACAGTAATAGTCACCTGCACACACAGATATCCCCCTAAAATAGCTAAAACTAAAAACAAACTAAAAACTACTTCCAAAAACATTCAGCTTTGATATTAATGAGTTTTTTGGGTTCATTGAGAACATGGTTGTTGTTCAATAATAAAATTATTCCTCAAAAATACAACTTGCCTAATAATTCTGCACTCCCTGTATATCTAAATATATGATTCTGTGCATTGGTCAAAACACTTGACTCCAGGTACACAACGCCAAGCCGAAAACACTTCACACACGTCGAGTTCTCTTGTTTATAGTATGAGTGTTGGGCCATATTAATGGAAAAAATCTGCAACATAGCATACTACGCTGCAACAACAGATACGTGGATGAGTTGAACAACACATCCATGTATGAGCTTAACGGTGCACTTCGGAGACTGGACACTGTGCAGTCTCTGACTAACAGATCTGCCTGCAAAGCCTCTCAAGTTTAAAGTGAGAAGCTCTGAGGTGTGTTTCCTGTAGCGTCACTCTGTGCCGTGATTGTTCGTCCTCAGCCCTGGTTTGATGCACTTTGTGGGTAGATTGTAGGGCAGTCCTCAGTGTAATTAATATTTCTTCTTTTTTTTTCTTCTTTTTTTTTTTTTTAAATAAATGTAGTGTTCTGCAAGTATGTAGCACCACACCACTGACTTAAACTACCACACTGTTACCATCCTTGCTGGTTACCTTGTGCGGTGTCTTACTGAAAGTGGTTAAAAACTTTTTCCTCCCAACGTCAGAATATTTTGCTATGCCTTGGTCATCTGCATAATGTGCTTTCATCCACTACTTTGCTGGGTGCACCAGAGTTAATTAATATGAGGAGATATACCCCACCCATTAAAGCTTGGGACCCTGCTTAGTTGCTGACTGGGACAACTGGAGAGCCGTCAGCAGAGCAGTCAGTCCTGTTACACATCTGTGAAATCGGCTTGAAGTCAACTCCCCGGCCCCATGCTTGCTTGCTGTATTGTAATGGTAATTCTCTACAAACAAAGGATGTTTTTTACTGTACTGAGAAATCCACGCGCACCCTTGTGCTAACCGTTTGACAACAAAATTTACGTTACCGGGACCCAAGTGGACTCTAGTGCACTTGCGAAAGCGGAAGTATAATCCCCCGCGTAATGGTGACCCTCGTTTGGTCCAATGGCAAACGCATAGACCCAAATATTTTTTCCCTATTGCATTTTCTACATGTTTGTCCTCCAACTGTGCAATTGAGTTCTTTGCAAACAGGTTTCTATGTTAATATCTGTAACACACTTTATTGGATTTCTCCTTTCCATCCCCACTAGGTGCAAGTTTCTTACTACTGCATCTTTGTTTTGGTTATTAACATTAATACCAAATTCAGTCTCTGGTAGTGTGACATAATCTCATTACAAATTGTTGCACTGTTTCCTTTGGTTCCTTCAAAGTCTGTAGAAAACTTGGTGTCCAAAGGCAATTTTAATTTGTGGCACAAAGTAAACATTCAACGTAGTAACCATCTCATCATAAAGTGCAGATGCTCCAGTGTTGGACAAGGTTGAGAATAGATCCTGCTCATCTCTATCAACGTCTATTAACGTGTTTACAACCTGGGACAAGAAAAGTTTAGACCTTGATGGATATTTTACCTTTAGCAGCCAATGGCAACGCCTTTTTTTAGCCTATGTAACTAATGTTCTACTTGCGCCGAGTCTCCAACTGGTCTCATTAAGTGCAGTTCTAAACTCAGGCTAGCCATCTTATCTCCAAGCCATTAAGGTCTGATTACATTTGGGTAGGTCATTAAGCACCTATTTGGTCAGTAGTAACTGCAGGGCCAATGGGTGGAGATGGCTGTAATTGTGAGCAACCAGAGCACTTCATGCTTCCCTCAAGCCTTTTCCGGTCAACTTCTAAAATTGCTATGTACTGCCTCTGCTCTCTTTTTGAATTAGTCCACTTGTTCTCTGACCTTCTTGCTTTGCCTGATGTTGAATCATGTTATTTATGCTACAAAGATAAAAGAAATATTTAAGAAAATCAGAACTTTATTTTTGGATTTTACAAAATTTACAGGATTGATAATGCTGCTGAAGAGATCATTGTGCCAACAAAGTCCTTTTTAATCCTAATACATTTTGCTAATAGTATTTTTTTTTTCTTTACATAACTTCCTCTGGGATTAACAAAGTACACTGATTGTGATTTTACTTGTGCTTCATCATGTGTGATGAACATCTGAAGTGAACTCCACAGAATTTTGGGAGAATCAAGTCAGCACACTGACCAAGATTGCCCTTTGTCACATGTAGCACACAGCAGGAAATACTGCTTAAGATGTGTTCTCACTACAGTAAAAAAAAACATTCATTTGGTTTGTGTGGGGTGCTTTGCTTGCACATGACTATAATCAGACTTCATATTAGGGAGCAACTGTGAGCTCTCACATGTAGCTCTGTTGACAGCAATGTTTGGGGCTTCAATGCACGGGAAAACACTTTTAATATTGCATTGTTGGTTTTACTTCTACTTTACTCTCTGGTCACGTCCCTGAATAACCCAACAGATCTGACAGCATTTCAAAGCAAAGTGTCAAAATGTCTTGTTAAGAAACCTTTACAGTTACTGTCCTCTTTTCAAGTCAAACCAATGTGAGAAAAATGAGCGGCATTTTTAGCCGGACAGCTAAATAAATACAATGATGTAACTTCCCAGGAAGATAACAGACAGAAGAAATTCTAAATACCTTGTTGGCCTCTTTTAACCAACTGCTAAAAAGCACCGCAACCAGTTGCAAAATATAGACGCTTTTCACTAGGCTATTTGTCACTGCAACTAACGAATGAGAATAGCAAGAGTGTTTCAGCTACATCAGACTGATTGCTGCCTGCTCTTTCTTGAGGTGTCAGTTGTCAGACGGCCATTTAAACCTGATTTATTATCCTCCTTCAAAACCTCTGCCAACATTTCTTCATTTCATCAAAG
The DNA here is from genome assembly GCF_001858045.2 of Oreochromis niloticus. Taxonomy (NCBI): domain Eukaryota; kingdom Metazoa; phylum Chordata; class Actinopteri; order Cichliformes; family Cichlidae; genus Oreochromis; species Oreochromis niloticus. Next base: position 40,990,226 of record NC_031972.2, on the reverse strand, counting down.
TCTAGCACATGTCTACAGAGCACTCTCACAAGGAATATGACTGAACATCAGAATCAGAGATTTCTGTAACATACTACCTCTGTGTGTCTTCTAATGGCATTGTTTATAATAGGGAAAGTTCAAGCTCAAACAACTGACAAATGAGCTAATGTTGTCTTATGAATGAACGCTCTTCTCTTTGAAAGCTTTTAGATAGGCCCGTATTGGTGAGAAGAGGCTTTCTCTTCTCAGAACAAGAAGCTGAAAAGTAGTGTGTCAATCACATGTTTCAGTTTAGTCAAAGTATGTTTTTATTCTGAAGACTGGAAATAAAAGCAGATGAGATTCTGTGGGATTGATTCATTCGCATCAAGGCTTCCAATCGATCCTCAAGTTCCCCTTTTCCCGGCAGTGTTTTCACCACTCAAAAAAATTGGATGAGTCAGGGGGCCTTGATCGATGTCCACCCTTAGCTGGTGTCCTCCTGTCACAAGACCTTGGGTTGTGGGTGGTGTGAGGTGAAAGCAGTAGAGTTGGGGGGGTGGGGGGTGTCAGTGTTAGTCTGGCATGTGTGCACAGTGATCAGGTGAGGGAAGAAGCAAACTCTAATTTGTTCCATGAGCCGTGAGCCATGCACCAAGGGCATGAGCAGCCTTGCCAGCATTCATAGGCTTGTTGCCTGTTAGCCCCAGTCCACTTAATAAGGCCTGTGTCATTTCACTTGGAGCCACAAGGGAAGGGAACTGCTCGTTCTGAACGCTCCTCAACTGTGCTCTGCCGGCAAAATCCTGCTTTGTCCTGCAAGCACAAAACTATATGACGTGACAGGCATTCCATGCATGCAACATGGAAATGCCGCCAAACTGGGAGAATCACAATTACTAGTACACTTATTTTCTCATTTACCTCTGGAGCAAAATGAGAATTTTCTTATTATTTTTGACTGTGTAAGGCTCCAACCTGTGTAAGTTTGCTTGACTGAAGTTTCTTTAATGACTGAATACCTCCAAAGGAAAACATGAGAAGAGGTATTTTTGTACTGTAATTTGAGTGAAATGACCCGCTTAATAGGTTGTAAAAATATAACGTTTAATCTTTTCTGATGACTTCTCCAACTTGTTTACATGGTCATTTGAACCCCCCCATATCAAAGCACAGCAATTTTGTTGCCAGGAAGAAGCTTCAGCAGCGACATTACAGCCACTCATGTTAATGGCACTCGTCCAACATGGCGGCATATCCCCCATAAACACCACTGGCCACTCTTAGGCTGCTGTTACGCAACAATTCTGCCAGACAACAAAGGTAAGATTTAAAGATGAGGGACAATCCTGCCACAGTTAAAAGAATATTTTGCATATTTCTTTAATTAATAGCATTATTGGATTCTAACAAAACAAGTAGTCAGACACTGATGCTGAAACCACAGACTGTATGCAAAAGATGGTTATAACCATTGTGACATCACCTACTGGTTTCAGACTCCACATTTTGAAGCCTCGACTTTGGCAACATGTTAGTTCTCTGGTACCGGAAGTTACCATATTATTAGCTAATGCTAGAAGGTGGCTTAGCAAGTTGTATCTATAAACTGCACCACAGCAAGGCACTGACAAACACATCTTAAATGGTCAGTGACACACATCAAGCCATATTGCTTTTCAGATGATTCCATTAAAATGTTTCAAAAGGCACAAATATAGTGAAGAGGTCCAGTTTAGTGACTCCATTTAGCAGTGGTGATTCTAAACACACACCAACTGGCTATACCTGGGCTATAAACGTGTTTTTAACATTGTAAATTTGGAACTTTTGATACGCAAGTCTGTGGGGATTGATTCGCTTTTGGAGTCAACCTCAAGTGACCTTTTGAGGAACTGAAGATTCAAGCTAGCTTCATTTTTCTGAAAGGATTTATAAACCTACTTGTCAGAGTACTCAGGTTACATCTCTTGTTGTATCAGGTAATGTGATACCACAGCTTTGCAACTGAAGTAATGTGATAATTAGTTACTTTTCAAGTCTGTGTCTGTTCTTTTTATTGCTGCAAAAAGAGGAAAGAGATGACATTGGTTAACATTTCTCTCCTACCAGAATCTACAGTATTCTGAACATGGCAGCTGCAAAGATCTCCAATTAACAACCACACCTGCAGTACAGCATCTCCACAACAGTGTTTGCTGATTATATGGTGGAAGACACAGTTCCAAAACAGCAGTTAGCATTAAGCTCAACTAAAGCTGTCAGTCAGAAGGAAGCTAACAGGATTGGTGCTCGTTATTTGGTAAAGGAAATGCTACCAACATCAATCAACTTTTCCTTCAAGTCATTACATCATTTAAAGAAAGGTCTAAGTTAGAACAACATCCACAAGGAATTGCAAAAGTGTATATCTGATAACACAAAACTATTCTACAGTGACACTTGACCGTCGTCTGTAAGCAATGTCGTACTTTTCAGTGACAATCCTGTAGATACAAGTTTCTTTTAAAAGCAGAATTTCCCAGCACTGCCCAGTTAAGTAGCTCACTCTGACTTAATCGGGTTTGTTTATGTGCTCATGTTTTTTTTATGAAAAATTTAAAGAATTCAGTTTCTAGACATACTGTCTGATTCACTAATATCTATTAAATGGGTGGGAGGTGACAGGCAGAGTGCCTTTCACTGACCTCTGAACCACCCTCACTTCAGAATCCTCACAAACGAGAAACTTCCCCCTGCTCAGGCCAACAACAGAGTCTGACAGGGGTAAGCAAAGAGCAAAGTGCTTTATTTAACCACTGCAGGCATGGTGTTGGTGTTGGTGTTGGTGGTGAGAAAGGGGGAGTGGGAGGCCATGGAGGCGGAAGCCCCCTGGAACCTGGAAAAGGGAGAGTGCACTGGTAATGAAGAGGTGAGGTGGCTGCCTGACTCCCATGTCTCCGCCGCACCTGTTCGCCTCAACGCTAAATGTAAAGCAGCTTCCAGGCAGTACTGAGCACGCTCAAGAGGGGGTGGGGGCTGGCTGACACAGTACTCCCAGCTATGCCAGCTGAGTCACTGAAATTAAGACCAATTTAGAAAGGTGTATGGTGAACGGGGCCAGCACCCCCTCCTCTTCCTTTTCACTGGCTCTGCCCTCCACTCACCCCCGCAGCTCTTCTCCCACCATCTCCTCAACACCCACACTACCACCCACCCACCTCAGGGACTGTGGCTGCTGTTCTATTATTGCAACTCCACACATTTCCACTGGCCTACCTCTTCAAACTCTCATCCAAAGAGGGTTTTTTTTTCTAAACTTGCTGTATGTGTAACAAAGTTGAAACAAGGACAAACTGGAAAGAGTGTCACTGCTCATCCTGCCTCAGTGTTCCAGTCAATAACAGCAGTCAGACCAGTTATATCATGGAACAAGCAAAAGGACGGGAAGGTTTCATGGCCTACAGACTGATCCATTTGCACAGAGGGGGTGCTGAGCTGCTGTGACCTGAGAAAGGGCACAGAGAAATCACAACTAGGTGCTTGTACACATGTGAAACCCAAAACCAGCTGGTGATAACAAAGGACTGCTTGAAGGGGGAAAAAAAGAAAAAAAAAGCTTAAGCCGTGACAGTCTGAACCTATGGAAGCCTGTGAGGTCTCTAAGGACTGCCAATTTAAATAAACCACTTTGACACCACACTTAGCTCCACATGCCAAGTGTTCATCGTTTGCGGAAAAATTTAGACAAAATCAAGATGGAATGAAAAAGGTTTCACCTCTAGCGGCGGAGCTTTGGGGGAGCAAACGACAGTTTTAATAAATCTATACTCAGTTTTAAGTCTCCTGCAGCCAGGCGAACAGCTCGCTCCAAGTCTCTACGCATTAACTCATTTACTGCAATGTAATACTGTATATCAACCTGTACAGCCACCGACGCTTTCTCTTCCATCAAGCACACGATTACATTACAACTGAGGGATGCCTGCCTTTAAAGCAGCCGCTAGAGGAGAACAAAAGAATTCACTGCTGGGGGAAAACCAACACTGTTCTGGCTTTTACGGAGGCTACTGAGAGTAATTATGGGTTATTCATCAGCCCAAGCAGAGACGAAGCCCTTGTTTTTCCCCAGACATTGTCGCGAGGCTCGCGCTGGCCACCGCTGTTGCTTCACGAGCCCGTGCGAAAATAGATGCGCGCGACATTTCGCCCTCTTTCCCGGGTGACTGATAAAGGGACACGCCGATAAAAACACACGTGTGGCTTTCACTTTTTCCCAAAGCTTCCTACCGTGTCGACGCTGCCCAGCACGGTGGTTGCCAGTGTTTGTACCGGGGAGGCTGCTCTCCGCTGGCTCCCTCCGACGCCATCTTCGTACTGTAGCGGTCTGCTGGAGTGAGGGCGCATCCGGCACTCATTAACTATTGCACTGCTGAACGCAAATCTCAGCACGCGCGGCCATGGAAGAGGAAAGACAAACGAGATTTGACAATCTGAAGTGCGCGGGGAAGACGACAAGTGTCCGTCGTTAAAAGCCTACAACTGAATGCGTGCGGGCTGCTGCAGCTGAGAGGGGGTGGGCAATGTGGGCGTAGACCGAGCTACGCGTAAAATCCAGATGAGAAGACCCGGTGCGCTCCCAACTGGAAAGGAGGTGCTTTCTGACAGGCTGATTGACAACAACATTTGTTGACCACTGTAGCTATAAAATCAACAAATGAGTGATTTCCAAACTTTGATCAGGGGACTTCAAAGGCCTTTTGTAACTATAATAAACATTAAGATGTTAAAAATGTCTTTATTTACTGTAAACTGTTATTTCAAAATAATTTGAAATTTGCCTTATCTCCAAGACATGTATGCGATGCATTACAATGATATCACCTGACAGTCATAAAGAGCTGGGTGTTCATGTAACACCACAAACTAATGCAGTGAGTCAACAGTCATTAAAGTACAGTAAGTGATCTTTTTAGATTCTTTAATACAAAAATAGAATGTTGTATTAATAAATATATTTTGATTAGTATGTAAATATATCTTCCATCAGCTAATGCATTCTCATTAACTTATAAGTAATCCATTAAAAATGCATAGAAGCGGTGCTAGTTTGTGGAAGCCCGCATGTTACTCTACGATCTTGAATACACTGCTTGAGATGGACACTGGCTAAATACTGGCCAGATACGAAGCACACAGAGGCCACCATAGATGGAATTATGTACTTGAATTGGGAGGGGTAAGAAAACAAATTCCAGCTGACTGAAATATGCAATCTACTGAATCTATCTAGCAGTGAGGTTTTACACTCTGTACATTTAACTTAGACTGCAAGTCCAAGTTAAAGGTTTTTCCATATTTTTCCAAATAAATAAAGTTTGACAAAATTTGACTGAAATATACCCAAAATTTAAAGGTTTAAAGTCAAGGTCACTGAAATCACAAAACGTACATCACAAATTCTTATAGTTAGTCTACTTATGAAAAAGTTTAATACATATATATAACTGCATAAAATCATGAAGGTGTGCAGTCTTTATAAATAATCAACTTCACTTTGACATCATAATGTTCACTTAATGAAAAGCCTTCTCAGTCTCATAACATCCAAACAGAATTTCAGATTATTATATGCTGAAAGGCTACTGCTTAGATTAACAGATCTCATTCTAATTTTTAATAACTCTACATTGTTACACTATAGAAAAGCTTCATAAAGAAAAATAACATGAATAAAACATAAACAGCTTTCAGTGAAATTATCATTATTAACAATTTGTATGTGTATTTCAATAATGTAATTCATTCATTTCTTTACTTAAACCCAGCAGTGATGTTGCCTTGATGCTTGCTCAATCATCCAGGTAAGGAAATCCCAAAAAGTTGATTCTCTTCAACTGGTTGTAGCGTAACAGCAGTTTGAAACACAAAATTGCAAATGTGGAAGCAGAGCAACTGAGGATCAAAGTTTTATCCTATCTCAGCAATGTAAAGCCCCTATCATCCAACATCAGCATGGAGGAGAGGAAGGCTCTCACATCACTTTGTAATGACAATAACATTAACATTAATGTCCTTCTGGCAGACAAGGGTAGGTGCACGGTTTTGCAAAACCAGAAAGACTATCATGAGAAAATTATTTCACTGAGACCCATGTCCATCAGTTATGGGGACATTTAAAAGCTGATGTGTACCGTAAACCAGCGCATACAGCTCAGTATTTAAGGTTCGACTCATCATCTACTAGAGCACAAACTGGGTGTCATCAGGACACTACAACACAGAGCGAACACCATCTCCACAGACTGAGCGGCCAAGCAGGCAGATAAATGTCATATCAAGAAGGCCCTGACTAAATCTGGTTATTCCAGGTGGACATTTGTCAAAGCTGGGAAGACACCTAAAGAAAGCTCCTGGCGACCATAGAGAGAAGAAGGACAACTGCTGCCTAAGTAAAAACCCTTAATGATCAGTTATGTGTCAGGAGTATCGGAACAGTTAAGACATATTTTTTCTAAACACCGAGTCTCTGTGGCTTTTAAACCCCAAAACCCGCTCTGCCAAAAATTGGTCCACCCCAAGGATCAGGTCCCCTGACGCAAACAAAGTAATATAGTGTACGCTGTTAAGTGCCAGGAGGATTCCCTTGATTTATACATCAGGGAAACCAAACAACCTCTGTTGAAGCGGATGGCACAACACGGAGGAGTTAACTCATCAGGCCAAGACTACACAGTCTATTTACACCTACAGGCCAGTGGACACTCTTTCAATGATGAGGATGTACACATCCTGGACAGGGATAATGCTGGTTTGAACGCGGAGTCAAGGAGGCCATTTACGTGAAACAGGAAAGACCATCCCTGAATCGAGGAGGGGGCCTAAGGCCACAATGCTGTCATTGCAGCCATTCCCCAACTCTCTGTGAATGGTACTCATGGCAGTGACCATAGATTAATGGTTGTTGATCAGTGGTCATGGCAGTTTGCATACTAATGATCAAGAAACTGACCTCACAGCCCATTGTTCATCAGTGGTGCTAGTTTCAGTCATTGCGCAAAGGTACTGTTTATAAGGTTGGGGAAACCTGCAGTCAGCTGAGACTGAAGAAGTCACTTGGATGAGTGACGAAACGTTTCTCCAACTGAAAACGCTACGTTATACCAGTTGACAACTTTTACTGTCAGTGTAAAAGTAAATTTCTTTCTGAAATGGAGAATTAATGGAAAGAACTCTAGTACAACTACTTAAAAATTGTACTTTAGCACAGTGCACTCCTTCATTGAATTAGTACAGTGACTCTTCATCCATCCTCTTCTGCCCTTTACAAACCATCAAAACCTCACATGCTCATTCGTTTCTCTAAATACTCGCATGACAAGTGGTTTGCAGCACTGAACAAGCTTTTATTTGTTTTCTTAAGTGAACTGCACTTTTAATGACTTCTTGCTCAAGACTTAAAAAGCACCTATAGTTAGCACACTACACACAAATAAGTGCCAGTGTACATTTGACAAATGTTTCTATAGCTGAATGTAGCTGCAAACTTGAGCAAAAAAACTACTAAAAAGAACCTTAAACAGGCAATCAGGCTTGTATTCAATAGCCATGAGAATACACAACAACAAAAGCCAAAAAGTAAAGAATTTCAAATTATAAGCCCCACTGTTAATCTTACACAAGTTGATGCTCAGAGTTCTAATCTCTCAGTTCTGATTCTGTTTATCCCAGAAAAACAGAGGATAGAGGATGGGGCTCTCCCAGCTCCCAGATGTGGCGTTTAGGATTAACTGATGCTGATCCAGCCTGGACTTCTGGAATGAGGTTATTAAATCTCCATTTAGGTCACATGTTGCATGATTGACATTTGCTGATTTCATTGAGGGCTTGACTGTGTGTTGATTAATGAGGTATATTTTGTTTTCACCAGAAGTGCGATAATGTGCTTAAAACTTGCAGGTAGTTTTAAAGAAAATCTGGTGGTTGTTAAATGTTGAAAAATAGGGTTCAGTTGCAAAACTATGGCGAGAGAGCCAAATTTCAGTAACTGCAGATGACTAAATAAAACAGTGACATATAAACACACAGAGTGGAAGGAGATGAGAGAAGAAGAAATACTTAAATCAAACCCTGTGGTAAGCTGTGACTAACTTTTGTGTGTGTAGGAGACTCCCCATTTACATGCACACAATGGATGGGATCATTTCTATCAGATAGATATGATTCAAACAACTGCAGTGCAGTTTCTTTATTGCCAACATTTTTTTTCTAATCTCTGCAGCAAAATATTGTGGCGAGTGACATCGAGTGCTGCACATAACATCTCGGTCTAGCAGGATCTGTCCACTGTCAGCCCATATGAAAAAGAAATAGGAAAAACTTATAAAAGACTTGCATCAGCTTTAGCTTGCTTCATATAGTGAATCATATAAGGCTTATATGATTTACTCATGAAAGTGGCCACTTTCTCATTACTTTCATATATTGTTTTAGGAAGTATCCAAAACATACAAGTTTCATTTAGATAATTTTTCAAGGGATCTTATATCTGTTTTCACACAAGACAGATACAAACTTTTTAAGATTTATATATATCTTTTCCATATGGGAGGGGACATAAGATCATTTGGAACTTTTACTGGTGCTGTTTCTGGGCTATGTTGCACTCTAAACTGTTTCCTCTATTCCTTCGCAAAGGATCAGTTAATCATTTAACAACTACTTTTTCAAGAATTCCTGAAATAAAAGGAAAGTTAAGAATTGGTTTATAATTAGCTAAGACAAATGGATCAAGTATTGACTTTTTAAGTAGTGATTTAATTACTGCTACCTTAAAAGCCTGTGTGTGGGCTGTTAATAAAGATAGATTCCTGATATTTAAAGTCGAAGCATGAAACTTCTTTGAGCAATCTTTTAGAAATGGGAGAAATCTCAACAGTTCACCTCAGAACTTTAAAAATCAGATTCATTCAAATATGCTTTGAAAAGTATTTTCCTTTGATCTGACATGCATACAATTTACACCACACGTTTCTCACTTTCCTGTTATCCTCAGGGAAATTTACACATAAAAATCTCCCTTTCCTGCCGAGATTTTTTTTCCTCTTTTTCTTAATCTATCTTGTTATGTCAAATGCCAAACTCATGTTTCACTCTGATGTAGAGCAGCACACATGGAGCTGTCATAACTACTCTGGAGATGTTATTTAAAGTTAACTGTGACCAGTTCTAATCTCTGGCTTTCGTCCACAGCATGTCTTTCATCCAGTCTTCCTTCTCTCACCCCAACCGGTCGCAGCAGATGGCCCCGCCCCTCCCTGAGTCTGGTTCTGCTGGAGGTTTCTTCCTGTTAAAAGGGAGTTTTTTCCTTCCCACTGTTGCCAAAGTGCTTGCTCATAGGGGGTCATATGATTGTTGGGTTTTTTCTCTGTATGTTCTATTGTAGGGTCTGCCTTACAATATAAAGCGCCTTGAGGCGACTGTTGTTGTGATTTGGCGCTATATAAATAAAATTGAATTGAACTGAACCATTTACCCTTTTTTATCCAGTGATTACCGTTTAATTCTGCACATTCTCTGCTGGAGAATTCTTTTTGTGCAACAGTCACAGTGATGACACAGAACGTGTTGTGAATATAGAAACTGCTCTCTGAAGGTACTTTCATTACAACTGGAGCAACAGTTAGTTGCTATGACCTTGACTGCCTATTATTGATGAAAAAAAAATATGAAAAAAAAGAGAGACAGAGATGGACATGATCTACAGTGAGCCCATGTGAACTGTATCCTTGATTTCCTCTTCTTAGCTGACAGGATTGGCACCCTGTGTGGTCTTTGGCCTCTTGTAGCCCATCTATTTCATGGTTCAATATGCTGTGAATTCAGATTATGCTCTTCTGCATACCTTAGTGTAATATGTGGTTATTTGAGTTACTGATGCTTTTCCATCAACTCAAAGCAGTCTGACTGTCACGGCGAGTGAGGGGAGCCGTGTGGAAAAGGTAAGGAAGGATCCAAATGCAGGCAGGCGTGAAGGTGAGAAGGTGGTTTATTGGAATGCACGGCACAGGGAAAACATGGCAAACGGAGACAAACTAAACTATACTGGAAACAACTAACCTATGCAAGAGGAACCAGAACACGAACATGAAAGACGGCGAGCAGAGGTGGATGACGGTAGACAGTAGGTAACACACAGATGAAGCAGGGTAGATTCACAGAGATACACAGACGGACCAGCAACTACAATGACTAAAGACATGACTTAAATACACAGAGAAACACAAGGAGATTGCACACAGGTGGTGGACACAGCTGGGAGTAATCAAGAGACGAGACAAGAGGTAAACCTGAACACACTCACATGAGACGCAGACTTTCACAATAAAACAGGAAACCAGCACACTACACCCAGACGCAGACCTGACACTGAGAGACAGACAGAATGACACATGGAACCTGAACTCACACAAAACATGAGAACACAAATCCTAAACAGAAACATGGAACTCTAATAACAATAATCATCACCATCACCAAAACACCAAGATAACTGAAACACCGTACCAGAGAACCATAAAGAATAATCCATGATGCAAAAGTAAACCAAAACATAATAAACTCAAAATACTGGGTCCAACGGACCCAGAACCGTGACACTGACAGTTCCCCTTAGGTTATGATCACTCACATTAGATATCAGAGGGAAAAATCCAGTGAGTATAGACAACAGACAGAACTTGAAAATCAAAGCAAAATTAAAGCATTAAAGCAATGTGAAGATTTTGCTTGTTTCCATAGATTACATATCTGCTAGAATATCACCTGTTACTTTGTGAACTCAGGATTGTGAAGCCTTGGTTTTAGTCTCTTCGTAGATTTATGGTTGGTGCCATGTTGGCCTTTTGGAGGCAGAAGTAAGTGCATTTGGAAAACTGTAGGGTCTAAGTTGTTAATCATATAACAGAGAGAGAGAGAAACAAAAGCTAGTCAACCAGTGTATTATACTGACAAAACCAACGTATAACTACTTTTTTGGTCATTTTTAACATCGAGGAATAGTACCTCGATATGAGGTACTGCATGGTATCCGTTACATTACACGTTAATAAAATAAAGATGATACATTTAACTGACTAGTATTTCTGGCACTGACTGTCAAAGCCAGCAACATTCAAATGTTGGTTTACTAGTTGCCAGCATCCTTGGAAAATAGTGCCGGAAACAGTCTATAGATCCATTTTGAACACTGATTTCTATGATAGCATTATGGTTGTTTTAATGTAGTGCAAGCTCAGAGCCTAAAGATCATGGTCATCCAGTACTGATTTTTAGCCTTGTCCCCAAAGACATTTTTCCACATTCTCAGAAACTTATAATGATATTATGTACTTAGATGATGAGATATTCAAGACAAACATTATCCTTGAATTGTTCCACGAATATGCAGATAACTTCAGAGAAACTCCATAAAATGTTTCTTTTGTATTGAATAATGTTTCTGACCTGCTGCCAATTAATCAAATTAGTTACAAAATATCCCTCCAGCTGTAAGTACCACTTACTTTTCCAGCCTGTTGTTGGCCTTATCCTAACTTTTTTGAGACATGCTGCCATCAAATTCAGCATGATATATTTTTCATGAAATATTAAAATGGCTTTGTTAAATATTTTATGTTTTCTATGTTTTATTGCGAATAAAATATGGGTTTATACAATTTGGAAAACATTGCATTCTGTTTTTTATTTATATTTTACTCAACGTCCCGACGGTTTTGGAATTGGGGTTGTAGAATTAGAAGAAACAGAAGAAGAAGAAACAGCAGACGAGGAATCTTATTATATTTTGGAGTATCAAGCCATTGGCAGCTCACTCAAAGAAAACCTGCAAACAGAGGAAGATTTCAACTCAGAAACTTTGTGTTGTGAGGTCATAGCAATAACCATTGTACTACTTGGCCTCCACTGAAACAGAATGAAACTTGTCTTTAAATATTAACTACAGACTGTAAAACCTTAAAATGGGAGCATAAAATAATACTTATTTTATAATATCAGTTCCTGATATCATAGTATGAATGTATACCTTTTTGGACTTCAGAAAGGTAACACAGTTATCTTTAGGCCCAGTAACAGGCTCTAGGCACCACAGTTGTGTGAACTGTACCTATAAGGACAGAAATGGACCCATAATCCCAAAAATAAGTAATATGTGTGTGTTTTTCTCCTCCTGGAAATAATTAATTCCTACATTTTTAATCTATTTATTTATTTTAAATTGCACTCACATAGTTCCAAGTACTTTAAGTGCTGCTATTCAGGACCTTGCATGTGCGAGGTCATGTGCAGACTTTATCATCTACAAGCAGCTGAAGGCAGCTCAGTTCATAGCATTAACCATAGTTTGCTCACTATGTCTAACAGAACACTGACTCAGTGCCAAATTTGTCTAATTATATTTTCTGTAATTGGCCTGGCTGGAGCGTGGAAGGGAGGCCTGCACCATCACGGGGGAAGTCACTGATATGAGGCATGAAGTATATGGATAACACTGCCTCCAGTTCAGCCTCTGTAATGATGTTAGGACCTGAATAACATCGGTAGCATATGAAAGCATGTGAATACTAATGCATGAAAATCTCTTCAATGTGAGGAACATGCAAGTCAACAAAGTACAAATTTTTACATGTGAGTAGAAAGAGGGTGGAGTAACATTTAGTCCTATTTTAGGGGCTATTTTTATTTTAAATAGTCGCCTCAGCTGCCTGATTATGATTCACATTTAATGTGAGTACAGTGTCATATTATAGGTTAACTGAGTAAATTTTTTAGCCTCAGCCGTACATGATCATTTGTAAATGTATTGTGTATTCAATAGAAAACTACATATTATATTTAAAAAATATATAATGGGGAAGAGGCTGTGTTTCAGTGCTTCTTCTGTGTGCTGGATGTGGCAGCAGCCTCATTACTTACGTGTCAATTTGACCCATAAACAAGGACCAAGGGTTCTATTACAGTAAGGGAGAGCATGGATGAGAAGACAGTGCAGCAGCCTTGAGCGTAAATGATGATCATCAGAATCCCTGCGGGAATACATGGCTCATATTAACTCGCTTATTGTTGGGGCACACAGTAAGTACAATGACTCCCTTTTTGTCGATGATAGCGTAATGGACTGACAGGCTAGGCCATCACCGGAGCCTGTGTGCTCTGAAGCATTGCTCGGCCAGCAGGGAGACAGGAAAGAAAGCAAGAAGAGGGACACAACGAGCCCTGGATCCCATATCCTGGCCATCGCTTCAAACAGGAGGACATGGAAGGTTTAGATAGTGACTCTACAGACAGCGAGAGGAAATGGAAGGAGGAGGAGGTGGGCATGAAGCTCTGGGATCTAGGCCACATCTCTGTCTGATTGTCCCTGAGGGGCTGCCAGTAGCTGAACCAGACCTCTGTTCAGTCACCATTCTGGCTGAACTGAACTGTTTTTCTTCTCCCTCTGAGCTCCAGTCTCTCCATTCACCTTGTATCTTCCCTTCATTTTCTCCCTCACACTGTTTCCCTCTGTTTAGTCTCTAGCCCATGGCTCATGAGTGGATGGAGCAGGTGCTTGTACTAAATAGTGAAAGGCTCCAGTCTCTGTGGTTTTTTTCCCCACCCTCATTTTAAGGACTCACTCAGCAAAACCAGCGTGAGAGGAAAAGTATAAATGAATTTAAATCTGAAGGAGAAGAGCGTCCTTGTAAGTGTAATATCTTTAAAGGCCTCTTTCACTAAGAATAGATGAACCTGTGCTCTGATGTTTGTCCTTCATTGTCTACAATGAGCTATTTTGTACAATAAAACTGACGAGGACTATAACTAAAAGGGTAAAATGATGATAAAACATGGGAGCGGATGCATGAGCATCAGTAGCTACAGAAGTTTGACACAGTTGCAACATCAGTTATGAGGTAGCTGAAGCTGTATGGCCAATAATGACAGATAAAGATGATAAGATGAAATCTAAATGTCTTTTTGGGCATTAGCTTTAGAATGACCACAATACCTGCACAGGGGTAACAAGGCTGGTAGGAGTGTGGATTTAGCATTGGTTCAATGATTTGTATCCTCCTTAAATAAACAGGAGAAGAATTTTCACGCTGTAACAGTCGCACTAGAAATAGACTGATTTTCATTCAGCAAAGCAACTCTGGATGATTTTAATAAAATCATTCCAGCAGCTGAAACTGAATCCAACTTAAAAACACTACAATGATTATAAGATGATTTAAAATTTTGAAAAATGGAACATTATATTTGTATCACATCTGTGTACTCTGTTGCGTTCAATGGAGACTTATGTCAGATTTATCTGATGAATAAGTTCTCCATGTCTTCATTAAAAAGTTTGAGTTTAACACAAGAAACATATGGATGTGTTTTGTGATAGCTTCTTTGGTGCTATCATGTAAATGTGTAAAACCACAAATATACTGGATCACATTTTTTCTTTAATAAGTAACACCATAGGATAAGATCAGATTATGATAAACAAAAGTTAAAAAAGTAAAACCTTAAAATCTAAGAGTAATTTGTCTAATTTCTTTTTGCTATTTGGTCAAATTCAGGCTTTTTCCTTCACCTAATGCATATTAAACATTGGAATTGATATTGCATATATTACGTTATATGAGGTTTTCAATCCTTATAAAGGTGCAGTTACTCTGAGGACCAAAAAATAGACCTAAGGAGTACCTTTGTGTCGATGTAGGGGCACACTTTTCCCGAATCCCTCTGAGAATGCACTGCAGCTGCCATACCTATGAAATACTCACATAACAATATTTGCATGCATAGCTTATAATATTCAAACACAGACATTTCATCTTGCTCACTTGTTATCTTTTCAGTTCTCAATATTTGGGCTGAAATCTATGACTAATGACTGATCCATAGAAAAAGACTTACAGTTGTCTGCAGTAAAGAATTTAAATCCAAGTATTCCAACTTCAGTGTGAAAAAGAGTTATAGCTAATGTTAAGATGTCCCGTGATTAGACATCGTATGGTTAAACGTAAAAAAGGGGAACACTGGTAAATGCGCAATTTTTGCAGTAGAGACATGTAAATAAATGTCATGCAGAACTGCCAACAGGACCATCTTACTTATTTTTTGCATTTAGATCATGGCAGAAACATTTTTGCCTTCGCAGCAAGTATATTTATTATTTACACTGTTTACATATTCATATGCCAAAAAGAGATTAAACCGAGTCTCTGTAAATTCCTTAATGTGAGAATGTGTCGCCCTCTGCTGGATTACAAGTAGGTTTCAGTGAATTTTCAGCCATACATATCATACAAGCGCCTCTAAACTCTAATAATTTATAATATCATAATTAGAAAGTGTTGCCCCCCTTCTGATTCCACTCAAAGTATCAAGAAATTGTTTTTTCTTCCTTTTAATTTTTAAAGTTCTTTGTGTAACAGCTTACAATCATTCAGCCATACATGCTGCTCAGTGTCCTTTCCCACTGTTTGGGAAACCGGGTCGTAAAAAACTCCAGTTCTCCCATAGTCCGAAGACATATACCTCAACTGGAAATACAAAACAGGTACCGTGAGAAGGATAAAATGATCTTTACAGTTCTTTCACTGAATTTGTGATTTCTAATTAAATTTGATAATCAATACCTTACTGGAAAATTGACACAAATTTGGGTTCTAAGATGATGAAGATTTTAAGGGGAGTGACAAAAAGAGGAAATGCAATGTACAAGAGACAGACTATCAATATAAGACAGGTAGAAACCCAACTCAGAAACACCTACGACAGTGACAAAGATTTGACAGCAAGAAACATAAACACGCTAAGAAGGCCAGACTAATTAAAACCAGAACACGAGTGAACGCCAAACAGAACCATGAATCTAACAGAACTCAGAATGTGAGAGTCATTATTGAAACAATAACCAAAGTCGACTATAGTCATTGAGAGTTGGACCTAGGTTTCGAGTTTTGTGGATTTGTGGTTAGTTTTTGTATTTTACTAATAATACAAGTTTAGGATCTTAAACATTATTTAAGTGTGAATATTAGTGCACTTGAGCTGCTGATCCATTATTCAGCTCTAAGCAGCCTCTCTTTTTACCTTTAAAGAAGCGTCAGCAGCTAATTTGAGAGTTAACCTCCAGTCACATCTGCTGCTCGCACATACATGTTATAACTTAGTGTATGCTTTGAGGACACACACACTGGGTTGAAGTTGAGGGTAACCCTGAACATGTTATGGGACATTATTCAGACCCTTGTTCTAAATGGTAAATGGTAAATGGCCTGCATTTGTATAGCGCTTTACTAGTCCCTAAGGACCCCAAAGAGCTTTACACGTTCAGTCATCCACCCATTCACGCACACATTCACACACTGGTGATGGCAAGCTACATTGTAGCCACAGGCTTAAATCAGTATTTTCTAGGTTTTGAAATGCCTTTGAAATGCAGTTTTAGTGCTGTCCTTTGTCCCACACCGCTCTGCCACCTCCCTGTAAATCCCAAGCTGGCCTGTTAAGGCATAGAAAAAGTCAGTTGTATTTCAAAATTGTCCCAAGTGTCTCCGTCACTGAAAATTGTGAGTTGAATGGATTAGTCTTTGTATGAAAACAAATAAAACTGAACATCAAATGTCATTTTAAACCAACGAAAGTCTTTAGAGAAGAACTAGAGTTAACGTCAGGCAAAAAACAAACGTTATCAGCTGACACTTACACCACATATACGGAATAAGTTAGGTCAGTGATTCTCTGCAGCTCCGTAAACAGTTCCTGTGAATGATATGAGGTATAAACACACCTGCAACAAGCGATAAGATTGCTTTACCTTGAACCAACGTGCTTGTTCCCAAAGGAAGCAGCAGAAGCTTTCTCTGAGGTTAGTGACACCATTTAAAAAGTAAAATTATCCATAAACCAGTTTACCTATGAATGCTCAAATTAACCAGTGGCTGCTTTTTGCATTTACCCGTTATCCCTGTAATATTCATTTATGTCCTGTTTGTCATTCAGATGAATTAATTATTTGCTAACACACCAGGCAGCTTAAATGCTGCTTAATGTTTCTTTAAGTCAAAGGGGAATAAAGGTGTTATTGTCAGATATAGATGTTACTGTATTTGTCTGTGTTGGCAAACATTTCATTTTATTTTTCTGTTTTTTTTTGTACCTTTCATAGTTTTTATTTTGATAGTTTTTAGTGCTATTATACATGTTATACTGAGCAGGAAACATATGAAGTTTCACAGGAGAGAAAACCTATATGCAGAAAATAGTCTAAAGAAAAAAAGGTGAACCTTTAATGGTTGATACCAAAATAACAGAGATACAAACGGTCTAAAGTGCTAGAAAAAAGGAACCGGAATCCAGGCAAGACACAAAAACCATGACAGAGCCAACAGATGAAGCTGAAAAGGGGAGAAGCAAGGCCATATCCACACAGCCTGATCAGACCAGTAAAAACCAATGAAACAAGTGAAACAAATATGAACGGGCTAGACGGTCACAAAGGAAGGAAAGTAACTAGAGACACAAAGAAAGCAATAACAAAATAAAATGTCATGGGATTTAAACAATCACTCTTAAAGATAAAACACACACACACACAGGTGCTTTATTGGAGGTTTATTGAATTATTTTAAAATCTTTATTTTATTGATCAAGTGACTGTTCAATGATGATGATGATATTTTTCAAAGAAGAGTTGGATTGTTTGCATCATGCTGGTCATCTGTCTGACAGAAAAACATCAAGGTTTATTATGAGAAATTCCCCACATTTTCAACAATGCAGTGTGGGGAATAGCATATGATTAACTTAGGATAATAACCTGAGACTGTTCAGCATCCATACAGCCTGTTGAGCCTGAGGATGTCCGTCTGACTTATCTCAGTGGCATATCCAAACTCGACATTGGAATCAGGGATAGCCACCAGAGTGGGCTGGTTGTTCTTGGAGAAGGCGTACCTGAAAACACAGGGTGTGTTTTTCCCAAGGGAAGTTACTGAAAGCTATTACGTCTACTATACAATAAGTATTTGCCAAATTGACTATGAAATTATACCAAGCCAGAATAAACCATAAAATATCAAATAAAAAGTACAAAATCTTTTAAAAAATACACAATCCTGAAGAAAAATGAAAGAAAGAAAGAAAAGACCATATTTGTCTTCATTCTTAAGAAAAATTCATTCACATTCACTCAGTTTTCTTTGCATTTTAACACCTCTTGGAACATCTTTCAGAATTTCCAACATGATGACGGCAGCCACAGCTGTAACATGGAGCTGCTGGTATTGATACCTACTTGTGGTAATGCATAACAGAGCCGTAGTCATAGGGGGTTCCCTGGTTCAAAGTGTTGATTTTGTCAAAGTTGTGCTCCATTCCTAGAGACAGAAATATCACGAGCTCCATTATTTATTCTTTATATTGTTTCTGTGGCTTCAGTCCACTCTACATTTCTACATTTTATAATGTCATGCATTTTGCTTTCTTGTAAAGCACTATGAAGGTTTGTGTGGTCGTCGATTTCAATACTGGTTTTTGGTCACATGAAATAAGTGGGTTATAGTGGGTTAATGATGATCGTCAGACATGTTGGTATTATGAATTTGCTTCTTGTCTGTTGACATTGTTTGTGCAAAGCTAAGCAAAGCCTGAAGTACAGAAGAGTTGTGACAGCTGTAGCTCTCTTTGCATTCAACCTTTGGTTAAAAAACAACAACAACAACAACAACAAAAAAGCCAATCAGCACATTTTCCCAAATGCCCAAGTAATCCTATATTTTGTGCCAGTTAATATTTTCTTTCTGTATTGTATTGATATTGCTGTCTTGGATGGTGAAAAGTGAAAACAGACAAACCCGGAGTGATGTTCTCCCACAAAACGCGGATGTATTGGTCGCGGTCAGAACGTGTCTGCTCGTGATTGAAACCCAGAGCATGGAGCACCTCATGCTGGACAGTGTCGTGGTAAACACAGCCTGATTGCTGCAGGGACAGTTCCTGCGCATAGTAACGACGGCCGATGTAGGAGTAGCACCTACAAACGTACAAAATAAATCTGGTTACAAAAGCTGCAAAAATGTCTTATTTTTTTCAAATCTGTAACTGCAAAAACTTTTTTCGAAATATGTTTCATGTTAACACAACAGGGACTAGTTAACCAATTCTGCAAGTATTAAATATGTTGCTAAAACCTGTTCTATGTGAGATTTCTTTGCTTTGTTCTTTCACCATGTAGTGCAACTACCATTTCTGTGGTGCTTCATTAACTCATTCACAGAAAGGTGTGATTGCACAGCCATTTTAAAACAATAGGAAACATTTTGTATGGATGGAAACGGAATTTTGGGGGACTGCAGTAACTTTGCCATTATGAAGCTTTTCTTTTTTTACTCCTTCTGGTTGGTTGACAAAGTGAAAAACTTTGGCCTGGATTAATTGAACAAAAGGCTCCGCTGCATGATTTAGTAGTTACAATTAGTCTTTATACACCTACTGTCTGAAACCCTTAACTAATCCTTAAATGAACAAAGAATAGTGATGTTAGTGAACATATTAAAATTAAATACAGGTTTTCCTGAGACAGATTGGGCAAAGAAAGAACGTGTTTTGCTCATGTTTACCCATTAAGACTCTGGATATTCAAGTAGTCTCTCTCGGTTGTGCGTCTGATAAAACGGATACAAGAAAAAGAATCGAAGGACAGCAGAGCACGCTCGATGACTGCCACCTCACGAGAGGCTGGAAAAATGGAAAACACATTTTAATCCACCACTAGACCAACATGATCCTGTGATATTTTGCAGGAAAAATGTCTGCAGTGCAACACGCCATGTTCCTGGAGATAAGTGCAGAGAATAGCATTCATAGATGAGTTTACTCCTTACTGTACACGCTGGAAAGGGCGTAGGGCACGTAGACACGTCCATCAGCGGACTTGGGCCACATGCAGCCAGTAGCGGTGCAGGGGTCAGCGTTTCTCTCCGCCTCAGAGCCATAAGCAATATCATCCACTATGTAGGGTTCATCAGGAGAACGGACTGCAGCAAACACATTGATCAGTTCAATTGTCTGATTCACTCTTACATCATTCTCTCCCTTTTTACTGAGATCTAGAATATTTGTGATAGTCCAAAGGATCTGAGTACCATAAAGTCAACCCGTTCTCAAAAGGGGAGGGAGGAGAAAAGAGGGTTAAACTTTTTTATGGCTTTAAAAATTCTCACCAATATCTCTGTTGGCTCTCTCAATTCGCTCTGAAGTTGACAGAACCTTAGCACCCTGCACAAAAAGGAATGAAGAAGTGCTGTTGGCATACTGATGATCTACCGGCAAGGATCAGAGAAGTAAATATTTATTTGATAAACGTTTTTACACTTCATTTTTAAAAAAGAATGTTTTACAATTAAAGGATGGATTCACTGTTAGTGAATTTGTCTTAATGCAATAGTCAAATGCAAGTAATTATTCCTCCTTTTCATACTGATGGCCAAACGATGTGATCTTAATGAGCTCTTAATGGAAGTGACTGAAATCCACAGTTGTCAGTTGTGATACATTGTATTACATGTGACTCTAATATATTTCATCACCAGTCTAAAAAAAATATTGCAAACATGTTCCAGAATTAGCCTTATTTGTGCAAAACAACGTCAGCAAAGCAGAGATGTCAGTTTAATCTTTAACCAGAAAAGCACTTCAGCGGAGAAGAACGTCACGTGGGAATCTGCAATATTTTTTCTGAAAGTAGAAAACTAAAGAACAATGGTAAACTTACAGATTCCAGAATTTTCCAGGAGTTATTTACAGAAAAAAAGGAGCGAGAAAGAGAGAGAAAAAATGAAATTTGTTCCACATTTATTTCACCAAATCAGTCAAGATGTGCTAGAAAAGGAGAATTCCTTACCTCACTTTCAGCCCAGACAGAGATTGTCAAAAGGGCCACAAGACCTAGAACACACCTAACCCCAACCATGTCAACAAAATATCTGCAATAATGATACAAAATATATTCACCCAGTTGCTCCAGTTCTTCAAAATTCGATTATTTGCAGTCTAAATTCTTAAAACAGAACTAAGGAGAATTTATAGATGATACTTACAGCTATCCCTGAAGTGACAGAAACACATCATAATGAAATGTGGTTGAACATCACTTTATAAAGCCAACTGCACCGGAACAAAAAAGTCCTTTTATGGACATTTTGGAGGAGAAGAGGGGAGTGAAAAGCCCAAGATAAATATATGTCACCTTGATGCCATGTTGCATATCCCCACGATCCCTTGATAAGAGCGGTTCATCGTAAACTTGTACAAAGGTTGTTTCTTAACCAGTCTTGTGTTGCCTTTCTTCTTTTCAGTCAGTTAACACAGCTGAAATAAAATCATTGTAGATATGCAGGATTTATTGTGAATAGGCACAAAATTTTGAACATGAGCAGAAATCTTGCACATCTGAACTACAAAAGTCCAGGGATGCACACTTAGGTAGCCACCGTCCCCAAACACCAGACGCAAAATTATTCTGATGTCAGACAAGATCATCATCATCATCATCACTTTACATTCTGCCTTTCACATCTGTATCCATGCAAACTCAAAAGAGGAATGAAGAGTAATGTTATGATTTGCTGGCGAGAGAACCCAAACGCACGAGGCAAACCACAGCAGCTTTATTGGGGTGATAGAAAACCTAAAACAGCATGATACATTTCTTTGCATTTACATGTCCCTCACAGTGCTCAAATAAAATAAAATAAACAAAATACTTGGAAATGCAACAGATCATTTCACCAAAACTTGCATAGTCTGGATTATAAAATCAAGGTTACTGTAAGATTGCAATAACAACATTAAAGCTGCAAGCAGCGATATGAGGGCCCTCGCACCCACGGCGCGTCGAGCCACGCCCAACTCCTACAACCAGCACGTTTGATCTGATGTCAGATTGATGGAATTCATGCATTTAACCACCAGCTAACATTTCATCTCATTCAATCATGATTATAGTCGTCCCACTAGGTGGCGCTCTAACCATTACTGACAAATGGCATAACAAACATTTCCGAGCTTGAGTCTCATGACGCCTGGGGCCTTTGGGAGAGATTGTACATTGTGTTTTTGAGTGACAGCAGATTACTACTTTTTGGCGAGTGATTGAAACTCCACGTGCCGCCATGACCATCCCGTTTCCCTGAACGTAAAAAGCTTCGCAATTTAACATCATAAAGGTCTTTAGAGTCGACACCCTGGAGATCGTGTCAATCTGATGAAATCCCTTGGAGGAGTTCGTCAAAGAACGGTGGCTGAAAAGAGGGGAAAATGTCGCCAAAATTACACACTGATTTTAAAATGGCTGACTTCCTGTTGGATTTGGGACATTGCTCCAAGAGACTTTTTTGTACATCTTGATATCTTCTATAAGCTTACCAGGTTTCAGACTCATACATAAAACACAGAGCAGGGGCTGTTGTTTTGAAATTTTGTAGGGGGCGCTGTGGAGCCATTTTGCGCTATTCAAAGAAAATGATCACATATCCAGATAGCCCTCATCACATTGGAGGTGTGTGCCAAATTTCAAGACATTTTAAACTTGCAGAGCCCCTCAAAAAGCCTCTTCATTGTTCATGGTGAACCGTGTTGCCACCAGGGTGCGCCGTTCAGTTTACAGTCACAATTTTCTCACTGAAGCATCATGAGGAACTGATGGTGATATTCACCGCTTTTGAAGTGGCCACGATGAACCTGTAAAAATCAGTGCAACAAAATGTAAGACATGACATTTCCTGTTCCCACTAGGTGGCGCTCTACGTAGTCCTGACAATGGGCACATCAATCTCTTCAGGGCCAGTCTGACATCATGCCTTTACAGTCTGGTACTGATCAGACTGGATTTCATTGAGTTACACTAATTTGTTTCTTCATGGCGAGACATCAATGTTCGCCATGCTGCTGGGGTCACACCCTTCCGCGAAAACTCACAGTTTTCACTGTAACCCAAGACCAACTCCTTAAGGCTTTCCTGGAGAAATTTGAGGCTCCAAATGTCACGCATCACAATACTATACCCCAAAGTGTAAAACATGACACTTCCTGTTCCCACTAGGTGGCGCTGTCCCTGGTGTCAAATATGGCAGTTGAAATATGTTCAGGGGTGGAGCCTTATCATATGTGTGCTCTTTGGTCCACGTCGGACCATGTATGAGGGAATGAGAGACAATAAGATTTTCATGGCGAGTCATCAAAATTCGCCGTGGCGCCACGTCCTCACCGTATCATGAAAACTCAAAAGCTCCGCAATTTAACATGGCCCAGGTGTGTAGTTGGCACTGTCCAAATATGAAGTTTCTATGTCAAAATCCCAAGGAGGAGTTCGAAAAAGTTCGAGGCATGGAAATGGCAAAATTGGAGCCAAAACGTCACCTTCACTTCGAAATGGCGGACTTCCTGTTGGGTCTGCGTCAATGGTCCCATTGACTTTTTTGTTCGACTTGGCATGATACACATGTGTGCCAAATTTCATACATGTAGCTCAAAAGATGTGTTCGTAGGGCTGCATTTAACAACGCATAGGTGGCGCTACAGAGCCATTTCCCAGTGCTCATATATAAAACCATTAAAATACAAAATTTTTCACCAGACCTGGCATGTGTGCAAAATTTCATGAGTTTTTGAGCATGTTAAAGCCCTCAAAATGGCAATTCATTTCAATGAAAAATAATAATAATAATGATAATAATAATAATAATAATAATAAACAGAGCAGATACAATAGGGCCTTCGCACTCGAAGTGCTCGGGCCCTAATAAAGTAATAGATTGTGATGCACCACTTTCATTTAAACTGGATGGTTTTTAGAGAAAAACAGCTTTTTTATAAATTTCTTCTGGAACCTGCGAGTACAGACAACAACTTAAAAAATAATTCTGAACTTTTAAAGTGTACAAGATATTTATATGACCTGAGATGTCAGTTTCATCTTTAATTTATTTTTCTTGGAGTGGAAAAGGCGTCTAAAATGTAAGAAATGAAGCAGACTTGTAATGAAATAAATAGTAATTGTTATAAAAACACTTCATTCACCCATTTTTAAAAGCATTTTTCTTTATACATTTTTGGAGCGTTTCCAAAGTAAATACAGTTGTAGTTGGGCAATACGATAATAAAGCAATTTTTAAGCAGATTTATCAAAATGAGACTCTAAGGCACAAAATCATTTTATATTTGTGTATAGACTGGAACACATTTGTAAGTAGTCAACATTTTTTAAGTCTTTAATATACATTTTTCAACCTCTTGAGACAAATTTCTCTCCCTAGTGAACCATCTGGAATGGCATTTCCAGATGTTATGGACATTTCCACAAGTTACGTGTTTTAAGTGGCAGCTAATTTTAAAATGTGTCGAACAGCTCAACAAATATCTGCAAGCAAACAGTTTCTGTTCAGTGTG
This sequence comes from Oreochromis niloticus, assembly GCF_001858045.2. Taxonomy (NCBI): domain Eukaryota; kingdom Metazoa; phylum Chordata; class Actinopteri; order Cichliformes; family Cichlidae; genus Oreochromis; species Oreochromis niloticus. Next base: position 40,965,797 of record NC_031972.2, on the reverse strand, counting down.
TCACAAAATGTGTGTGCTACCTAAAGTTTCAGCTGCTTGATTTCCCAGGGGGAGTACAAAAACACTCATGGGTGACAGAACTGATCAGTGATATTTAAAGTGGAAATGTAAAAATGAAATATATAGTTAGGTCCATATATAAATATATTTGAATACTGACACAAGTTTGTTTGTTTTTTTTGACCCATTTACTTAAACATATTCCAATTATAGTTACATAGTGGACATGGGCATAATGTGTAGACTATCAGCTTTCATTTGAGCGCATCCACATTCAAATTGGATGAATGTGGATACATGTGCCACCATCTTTTTAAAAGGACCTAAAGTAATTGGACTATTGACTCAAAGGCTATTTCATGGGCAGGTGTGGGTAATTCCTTCATTGTGTGATTATCAATTAAGTAGATAAGACAGATAAGCTTGGAGTTGGCCTGAGGTGTGGTGCTTGCATCTGAATGATCGTGCTGTGAACAGACAACATGCAGTCAAGGGATCTCTCCGTGCAGGTGAAACAAGCCATCCTTAAGCTGCGAAAACAGAAAAAAACAGCCGAGAAATTGCTACAATATTAGGAGTGGCAACATGTACAGTTTGGTACATCCTGAGAAAGAAAGCAAGCATTGGAGAACTCAGCAACACAAAAAAACCCTGGACCTCCACAGAAGACAGCAGTGGTGGATGATTGCAAAAGAAGAGTATTGCTCGTGTGGAGATTGGACTAGATTGGACTTTGCTGAAAAACAAAGAATGGAAAAACATTCTTTGTACAGATGAAAGCAAGATCAACCTCTACCAGAATGACTGCAAGAACAAAGTATGGAGAAGGAGCGGAACAGCTCATGATCCAAAGCAAACCACATCATCTGTAAAACACGGCACTGTGATGGCTTGAGTGTTCACGGCTGCCAGTGGCATTGGGATGCTAGCTATTATTGATGATGTGACACAGGACAGAGCAGCTGAAGGAATTCTGAGGTATTCAGAGACCTATTGTCTGCTCAAACTGAGCTGAATGAAGTTAAATAATTGGGCGGAATTTCATAACAGAGATGGACAATGACCCAAAACATACAGCCAAAACAACCCAGGAGTTTATTAAAGCAAAGACAGTGTCACTGTTGCCTCACACCAAGAAGGTCCTGGGTTCATATCCCATCTGTGGCTGTTCTGTGTGGAGTTTGCATGTTTGCCATGCAAGTAGCCCTTAAAATCAATTCAATAGTCAGATTTGGGATTTAAAAAGTAAAACTTGCTTCTACAAGATTAAAGTTTCTTCATCTGATTGTATATTTTGTGCTTGTTGGGTCAAAAAAGCTAACTGATTCTGGGAGAGGGTGATGATTAATGTAAATTTGCTCAAAAGCTCTCTTTCATTTCACCCAGCTCATGGGTGAAAATTCACTGCAGGACTCTCTTTACACTGTAAGTTGTCATTTTATGTCATTTATACAACTTCTGCCATTTTACAACTTTATTTTTCATCAGCAGATTTCAGGAAGAAATTCTTAGTTCATGAACTTTTGGCATAGTACATAAAAAGTAAAGAGTCTGTGAACGGGTTGATGAAGATTTATTTTTAATGCAATGTGTAAAATTGTACAAAAGAGTGACAAAACAGTCTTGGAAACAACTGTTCTGATGTCTGAACGGCACCACATTTCCAGGACTGCTATTAGCACCTATGAAGGCAAAAGAAAGAAAGTGTGAAACTAAGGTTTACTATGGGTTACCCAACACACAAGTTATATTTAGCAGCATTAGCCTGTACGCCCATTTAAAAACACCTTTTTATGACACCTTTGCGATGCTTTATAATGTGAATGTGTGTGAATAAATTGCAATTTATTTAAATGTCACCATTTTGCAACAGTAATATCATCATCAGAACCAGTTGAATAAAAAGCTTACGATGGTTTCCTTCCTTCATGTTCATAGCACACTGCCTTCTGGTGCTAGTCAGGTAGCATAGTTAAAGAGTTAAAAAGTCGGTAGTTGAAGTAAAAATGGCTATTGCAACTTTTTCCCCCCATTATTTTTATCCATCACCTAAATGCAGTTTATATTACTGTAACCATAAAAGTACAGATTAATACAGAAACCCTGATCTTTCATCAAGATTTGTGCATAAACGTAACCAAATCATTGCCTTAGCATTGTATCACAATAAAAGTCTCAGTTATTCATTTATTTAAATTAAATTCTAACATGTTGCACATTCAAAACTTATGTTGCATTTCTTACTGTTTAACACTTGTACAGCCTGTTCAGTCTGGTGATGTCATTCTGGCTCATCTCAGTGCCCGTGCCAAATTCGACATTGGGATTGGGAATGGGCTCCATGGTGGGCTTGTTGTTGCCAGAGAAGGCATACCTGGAATAATGCACAGCTGGTTTGTTTGTGTTCAAGAAAAAATGAGAAACTATTGCTTTATAATTGAAATGGTCGCTTTGCCTCTCATTGGAAAAACAAAAAGAAAAGAGCAAGTAAAAGTTTGTCAGTTGGCTCTTATTAAGAGGATGATGTTTTCCTATTTTCTATATTCAGAATCACTACGTGCCGGTAAGAGGGGCTTGCATTTTTTTCAGCGTGCAGAAAATCCCTTTATTAATTTTGCATAAACAACAAAAAAGAAAGTTATCAAAACAAAAAAAACAATAATAATAATAAAAACTGAACTCAATCTTAAAACTTTATCTGAATGAACAGATGTCTGATGAAAGTGATTCAGACCTGTGGTACTGCATGACTGAGTTGTAGTCATAGGGGGTGTTCTGGTTCAAAGTGTTGATCTTGTCAAAGGCATACTCCCAACCTGAGAGAGAAAAAGTGTAATATGCATCAGAAAAGCCTGATGAGCGTTAATGTTTGCATTTAGAGCCTCAAACCTGTTTGCTTGATAGTCAAAAGGTTAGTTTTATAATTTTACACATTTGAGTTTATAATATATTTAATGACTTTGTTGTCACTTACCTCACTTTATAATTTTAAGTATAACATTCAAGTTATTTCTTATAGAATTTTGTAAGATCACTTTGGTTCTTAGTTGAGTGCATCCTGTCCTGCTGTATTGCTGTTCATTATGGAAGCTCATTTTAAAGATAAACTGTAACCCGAAACACACCAACAGCCCAAAGAGACCGGAGCGCCACCACAAACAGAAATCAGGGTTACAGATGTATGACTGAATGGATCAGGTTCTGACCGGATGCGATGTTCTCCCACAGGATTCGGATGTGCTGGTCCCTGTCGGAGCGACACTGCTCATGGTTGAAACCGAGGGCATGGAGCAGCTCGTGCTGGACGGTGTTATGGTAGAGACAACCCTCACGGTCCAGAGACACTTCCTGGCCATAACCAAGGCGACCGACATAGGAGTAACAGCTGCATTCACACAGTAATTTAAAAGGCAAAAGAAAAATGTATTATTATCATCCCTTACAAAGCAAGACTCCACAAAAAGAACTAATTTAACAAAACTAAACTATCTAAACTAAACTATAATAAGGTTCTACAAACAAACTGTTTTATTTTAACTAATAAAAGACTATCACAGTCATTTTAAATGATAAAATATAATGGCTATTTTTGTCAAGTAAATTATTATTTATTAATTAATGTAATTATGACTCTAATTATGATTAAAAGTCATCCCGAAGAAGATTTTAAATTCTTGCTGAAATTGGAAACTGAAATTAAATCTGATATTGGGATAACTGTGTAGAATAAAACAAATGACTAAATACATTTACAATGTTACCATTTTTGACATCATTGTGCAGTCATACAAGGATGTGGTAGATTTATTACTTTGTCCTACCCTTGAATGGGAAATTGAAATGCTCCTGTTTGAAAAGGTTAGAGACGTTTGATTTGAAATAACACTTTATGTAATTGGGCTACATGTGCAGAAATACCTAAATATATATATATACCCATCCAAACTACTGAAAGCTTAAAGTAAATAGGGAAAAGCAGGAAGGACAGAGGGTGGGCCATCACAGTATGAATTTAAAAATGCATAAACAGTTTTAAAACCTCCGAAGACTGTACAGTTCACACACACACACACACACACACACACACACACACACACACACACACACACACACACACACACACACACACACACTCACCCATTGATGGACTGGATGTTCAGGTAGTCTCTCTGGTTGGTTCTTGGGACGAAGCGAATGCAGGAGACGTCTTGGAATGACAGCAAACCTCGCTCAATGATGGAACGCTCACGAGAAGCTGAGAAGACAGAGGGAAGAATACATTTCCACCTGCTGCCACGGTTCATTCATCTGCTCAGTATCTGTACTTACAGAAATACTTTGAAATCTGCACTAATTAACATGGGAAATGTAATAATGATTCATCAAAATCAAATGTTTGTCATTTAAACTTTGAGCTCCATTTCCAATTTTCAGTTTGTAGTTACTGCAAAATAAAGTCCTTAGTTTTTATGTGGAATTTAAAGTAGTTGTTGCTGTTTTTTTAAAGTGCTAAGCCAAAACTTGTGGCAAAGCATTAAATAAAGACATACAAATCGCAGGTTTATTCCTTTGTCAGTCTCCAACAGAGTATGACTACAACACAAAGTTTAACTTGTGAAACAAGACCTGATACAGAAAAATCACAGTTGATTTATTAAGCTATTCACTTTATTTCATTCAGATTTGTTTTCTGAGCTTTTGTTGTTTTGCGATATTTTTTTTGTTTTATGAGCTTGTTTCACTTTGATTTTACAATCCATTAGATCATTTGATCAGCTGCTTTACTTCAATTTAAAAACTGCCTTAACAATTCTTGAGTTACTTACAGTAATGAGAGGCGATGATGTAGGGGACATAGACGTTTCCATCGCTGGATTTTCCCCACATGCAGCCAGAGGAGGTGCAAGGATCAGCATTTCTTTGATTCTCATTTTCATAAGCAATGTCATCAATGATAAAGGGCTCCTCTGCTGTATGCACTGTGAAATGAGAACACTGAGTCATTTGATGATATATCAGTGTATGGTAAAGTATATCAAAGTGCTGTTGTGCAAATGAGCAAAATACCGTCTTGCTTTGAGGCGACAGTACTAACCACTGCACCGCCATATGGAAAATGATCAATGTATCTAATGATAATTTTGCTTCATTTTAATCTCAGTGAGTGGACAACAACAGGATCTTATTTCTTTTACAAAATGTATGCTCCAAATTTAAGTAAAATTGAAGGTCAGCAGTTTTGTCATCTTAAGCTCACTGGTTTCATAAAATATTATTATTGATATATCATTAATCTCAAAAAATCTGTCTGGATTTTAACAACAAATCTGTAATATTGTCCTGAGATATTTCACAATATAAATACAGGATTCGTACAAGCAATGTTCAATCTTAGAACAAAGAGTGGAGAAAAATAAACCCTGAACCATAAAGTGAGTCTGAACTAAATAAAATAACAGGCCTGAAGTTGGTGTAAATGAAGTATAAATATCTTACCTACATCCTTGTTGGCCCTCCACAGGAGCTCAGCGACAGACAGATCCTAGCTCAAGCAGATGGCATCATTCATTAGTGAGGATTTACATGGAAAATCTTCACTTTTCAATTGAAATTTGTTTCCAGAAAAATGGAATAAAGTCTTTACGTGTTTCACAAACTCATGTGTGAATGTGGTTATCAGGGGAATGATTCTTGGCAGATTTTTGGTGGGTGACTTTCGAGTATTTTGTTAGTCTGTTATTTGTGTCTGTATATTCTATGACTGCAGCTTGAAAACCAGCAATCTAGAATGCCTGATAATCCACCATCTCTTCTGGCTCCAAGACTTAAGAAGGTCTTAAGAGCTTGGAAACAAAAGTGATGGACTTTTTTAAGTTTCTTGAAGATGTTTCATCTCTCATCTGAGAAGCTTCTTCAGTTCTACAACCAAACGATGGAGAGTCCCAGGTATTTAAACCCTAGTTGGGGTTATTCTCATTGACCCACTATTAATCACGTGACTCATCACATGAGTCAAAGCGCAAAAAAAGGCATGGGTCATTATCACCAGAGGTTTCAAGTGATATCACACTTGCCTCTTAAGGCGCCATCGCATCAATTCTTTTCTTCTCTTGTAAGCACAGTGTAATGTTGCATAATTTAACCTAACACAATCATGTCTAGGAAAAATTTCAATCTGGAATTAAAACAAAGCTCTCAGATAAATGTAGTGAATTAAGAGAACAATTCTCTTAATGAAATATAGTAAAAGTAGCATTAAGTGGGATTTGTAAGTTCGATATTTAGTATATCCTCACCTTCTCATCAGCCCAGCAGAGGACAGAGGCGCCGAGGAGGATCAATAAACTGAGTGTGCACTTCATGAAAGCCATGTTACACAGTGTTAACACCTGGATCCTGCTGCAGCTCCTGTTTATACCCTCCAGTATATTTGCTGACTTGTGGGAAAAAAAACAACCCCCCCCCCCAAAAAAAAACACGTTGACGTTGCTTTGGTTGGAGATAAGAAGGAAGTTGCCTTGAAAACATCCTGTCTTTTCCCACCTTAAACAAACGAATATAAATCTATTCATATATTTGCTTCCAGCAGCGAAACTATGCCCATAATGCTGTGTGAGAATGCTGGCCCAGAACACCTGATCAATGTTTTCGGGGAGTTTGAATATTTTGTATTCATCACCTGTAAGTGGTTTGGTTTGTCTGTTTGTTTATGAGAGCAGGTATGTTTGTTTATGTATGTCATACATACATAAAGAAATTATGGGCAGATTTGGATGAAAACTTTACAATAGTTGGAGCTTGGCCTGCCTGACAGATTATGTCTTGGAGACAATTCAAAGCCAAATCGGGCAAATTTGCACCTTTTTCAACAAATTGTTTTAAATACAGAAAAGACAAAATGAATGCAGGAGAGTGACATCCTCTGTGTTAGTTCAGCACGTGGCTTAAATGTAGTAAATTAATAAATGTAAATTCTACCTCTGGGTTATTTTCTGATAGATGGACATTACAGCATCAAGTATTTTGCACAGATTACAAATGGACATGTTGTCAAAGTTTTAGGTTTCGTGTGACCTTACATGCTCTTCTTGACCTCTTTCAACAGATGCCATGAGGACAGCCCACAGTGTCCTGTGGTGTTTCACTCTTTTAATCTTAAAACAGTAAATCTGTCCTCTCTAGGGAAACTGGCTGAGATATTCAACAGCCATAGAAAGATACAATTACAATTACAAATGAAATTATACATATATATATATACGTGTGTGTGTGTGTGTGTGTAACTAAGCAGTATATATATATCTGTGTATATATGTGTGTGTGCAGTAAGGAGTTTTTCAAGCTTTTACATAGACTCTGTTTCACTGTCTGGCTTTCTTTTGCTTTTGATAAGTAGTACTGGGTCAAAAGGAAAAAACCTTAGAGAAGCAAGAAACACAAACTCAAGTTATGGCATGTACATGGGCGAGGCTTACTGCGTGGCAAGACACAGGCAAGTCGCGCAGAGCCTCAGTCCGTTCTTTATTTTATAGCAGAGAATAGATTACACAGCATCTCTAGGTGGAGCATACGTAATAGAAAAACATCTCTAGATATGGTTATCGCATGAGTGGCCGTTATCCATAAGACAAGAGGAACTAGTATCTTTTGTCATATCAGCTTCAGGTTGGAACTGTCTCTGCCTGAGAGTGTGTTACTTTGTAACTTCCTCACGCATGCTTCTGTTCCTTAATCTGTAGGTTGCAGGCACATCATGTTTTCACAAGAAATTATACTTAAGCAAAATAAAGGTTATCAAAGTAAGTAAATGTAAAAATCTCTTAACAGTGAAGATCTAAAAAGGAGAATTACAGAATCACACAGGTTGACCAGGTCCCTTAGAGCAATTTCTAAACAACTGCAGATTTCAAGATTAGTTGAAACAGTTGTATGAAATTATGAGTTATTCAGATATATCACCACTTTGCTATGACATTAATTTAAAAAAAATAAAAAATAAAAAATGATGGTTAGGATGTCCAGTTAATGCCCAAGACCCACCAAAGTTAGAGCCTCCCACGAACTGGAAAATGCCAGAACACTAGTGTCAGTGTCCGCAAAGACACAAGCTTTACATCACCATGGATTGAGAGGGTGCTGACAAAATAAGAAAACCCCTGCTCCAGATTCCACACCATCAAGCTCAACTGAAACTTTCAATTACTCACATGAACAAGCCAAATTTCTTCTGGAGACACAATGACAAATGACAAGAGGTATGTTTGGAGAAGTAAAGGTGACGTTTCAAGCAAGGTAGTGGGAGTGTCATACTCTGGCTTGTTTTGCTGCGAGTGGTACCAGTATATTGCACAAAGTGGGTAGAAAAATGAAGAAAGAGGACTACCTCCAAATTCTTCAACTCTGCATCAAAGATGTGGCAAGTGAAACTTGAGCACAGTTGGGCGTTCCAACTGGACAAAGATCCAAAAAAACACATTAAAACTGTTTTTTGGAATGGATAAAAAGTGGTAACATTAGCCTCCTGGAATAGTTTTCCCAAAGCCCTGACCTCAAACCTAACCCTATGGCCCTATTGAATATTGTGGACCATGCTGGAAAGCTGGGCCCCCTCCAGGAACCCAACCAATGTAAATGAACTATACCAATTCTGCAAAGAACAGCAATCAAATATCTAACCAGAATCATTTCGAAAGCTTGTTGATGTCAAAGATCACCTCAATGCCTTTTTTCTTGTAAGGTTTTTGTTGTATTGTAAAACCCTATAATAACACAGAGAAAGCTCCTAAAGATAATTGATTTCCCTATAACAGGGGGGTCCAACTCCAGGCCTCGAGTGCCGGTGTCCTGCAGGTTTTTGATCTCACCCTGGTTCAACGCACCTGGATCAAATGATGAGTTCATTACCAGGCCTCTGGAGAACTTCAAGACATGTTGGGGAGGTCATTTAGCCATTTGAATCAGCTGTGTTGGATCAAGAACACACCTAAAACCTGCAGCACACCGACACTCAAAGCCTGGAGTTGCCTACCCCTGCCCTATAAGCAAGCACCTGGCGAAGAAAGAAAAATTCCCCTTTAACAGGAAGAAACCTCCAAAGAAAACCTATTAAGTGGAAACCTGGGTGAACAAAAGGTTTTGAATCTGTTTTTGAATACGTGCACAGTTGTTCTTGATCTGAGCTTGTTCTAAAGAACAGGAGCACAATAACTGAAAGCATCTTCAACACACAGAGCAGATCAGAAGACAGCAGAAGTTCTAGAGCCTAAAATCAGTACAGGAGACCAATTTAGTGCCCAACAGGGATAAAAAAAAAATCAGCAGAGGAAAAGAAATAACCCATGACACTTCAATATGCATTCTGAAAGGTCTGAATGCTTTAGTCTAAAAAGTAATGAACACATAGCACGTTTAGTCATAATTGAATGCAACATTGAACACTGAAAAATGAACAAGAAAAATAGTTTTCAGTTCACAGACGCAGATGTTTGAAGCAGTTTGTTTAATCTTTTCATACACATGCAAACAGCAGTGATATCATTTTCCCACATCCATCTTCACATTTAATCTGACAACAACAGGTTGTGCTTCTAGTTGATGTGCATCAGGTTAAATTTGTGGGGGTTTTGGGACCTTTCTTGCTCTTTTAGACCTCCTTCAACAGAAGACCATAAGGGCGGATGGCCTGTTCTACTATCTCCTGCTCTTCTTGAGCTGATAATACAGACGGGATGGGAACCAGCCAGTACCTATCATTGTTGTGTTTCTGCCTGTACTGTGGGTTGATCCGATTTTGCAGAATCACTTGGTAGCTCTTGCCATTCTTTTGGGAAGTGAAGGTTTTGGCATAAGGGACAGCTTCATTGATGTAAGGGGTCGAATAAATTCCTCTGCCATAGGCCTGACCTGCACCTGGCTGTTAAATAAAAGTAAGAATATATTATACTATTAAATACGGATATTCCACACTGATATTCAATTCATCTATATTGTACAGGCCTAATATGGAAATAGGACAGAAAGAGCACTGACGTGGCTTAAAGGGTGAGCAGCTCTTAACTAGATGTGGCATAAATGTGTTTATGGACATGCTATGGAAAAATATTCTGACAGAGATAAATAACAATAAATAAATAAATATACAAAAACCTGCAGCTTACAGGTTTTTGACATTACTCATAGGAAAAAGCTTTCCCAACACTTTTGCTCAACAGTGCTCAACAAGTATAAATGAAGCTACAGTTTGCTCCTGAGGTCCTAGACATGCAGGTGTCCTCTCACAGTCACATAACAACTGCTGTTGCTATGTGGCTATTGCTGCATTTCCTTTTCTTTGTGTTGTGCTGAGATTTTCATAGCTTGTGACTTGACATGTGAGGAAACCATTTAACTCTTTCTTTTCTCAACCCCGGGATAAAATCCAGACTTTAGAAAACTGAAGTACTGCATGGGACACAGTCTCAGCATGTGGAATAAGAGACCAGGGATATACATAAAGTGGGACACCTGGTGACATTCCATGCAATTTCAAAATATTAAATATGAATTTCAGGTATATTAAATATCACAATTATACATCATATAAAATGTTACTGTAAAGCAATTGTACTGGGTGAAATAATGGGTTGAGATAATAACGTAATCAAACCTTGTAGAATCCTTCGATGATGCCCCCAGCTCCTTCCTTAGACGTCCCATGGTAGGACACAGGCCACTCCCCTGGCACTGATGCAGTGCTTCGGTAACGAGTTCCCAACCATGTATTTCCTTCATACTTATTCAGGACCTGTGACAAAATATGAGGATAGGTGATGCAGGTGTATCTGGACCTGTATTTGTTTCAAACAGTCCATAGTTCATCTCTGCAAACTGTATCTTCATTAAAGTCTGAGCTTCTGGACGTTGTACATATAGCATTTCAGAATATAGTGCTTTACCTTCGGGACAAACCATTCTATTGATCTTATTTTGAATGCAGACAGTCAGATATCTTTTATTTACTACTACTTAAGAGCATAGTGATGTACCAGTTATGCTTATAACACACATATGATAACTAATATGCTAAATAACTGTTTAACTATTCTTTTTCAAACCCAGTTCTAGTTACATTGACACTGTTCACCTCTCTACATTTTTATTTTGAGGTCAATTAATTTCCAGTGCACTACCTGCAAAGCACTCAATGGAAGTAACAGACTGAATACAGTTAATTAAATCAGGTCGAATTAGTTTTTTAAGGTGTGAGTTGAGACCAAATATGATTTTATTTGTGTCACTTAAGAAAATTCTTTGCAGAAAATTCTTTACAGATGATTTGTTATATTTTTTTCTTATAATTCTAGTTCTGTAGTTTAAAAAAAAAAAAGGCCTAGTATTGACGTAAAAGAGAGGACTAAATGCAGTCATTGATTTCCAAGAAACTGAAGAAGAAGAACATTGTTGAGAACATTAATGAACTTCTAGTTTAGTTTCAAAAATGAGCTGGAAGGAAATTCAGGGAGCCAGAAGTTTCAACTTTCTAAATGATTGCAAATATCTGAAGCTCAAAAAGTATTTTACGGGGATGTCATTGAATTTGTGCTCTACAGCCCGGCTTAAAGATCAATTAAAGCAGCTTAGACTCTAAGTAATGGGCATGAAAAAGATGGTTGATGCTGATCTCAATTCAAAGGCAAATTTACCTTGAGGGCAAAACGGTACCAACCACTTGGTCGTTCATACACCTCTCCGCCTCTGTAATAGGTCTCTGTGTCTTGGAGACCAGAGAAATCGTAGTCAAATGTCGGATCAAAGAATTCGCCCTCATCGATGATGAAAGACCTTTCTTGTGGTGGAGTTCGAAAATAGGTGTCAGAGTCTGAAGATTGCCCTCCATGTTGCAGAACACGTTGAATTCTGGCAAAGTTGTTTTTTGACACTGGGCTGTAAGTTGAGAAAGACAGCTGAGATTAGGGTCTGAATAAACCTTTTGACCATCAACAAAAGAAAAGAAATGCTGCTCTTTCACTGGATTTTTTCTCGCTCTCTGCAAACCAAACTGCAACATTGTTGTCAAAATTCTTTGAGCTTTAGAAACTACATCCTGACTGTGAATCTCAATATAATATCCCATCCATCCTCTTATCCTTTTCAGGGTTGTGTGGAGGGGGGGCTGGAGCCTATCCCAGCTGCCTTAGGGCGAGAGGCAGGGTACACCCTGGACAGGTTGCCAGTCTGTAACAGGGATAATACATAGACACAGACAACCATTCGCACTCACATTCACTCCTTTGGGCAATTTAGAGTTTCCAATTAACCTATGCCCACTAACATGCAGTTAGTGGGCATAGTGGGAGGAAGCCAAAGTAGAACATGGGGAGAACATGCAAACTCTACACAGAAAGACCCCAGATGGTGGAATTGACCTTCTTGCTGTGAGGCAACAGTGCTAACCACTGTGCCACCATGCTGCACCATTACTCCAATATTACTTTACTGGAGTAATTACTTTTTGAGTAATTATATCAGCGCAAGTCTTAAGAATAGTTTATAATATTACAATATTTACCAGGTTTGATCTCCATCTGCGATTGCACAAATGAGACCGTTTACAGACAGTGTTGATGCTGCTGAGCTGGGAAAGCTTGCTCTTTGGAAAACTCCATCGTGACCTCCTGCTCTTTGGTTTTGAACAGAAGTGATCTGGGCATTGCAAACTGCACCCAAAGCTTCAAGTGCAACTTGTCTGTCCATCTTGATGTTGTCTTGAAGTTGTAGTCCTTTGCTCTGCTCACTTCTACCTGCAAGTGTTGTGGCTCGTGTAGAATTGGGCTTATATGTTAAACTGTTTATGATGTAAACCCAGTTTGCATAATTTCTTAGATAAATCAACTTTTGACTTTTTGACCTTCAAATAGACGTGTTTTCATTGGAACTTACTGTTCTTCTCTTTTTTCCAGTTGCAAAATTATTCATTAGACTTTCACAACTGCATCCACACCCTGAATCTTGATGCAGTCACAGTTTACCATTATAAAAACAAAAAACAATTTTTACAATTATTCAGTAACCCAGGTTTCATTGGCAGAAGTTGGATTCAGCAAGCCTGCAAGAATTAGCTCTTGTTTTCAAAAAAGAGGAGGAAACTTTGAATGCAATGTTTTTTTGGAGTGGATGATAAATGACAGGAGTGGGCAGAGGGATAAAATAAAGGTCCAAGCGTCCCTTGGCTTTTGCCTACTTCTCGTGCTCTGGCTTTTCTTGACTTTTTGACCTTCACAAAAAGAAAAGGACAGTTGCACTTCTCCTGAAATTTCTTGCTCTGTACAAACTGAATTAAAGTGAAAAAGGATGTACATATTTTTCTCACCCTGTGGCCAAACTGTTCAGCTTCCCGTGGTCTTTCGACACTACTTCTTGCAATTGCAGTTTTATGTTCAACAAAAATTCAGTGCCATCAATTACAGCCTGCAACTTCTGGAGTACTTTCCATGGTATTTTACTTAAATTACAGTGCTTTGAGTTCCCAAAATATAGTTACCAATAGAAACAGTAGAAGAAAGATGTCACATTTGTAAGTGTGTGCCCAGAACAGGTGGAATTCTTTGTTCATGCATGTCTCACTCCCCTATGTCAACATCTGTGGCCCCACATTACTAGATGAATTACATGGTAGGGTGTCCTCTCATGTACACATTCTCATTTAATGTTTTTTCTTTATTTTTACTACTTTCTACATTGTAGATACAAACTGAAGACATTAAATTTACAAAACAAGATATATGAAATTATGGAGCAAAGAAAAAAATGGATAAATAACTCTAAATATGTTTTATGTTTTTTGTCTCAGATTCCCGAAAGTAGCCACCCTTTGCTTTTTTGACAGCGCTGCAAACCCTTGGCCTTCTCTCAATAAGCTTCATGATGTATGACAACTGTTAGAATTCATATAATGGCAAGAAACAATCAGCTAAGTAAAGACAAACAACAGTGCATCATTATTTTAAGAGCTGAAGGTCATCTGTCCCCAAGTTCAGCTGCAAAAGCCATCAAGCGCTATGATGAAACTGGCTCACATGAGGACCGCCCCAGGAAAGGACGACCACTGGTGCTGAGGATAAATTCATGTGAGTCACCAGCCTCAGAGTCCCAAGTTAACAGCACCTCAGATTAGAGCCCAGATAAATGCCACACAGAGTTCCAGTAGCAGACATATCTCTACATCAACTGTTCAGAGGATACTGTGTGAATCAGGCATTTATGGACAAGTAGATCCTGCAGTGACATGCCATCCCATCTCCTTTGGTTTAGTTGGACCAACATTTATTTGTCAACAGGACAATGATCCCAAACACACCTCCAGGCTGTGTGAGGGATGGAGTGCTGCGCTAGATGGCCTGGTCTCCACAGTCACCTTACCTAAACCCAATCGATATGGTTTGAGATGAGATGGACTGCAGAGCGAAGGCAAAATGGCCAGCAAATGCTCAGCCTCTGGAACTCCTTCAAGTCTGTTGGAAAACCATTTCAGGTGACTAACTCCTGAAGCTCATCAAGAGAACACCAAGAGTGTGCAAAGCAGTAATCAAAGCAAAGGGTGGCTGTTTTGAAGAACTGAAAATATGAAACGTGTTTTGAGTTATTTCACATTTTGGTTTACTAAACAATTCCATATGTGTTCATTCATAGTTTTGATGCATTCGGTGAGAATCTACAATGTATTTAGTCATGAAAATAAAGAAAAACCATAAAATGAGAAGGTGTGTCCAAATTGTACATGTACAGTAAGAAAGAATTTACAGTAATCCTGCTAGGTACATTTAAGTAGCTGTGAATTACAATAAGTAGTTATAATTAGTTACTATTGATTTCTGGCTCTTTTCTACATCGTCTCTTTAGTCCTGTCTTCCTCACTCACCCCCAATTGGTCACATCAGACGCTTGCCCTCCCTGAGCCTGGTTGAGCTGGAGGTTTCTTGCTGTTAAAAGGGAGTTTTTTCTTCCCACGTCATCAACTGCTTGTTAAAGCACCGTGAGGTGATTGTTGTTGTGATTTGCTTCTATATGAATGAATTTGATATGTTTTTTAAGACTACCAGTGCAAATACCAGTGTTTATGTGTTATGTTTATAGCCAAGCCATTACATCAGTCAGGTTGTCACATATTAAAATTGTGAATTATTTAATTATGTCATTCATTAATAAATTGGTGACTTGCTGAGTGCACAATATGATTTGTTTTCTATTTTTATTATATTAATGTCACATTTGGTCTTTGTGACTATGAAAAGGTCTGCTTGCATGTGATAGATAACTGGGTGGGTAATGTCTAAGATGATTTTGTGTGAATGTAGCTAGGAGCTGCAAACTCTTAATGAGCAAAAAGGGATTTTAAATCTTGGAATATTTACATACACACTATATATAACAGCCAGAAGCACCTTAAATATGCAAAAATAATAAAAACAAAAAACTTAACACACTCTTTAACTGCAATTTAATCATAACAGGGAAAGCACAACCAATGCTGATCCACATAACCACGCTTTATCATGATTAAAGCTTGTAGCAGTGTTGATATTCCAGTCCATTTTTGTTTTGTTAAAGGCACAAAAAGGTTTTTTTAACATCTCGGTAGCTCTTCCCATTCTTTGTGTGAGTGTAAGAGATAGAATAAACTCCTCTGCCATAGAATCAACTGCTACCTGGCTGGTAAATGTGAGAATTTGAACTTAGTTAACCAAGAGTATTAGTTTACCCTGGGAAAAAGAATATTTTAATGCCACGTTAATAAATACATCATCTGTATTTCTACATGCACAGTACTTTTAACGTACTAAAACAAAAGTAACAATTCTATTCCACATGAAAGAAAACCACCTTAAATGACCTTTTTGTGTGAGTTTACAAAACCTGTATACAGCCATGTTGAATAAAGGCAGGAAGTCACTTTTTGTTTCAAACGTCCACTTTTAGCTCAAATCCAAATGTTCAGATACTAAAAACTGACTTGGAGTCAGTAAAGACGAGTGAAATCAATTGATTTCTACATAAAACACCAGGTAACACCAGTGAATTTTGATAGTGTATGAATATTAAAGGGACTTTGAAGGGTTTTTTCAAACAATAAGCAGCAAAATCAAGAGAAATAAAAGTACAATTAGTTGTAGAGACACTTAAGCAATTTCAGAATATTTTATGTAAAACATTTATGTTTGTGTACTCCACTGTAGGAAAGACTCCACTGATTAAAAACTCAGAATCAGTTGGATTATTAGTTTCTGAAGACAGAGAGGTGGTGGTCCAGTAATGTGCACAGATCCAGTACTTAAGGAGGATGACGATCAGAAGGACAGGTTGATGAGGGGAGCATTGTTCTCAGCCTTGTCCTCAGGATTCCACTTGATAAGCGGAGAGCTCAAATCAATCAGCTGAAAACAAAACAAAATGCACAGTTACAGAGCTGCTTTGGGTACAAGGTTACTGAAATCTGAAGCACCAAAGGAACAAACTGCCTCCCAGTGAAACACAAATCCGTTGAAATACTACATATTCAAAAAACCCTCATCTAAAATATTTTTGAGGGTTTTAAAAGGAAGATGTAGCCGTTACATTTCTGCTTGACTTCACCATCTTGCAGAACACGTTGAATTCTGGCAAAGTTGTTTCTTGACACTGGGCTGTAAATTGAGAAAGACAGCTGAGATTAGGGTCAGAATAAACCTTCTGACAATCAACAAAAGAAAAGAAATGCTGCTCTTTCACTGGATTTTTTCCTCACTCTTTGCAAACCAAACTGCAACATTGTTGTCAAAATTCTTTGAGCTTTAGAAACTACATGCTGACTGTGAGTCTGTAGTCTTATACTCAAATATACTGCTACAAAAAAAAAAACCTCACGTTATTATATTACAATATTTACCAGGTTTGATTTCCATCTGCAACTGCACGAATGAGAGTTTTTACAGACAGCGTTGGTGCTGCTGAGCAGGAAAGGCTTGCTCTTTGGAAAGCTCCATCGTGAGCTTCTGCTCTTTGGTTTTGAACAGAATTGATCTGGGCATTGCAAATTGCACCCAAAGCTTCAAGTGCAATTGCTCTGTCCATCTTGATGTCGTCTTGAAGTTGTAGTCCTTTGCTCTGCTCACTTCTACCTGCAAGTCCTGTGGCTCGTGTAGAATTGGGATTAATTGTTAAACTGCATTGCTGCACCTCCTGAGACACGCTGCAGTTTACATCATTTCTTAGATAAATCAACTTTTGACTTTTTGACCTTCCAATAGATGTGTTCTCACTGGAACTTCCTGTTCTTTTTTCTTGTTGTGAAATTATTCATCACCTCTTAGACTTTCACA
Organism: Oreochromis niloticus; assembly: GCF_001858045.2. Classification (NCBI taxonomy): domain Eukaryota; kingdom Metazoa; phylum Chordata; class Actinopteri; order Cichliformes; family Cichlidae; genus Oreochromis; species Oreochromis niloticus. The sequence goes on along the minus strand of NC_031972.2, from coordinate 40,948,464 downwards.
ACTGCACCCACACCCTGAATCTTGATAGTCACAGTTCTCCATAAACTACACAATTACTGCCTTGTAATTGTTGCAAAAACTCTTCAGAAACCTGTGTTTCATCACTGCAAGGGAGTAATTAAAACAGTAATCAAGGAAGTAAAGATGAGTGAGATCAATTTTTCCTCATACACAAACACCTTTTAACCCAAATCAAACATCGTCTGATTTTTACATAAAACACCAGGTAACTCCAGTGACTTTTGATAGTGTATGAATATTGAAGGGACTTTAAAATTATTCCCTGCATTGCAGAATATATTTATATACCTCCCTTTCATAGGTCTCCAGGTCTCAGTCGAGCGACACCTTTGTACTTCAAAGAATTTCTCCTCATTGATGATGAATCTGTCCTGTTTTTGTATCTAAAACCATGTTCTGCCAGTCACCTGTCAGGTCCTGATTCTGCAGTACACCTTTGACTTTGAACACATAGTCAAGTTGATCTATATCATTATCTATGCATATTATATAAATATTTGTTCTTCAAGTGAACTTCAGAAAGCCAGGATCACTTGAGTGTTTACAACATCATTAACAAGATTTATTCAAACAATAAGCAGCAAAATCAAGAGAAATAAAAGTACAATTAGTTGTAGAGACACTTGAGCAATTTCAGAATATTTTATGTAAAACATTTATGTTTGTGTACTCCACTGTAGGAAAGACTCCACTGACTAAAAACTCAGAATAAGTTGGATTATTAGAGTTTCTGAAGACAGAGAGGTGGTGGTCCAGTAATGTGCACAGATCCAGAACTTAAGGAGGATGACGATCAGAAGGACAGGTTGATGAGGGGAGCATTGTTCTCAGCCTTGTCCTCAGGACTCCACTTGATAAGCGGAGAGCTCAAATCAATCAGCTGAAAACAACAAATGCACAGTTACAGAGCTGCTTTGGGTACAAGGTTACTGAAATCTGAAGCACCAAAGGAACAAACTGCCTCCCAGCTTCCCAGTGAAACACAAATCCGCTGAAATACTACATATTCAAAAACTAAAAATCTAGTGGAGTTTGTCTTTCCTGGATATTGGACTGAAGGCATGGCTGCTTTGATCGATATATGGTCTTAAAGGGTACCTGTAGCCATTACATTTCTTCACCTTTGCCAGCTGTAGTCACTCAACTGGGCCTCTCTTAAGGGCTGGTAAAAGTAGTCATTACAGGAATTTTCCCAAAAATAACTGGGTCTGCTGTGTGGTACAGGTCATAAATTTGTTCTTCAGTTTAGGTGAGAACATTTGGTGAGAACAAATGATTTTGTATTTCAGTTTACAGGTGTGTGGCATATCAGTGATCACAGGTTATACAATTAATAATAGTGGGTGGGAAAAGTGAGTGTTCAAACAATAACTGAAAGCACCATTAACTATTCTCTTAAAATTCCAATTAAAACACCCCAATAATTCTTAATGGGTATATGAACAAATTTAAATAGACTGATAGATTCTGAAAAGGTCTTTGGAGGATATCCCCAGGTGAGGTGAAAGTTACCTGAGTTGCATTGCAAGTCTTATTGGTCCGGATCAGGTCAGGGGTGTTGGTCAAGTCAATGAGCAGCTTCTCTTGAGGAGGCAGGGTGGGTGGTGTAAGATCCAAAAGGAGAACCTGAGGAAAAAAACAGAGTGTGAGATGATCATCTCTGAAGTTGCTCTGCAGCTCCAGCAGATCAGACTGAACAAGTGATGATGCAAGAGTCTGACTCTGGACAGCAAATGAACTTGTACTTTGAGTGTGTGGCAACAATTCATTATAATTAAGATGTTTTCTAAACCATGATGAAGCAAGTTATACAGCTACAGAGCATCTGAATCACCTGGTCATCTGTCAGACTCCAAATAATTTTAACCCCAAAGGAGTCGATACTAGAAGATGACCTGGTGTTAAAGTAAAAAAGGAGACTTGTGTAGTATAACCCTTTGGTTATATCACCATATGGAATCAGAGTACCAGTGCTTGTTCCTGTTATGCACTGGAACCTGAAGATGTGGAGGAAACATTGGCTAAAGAAGAAGCATGTTAAGGTCTTGGATTGGCCTAGTCAGTCTCCAGACCTTAAGCCCATAGAAAATCTATGAAGGGAGGTGAAGGTTCCAGTTGCCAAACATCAGCCATGAAACATTAATGACTTTGAGAGGATCTGCAAAGAGGAGGGGGACAAAATCCCCCCTGAGATGTGTGCAAAACTTGTGGCCAACTACAAAACAGGTCTGACCCATGTGACTGACAACAAAGGTTCTGCCATCAAGTACTAAAGCGTGTTTTGCAAAGGGATCAAATACTTATGTCCTTCATGAAAATGCTAATTAATTTTTTGGAAATGCACTTTTCTGGAGTTTTTAGTTATTGTTCTGTCTCTCACTGTTCAAATAAACCTAGCATTGAAATTATAGACTGATCATTTCTTTGTTAGTGGGCAAACTTACAAAATCAGCTGGGGTTCAAAGAATTTTTTTCCCTGACTGTAGCTGGTGTATTATGATGGTAAATACTGTGTGACCTCTGACCTCCTGTGTCTTGCTGTTGCTGTCCTCTTTAAGCTCCCGTTCAATCAGGTTTTCATTGGGCACCAATTCATCCAGAATCTGTGCTCCAGGATCTATGGGCTCTGATTGGTCAGCCTGTTGGCTGTTTGAGGGTGTGGTGGTAGGGGGATCATCCTCTAGACAGAAGGGCTGAATTTCAGGTGCATCTACAAGCTCCTCCTCCTCCTCTGCGTTGGTGAGAGTGGGGCTGCACACACACACACAAAAGGAAAAAAAAAACCCCCAGAATGATACACCTGTATGTGAAGTCAAAGGAGCAACCGGGTGATCTGCAAAGGACCAGTTAGAAGGCAGCCTCTAGCATCTTACCTACAGCTGTGCTGCTTGGTATATGAGGTGGGGACAGAGTCAGAGAGGGCTGGAGGTTTGGGCGTTGGAGAGGGAAAGAGTGAAGCCTTGCGTCTAACTGGAGTGGGGAGGGCAGAGGGGCGCCGTGGCTTCATCTGCAGTGACTTGCAGGTGATAGCAGAAGGCGTTAGCGGACCAGCAGATGGCTTTTGAAGAAGACTAAAAGAGAAGGAGTTTACAGTATCACTGATCTGTCAGGTAACATTCAGCTCCAACAACCACTCGATCAAAGACTGAAGGAACAAAGAACCCAGCAGAGATTTATCAGCATCAAGAATTATACGTGTACCACCATCTACCTGTCCATGCTGTTAAGTGACATCAGCCTCTTTGGCTTCAACACCTTTGAGACATCTAAAGACAAAACAAAGACAGTGAGACAGACATGTCAGAGTGTGAAAAACTGAAGCTGAAATACTTGCTTTCAAAAGATTTGAACTCAAATCAAATTAACAGTTTTCTCAAGGCATGTTATTACTGCAAGGCAAACACTTGACAAAATTAAAGAGAAAACTATCAGTGAATCCCCTACAAGTAGCACTTGGAAAGGAAGAAGCCCTTTTAAAGCCTGGTTTATAGTCACTACACTGGTTGTTGCAAAAGCTAACTGACATCACCAAAGCCATGTAACTATTTATACTGCCACTCAGAGCATGCTGATCTTTCACCAGTGAAGGAAAAAAGCCCACATTATCAATGGTAACTGAGTAAAAGCCGTCAAAAAGGGAAGGAAAAAAACCCCAAAACACTAAACAAAACAAAAACTGGATTTTTTTTAACCCCGGGAAAGAAGGTCAGTTTCACTCAATTTATGAGCACTGAAATCCAAGTTAGATGTTAGTCCATTATTTATAATTTTTAACAGTGTGAACATGTCCAAACATCTCAGAGTTAATCATGACTTTCTCACCATTTGCATGGTGAACTCCTTTGCCTGCTGTGCTTGGTGTAGGTAGGACCACCGCCTCAGGTTTAGATTTGGCCTTCGGTCCGCTCTGCAGCCGACTTGTGGAGGAGGTGAGGTTAGATGCAGGTCTTTTGGGGGGAGTGGCTTCAGCTCTCTTGTGAGGACTGGATTTGGCATCTTTGCCACTCTCTGCCTCAGACAGCTTCTTGACCTGTGTCGATATTGAGCGGCGGCCAGCAGCAGAGGAGGACACCGACTCTGCAGCACTGTAGATGGTGGACCTGCGTGGCCTGCTGAGGCTGTTCACATTGCGGGGTGCTGGGCCAGTGGAGCTGCTCAGACTCCCGTTCAGAGTAGACTTCACCTTGCCTGAGAGCGACAACAGATGGTGAAACCAGGGTAGACATTTAACCATTTAGCCGTACAGTAAATCTTTAAACTATCATCCAAATAAAACCTTTGCACGTACTCATCCAGGCCACAGATCAAATCATTTTCAGACTACCAACCAGAACCAATCTAAGCTAGTTGGAGAGAACACCTTATGTTTACAATTTCCAATTTACTCTGACCTAGAGGACCTCCCTCCACAAGCATATTTAAGACACTCATCCTTCTTCAAATGCTGCGTTCAGATGTACCCACAACATGTAAACTCAGAGTGCAAGTTGTCTGAAATCAAATGTTAACTTTCTGCAGTCTCTCTGTTTTAGTGTTGTTGCACTGTGTTCTACTGACTACAATATCAATTCAGGGGATTTTACAGTAATTCATGCTTCCATCTGATAAAAAGCTTTAAGGAGATATTCTTTCCAACAGGACCTACACACAGTGCCAAAACTACCAACAGATGGAGCATGAACTTCTTTGTGACAATACCTCAGACTGTCTATGAGATATTTTCAAGAGGATGAAAAACAGTCAGCTCAAAACTTCAGACGAGCTTAAAGCTGCTACAAAAGAAACCTGGGCTTCACCAAAGCCTCCACATCACAGACTGATTCAATCATTTTTCCCCCAAGTAAGTTTATTAATACAACAACTACTACTACTAATAATAATAATAAACGTCTAATAATTTTAGATGATTTCTGATTTTCATGAGCTAATAATCATAATTAAAACATAATTAAAGCTTAGCCTTTTCAATTAAACTAGAGGAAAAATGAGCCGTCACAGTATTCCTTTTTTTTATTTTTTAAAAAACACTAGCATGTAGCTCCTGTTACCATTACGCAGTGAGCATACCTTTAGCTGGGGAAAGAGAGATGCTGGAGTTGAAGCTGGATACAGATGAGGATGATGAGGACGTGTTCTTTCTCCTGGTCTGAAGAGGCTGTGCTTTCCCACCTGACAGGTTCCTCACGCCACTCTGCTGGAAGGAAACACAATCATGACCAGTGATTTTACATATTTATCTATGTTTATCTTTTATATGTAGTCCATGGGTCAGACCTAACATTTGTTTACCCACTACAGACATTGCAGTCGGTTTGTATTATAAAGGTCTTTCCTTGGAATTATTAAAAGTGACCTAAGATAATTCTCAACCATAAAAAAAGTCCTGTTAATAATTACAGCAATGTTATTTTAATTAAGTTTTCAAAAAAATGTGTTCACACAAACATAGTTAAATGCATTAAAAATATATAGGAGTGGGCACTGGTTTGTGGAAGCTGCTATGTTGTCATGCCATCATGACTACAGTGGGTGAGGTGGACATCACTGTTCCTCCTAATTGTGTTTTATGTATGTGGCTACAGACTGGCCACACCCCTTAGAAGTTACTTTTAATTTAAAAATCCCAAATGGCTCTTTCACAATATCTGACAATTTAACATTTGTACATGTGGATAATCACTTTCTCATTACGTCCTTTTTTCTCCTCCTCCCCTGCTCTCTTCTCCTCATTTCCACCTCATCCTCTTTTCCCAAACTGAAGTCAAAGCTCTCCTCTAAGTTGAGGATATCCTCAAAAAACTCACCTCAGTATTGCTGAGGTGTTGCAGTATTGCTATACTATTTATGGCCTCCTCCAGAATAAATAGACATGGACACATTGACAGCAGAGGTAAGCTGACAGCCTACTCACTACAGTTGAATGGCAATGAGAAATGTTTGTCATACAGAGGCCACCATAGCTAGGATTATGCATTTGAATTGGTAGGGGTAAGAAAACAAAATTCATTTGAATGCAATCTACTGACATCTAGTGATGAGATTTCACACATTGTTCTTTTAATGATTCATAGTTAAAAATGCTATACTATAAAAATAAAAAAAAATGGGGGAAATATAAGCTTGAACTCTTGTTTACTGTAGACCAGAGGTGTCAAACTCCAGGCCTCATGGGCGGGTGTCCTGGAGGTTTTAGATGTGTCCTTGATCCAACACAGCTGATTCAAATGGCTAAATGACCTCCTCAACATGTCCTGAGGTTTTCAGAGGCTTGGTAATGAACTAATCATGTGATTCAGTTGTGTTGACCCAGGGAGATATCTAAAACCTGCAGGACACCGGCCCTTGAGGCCTGGAGTTGCCCACCCCTGCTGTAGACTCTGATGCTTCTACATAACTCGTATGAAATTGTTTCAGCTCCATAATTATTGTTTTTTTTTTTTTTAACCTCATTTACAAAGTGAGAAATAAAGTCAGCAGATAAATATCACTCAAAGTAAACAAAATGTTTTTCCCAATCAGAAAACACTTCACTGAACTATTTGCACATGCAGTTTTCCTTTACCTTGGTTGGCCGAGGCAGTGTGCGTTTTCCTAACAGACTGGAGTTGAGGGAGCTATCACTGATGTCGGAGGCCACGCTCGCTGAATCGGAGAGCAAATCCTCAGAGGACTCTGCCCTGGTAGGGGGACAAGACGACGGGCTTTGCCTCCAACTGCCCACTGCCTGAAACAGGTAATAGGTAACAGATCATCAGTAATCTGTTGATAGGGCGCTTTCAAGCCAACAACTTCTTAGCAAACTATCTACACACAAAATAAAAAATTTAATAAAAGGAGAAAAGCTCATATAAAGTCAGTTCTGGTTGTGTTTCTGTTTTTGTTTATTTTATTACATTTGCTTCCTGGTTAGGAATCTGTTTCATCTATTTATTTTTGCTACTTTAATATGTCTTAAGAAGATTTTCTAGGCAGGATCACTTTATGAACTGGTTTAATACAAATTTGTATTAATCTGTTATGTAACTCTACCATCACACTTGCATCTATTGAATGGTTTCTTTAAAACAAAGGTAATGTATAAATAAGCAACAAGCTTTTTAAAACAGGTACTGGAGTGTTCAGTTTGCATTTTAAAGTATTACGATGCCAAGTACTTATTTGAAAATGCACCTTTTCCATTTTAATTAAATTCACTGGAAATGTTTACAATCTGTTTTTTAAATGTTGCTTTTTAACAGTATGTTCAACAAATATATCAAACATTTTCCATTCAAGGAATGAAGCAGAAAATAAATACTGCTTGTATTCTTCAGCCATTAAAAATACCCAAAATAGCCATGATTCTACCATGGAAATGACTGCAAGGGCTCAGGAACACTTCCAGAAATCTTGGAACCATTTTCTGTCCCAAATCCAAAGTTATTGGATATTATATTAACACATGATCCAGAAACGCTGCTCTATTCTCAGAGTCGAAGCTATACAGAGAAGCCTTTGATGTGACACGCCTCCACACCACCATGCAAATGCAGTGGAAGTGTGTGAGGAGAGGCGGGTTTGGAGAAGACTGATTCAGAGAAAGCCTATTAGGCATTTGTCAAAGGCTGCTTCCAGAAAACAGCGCTAAGCCTGTGGCTATTTTTATACACCGATACTGAGTGAATTAAAAACTCAAATCTTACTCTTTTGGGTGGTTGCAGTTTGGTCTTTTCCACTCTGCTCTTGTTGGTTGAACAGGAAGTCACTGGGATGGTTGGTTTGCTTGGCAGCACAACGGCAACACCTAGTGCAGATTTCCCTCGAAGTGCAGTTCTGGGCTGAGCTTTGGCTTGGATCACAGGGCTGCAGGTGCTGAGTCGGCCTTTTGAAGTAGGGCGGGTAGATGAAGCTGGGGTGATAGTGGGGCGGATAGATGAAGTGATGCTGGATCCGCTGCCTCTCTGCAGTTGGCGCTGGATGACGGGCGGCAGCTGCTTCAGTGGACTGTCCTGCACACAGAAGGTCTGTCGTTTGTTTGGGCTGACTCCACTGGTGGTCTGAGCCAGGAGACCAAGTCTGGTCTCAGCATCCTCAACAAACTCCTCTTGCTCAGTCATGGTGTCCATGGTCATACTGGTGGTGTCTCTGTTCTCATCGTGTGACACAGTGCTCTGCAGCTGACTTGCTAGTCTGTGGGCTTCCTGACACACAGCCTCCAGCTGTTCTCCCGTCAGCGGGCTCCAGGTTATGCTATGGTTCTCAAGGGGAGACGCCACACTAACGGAAATGCACTTCTCCTTATGACTGACTGGACCAACAAACACCTCATCTTCATCTTCATCACCTCTAGAGCTGCAGAGCACAAGGACATTAGTGCATAAGTCACAGCAAGAGGAACAGACAGTTCACAGCAATTAATTATAATGGCAAAACCAAAGTAAGAAAACTTATTTTGCTTGAAATTAATAAGATATGTTATGCACTAAAGTAGTTTGAATTAGAAATCACACACCCAACAAACTTTAGAGGGATTTTTTTTTTTTTTTAAACCAATAACTCAAGGTCTAATACGATACATTACAGAGCTTAAATCTAAAATGAATGATCGTATTGAGGGTATCCTTAGAGAAACTTGTGTGTCCAGGTCAACTGCCATCCTGCCCGGCCAGCAGGGTGACGACAATACCCATCCGCATTTTACAGTTGAGGGTTAAAATGCGGAGTTCCTTGACGGCTTTCACTCAGTTAAAACTGACTTTTCTTAAGATACCTAAGGATGTTCAGAGTTTTGCAAAAGTTGTTGAAATTCACTTAAACTTATTTACACTAGAAGAAAACAGAACTATTGGGACACATGTTGTTTTACTAATTTTATATTGTTCGATAGATTTAATGGCTGTTTTACATTCTTGTTAATAGTTTATTACTTTGTCAATTTGACTTTTTGTGTGGGTTTGCTGATTTCAGTTTAGTTTTCATTAGCTTACATATTGTCTGCTATTATACTTACTTTTATTATTAATATAGGGGGCGGAGTTGGTCAGAGGCAATATTTACAGAGTTCTGAATATGATTTACAATACTAACTTTTTATGTCACGTAGACATCCTTATCTTGATCAATTTTACACTAAGTCGCCGAATCACAGACAAAGACTAAAACTTTGAACTTTTCTTGTTAATTTCAGTCAGCAGAAGTGTTTTTCCCGAAAACCTAGTTTCAGTCAACTATAAAAACCTTTACTGTAGCACAGAGGTGTGCTGCAGATCAAATCCTGCATGTAAACCTTATTAGTGCAAGATCATATGTCAAACACGTCTTCTGGATGTTGGCAGCCGGACAATCAGAGGATATTGTGGAAATTTAAATGCGGAAATAAAAGAAAAGCGCGTGACTGAACTCCTGGCAGTACCTCGATAGAAACTCTCGTGTGATTTTTACCTGGCAGGCGACAGAGACACATCAAAGTCAAACTTCTCGTCAGGCAGAAAGAACACATCTGCTGAGACACAATCAAAGTGATTAGTGATGAAACGCTTAAAAACACACGGTATAAATGCCTGACGGTCACTGAATGCTTACTCACCGCTGTTAGATCGACAGTCCATCCGTAAGCTTGTTCGTCTCTGAAAACAGATAAGACGTGGAAGTTTAGTACCACAATAATCTAAAAACATTCAACTTTACACCAACACTGACAAACAGTGAAACCAGCGAATTTGGAAACGAACATTTTGACTATCATGCTAACTTTAACGTTAGCTCTTTAGCACTCCACCTATGTCAAACAGTAACGGACACGAGCGTAAAACTCACAATTTAAAGATTCATTTTGGATGATTTTATGGTCCAACAACTTCCATGGAGAAAATGTTTTATTCGAGTTAAAATACAAACCTCTATTTCCTCCGAAACCTCATAAATCTTTTTTGCTTCGCATTCAAACAGCGACGTGGAAGCAGACAATTTCACAAATAATTCAAATCTGCTGCGCTGCTTGTCACGTGACTCATAGATACACCACTATTGGTTTAAAGACTATGACGGAGTCTTCGGCGACATTCTGGGGGTTGTAGTCAAAGCGAGCTAAACCTTGTGTCTGAACAATTTCCATTTACCATCTATGACTTTGTTTAATTTAAATTCCATTTTAAAAATTTGTATCCCAACAAAACAACTCATATGAAAGTAATACAAATGTAATAAAAGTTTAAAAAAAAGACTCTTAGCAATTAAATTAGTTTTTCTTTGTATATTTTGAAATTAAAGATGTGCATGCATTGAATAAAATTTAGATTAAAAATGCAATTCTTTTACAGTTCTTTCATTACAAGTTCTACAGTATTCATTGGACTGCTACGTAACATGTAATGGTACTCTACTGCTTTTTAACCCTTTAAGACCTACCATAGAACCAAGTCCACCAGAGCTTATATTATATTTTTACATGCTGTAGTGCCAATTTTGGGAGCATTTCAAGTTGATATACATCAATACAACCATTATAGCCCAAATTTTAATAATATGTATGCATTAAGTGCATAGTAATTACATAAATTGCAAAAAAGTGCAATAAACTACAAAAAAATTGAAAATCGTTTTTGTTTTTTTAACATATATTTCTAGTTAGAGAAATTTAAGAGGCTTATCCCTCAAAACTGTAAATACAAAAAAGTTGCACAAAATAGTTTCCCACCACAGGAAATTTATTTTAAGTGTCTTCATAGTTTTATTTTTGAAATACACCAATTTTTATATACTGCAGGAAAAACGAAAATAAATATTATAGTGCAAATTTGCAAAAAAGCAGCATATGCATCAAAATAAACTATTTCCAGCAGTGCAATTTGAGTTCTAAGCATCCCAGAAACGACACAGAAAGTCATAAAGTCAAAGATAACTTTTAAAAACACCAGCTCTGAGGCCCTGATAATAAAAAAAACCTACATTTCCGCGAAAATGACGTTCGGTTCAGGTAATGGCGGACATGCGAAAGTTCGTGCTGACGTCTATTCCAACGTAGGAAGTGTTATGAACAGCTGATCGGATCGGCAAAGCGTGTTTCTTGAATATTGTTTTTGTTGCTGCAAGCGCTTTTTTTGCAGTTTTTGCAAAGCTATATGTGGAAGGAAACTGTGACCTAGGACAAGCTGATGGCATAAGATGTAAGTACAACTCCTACGGTTTCATATGCAAAAAAAATTATTGCTCTAGCTTACGTGGTTGCAGAGCTACCGGGATTTAAAAATAGTTACGCAAAACGGAGCGTGCCCACTCCGACCGGTTTTAAAGGGTTAATAAGAAGATATGAGATCCAAATATATGCCAATGTCAACACATGTTCATGTTGATGAGGTTTACTGAACAAATTTGAATCATCACAACAACCAAAATGTTAGCAACACATTATAAAGTTTATTATTATCACTATGGTAACCATGTTTATGTTTGTTACCTGCTAACTCAAACACATTCTGTAGGTGTCACATTTTGAGGACTGTAAGTTCACACACTTTCAGACTTTTGCAAACCGGAGTTGGAGATTGCAGAGAGAAGGCGAAGTGTTTTGTAAAAACTTTACAAGTTCTACGGATTATTTGCTCAAACAGCAAAAGTGCAAACATGTTTTGCTGGACTCTAAGAAGAAGAAAGGCACAGCCTGATTTGTCATTTTTTTTTAATATTTAAAAAAAAAAATGCTGTTTTTGTGCAGCAGTTCTTATTAAATCACATGCTGTTTGATTTATTTGAAACAGATAATAAAGGAGGATACTGTGGGTGTTGGAGAGGACCCACTGAAAAAGTACGATCTTTGCTCTCTGTCACATTTTTACTATGTTTAAAATTATGTTTATGTATACATTTATAAATACACATATAAACATGCATGCACAGTTTTCTCATTTGAAAGTAAATATTTGTCTGAATATTTGAGCTGAATCAGTTTTTACTGTGTAAGTTGTAGATTTGTTCCCTCTGTGGAGTCCACAGCTTCATGCAGTCGGTTTAGCTGACTTTCTTGAGGCACTGAGGGCAGTTTGAGTGCATTACAGCAGACTGATCTTCTCTGTTATCTTTCCAGTGTGAGTGCACGAAAGGATCTCACAGATGAACATGTGGCCCCTGACACTCCAGCCACCTCTTCTGCACCAGTCTCACCTCCAGCTGAGGCTCAGACGAACAAATCAAAGAAGGCTTCCTGGTGGCGCAGATGGCTTTTTTGTGAGGTGAGTTTACCACTGCAGAGAATAAGCTCTGAACAAACAAACGGTGCAGGAATTTGTGCATCATTTGTTTTTAACTGGATTTATTTGTAACTGGCAGAAAAAGTCAAAGGTTTTTCCCAAAAATGAAGACAAGGCAGAAGACACAGTCGTGCCACCTTCTGAACCCCAACAGAGGTACGATATTATTTTACTGTCTGAACAAGTTCTGCTGGTACTCCTTCCTTCTTGGATCATGAAGGAGAATCTTTTGTGTTTTGTCCAGTGTTAACCCCGTCAGCCAGTCTGAGGATGTTTTGGTCCTTTTACTGTGTTCCTATTTAAAGCTGATTGATTGCTTTGTGTTTCTTCTCCTGTAATTTCATCACTGTGATTGCACTGTTTGTGTCTTTCTATAACAGTACCATCAGCACTGAAAAATGTGAAGTCAAGGACGTTGGTGTCCAGACAGAGGTTTCCTGCCCTCCCAACTCGCTGCTGTTTTTCTGCACGGTACGTTCTACAGAGCCGAGTGTGACACGTGAACAGATGTTATAGGAACATGTGGAGTCTGAATGTTAGGATTGACACTCAAATTCTCATTATGTCATCCATTTTGGTTGAACTAACTGGTGATGTGTTCCTCAAAGAAAAAGGTGACCTTAGATGATGAGCCGCGTTGTCCTGAAGTCAATGAGAGAGATGAGCCAGTTTCCAGGTCGTGTACCCCAGCAGGTCACGGTGGTAGCCAGGGGGCCATGCTAAGAGACCACGTCACACACTGCTGACTAACATACGATGATGAGTTCGTCAATGATGAGCAGCGGCAGAGAACAGCTTACCTGCTGTTCTATGAAAAACAGGTGATTTCTCCCATCAAACAGTTGGATTGTAAATGGTAAATGGTAAATGGCCTGTATTTGTATAGTGCTTTACTAGTCCCTAAGGACCCCAAAGCGCTTTACATCCATCCATTCACACACACATTCACACACTGGTGATGGCAAGCTACATTGTAGCCTCAGCCACCCTGGGGCGCACTGACAGAGGCGAGGCTGCCGAACACTGGCGCCACCGGGCCCTCTGACCCTGGATTGTGTTGGATACTGTTGTTTATATAAGATTTTATTGTAATGTATAGTATATAAGACTTTTATTTTATTTGTATCTTTTTATGTTTATGTTGTTTAGTGTACACCGAGGGCCGTGGGAGCGTTGCAATTACAAATTCTTGTGTATGACCTGTCCATATGTTTTTTTGACAAAAAGATGACTTTGAATTTGAGCATGTCCGTGCAAATACTCAGTTTATGTTCAAACATGATTTTGTTCTTTTAATTTGCTCAATGACAAAGTTAGGATTTAGTTTAAGGAATGGCTGATTGCAGATTCCTGTTAGAAAACAAGTGTGTTGCATTTATGCAGTGGTTACTATGGTGGCACTTTAGGTGCAAGTGTTGCAACCACTGTAAATGTGACACCATCACCAAAAAATGTTATAAAATCAGAAGAAGAAAGAGAACTCTAATATGATAGCTACACACCAGCTGGACCATTATAACAACATCGCATCACATGAGTAACTTCACCATGACGAGACTTCAAGGACTCCAAGAATGTTCATACAGTGAGGATAAATCATGTTTTTTATTATTTATTATGAAAAAGACACAATATAGATACATAAAATGCAGCAGGAGCTGCAACAGCTAACATGTCAGTTAATTTGACACGTTGATTTATTTATAATTTCTTTTTCTCTCTTAGCTTTTCAGCTCCACATTTTTGCCATTTCTTCCACACTCAACTCTTTTCTACAAGGTGAGCGCACAGTGAAGGAAGGGGAGGGCTGATGGCATTAAGAGATTTGATTGGGCAATCTAGGGGCCAGTTAGTTCTTCCCTTTGGTGAAAGCTGGGCTCTTCAGTTCAGCATGGTACAGCTCCAAAGATTCTGCAACATCAAACCCTCTGTCTGCTAATATTACATCACCTGGGCTGAGGCAGTCCAGGTAACAGTTTCTATTTTTGTTTTTAAACTTTAGATATAAACAAAACAAGAAAAATAACATTTATCACTCCATCTCGATTCATTTTCATGTCATAAGTGTTAGCAACAGTTCTAGAAAAGGAGAAGTTTGTTCCAGTTTGCAGAAATGTTATTACAAATGTTCAAACTACTGCACTGTAAAATCTAAGTAGTTCCCAGAACTCAAAAAAACTATGCAAACTCATTGCCTCCAGAAAAATTGAGTGCAGTTTACTTAAGATGACTGTTAGGACAACTTCTTCACTGCAAGTATGCAGTACTAAGAATAACAATTTGTGGTAACTTGATTATGATTCAAAATGAATAATTAACAACACTTCTTGTAATGGTGTTAAAATCAGGACAACTTTTATTTTCAAATGCAAAAAGTAAAAGAAAATCAGCCAACATACTGGACACATATAATTGTCAATATAATTGTTTGTTGTTCTGCTGAACAATAACAATTATACTGTCATCATTGTTACAGAGATTGAAACTTTATTGATAATTTGTCCAGGTAAAAAAATGCCCTCCCACAAATGTCATGTGACAACCTCATTGGCTTACAGAGTTTTGACATCACCCACATTTAGAATCTTACCACCACTTTGATCCTTTGATCCTTTGATCCTAAAAACCCTTAAATAGGAGTGAGACACAACAACTTTTAGTCTGTTATTCGCAGCATTTACGTTTGCAGCATTCAAACGCTCACCAGAGAAGCCTTTTTTGGATCATTTTCAGAGTCACTGTTCACTGTTTACAGATTCTAACATGTCTCCGAAAAAACACAACAAAAGAGAAATAGTAAAGCCCAGCGCTCCTCTTTGCGATCAAGAGGACAATATTCAAGTACAGAAGATGTGCTTGGAAGAAATGGATGAGAAAAATCTCAGGAAGAATCACAATACGCGACACCCGCTCCAGCCAGAGTACATCTATTACGTCTGGCAAAGTTTTTTTGAACAACGAGCGGAGATTATGCTCCTGAGAGAAGAATATGAGAGAAGGACTGCTGAAGTGCATAGATTGTTCAGCCAGCTTGTTGAAAAGGAAGATATTCAAAAGGAGAAAGAAATGGAAGTCCTAGACATGCGCGGAAGGATCTTTGAGCTCCAAGCAAAGCTTAATAAAGCTCAAGAAAAACCAACAGAAGAAGTCCTCCAACAGAAGAAAAACGAGCAGGACAAGGACAAAAAGATTCAGGAGCTGCAAGTAAAGCTTGACGAAGCTTTGCAAAAAAATAAAGAAATCCTCCAAGAGAAGAAACAACTGGTCATAAAACTCCAAGGCACAGAGATAAATCACAAAGTGCTGAAAGGAAGGGTTGAGTTTCTTCAAAAGAAAGGGCAACAGACCATGAAACAGGAAGATACGGATTGCAAGCTTCAGGACATGGAGAAACACAACAAAGGCTTGCAAATAAAGCTCGATGAAGCTCTGCAAAAAATAAAGAACTCCTCCAAGAAAAAGAGCAAATGGACGTAAAGCAGCGCAAACTCCAAGGCATGGAGGAAAAGTACAAAGCGCTTCAGGCAAGGCATGATAAAACACTGAACAAGAATAAAGAGTTGCTTCAAGAAAAAAAGCAACAAGAAATTAAACAGAAAGAAATGGACTGCAAGCTTGAAGACGTGGAGGAAAAATACACAGCGCTGAAAATAAAGCTCGATAAAACAGTGCAAAGAAATAAGGATTTCAAACAAGAGAAAGAACAGCAAGACATGAAAGAGAAAGATCTGGATTGCGAGCTTCAGAACATCAAGAAACACAACAAAGGTTTGCAAGTAATGCTTGATGAAGCTCTGCAAAAAAATAAAGAAATCCTTGAAGAGAAAGAAAAGCTGGACATAAAGCAGAGAGACATGCAGTGCCAACTCCAAGGCATGCAGGAAAAATACGGAGCGCAGCAGGTAAAGCTTGATGAAACACTGCAGAAATATCAAGAGCTGCTTCAAGACAAAGAACAACGGGAAATAAAGCAGAAAGAAGAAAAACAAACTCTCCAGGACTTTGAGAGGAAAAAACAAAAACTGCAAGAACGTTATAACAAAATGAACAACAAAACAACTGAACTGGAGGGGGAAAAGAAAACACTGCAAAAACAATGCTCAGACATGCAGAGTAAGCTCAATGACATGCTGAGAAAAAACACAGAACTTGAGGAACTTTCCAACAACTTGAAGTGCAAAAACACTGAGGTGCAGATGTTAAAGCAGCAACTAGAGAAAACAAACAAAGACCTGCAGTGTACACTTCAACAAATCGAGAGAAGTCAGCAGCTAGAAGACACGCACAACAAATTAGAACAGTGTTATACAGAGATGCACAAGGCAAAGCTAATGCAGGAGGCAAAATGTAACGAACTGAAAGAAAGGCTGGAAGAAAAACAAGCCAAATTAGAAGAAGTGGAGAAAACATGCAGGAAACTTGAGGAGGAAAATACACAAATGATCGATGAGTTAAGAACCCTCATCCTAGAGAAAAAAGTGCTCGTGGAAAAGCTCCTGGAAAAGAAGAAAAAACGCTTCCGTTTCTTCTGGAGGAGGGACACTCCTGCTTTTTCTACGTTTTCTATGTTTTCTGCTGCTGATGTCACCTTGTCTTCCTCCACCTCTGTTCCATCGTAATTTTCACCTCTCCAATCCTGTCCCCTCCCTTTCCCACCTGACACCTCTCCCTCCCCTATTTCCCTTTAACCCCTAACACCGGTCCCATCTCCCTCCCCTCTCTCTCTCTTTCACCCTCACCCCCCAACCAGTCCCGACAGTTGACTGCCCCCTCTAGAGCCTGGTTCTGTCATAGGTTTCTTCCTTTAAAGGGAGTTTTTCCTATCCACTGTTGCACCTAGTGCTTGCTCAGAGGGGATTGTTGGGGTTTTCTGTCCTCTATCTCTTTCCTCTTTTCTATCCCTTTAATTTACCCTCTTGAAGTGCAAAAACACTGTCCCATCTCCCTCCCCTCTCTCTCTCTTTCACCCTCACCCCCAACCAGTCCCGACAGTTGACTGCCCCCTCTAGAGCCTGGTTCTGTCATAGGTTTCTTCCTTTAAAGGGAGTTTTTCCTATCCACTGTCGCACCTAGTGCTTGCTCAGAGGGGATTGTTGGGGTTTTCTGTCCTCTATCTTTTTCCTCTTTTCTATCCCTTTAATTTACCCTCTTCTTAACCCCCCCCCTTCTATTCCCTCAATAATTTAATAATAAACACAATTGGCTGCATTTTAAATGTGTCTGAACAATGTCTTCATTCAAGAATGAATTGTCTTTGTCATGGACTCGTGTATTGTGTGTTTTCCTCGGGTTGGTGATTCTCACGGTCGTTCAGCCCAGGAGTCCAGTGTTTTAGTGTTTTAATCACATTTAGTGTTACATTGTAGATCACCATAATAGGATATCCACAATTTAGGATTCAGGCATTTGTTTTAGTTCAATATCGTAATCATTCTATGATTGAGGAATTTTACAGAACCTTCAGTCAGCAGCAATAACTTCAATTCATTGACATTTGCAAGCATTCCTTTATACACAGCATTTCAGTCAGGTTGAGGTCTGGACTTCCATGCTGTAGATTTGCTGCTGTGCTTGGGGTCATGATCCTGTTGCATGGCCTAATTTAGGAGAAGCTTTAGCTGTCGGACAGATGGCCTCACATTTGACTCTAGAAAACTCTGGCATACAGAGGATTTTGTCGACTGCAAGGTGCCTATCTCTTGTGGCTGCAGAACAAGCTTAAATCAAAAAATTATCCACTGCCACTGCTATGAATCCTGGGATAGGGTGGGCCACGAGGGATACACCCGAATCATCGTTCAAATCCAGGTAAAAGGAGGATGCATTTGTGGGTCACATTTGGAGCAGCCTTTGTCGCCTGGCTGTCACGTAATCG
Source organism: Oreochromis niloticus (assembly GCF_001858045.2). Classification (NCBI taxonomy): domain Eukaryota; kingdom Metazoa; phylum Chordata; class Actinopteri; order Cichliformes; family Cichlidae; genus Oreochromis; species Oreochromis niloticus. The sequence goes on along the minus strand of NC_031972.2, from coordinate 40,930,344 downwards.
GCTGTTAAAGGCAGCCTCCAAATCACAAAACAACCACAATGGACCAAAGTGCCTTACAGAAGATTAAATAGATAAAAACAAATAGAAAGAAAAACCACAGAAAAGGAGAAGGATAAATTAAAAAAAACATATAAATTACACATATTTAACAAACATGATTTCTTAGTTTGGAACATTTCTCAGTCACCTTGCAATTATGGGTTCTCAGTCACCTCGGGCACTTCCATTACAGAAGTACTAATTTTACCCTCCTGAAGATGTAGCTATAATTCAGGAAGGTAAAAAAAATGGGAACAGTGATTTAATCTATTTGGATTTATCTTTTTAAGTTAAATATTTCTGTGCTTTCATCATCTTACAATCCGGTGATTGCAGCCATTCCCCAAATCTCTGTGAATGGTAATCATGTCCTTTGATCAATGGTCATTGATCAATGATCATTCAAATTTGCATTGTAATGATCAAGGAACTCCCCTACCAACCCATTGTTCATTCAGTGGTGCTAGTTTGAGTTATTGTGCAAATGTACTGTTTATAAGGTTGGGGTAACATGCAGTCAGCTGAGACTGAAGAAGTCACTTGGAAGAGTGATGAAACGTTTCTCCCACTGAAAACATTACGTCCAGCTGAACAGAATCAACATTTTGGGATTCCCTTACCTGGTTGATTAAGCATGCATAAAGATATTTCTGTTCTAAAACTTTTGTACATACAAAATAATATGACAGGACTTGAAGAAAAGTAACACATTTACTCTCATTTAGGGCGACTGAGGCTGGATCAGATGAGTTTTCCACCTACCTTATGTCCTCATAACTGGTGGTAATGGACGCATTTTGCCTTATCAGCACTGGGGTCTTTTGTTTGATAGTTCCACAGTGCCGTGATGAAGTACCATACCCCTCTGCTCTTTCCATTACAGGGAATGTCTAGAAAGCACAAACCTTTAATAATCACAGCTGAGATCATAAAGTGTAGTTATCTTTCCTTCCTTTCCTTCTGCTTTCCTCCCTTTCCTTCTTCCTTCCTCTTAAGCACTTAAGGGTTGCTGGAGAGGGGGTTGAAGACTATCCCAGCTGCCATAATGTAAAACTCAGGGTACACACTTGACAGTTCACCGCTCAGAATCACATTCCCAATAGATGATTGTAATTCCCCAAAGAATCGACAATTAACCTAAAAAAGCGAGTTGTTGGACTGTGAGAGGGAGCCGGAGCACCCTCAGAGAACACAACATGCAAACAGCAGCCAGCACATTTACATACTTGCATTGTGTATTGTTTTGTTTTTTTTATGTTATAATTTAAAACAAATCCCTTAATTAAATTAGTGAGTTTAAGTAATGTATGAAATATTACTGCTATCTAAGTCCCAGATTTCAGTTTATCGGACATTAGCTACATTTAAATAGAATAATAGACTACAACAGGGGCGATTCTAGGATCAGAGCTTTGGGGGTGCTGAGCACCCAGAGAGCTGCCCAGCCAGGCAAAATAAACTTTACACATCACGATGAGACTTCTTCCCTGTCTCTGTCAGTCCCTGCATCCTTAAATGTCTCCAGTTGTCCCAAGTTCTCTATGACTGTCTCCTTGGTGCATTTAAACCCCTGTTCCTCCCTGTCCTCGTCGTCTGTTGTATTCGTCTCCGTTATCAGTCATCATAATTTTACCATCTCTGTGCAAGTCTGCAAATTTCTTTATTAGATCATAAGATTCTTAAATTCATCAAGTCTCTCTGTGCCTGGGTCCTCGTCACAAAACATGACATCAGTGTTTTGTACATTTTAACACAATTTAATCACCACATCTGTGAAAGAAAAGCAAAACACTTTTTTGAAAAGTCTGTAACAAAATCATAAATCTGATAAAGTTTATTTAAATGCTGCCAAAGAAGAATGGATTGGAATATAAAAAAATACATATCCTAACCTTAAATCCTGGGGGAGAATAATGAATGATGCTCATAGTGAGTAAAACGTAAGCTGAGTGCATTTTTTGGACAGAGATTCACTTTTAATGAGTATGTATAATATAATACAGATACATAAAAAAACACTCCCAAAACAGAATAAATTATTACAAATAAATTATTACAAAATATTAATAAAAAAATATAAAAATGGAGGCAACTTTGCCTGTGGTACAGTGTATACAATGTATGTAAAAATCTTTACTGCAGATACTAATTTGACTAATTTAATAATACTAATTTTGTGTTGTAAGACTTATGAGTTTCATGCTTTCATAGTGGTACTTGGGAGAGCTTGACATTTTTTATCAGGTGGTACACACTGTAAAAAGTTAAGTGTATGTGTGCTTTTGGAAAACATTTGAAGCTGCTGTACAGAATCTTTGAAACAAGTCAGCTTAAAACACTTTTAGAATATAAACAGAGCACTCTGCTTCTCTTTACGCTCCTCACTCCACCAGGGCTGTTTGGCACTTTCTGATAGTGCGCAAATGTGGTGCACGTACTGCAGCAGTCATACAGACAACTGGACGGTCCAAAAGTTGGCCTACCTATTACTGGCTGAGGTTTTAGTAGAGTTGTGGCTGAACCACATAAAAATATATCATTAATTTTAATCTCCCCAATCAATTCTAATGTTATGTTGGAATGTTGTTAAAGAGGGTCAAAAATGTTTCAACCCAGTTTGTTTTGCAGATTCTGTATAGCAGCTTTAATATAGGGAGGACACAACTTCCAGACTGTACGAGTAAAATCAGGTTTTTTCTCTTTGTCAGTTTAACAGTTTCTGTTTTGCCTGTCACTGTTCCCTGTCTGTTTTCTTACCTGCTTCTTCCTGACCTTCTACTTTCTCCTCATGTTCCCCTCTCTCCTTCTTTGGACTGACAATCATACACAAATAGATTGTATTCAATTAGATGAAAAAATTACATTAATATGAAAAAATACTATTAAGATCACTAATGAAAAGTCCTCTCTCAGTGTACTTTCAACCAAAAGGCAAATAACCAAACCACATGAACATCTAATAAAAGATATAAATATTGAAACACTGATCCAACATTATCCTTTATTGACGGATCATTTGATTTTACACTTGTCGACACAACAGGACGGTCAGATGTCGCTGATTTTACTACAGAGCAGGACGGATTGTAGGGTAGCAAACATCGTCGGAAAACAAGTTTTCTACACAGCAGGTTACCTGGTGTAATGTTTTTCAGCTAAAAAGAAACATGGTCTGACTCCTACCTAACTATATAAAGAGTAACTGCAGGTAAAATGCAGCTAATATGTCCTGTTTTCAGCCAGTCACACCTCCGCTCCGCTGCGTAGCTGGAACAAACCATTTTGGGAGGAGGGGGGGGTATCTATACTTTTGTTGTTGAAATGTTACGTCTCAACCAAGTACTGTATGCTTTTTAGATTTTTAGTAGTGTGTCACGAAAACAGCAAATATTGTCAAAAAAGTAATCGCCCCTGGACTACAATAATAAAATCTGTGGATGAAGACTCTCTCTTCTAAATTTGGTCCGCCTGCTAGAACCACTCACATATAGACTACATTGATTCAAATAACCACTGCTTACAACCAAGATGTCCAAAAGAACATCTCTGAACACAACACACACAGAAACTTGAAGTAGATGGGCTACAGCACCAAAGCACCATAAGGACCGCTCCTGTCACTTAGACTAGGAAACTGAGGCTCATACAGATGGGCTTGCAAAAATTGATTAATAGAAGACTGGAAAAAGGTTGTCTGGTCTGGTAAGTGTCTATTTCTGTGGTGACAGAAGGTGGTAGTGTAAGAACCACAACATGAAAGCATGGATCCATCCTGGCTTGTATAAATGATTCTTGTTGTTCGTGTAATAGTGTGGGGGAAATTTTCCTGGCACACTTTGGGCTCCTTAATGATCCTCGTTTAAAAACCACAGCCAGCACTCAGCACCAAGCAGGACAGACAAGATCTGCAAAGGATGGTGCGCTCGGCCGAACGCATCATTCAATCAGAGCTTCCTGACCTGCTGTCTATCTACACCAAGTGGTGCAAGACTACTTGCATATCTGAAAACACATTTCAGTCACTGTTTTAAGAGCAAGAGTTGTGCTGTAGCTGAATGTATTACCGTTAGTGTCCACGATGACTTTGAAAAGAGAATGCACTGGAAATGTACGTACATGAAAATTATACAGGGTATAAAACCATACAGAACTATTATCTCTGTAAAATTGTTTTATTTTTTAGGGCATCTTTTCTTTTACAGTGAAAGTATACAATTACTTATGCATCTGATCAATATACTTTAAAGTTAAATTAAATTAAAAGTGACTGGTATCGGACTATTATGTACACTTGTGGCCTTTTAAAAAAAGATATCTGTGGTAAGCCGATGTATTAGGCACAAATGTGATGTCACCTAAAGCATGATGCAGGTACTGCATTAAAAAGCCGCACACTGTTAAGGTATCATATTTGATTTTACTTAAACACATGTACATCACATTTCAACAATAGAAATTACACAATTTAAAAAACATTACACCTATCCATACAAGAAACCATTTTATAAAAACCTCAAATCCAAAAGACACAAAAGGAGGAGAGAAAAATGTTCACAGTGACAACGTCAACAAGGCAAAAATCAAACCCGAGCAAAAAAAGGACACACTGAAAGAAAGTCAGGAAACTATTTTTAAAGAGTACTTGGCTGAGGCATGATGGTATTAGCAAGTGGCATAAAAAAAAACTACAAAAGAAAAAATATTTGGAAATTAAAGTGAGATAAAACTAAAATAAGTGAAGCTGTCTACTTCATGTGCAATTTTATTTGTTAAAATTTGTCAGAATTTATATTTAAAAAAAAATCTTATTTTGGAGAGTTAATTTTTTGTCAGTGAATTATTAAAAAAAACTTTAATCTGAAATAAGACATAAACAAAACAAAACAAAAAACACCACAACCAAAAGTAATAAATCTGAATATTAAATAAAATGGACAGCAATTTGGAATACAAACTTTTAATTTGACAGCTTTTACTTCAACATGTAAAATAAAAAACAAAAAACAAAACATTCAACCCAAAATAAAACAAAAATGCCCAAAATAAAATAAAAATGTTAGGCTGAAGTTTTATGTCATTTACAACAGACAAAAAACAGACATTCTCAAAAAACCAAAAAAATAAAGCTATCAGATAATAGAAATGAAAGAAAAAAGTGCTTTTTTTTAGTGCTTTACTTGATTCTTCTTTAAGCTTGATGAAAATCGAATGACAAACAAATACAAAAATGTAGCATTTGTAGTCCCTGTGGGATTTTGTTTCGTGGCTCATTAATTGTAAAACAGAAAGCATAAACTGCTAAACTGGCATTAGCTTTAGCCACTTAGCTTCTGGCTAAGTCAAACAAAGCTTAAGAAAAAGACTAACTCTGTGGTTTACACTAAATTCCATGTGTCAAAGACTGCTCACATAACTGCTGAACATTGATACAGAATACAAACACTTTACACCAACATATTAACTGTAAGGCTTAGTTGCAATAGTACAATACAGAGTCATGATGATACTGTTTACAAATCCCTGAAGACACCAATGTATAATAATGAGGTTTAAACACATTTGTTTGCCAGCGGTTTAATACACAGTCATGAAACCCTCCACCTAAGTTTGCATCGCAAGCTATAAAGACACTATTTAACAATAGTATCAGTTTCTCTGAACATTTGAAGATTTGAACTGTCAGCAACAGACTTGATGGGCTTTTTGCTATGTTCTTTTATACAATTAGAAAATATTGAGTCAGAATCAGAACAAGATTAAAAACTACTTTTTATATTTTCTGTTTCCTCCCTTCATGATTTGCCTGCAGACAGACTTCCATCAGTCAGTGTTTATAAGTCAGATTAATATGTTTGGTTGTAAGTAAAGGCCAAATTAAGTCTACCACTAAGATTAATTGTATAGTCATTAGAAATGAGTAAAATACATCCATTCCAGTTTCTCAAGAGTGCACTGTGTCATTTTTTTTAAACGTTGTGTTTTGTCTGATTAACAGTTCAAAGCCTGAAAATGTTCAGATTACATCGACAAAGACACAGAAAAGCAAGAAATTAATATATTGGGAAAGCTGCAGGCAGAGAATAACTGTTCTTATTAATTGACTAGTGAATTAAATTATTATTCAATTTTTTTAGCACAAAAACATAATGTAGTTAAGTTTCCAGTTTAATTTGCTGCTACTAAAGTAAACTGAAGCCTGCAACCGGTCATGTGACAAACCTGAACCAATAAACTGCAGGTAAAAGGAGCTGTGGGAGTAAAAGTAAGCTTTTTTAAAACTTCTTCTACAGGCTTTAACTATGTGAACCAAAAACGTCCAGTAAATTTTTCACAATAAAAGCCTAAAAACTATGGGAGGGATTGAACCCTTTGAGCTATCAAGAGGCTTTTAATTTAATATCAAGTCTGCGCACATGAAATGCTGAGATGTTTATCAGAGATGAAAAAACAGAGATGCGATTCTTGTAAATGTTTTTTTTCAGTAAACTAACCCTTAGAGAGGATGTAAAGTGCTCTCATTTGTGGATGGTATTGTTAATTTGTTTTCAGAAACAGTGATTGGTAACAGACTGTCTGATTCTGACCAAAAAAAATAAAACAAAAATCAGTGATTAGTTGGAATCAGCGATTATTATTATCACTATTATCACTATTATTTAGTGATTATTATCAATCACTAAAATACTGTCACTGAATTATTTTCATGGGTGACTGATGGGGGAAGACCAGCAGCTCAAACCGAAGTCAGCAGCCATCTAAGAACCTTCAGGTGCTTGTGTTTAAGGCAGCCATCGCAAAGGTCTTACTATGTCTCAGGGTTGATAGCTGTAGCCATAGTAACGATCTTCATGTACTGAGTGTAGATGGCTTCAAATGCCTCATCTCTGTGCATCATTGCGCCGAAGACCATAGGCTGCAAGAGAACAGAGGAACATGAGAACCATGCTCCACACAAAAAGAAAACAGAGCCACACGTGTTACACATCAGTGTAACAAATTCATACTGTACAGAAATCTGTTAAAGTATTTTGAGTACATCACTTCTCATACTTATTAGTGGTACTTTTACTTGTCAGAGTGTATTCTTACATCTGTGAAATGCTTCTTCTAAATGAGTAAAAACAATTTTAGTTTTTTTGCCATTCTGAACTGAGCTCTTACTTTTTGGGTGGATGGTGTCGCAATGGAGATCCCCATCCCAGATCCAGGCAGCACTGACAAAACTTTGTACTGTGAGAAACAACAGAGCAAATTCAGACCAATGCAAGGGAAACACATGTGCAATAAGAGCAGACATGATCGAACATTAGAAAAGTTTTAAATATCTGATGTTAGAAAGTAAAAGACTGTTTCCTGAATAAATGAAAACAAAAGCAGCTTCAGTACCTGCGGCACTTTTTGTTTCAGGTTTTTACTCCATTAAGACTTTTCTAAGAACTAACACTGCAGCGTAGTGAGATGACATGTTTTTTTTTTAAATTAATTAATTAATTAATTAATTAATAATTTAATCTAATCAAAGACACTCAAAGGTTTACACAGGCTAGTTACATTGGCTTCAAAAACACAAGCTAAACAGGAAATGACATCACAAAGTAATCTAATTGAATATTATAAACCTGGGAAGCACCAACAATATTTGTAAAGTGAACACTTACCTTCTGGATGTCAGTAATCTCGAGCAGTTTGATGACTTTGTTCCTCTTTGAGGATCCGGACCTGGAGCTGGAGCTCTCGAAACACAGGTAACTGCAAAGACAGCATAGACTCTGTTATCTCCCACTCCTACAACACTCTGCAATGGTGATTATAAGAGATTATAGGCACTCAGAACATTTATGGCATCCATCCACCGAGGATCAACAACACACCCTAATGGAAACTTGCATACTGCTACCTGACAAGCCAAACATAAGAATAGCCCAGCTCTTTCATCAGACACCCTGGCAGTTTTTTTTCTTCCCAGAAGTCTGAATTAACTACTGTTTATTATTTATGGTCTTTATTATTCTGCATCCCTCACACCAGACCGTAGTTGTTCGGGGAGAGACCCTTCAGTGCTGGTACTCCTACACTCTGAAGCCCTTTCCTCTGAGATCATTTTCAAACAGAAGTTTATTTGTCACCTATTTACCGAAACCTTTGGCCTTTAACCTTTTTAACCTTTAACTTTTCAGGTAAAGCAACCTTAGGCTATTCAAACTTTACGTTTAAATGTAAAAGTGTCATATGAAATACTTTAGCAAACGCAAGTTTACTGTTTGAATGTTCATACAAAGACAGAACCAAAAATGCTGCAGAGGCTGCGTGATGTCAGAAAACAAACACGGGGCAAATAAATGACATGCTCAACATGTTATCGCTCGCTCTGCTTACAGGTGCCAAACTTATAGGAGGAAACATTCTGTGTGAATAAACACAGATGTGACACAGTATCTACTCATTCTGTCAGATGACTTACTTCTCGGTGACATAAAGCACTCCGTTGCGGATGTAGTCTGTCGGTGTCTTCCTGTCTCTGTTGATGAGGCAGCAGCGCCAGCCAGTCTCACACACTGAAACAATCATTACAATTAAAACATTTCTGGTAAGAAAACAGTCGACATCTAAAGTTCTTTCTATTAAACTGCATTAGCAAATAGATAATTCAGTTTTAGATTCTTTTATGCATCTGTAAAACTTGTTACATATTTTTGTCCTTTTCAAGTAGAGTGTACATAAACATCAAATTTATCCGTTCAAATTTACAATAAAATAATAAATGTGCAAAAACTGAAGGGTCTGAATCCTTTCTGAATCTACTGCACATTATAAGACCCACAAAGAATGATGGACCAACACTTCAGACTGAGTTAGAAGGATTCATCTATTAATTCATTTTCTCCTGTAGTTCCTTTCTCACCTGTCAGAGGGCGCTCACTCTCTGGCAGGTTAAACACCTCATGAAAAGCTCCTCTCTTGGTGCTGTAGTATCGCCCTCCATCTTCATCCCGACTGACACCCACAGGAGCTGCTGCGGTGAGGCTGCCTCGGCCCCCAGCAGCTATCACCTGAGCAGGTAGACAGAAGCAGGTACACAATTTGCTAATCACTACAAGTAGCAGTGTCTGAAGCATCCCCACAGTCAGATGTATAGTCCAGTGCAAAATCACCCCTTGCTTTACATTTTTCTTCTAGTAAGACAGACTTTCTTGTAGCTTTTAAAGTGGTCTTGAGCAACAGTTCCTTTTCAGATTTTTCTTTGGACACTGCCTGCTTTTTACTCATTTTCAGAGCAGTCCTGGTACATGATCTTTTTCACTGGAATGTGTTTCTGGTTGTTAAGTCACCTAACACTGTTGTAGGAATCCTTCAAGCATAAAAATAGCACCAAATTCAAAGGATGAACCACCGTTGAGTCTACACATAACAGACAACTTAGCAAAGACCCAATTTCATTTGTGACCTTTAGGCATTTTGTTACGAGAAGCCTGTCACAAAACCAGGAATCAATTTTTTGTTTCAAATTGTTATCAACATAATCAGAGGCGGTCAGGAACGGGTTACAACAATGAATGTCATGGACATCTGAAAAACTGCAGCCATATACCTGAATTCAGAGATGAGTCAACAGCTCACCTGTTGCGATCCTCCAATACTGCTACAAAAGTTTTTATAAGGATACTTCAGTTCAGCCTGGAGGTAAAATGAGCACGTTTCCACTCAAAAACAGAAAATTGAAGGCTCAGAATTGAACCTGAATGAAAATTCTGCCAAATCAAAGAATTTAACCATAAATTGTCCAGTTAGATATTAGCTTCTAGCAGAGGTATCAGTATCTTTGATATGCAACCATAAGTATCTAATGTCTTGTTCTTTACTGCAGGAAACCTTCCACTGACCCTTACTGTAATCATCACACAGGACCAGAGCTTTTAAATGTTTTAAGCTGTTGCAACACCCATACTCCCCCCAAAATGTACTCAGGTATGCTGGAAGGTAGGCTGAAATTCAGTGTTCATGCAGCTCAAGACATTAGTTGGGAACAAACATTAACTGTGTCTGTTAACACTGGGTAGGATACATCCGTCAGCAACATTAAAAACGCCTCTCTAACATTTTTAGGACCTAGTTCAATAAAAACAGCTGTGATAAGTTGGAGCAAAAACACTTCTAAGGTGTGTTTGGCACGGAGATGCTGCCAAAGGATTTGGTCGTGTCAGAAGCGTAAGCAGAACGCCCATGGGAAGGTCACAACTCAGCTGAACAGCACATTTTAACCTCTTAACATCTACCAGGTCATCCACAGCCTGTCTGGGGTTAAATTTTGGGGGGTGGAATATTTACCTAATTTGTTTTGCCAGGTAGAAATGTTCTAACAGAAGATCTATAACAGTGTAAATACTCTGGATTTGAAATGTAACATCTTCAACTTTCTTTAGCACGCGGCTTAAATACTCCAAAATGCTAACCCTCCCCCAGTGAGCTTTGCTGGTGACTTTGTGTTTGTTAAGCAGTTAACAAGACAATCAATCATTATCTCACCTGTCACTGCTTTTAATTTTGAGGCTGGTTGACATACATTGTTTTCTGATTTAGGTTTAAATCTAATCTCTCATTTTATGGCATGTAGTAACTATTTTACACTTAGAAAAAGAAGACAACAAAACTTTATTCATTCTTACCTGAACTTTGGCATTAGATCTTACTTGGAGTTAAATCACAACATTTGTGCCAGATCTACATTTGTTAAAGGGGTGAAGCTAAAGGAAAGGTCACAGGGTCATCTGAATATAAAGTGGGAAAATCTGACAAGTACACCAGGTGTAATATTATGAGTCGGGACGTCCCACTCTAAGAGGATTTTAACCAGATAGACAGACCAACACTTCAGCAGCTGATTGGTTACAGCCAGTGATGTCAGTCAAAATATCTGATCACAACTCTCACCACAGCACACACTATGGGCCTCTACACTGTGATTGTAAATATAACACATACACACGCACGCACGCACACACACACACTCAGCGCACAATCCTACCTGTTCACATTCAGACAGCTGGGAGAGAAAAATACAACCAGACCAGTAAGAACCAGTAACAAGCTGATCCAGTCTGTGCTGGTTTTTCCAGCCTATGATCTCACTACTGCAGGGTTTGTTCCTTTATGTCATGTAACTGACACAGACTAACATCAGCCCGGTGCTGAGATCTCTGAGCTCTGTGTGTAGATGTCTGCAGGAGTTTGGACTCACTCGTCGGCCCAGCATAGTGTTGCTGCGCTCTTTCAGCTGAAGGTCGGTGGGTAAATTTGTCCAGATGATGAAGGGGGTGTCATAGCGCTGCCTCAGCTTGGGACAACTCTTAAAGATGAAGTCAATGATGAAGAACTTGATACCTGCGTATACACCTGAGGATTAAAGAGTAAAAATTTTTTATAGTGCATATATTGGAAAAAAAAAAGTTGAATATGAAGCTGCTAAGCAAGATGCAAAGAGGAAGGAGAAGAAGATTCATGGATGTATTGAAGGAGGAAATGCAGAATGGTGCTGTGGCTAAAAAGGATGCTAGAGACATGGGAGGACAGAGGCACACGATGTGCTGTGATGACCCCTAAAGGGACTCATCACAGCCGTCCCACCCATCCCCAGCATTTCTCAAGTAACTATAAGGTTCCTTCAAAATGAGCATTTATCTACATTGTTGGACTTAATAGACACTTGTCTGAAATCTGTATCACAGATGCAGGTCTGTATGCCTTTTTAACAGCAGGATAATCAGTAATCAGGAAGAATCACAGGAACATCTGGCCTGTTATATATAGCTGTTTTCACAAGTCTAATGGATTCCTCACCTTTTATGGTGCACATGTGAACACAGATATCTGATGCACCCTTACACCCTTTGTGTGATGTTGGATAGTGCTGATGTGTGAATAGCACAGGTAATATTTCAGTGTATTCTCTGCTAGTGAGTGGGCATCATACGTGTTGCCTACTGCACACTCTATCCATGCAGCTCCCTCTCCCACACTCAGTGTTTCCAATTGTGTCATCATCTTTGAAGTGGATTATTTGTTGTTGTAATTATATATCGTTAGATTATGAAAGTTTTGAACTTTCAAATAATGTGACCTTGTCCCCAAGGAGCTCATCAAAAAGTGAATTTATGAAGGTATGACTGGAGCCAAACTGTGGACATAACATTTATGTTCAGTGCTCACACAGCTGTCATGTTTTTAGACATGTGCATAGACAGAATATCTTTTCTCATCCATTCCTTTAGTGGATGAGTTATATTCTTTCACTCTGATATCTACTGAGAACAAGTGATTTAAATCTCAATAAGGGGGGAAAACGATAGCACAGAAGGTGATCAACTTTTTATTTATTTATTTATTTTTACCTATGATGAATCCCAGCAGTTTGTACGGGAGCAGGCATGAGGAGATGAAGGCCAACCACAGACCAACGTACAGCTTCTGAGTCAGCTCCGGCTGAACCCACATGAAGAGACTGCACACACACACAGACACACACACACAGTATAAAGAAGCACTGTAAATGGATCACCAGTTCTTTCTGAGCTGAAACATGAAACCGTGTGTAGAAAAGCTTACTTCTTTATTTTCTCCAGGATGTTGGCCATCCTTCCAAACAGATTCTGTAAGGACATAACAATAATAATTAAATGTGTCAAAAAGAACCACTTGTGACCTTAGACCTCTCACTGTCCATCACATTTCACCTGAGCTTTCTGAGCGACATCCAGGACCAGCTGGAACTTCTCAGACACAGTCAGGTCTTCCTTAGGAGGCTCCTGAAAAAACAAAATGAGAATCCCAAACATCTGTTATTAAAGAACTTAACAGTTTCCATTTGGGACATCAGGACAGTTTTATGAGTCATTTCATAATAAAATGTTTAGTAATGAATATGAGGAAGAGGCCAGAATAAAGAGAGATTTCTCACCACTGGCTCTGAAACTTCAGGTACAATGCTCCACTGGATCCTCCAGCCTCTAAGAGCAGAGAATCATGGGAAAATATGAGCTATATAATAAATATAATGAACTTCATTGCCTTGTATGCTGTTCTGACCAATCGATGCTCTTAAATGTGTCTTGTTGTATCAAGACACATTTATGGGTCCCTCATTAGGCCACTGTAATCAGATATTCAACAAAATTCTGCAATAAACTTTTGCTCATATTGAACAGCTCTGATCCAGTCATCTGATCATCAAGCGACTGGCACTTTAACGATTTCAGATTCTTACAATGGTCAGTATGTTGACTTTAAGAGCCAACTGTTCACTTAACGCATAATTCATGACCCTGACATATGAATACACTGATAAGATAAGAAAAAAAAAGTATGTAAAAAAGATCCTAACTACTGAATTTGCACTAGATTTGCCACGGCATGACTACATGTGTCTTAAATTGAAGAATCTACTGAAGCCATTTTCCTAATAACTCTAAAAGTAAATAACATATTTGTCCAACAAGTTTAAAAAAACAAAACATCAGAGACAAGGGAACAAATACTCATGATAAGCCTTACCTATACTGACTTGGTACTGAACCTTGACCTGGTTTAAAACTGTTGCCTTTTGTCTGATTCTGATAAAAGCGGTGTGACTAACTTAGAGAGAGCAAAGGTTACACTAACTTGGCAATGAGGTAATTCAAGGACAGGCGGAGAATGGCGAGGAACAGGAACATGGGGATGACCCATCCATTCCACGCCACATACATGTAGACCTGTGGAGATCACACAGGTGTAAACACATTTAGTTTTGAATCAGCCTGTCTACTTGTCTTATATCTGTTGTGACTGGTGGATCCAATCCATGTTTAAAAGAATTGACTGTTGACCACCTGAACTCTGTGTGTGTGTATGAACTCACAATGAAGGCAATGGCTGATGTATAGATGGAGTACCAGCTGGATAAGGCAGAAAGGTTCCTCATGAAATTGGTAACGGGTCTAAATCCTCGTTCTGGAAATACGAGAGTAGACAAACTGACATCAGCTGACTTAATCATGACAAAGAAAACATCAGCTCTATAAATGCATAAACTTATTTGAATGTTTATGCATTTTGGCTTGGGTTTAGTGTATCTGATGTACTGGAGATGTGAATCGGATGCCAGGCTAACAAGGAGATGCAGTCTGTCTCAAACCCAAACTCATTAATGACTATCACATACTAAATGTCCCCCTGTTTCCTTATTTGCTCTGTGGAGCACATATTTAGAATTCTCTTGAATTTAAACGTTTTAACTTCTTACATAGTTATGAAATAACAACAGGGTATATCTATGCAAATGTTCCATTATCCACTGTTTCACTTGCTCATGCTTCTGTTTATAGCAAATAGAAGACCTGTTACTGTAGTACTATTGCACACTACACCCAGCAGTGCAGCTCACTGTCTTCAGACAATATTGCATATTACATTTGGTAAAAGACCATAAGCAAACTTACTGAGCCGTCTCATGTTTTCAGTCAACCTGTGGATTAGAAAAAAGATAACATGATAAAGAACACAATAAAAACCTATGTGGCTATAATAGGGTTAATAACAGGTTTCAGATGTGTTTACATGGCTGGAAATATTGTGTGGATTAGGTGATAAGTTCTTGACAAGCTCAGCACTGCAGTGTGTGTGTGTGTGTGTGTGTGTGTGTGTGAAGATGTAATTTTTTAAGTTCATATGATAATAAAACTGTCAGTTCAAACAATGTCAGTTTTCTACCATTACAGTTCTGCTGATGCTCAGAAGTCTGTCACAGACAGTTTCAGAATGTTTTCGGACCTTTTGGCACTCAGTGGTTCATCCGTCTCCACTGTCATCTCCTCTGGTTGGAAGCGGAAGTCTTCGATATAAACACCAAATCGATCATAAAGCCATTTCAATAAGGTGTCAACCAGAGTCTCCTTCTGTTTGTCTGAGGAGAGAAACAGGACAATTGTGATAATAATAAAGGAACATTCAATTAATTCTGTTTCTGTTCACTTCAAACAAAGGTGAAAAGATGGAACATCTGCAAAAAGTGAAAGAGCATAGATCAGCCATACCACTGCCAGCAGCTGAAGGAGCAGACGGAGCTTTAGGTGTCTGAGATGGTGAGTCTTCAAGTCTACAAGAGGTAGAAACTATGTCAGTCCAGCATAAAGCATAGGAGCAAGCCGCTTTGAGCCCAGCTCAGCAAATTTAATTACATACTTTATAAATAGAAATATGGTCAAAGTTTCAAACAATAATTTTTGGTACATGAGCCGAAAGCTCAGGGTTCAGACCGTTTTCTTCTTCTACATGTGGGTTTGTATTGTACCAAAAAGACCAGGCCTATCTGACATGTTCATCACAGCTCTGGCTGTGAGGACAGTAGCCCCACCCAAGTGCTGTTTAAACACTGACATCCAATCAGGGGAAAAGTTAGATGCTTTTAAATAGGAAACAATAAAATGGCTTGTTTTAGACAGAAGAAGGACTGAAGGACGCAGTACAAGATAAAAACTGATTTTGAATCACTAAAATCACCTTTAGTGGACTCAAAGTGCATGTAACGGGCTCCCTTTAATATATGAAAAAATATATATACAACTAGCCTGGATCTCAGGGCATCGTTGATTTTCTGTTCCAGCTCGATGCGTCTGCAGCGCTCCTTTTCTAACTCCTGTTTCAGCGAATCCACATTGGACTCCTCTTTAAGTTTTCTCAGCTCCTCCTCTGAAACAGACAAACACTGGAAGTTAAAGTGCTAAACTTATAATAGTGAAACTGAAGCATGACAAGGTAGGTGAATGAAACTTTATTTTATTCGTATTAATACTATTAGTATTTTTTAGAGGATGCGGGCACAAATGGCTTATTCACCAAAATTGCTCTGCATGTGTGTCAAATGAGGTCAGCAGGGTTATTAATAGCTCTGTGTGTGTTACATAAAAGGCCAAATATTGACTGATTACAGAGCGCTATCGGGACTGTACTGGGGGACGTTTGACGCTTACAATGAACTGGCAACTGAAGAGCTGTGATGTTGACTCATCAGTTTCTACAAAGCTGATGGATGGAAGGCTTGAATTACACTTGTTTGAATGCGATTCTGGCAAAATTATTTTAACTGTGAGAGGAAAGACCTGACAAAAACCTGGAGCTTGGTCTGCTTCGTCTACGTAAATCTGACCTTGCTGAGCTTAAGTTCATTGGTTATTTTTCAAAATAAAACTTGACATATGAAGATAAAATTCGCGGAATACTCACGCAAATAGTGCTTCTCCAACAAGGCAATTTCTAAGTGACCTTTAACCTCATTTAAATCTGTCCTGTCATCCAGAGCTGCAGAAAAAGATCCTGGACCAGCCTTAGAGAGAGTAGCAGAAAACATAATAAGCAACATAACATAAAAAAAAAAAGTAAAAATATTGATTTTCTCTGTGTGGTTCTGCACCTGAACATCACTCTGCGGCTCCACCTCTGCCTCCCTCACCTCCTCTGTCTCTCTGACAGAGGTGCGAGGTTTAATCACAACCTCCTCGCTGCATTCTGTGTCGGATGTGTTGGGCGACTCAGCCAGATCCAGGAAGTCATCCCGCCGTCCCCTGAACCGGATCCTGTCCAAACGCTTCAACATGGTGGGCACCACAGAGTCGAGTGTCTACCTGAACATTACTAACACCCCAGCTGCAAAGACTAGAACAAAAAAACCCAAAAAAAACAATTTGTATTTGTGTGTATTTTTTACTAGTCCACAGTGGCAAAAGTGAAGATACCAGTCAATCTACATCCCCACCCTCACCTATGGTCACAATTGGAAAATAAGCTTCCTTCCCAGGATGTCTGGGCTCCCCGTTAGATATAAGGTGAGGAGTTTGATCATTCAGGGCTCAGAGTAGAGCCACTACTTTTCCACATCAAAAGGAACAGGTTGATATGGTGTGGATATCTGAATAGGATTCCTATTCAGATAGCCGATGTCTCCTGGGTTTGTGAGGTGCTTCACAAATCCAGGAGACATGGGCCTCTCGAACACTGAAGATAATAATAACAACTTCATTTATATAGCACTTTTCAAAACAGTTACAATGTGCTTCACATGTTACAACATAAAGACACATAAACACATAATCAGCCATACCAACCAGACAGCGGTCAGAGTTATATCCTTCACACAGGCCTCCGGACAGCAAAAGCTACGGCCACCACACACTGCCATGCGATAAACCATTGAGGTACCAACAACGGGCACCGTAGGTAGACGCGGCCTCGAAAAGGTGGAAGATGATGGGCAGCTCAGAGGCATGACTGCATGTGAGCGCCAAGATGCAGCTATGGGGGCAGTAGTAGCAGCAGCAGTAGTGGTAACGGGCAGAGTTAAACACAGATGCCCGGCTTCTGGACGAGGGAGATGACTCTGAGTTGCAGGACGTAGAGCAAACTTGGGATTTTGGCGTCGTCCTAAGGATAAGCCACATCTCATCAGCCAGAGCCAGGAGATCTGCTGAGATGGCTGGCTCTTCTCCAGAGTTGGCCGAACTGGACCAGGGGTGTGTGTGAACACAATGAGCTGCTGGGACCGAGCACTGCAGAGTAGCTGCCAATTTCCCACTGCAGAAGACGTGTAGGGAAACCAGGTGCTTTCCTTGAAAACTCCATGATAAGCTCCTCCCTCTACCTAAGATCCTATTTCAGTCGCTGGATATCCTCTTGTAACTGTGAGCATGCCGGTAGACAATGACAGACAGCCATGGCTTGAGGGCAGCAAACAGCTGACAGACAGGCTAAAAACAAGGCTACCCAGGCTAGGCTTGGTAGCAGACGAACCAAGTCAGGGAGCTTCAGGGCGTGTTGGTTAGCAGTGGTTGCACCATTAGAGTTGACCGCTTAAGATTTAGTAAATCAAGAAAAAACATTAGAAGTTGCCAAGATACACCGAGAGTGGTTTGAAAGACGGTGGTCCAGAAGTGACGTCAATAGATGGATGGATGGAGACAGCTGTTTATCACCAATTGTCACCATAATCAGTGATTTAGCAAAGCAGAGCCTTCCCTCCATGACAGCAGTACTGCAGTGCATGAGCATTTAAAATGCCATTTAAAACCAGCTGTGATGTCGACTCTGAATGGGTCATGTTTGTACAGTAATGTTTATGTTAGCCTTCCGGTGATTAATAACAGTCTTTTCTAATTCTGTTTTGTTCTTTTTTACTAGAATTAAGCAAAGGTGTATAGATGAGTTGTCCTGAAAAGAGGCCCGTGCACCTCTCAAACTGCTGAAGTCATGACAACGAGCACAAGCGAGGTACTGGAGCTTAGAACAGGAGGTTTGCCCACAGGACGCAGAGATGAGGGCTAGTCGTTGACTAATAGACTAATCGAAGAAAATTAGCAGATTAGACGACTCCTAAGTTAATCATTAGTTGCAGCCTATTTATAATTAGGAACAACAGTTTTTGGTATCTAGGAGGTTTACAATATTCAACATATCTGTTTCAGCATGCTCACACTTGTTGAATCAAACAAAATCAAAGTGGATTGTTTAATTTAAAAATAATAAATAATAAAAACAATCACATTTGTATTTATTTTTTAAAATCTAAACAGCAAAGAACTCTTTAGTTATGCCTGGCATTAAAAACCCATGCAACTCCAAACTCTGGTTTTTTTAGCAATGAGGATGGAGAGCACAGCAGGACTGTAAACCAAGTACAAGGAAAACATAAAGATGCAAATTTGACACACACTGAACATGTTCGCTTCCGCTCTACTATTAACTCTGATAACTGACCTGTGTGTGAAGCTCCTACAGTGCTTAAGTCATCACAGTCTACTGCATGTTTATAAAGGGAGAGTCCACTTCATGCTACTGACATGAAGTCACAAAGTTAAATGTTTGTTTTGGGAGGAGGAGGAACTGTTTCATCATCTGCTCTTTAAAAACAGAACTGTTTATGGTCACCACCAGCTCAGTCAGATTAAAAATTGGGATTTAATTCCATGTGACTCGTATTAATTATACAGATATACACCAACATTATGACCAACCAACTCAGTATTCTAATGTTGTGTCTGGACAGTGTAAGAACCGTACTGATCCAGAACTCAGCTTTTAATCAGCCCATCATTTTCTTGATTAATCATTTAACTTTTACACCTATTACATGTCATAAAACACATCATTTAAACATGAAGACTTCAAGTTTACTACCTACTAATCGATAAACTGACCAATCATTTTGCCTGGCTCCACACTGACTGTCTTATCTAAGCCATAGACATGTCTCTGTAAATGTTTAACAAATCTTTTAAGCCGCTAATTATGATCTGGGTCCATTTGTTACTTTTGAAGCCAAAGAAGATTGTCGATATGCTTTTAAAAAAATTTGATATTTACCTGTAGTGAAAATTATGTGTCCATCAAAATATGTCTGCTATGCAGGAAGAAAACACAATTAACTGGGACTTTGTTGTTTCTATAAGAAGAAAGCCCAAGAACATCCATCCATCCAACCTCTTCCACTTTTTAATTCAGAGTATAAAGAGGGAAGACCGGAGCTTATTCCAGCTGTTCCAGGGCAACCACACAGAGACAGACATCTGCACACTGACAGTCACAATTTAGAGTCACCGTTTCACTTCACGTGCATGTCTTTGGAGAGTGGGAGGAAGGCAGAGAGAACCCACCCTACCACAGAAAAACATGCAAACTCCAAACAGAAAGTAGCAGAGGTAATCCTACAGAGTTTTTCTACTCTGAGCACTAACTGCACTCTCTTCACACACATACTCATATAAGCACTTTTATCTAAGCGCTCTGACTAACATTAACACACAAGGATGCACTGGGGGTAACTCGGGGTTCAGTCTCTTGCCAAGGTTTCAATATGGAGACTGGAGGAACCAGGAAGTGAACCACCAACTTTCCAGTTGGTAGACAATGCACTATATTTTTCATGTTTGTTATTCATTCCTACTGTCTTACTATTCATATATTATTCCTGGACAGTTGGTGTGGAGCACCCACAATTTCACTGCACATATAGAATGACAATAAAGGGCTATTCTTTGCTATTTTCCACTGAGTGATGTGATTGATAAAAAACTATTAAATAATCCAGTGAATCAAAGACATAAGAAAATGTGGTCTCACGTCTGACTGGTTGTGAATCGCTGCTTGAAAATCTCAATGTAGCCAAAATCAAACTAAACTTTTACTCCGTTTTTGAAGTGGTACGGTACAAACACACATCAGCCTCTTTTCCATTTCAGGGTCCCAGAGCAGCTGGAGTCTATCATTGCTGTCATAGGATCAGAGGCAGGTTACACCCTGGACAAGTCACTAATGGGCCAACAAAGTATCAGCCATCCACATTCAGAATGTTCCATTCAGAATCTCCAGTTAACCTAACATGCATTTCTTTGGACTGTGTGAGGAACTCAAGCAGACATCAAAGAAGTATAACAGGAATGAGCTACTCAGCTGTCGGTCTCCAGCTGTACGCGTCTGTATCAGCAACAGAAGAATAATCTGGGCTTTACTGTGAGGCAACAGTGGTAACCACCACACCACTCTGCCACCAAGGAATAACACAGTTAAATCCCACACAGCTTTGCTTCAGCTGATTTTTTTCTCTTTTAAAATGCAAACATCTAATAACAAGTTTTAAACTTAATAACAAAAATTTTAAAGTATATTATTCTACATGCAATATTAAAATATAATATAAGAATATTCTAAATCACCTGCAATAATGTCAAAGCTCAGCCCATGATGTGAATCACTACCCTCACAGAAATCTAAACTGAAACCAGAATCTCCTGTGTGTGATCACAACGCACGAACGTCCTCAGCAGAAGTTACAGCCCTGCTCTAAACTACAGCAACGGCTGAAGGTGTATTCAGCCTGAAGATCACCGAGCAGTCCGACTGGTCTGCCTACTTCTGTTGGTTACTGTCTGAACAGGCAGTACTGACTGCATAATGACTGACAGACAAAGGCACTGACTGCTGTCTGGGAGCCTCTAATTATTACCGCACAGATTAGCACCTAACAGAAGGCAGGAGCAGAAACCGACTTTTTCTGACCTTTTGTAGGTAACACAGAGATAAATTTAACACCTTTAATACTATCCAAAAGATGAGATTATAAAGAAAATCTGTTTGGAGTGATAAAGCCTAGATTTATTTATTATGACATCACATTTTTCAGTACTTCTAATCAATGTGAGCTGACCTGGATAAGCAGTAGAAAAATTAATGGATCAACCCATAATTCCTATTCACTTCAACCTAGTATGTTTCCCATGGATGTGGTTATTTTGTCTCTAGGGGATATTTTTTAACTATGTACTCTGCACCTTTTTATAGATTTTCACAGAAAAAAGTAAAGTTGTAACCAGAAGATTTCATGCGCTCACAATAGGCATGAAAGTCATGTAATTCGTGGGTTTTGATGATTTCTTTGAAATGTCCTTTTTGACTAATTTAATTATAATGCAGCATTCATCTTTAATGACTTTAAAAAAAGAAAAATTAGGTGCACAAATTTACATTTACTTTGGCGTTTCTGTAATCTACACAGGGTCAAAAGTATACATGAAGACTCAGTAGACAGCTACTCTTTTGTAAGTCAACAGAAAATACAGCGAGCCCCTCTTTATGTGTTATTTTTACTATCTTATTGCCCCGTGACCCTGGCAAGAATAAGCAGAAGCCAATGGATGGATGGATGGTATTTCATTATCTTATATATTAGATTATTTTGTTGAAATGTAACAGTAATGTAAAATGAATTCATTACAAGTAAAATACTCATTTTTGAATTCTGCCAACAGAGATATAATCAAATCCTGAGAAAATGATTTCCTTCCTAATCTTCCTGTTAAATTCATCTCATGCAGCACTTACAGTGTAAGTATTGTTTGTTAATAACCACAATCCAACTCTGTAAAAGAAATCTACTTCCAGCTTCCCCTAATGTGAATCGATTTCTTTAATGTGCTTATCAGCACAAAGTCTTATGTTCAGCGATAACAATGCAAACTTTTTTTTAAGCTCCTGATGGAAAAGGATTTCCCCATTACCATGCAAACAGATTACATATTATCTTGTTAATAATATTTTACACATATATCAAAAATGTATAGAAATGTTTTGATGATGAAAACAAATCGGGTATTTATTTTTCCATTATCCTACATTATACGCACTCACTTGTGGCCTCAGATAAAAGTTAAAGGCTATGAATGATGAAATCTAAATGGAGGCGTCCTGACGCAGTGTAATGTAGTCCTCAGTTCATTCTATGCTTCATAGGCAACCGAGTTGGTCATTGCGTGCTAACGAACTGGTCACCGCACGATATTGTCTGGTTGTCGCAGATTGCTTGGATGGTTGGCGTTTTGTTTTGTCAAGCTTTTGAATTGTTTGGCCCTCCATTAAACTCACTTCACTATGGACAGTGACACTCCTGTTCCAGCAGTTTCCAGTACATGGCAGGCATGAGACCTGGTATTTCCGGGCTGCTCCCTGAACATCCGAACCAATTTCCTGTATTCTGAGAGTAACAGATTGGCTGTCCTCCCAGACCTTGGCAAAGTGATGACACTTTAAGTTGTCATGATAATACAATTTCAAATTCATTTGCTATTCATTATTTCTGGCTAATAAGACAAAATTATTTCTTATCTGATTATTCAGTCAACTGATGGAATAATTGATAAAACACTCGATTACTAGAATAATCGATAGATTTTAAAAACCGTGAGGAAGATTTTGACTCCATGTTGCAAACAGAACTAATGGTGACGAAGTCATATCTCGAAAAGTTAACTTGATCATTTTCAACTAATTTTCCTAATTAAAAATTAGATTTAAGGAAATAAGTATTTAACATCAAGTTTAGAGATTTTATTCATATTTCAAATTATTTAGAGCATTTGATTAATTTCATTACTGATCATGAAGGTAAGTATATTTTAGAGGCCATAAAAAAAGGGTACAACAAACTACACAATACCTAACATGTAAATCGTTTTATTTTTGTAGAAGAATAAAATGTGCTCCTCCTCAGTCTGCAGCAGTTTGATCTGGCAAGTACTGTAAGTGCCCATTAACAGAGACTTCTCCTCTTCTAAAATTGTGTGGTCCTTTCAGCCTGACTGAAGTCAACCTCAACAACATTCCCATCCCAACGCAAAAAGATCTTTGAAGCGATGAAAGGAAACTCTCACGTGGAGTTTCCCAGTTTGGGGTCAGGAGCCAGACACACTTTCCACTTTTAAAATTAGTCTTAAAACTTCCTTGATAGAGAACTTGATAGAGCTTATAGTTAGAACTGGATCAGGTCACCCTCAACCATTCTTTAGTTCTCCTTCTAAAGGCTGAGCTTGCTGATAGAGCTCCATTTCTTTTCCACTAACTTTTTTCACTCCCCTGGTGTTTATATACCACTGCTCCCTGTCATTAAATTGCGTCTTCTGTCTACCATAGTGTGGTTTATCTCTCTTCACCTTCTATTCATGCCACAGCTAGTCACAGCAGTTGGCTACTCCTCCCTGAGCCTGGTTCTGATGGAAATTTCTTCCTGTTAAAAGGGAGTTTCTTTACTACTGTCGCCAAATATAGGTTCAAGGGTTAAAAAGCTACAAATTACTTCTATCTAATAAAGTATTTTTATATCATCATCAAGCTTCATTCCAGTCTTAAAATGACATTTTTATACCCTTTAAGACAAGTTTCAAGGAAAATTAAATAACTCCTTTACTACATTGGAGGGTCTAAGTAACAATTATGTAATTATTAAGTGGACTGTTGATTATTTTCTCTGTTAATGATTTTTTACATCATATACAAGGATAAAAACAAACAAACAGTTGCAGTCCAAAACAAAACCAAATATTCATTTTACCATCTGTATAACAAAGGAATATGACAGATTTGCGCATTTGACAGTTGAAAACAAGTGCTTTGTGCAAATGACTACAAGAATAATTTAATAAGAAAAAATAGCTGCCCGGTAGTTCAGCACCCATGTAGTAGATTAAATTACTAACTCGCTGTCTAATTAAGAGTTTTTTAAGACTTCCCATTACCCTCCCACCTTAATGTGTGACAGCCAATTAGCTGCAGTCTACAGAAAGCGCACCGGTCGGTCCGCGGAGCTCAGGTTGGGCACACCTGGACACTCCTGAGAAGATATAAAGAGAATCCTAACAGTGAAGTGCGAAGAAAAGAAGCAAAGGGCGAAGAAGTGTCTCACCATGAGAGCAAAGATGAAGCAAACTTTCCCTTCTTTCTGTTTTTCCCGGCGATCCAAGCCCACTGGAAACCGGGTCAAACCCGCTCCTGAGCCGATCTAAATCGGACCAGAATCCACTGAGACACGCTCCACGCCTGTCTCTCTCCTCCGTCCTCACAATTAATCCAGATGTGGGGGCCTGTGAGGGTGTTTAACCGAACCGCGTTGCTCCATCGGACACAATAATCACTTCTGTGGGCGGGGTGAGCAAGCGGCACCCTAAGAAGGAAGTGACGCCATCACGCTGTCCTCGTTAAACCTACGTCGAGGCGGAACCAAAACTCTGTTCTTCGTTTCTGGGGGAATTTAAACTATTTTTGCTGTAGTGACGGCAAACAGGTTGGGGTACTCAACTTAAAAAACACAAAACAACCGAGATGGTCTCCACAGACCAGAGGACCGACATGAGAGAGGTAAGACTCACTCGAGGAAGTATATTTAAAATTTGCATGTCCATACATGTAATGCCACCAGTTCACCTCCCACCCAACTGCAACACTAGAAATGTCTCATTGTACTGTATTATATCTGTTTCTTCTAAAAGTGTTTTCCACCAGAGTCCAGTCAAATGAACACGTATTTTAGCGCAATCTGACCTTTGTTGAGTGTTGAGGTAAATATATATGTCATTTGATACACAAAGGTGTTTATGAGTGTGATAGAGTTAGTTATGTACCCATTTTAATTTACATTAGATGGTTACATGTTTTGATATTTACATGTTTACATATTTGCATGTTTACACATGCACTTTCAAATCAGTAATAAGTATGTGTTGAATCTGCCTAGTTGGTTTTCCTGCATTCACCTGATTCTAGGATTTCCTGGCTTCTGAGTGGCTGGTGAAGTGTCAGTAGGGCTGTACACGGGAAGTGTTGGTTTTGTTGAAACGTGCGGAGAGTAAAGTGGTAGCTATGAAAGTTATCCGTCTGCATCTTGCTGTTTCTAATAGTTCAGAGAGATTCAGAACCACATAACGAAGCCTCATGTTACACATAATGCGCCACATAAATGTAGATAGAGAGTCGAATTTGAAACTTGGGATTCAAATCATTTTTTTTTTCATTGTTATTTATTTTTTGTAATTTGTGAGTGAATGAATAAACGAATGCTGGACCACCTTATAAAAACGGAACATATGCACTCTGTCATTATTGTTGTTATTATTTATTTTACTTATGTTCAAAATTTGTACGTCTTGTAATAGGGGTTAAGAAGGCTTAAGTCACAGATCAAATTATAACCATATAAAAACAAAAAGAATTAGGAGAAAGAACTAATTCTGCAGTGACAGTGAGGAAACGTAGCAGCATCATGGTGCTTCCCTACATACATTTATCTGCATATAAATATTGATATTAATATATGTTTTTAATGGAAAAAGTCATAACCATAGTGTCTCACATTCTTGTGTCTATCTTCTGGTAACTTCATATTGCTTTTTTATCAGTTAGTTCTATGTTTGTTTAAGTGTTGAAAAATAATGTAGTGAAGCACAGCTTCGAGGTACTTTTGTTTCCATGGATTTTACACTGTCCTTTACTTCATAATTCATGAGTTTTACTTCCAGTGTGAAAAACACAAACCACCCTGCCTTATTTAAATGTGAATACAAAAAGATAAAGGTAAACATTCTGTCTCTTCTCTGCAGAAAGAGGCTGACTGCCCAGTGGTTGTTGCAGTGACGTCCCATGCAGTGTTTGAATCAGGAGGAGCTGAGGACCCTGATGGCTTGTATGCTGGGGGCATAGCTTTTCCTCTGCTGCAGGTTGGAATCCAGCCACCACATTCATTTATGTTTTTTTTTTTCTATTATAGGAATTAGGATTTATTATAGGAATAGGTGCAAATTAATTACCGTACACAGTTTAAGAACTAAATCAATTTATCTGATCTCGTGTATTTTAAGTGTGTCAACATTCTTAGTTCAAAAACTACAAAGATGACTACACTAGTATTGAATATTTTAAAATCTGTAGTCACTGTTTTATAGATTAACATGTTCTGACTGTATCTAACCTTAGCTGGTGCATTTCTTAAACATTTCGTCAGTTTGAGCTTCAGTACCTCGTCTGTTAGATCATACCACAATCATACCACAAACCTTTGCTCCTAATGTGTATCAGTGAGTCTTGGACGCGTATGATCCTGATGCTAGTTCAGAACTGTTCCTTCCTTAGACCACGTTTGATATATACTGACCATTGCAGACCAAGAACACCCTATATGAGCTCCAGTTTTGGAGACACTCTGACCAAGTTGTCTAGACATCACAATTTGGCCCCTGTTGAATTCACTCAAATCTTTATGCTTGCCCATTTTCCCAACTTCTAATACATCAAGTTTGAGGTCAAAATTACTTGAGCCTTAATTAATCCCACTAAGTAACAAATGCCATGATGAAGAGATAATCAGTGTTATTCACTTCATCTGTCAGAGGTCATAATCTTATGCCTGACATGCTTCTCTTAAATGTCACATAATTTGGGGCTTTTAATTATTTCTTTGAACTGTTTTTTTCTGTAATGGAATGATTGTACAACATACATCTTTAATGATTTAAAAAAAAATGGGTGCACAGATTTGAATTTATTTTTTGGATTTTCTTTAATCCACACAGGGTCAAGAGTATACTTAGAGGTTCAGCTATACACGTACATGCAACTAATATTTGGTTAAATGTCCCTCAGCAAGTTGCACCTCAACCAGATAGTTTTGGTATCAACAAGCTTCTGCTATAATTCTGTCTAGATATTTAACCAGTTTTCTCAGCAGACTTGGTAGAGTTCATTGGTAGAGTCGAGTCTAAACCAGGAAACCAAGCAAACTGTCTGCAACCTCTCAGTCCAGGGTGTTATAAAACTCTACTGTGGACAGTGACGGTGGTGTTTCAATAATGCAGTCCATGGCAGGCTTGAGCCTTGTTGGTTCGTGGGTTGTTCCTAAACATCCTAACCAATTTTCTATGTTCTAAGAGTGACAGTTTGGGTCTTTGTACAGACCCTGGCAAAGTGATGACATAGAAAAGTGACTTTTACATGCATACAGTTATTTAAACTGGCCTTATAACATGAAAACTATATAATACTTTTGATCCTTTGTGGATTACAGAAAATCCCCCCAAAATTCAAACCTGTGCACCAAATTCTTGTTTGTTTTTTTGTTTTTAATTTTTAAGTGATTAAAATGTATGCCATGCAATCATTCCACCCTGGCAAAAGAACATTTCAAGGAAATCATTAAACCCCCAAATTCCCATTGCATTCATGCCTGTGATGAGTGTATGTAAAGTTCACAACTTTGCTTATGAGGACTTTTATGTACTTTGTCTTCAGTAAAAATTCATGTGATTGGAGCTGAGACTCACCATTCAAAAGTATTAAAAGATCTCATTTATGTAGAATAATAAAAATATAGAATATGAATAAAGTGGTACTTGAAAGTCGACTCTCAGATCAGTTTATGCTTACGTTGGCGCTACAGGCACTACAGAAGGTGAATGAACGTCTGCTGAAGGAAAATCCCGCCGAGTCGCTTTTGTTTGATGTCATTCTGATCACCACTGAGAGCCAGCAGCAGCAGCAGAACTCCCGCATCACAGAGAGCATCAGACATCATGGTAAACGCACTTCAACCTTCAGGAGAGAGATCTCAGTCTGAGTCTGATCTTAGTGGAGTTTTGCTCATGCTTTCTCTTGGCATTATCCTGCAGGTCTCAAGGTCAGCAGGTTCTGTTTTTCCAACGAGGAGGATTTTATTGAGAATCTGCTGAACAATAACGTGCACCTCTTTCTGACAACGAACAGAAACGAGGCATTGCAGGGTTCACAGAAAGGTCAGTACATTTTTTTTTTCACTTACCCCTTTTCAGCTAAATAGGTTTGGAGTCAGTGCTTTAAGCTCCACGGCTGCATGCTAATAATACACTCTACTTCCACGAGTAATGTGCTGCTTGGAACTTTCCAGAAATGCAGTAATGCATGTAAATATTTGAGTCTGTTTGAACTGTTATTTTGCTGTTTTATACATATCTATTCAGCCTGCCAGAAGCAATAAAGAAATATTTCAATTTCATCTTGAAATTTTTCCAGCCTTTACCTTCAGCTTTTTCTTGCAATTTTGCCAACTTTATGTTTTTAGGACACCGTTGTTCTGTTCCAAGCTCACATTTTTCCGATTTATCAGACAGTAGATTAAGAATATGTGTGTGCTGTGATTGGTCCAGGTGTTCTCTCTGTGCTGCTGGATGAGCACACAGCTTCCTGTCCAACAGAGCAGCTCAGAGTTTTATTCTGCGGGGACGCCGTGGTCCAGTCGGAAGCTGGATCAGCAGTGGCAAGCAAACAAGCTGCTCAGGTACAAACAGTGGCAACCACTCATGCGTCTGTACCTTTTGTTGTGTATTTGGTGAGATTTTAAAAGGATAATTCATATTCTTGCCCTGCAGAGCTTCTCGACTCAGCTTGGCAAGATGCGGGGGAGGTTTGGTCCATTTGACAGCCCCATCAGCATTGCCCTGGTGACATCGCGGGGAGGCAGGGAAAGCTGCGGGGATGCTCTGCGGACGCTACGCTCCCTCGGCGTGAATGCTGATGAAGCATACTGCCTGGCTGGGGTCCCACGTGGTCCCATTAAGCGCCTCCTCCAACCTCACTTCCTGCTCAGCGAGTGTTTTAAGCAGTAACTGAGCAGACCAGACTGATGATGACTTGGTTTTCAGAAAAAACAAAACAAACTTCACTGTGTTTTGAATAAGCTGCCAAGCTTTCAGACTGATCTAAGAATTAGCAGCTTGAACATTTCAGTCTCATTCAGCCTTAAAAAGCCAGTGAGGGAGGGAAAGTGAAGCCCTGCTCATCACCTGAAGTCTTATCGTTCTGGGGAAAAAATAGCAAACAGTTTGATTAAACTGAGCTAAAAGAGCTCTGAATAACTTACTGTGTTACTCAGGCCTTACAGGTCCTAGATATATGACTATGCTACCAGAGTAACACTTTGGCATACCTAAGAAATAAGAAAAAAATGAACCTTTAAGTCTGTTACCCAATTTTTTTTGACATCACTGAAAGTCATACCGTTATAGCGTTTTCAGAATTCATCACGTCCCTGATTACTGTTACTGTTTTTGGGTTGTGTTTTTAAGGTGCAGGGTGGTCTGCTCTTTGTTCTGTGACTGCTTGGGAAGCTGGGCATGCTACGTCTCTTATTTGTGTTCATGCAGGGACAACAAAAATTACTTTAGTTTGTTCTGTTTGCTCTTTTTTTTTTTTTCAAAATAAAAGAGTGAAATCAATGTTTTCTGATGTTACGAAAATATTTTTAATTCAAATCAGCATCCGATGTTCCACTAGACTTCTGATATTTGTGGAAATCAGTTGGAAAATGATTTGAATCATGGTGTGATACACAGTACTCAAGTAGACGGTGTATTTAAACAGTGCTTCGTTGGTACTAAAGAGCACAAATTATGCCAAGAAAATATCCCCCACACCACACCAACACAAGGCAGGATGGTTTCATGATTTCATGTTGTTTACACCAAATTCTGACTCTGTCATCCAAATTCAGCAGAAATCAAGGCTCATTAGACCAGCCAAACTTTTTCTAATCTTCTTGTGTGTAGTTTTGGTGAGCCTGTGTGAGTTTCCTGTTCTTAGCTGACAGAAGAGGCACATGGTCTGGTCCTCAGCTCCTACAAGGTTTGACGTGATGTGTATTCAGAGATGGTCTGCATCTATAAATACACTATATTTTCAATTTTTGGACCCCTCTCTGTAAACCTTACCGTGGGGAAAATCCCAGCAGGACAGCAGTTTCTGAAATGCTCCGTTGTCTGGCAACAAAAACCATTAAATGTCAAAAAGTGCCTTAAATCCTTTCTTCTTCATTCTGATGCTCAGTTTGAACTTAAGCAGGTCATCTGGTTTGCATTGAGTAACTGCCGTGTAATTTATTGATTAGATATTTGGGTTCATTAGCACTTGAACACATGTATCTAATAAAGTGGCCAGGGAGTCTAATTCTTAACATGTAAAAATCTGCAATAGCAGACCTAATGTGTGCTGTGTTCCAGGCATTTTATTGATGTCTTCCTGTTGCTGAAATGTAATATAACAATTTGACTTTCTACAAATAGTTTTTTGGAACCTCAAAACTGTAAAAACATTAAAGAGTCTGTTGTAAAGGTTTTTATTTGTCACACCCTTGAAAGTATTAGTCAACACTAATAAGTATACTCATACAATGAAAATAATTAAAGTTGGACTTTAACTGGAAAATACAACTTAAACAAGGTGGATTATTCTTGAACCTGTCAACTTAATACAGGAAGTCATGTTAAATAAAGCTCAGTTAAAGTTATCCAGCTTTTCTTAGCTACTAATAAATCATCTCTTCCACCAGTAATTTTTCTAAAAATCATAAAAATTGAACAAGACCCTGAAGACAACTGAATTATTATTATTATTTTTTAATTGTTTATTGTATAATTTCCCCCTGTGGGTGGAAGATGATGCTATAATACAATTGCTAAATGGTGAAGATGTCTTTGTGTGTATGTGTGTGTTCATTTCTGTGAAAGTCGCTGCATGCCACTGGCTTATAGTGAGGCTGAAGACTAAGGAAGGACCAAAGGGCTTGTACCTATTGGCTAGGCAGACAGATCAAGCTGGAGTGCAGCAGGTTATTCTGATTAAGGTGGATGGTGATGGACAGGCCGACAGATGAGGTCAGGCAGGAGTCTCCATGGAGTATGATGTTTGCAGATGGCATAGTGATCTGTACTCGGAGCAGGTGGAAGTGAGCCTGGAGAGAAGAAGAATGAAAGTCAGTAGAAGCAAGACAGAATACGTGTGTGTGAATGAGAGGAAGACAGGTGTAACAGTGACGCCGTTGAAGGTCGATGAGTTTAAATATCTGGAATTACCACTCAAAGCAACACAAGAACATTTTCTGTCCGAGTGTCACAGCTGACTTATGAGAGAAGGATAGCAGCAAGACTGAAAGAGAAGATTTACAAGCTGTTAATGAGACCTGTTATAATATATGGGTTGGAGACTGGCACAGACAAAAAGAACGCTGAGCTGAAGAAATGAAGATTTTGATTAGATGTAACCAGGATGGAGAAGATTAGAAATGAAAGCTCAGGTTTAGAGATAAAGGTAGTTGTGATAACGTTAAATTGGACAAAAGATTTTGAAAACAGAACTGCCAGACAGGAGGAAACAAGGTGTAGGAGAGTCATGGATGTAACGCAGGAAGACAGAGGGTTGTGTGACAGAGGAGAATGCTAGGGATAGGGTGAGATGGTTTCACCTTTGCAACCCCTAAAGTAGGCGTGTCCAACTCCAGGCCTCAAGGGCCGGTGTCCTGCAGGCTTTAGATGTGTCCTTGATCCATCACAGCTGATTTAAATGGCTAAATTACCTCCTCAACATGTCTTGAAGTTCTCCAGAGGCCTGGAACTGAACTCATCATTTGATTCAGGTGTGTTGGTCCAGGGTGTGTTGGTCTAAGACCCGCAGGACACCGGCCCTCGAGGCCTGGAGTTCCCCACCCCTGCCCCAAGGGGAGAAGCTGAAAGATGAGTAACCTGTAATGTTTAATTTTGATCAACAGGTGGCAGCAGACAGACTAAGTCTGCTGATGCTGAGGCTGATTGCAGGGAAAGAAACTGACATGACACCCACATTCAAGGAAAGAACAGGGAAAGTGGTTTTTGAATTGATGAATCAGCTTATTTACAACAAACAAAAAAACTGTTCTTGGAAACTTAATAGCACTATATCTTTTTTGAATGTCTCTATACCAAAATAAAAGTGTAATTTCAGTGTGGGGTCGAGGCAGACTTATTATGAGCGTGTCGTTAGCTGACTTTCTCCTTCCAGGTGTAGTCCTGATCGCTGGGCGTTGCTGCAGTCTGACTCTCAAAGCGGAGCCAAGGAGAACCCAAATGAGAACCGATAACTTATCCTGATCATAGAATTGGAAACCTTAAATTCTTAAGATTCTTATCAATCTCCATCTGTGCTCATATGTGCCCTTTTCCATGATGGTCATGGAACAAGTGATAAATGTAAGGTGCTTAGTGATTTCCTCTTTCACTGGTTTTGAAGCTCCTAACTTTGATTTTTGCTCTTTTTTAGACTTAGTATCGAACACTAGTCATTTAAGGGATGGATCCGACTGAGAAAGGACATTTACTGAATGTATCGATTGAGAATTAAAATGAGTAATTTAGACCATTTAGACCAGGAAAGTGTTTACTGAAGTCACAAATGAAGTGATAAGTGTATCAGTGTGCTTCAATAAAAGCAAATGTGTTTTTGAACCAGCAGATTTCCCCCCGATGACCATTAGAGAGAACGCAGTTTATTGAACTTCCATGTTGGCTTTCCTTTTCAGATTTGGACACTTCAACCATCTTTTATATACAATTCATTTTCCTGGTCATGTCACCTCTGTTGCTTGTCTGGAAAGTGAAAAAATGTCATTCAGTTTTTACCAATTGCATGTAACAATAACTGCTCTATTGTCTATTGTAAACGCTGATTAGGGAAAAATCACTCACAAATTTTGAATATAATTTTAAGAATTATATGATTTTCTTCTAAAATAGCCCAAATATATTTTTGGCACGTCACCTAGAAATAATTTTTTCTGGTATTTTGTATGATTTTACATGTGGTTTGGAAGTTTCATTGTCTTACTCCATTTCTGCTTGTTGTAACAGGAACCAGAGGGAGTCCTGGTGGTCTCAGCCTTACCAGCCACACATCTGCATACAGACCTGTGAGCGTGCTCAGGTTTTCTGGCAATGATTAAAAGAAAAGATTAATAATTAAAGACACTGCTGTGCAGCTTCACAGATGAGTTTTTCTTTGTGGTCTGCCCCGCGATTATCGAAGTGAGCACTGTAGAGTAAGATAA
The DNA here is from genome assembly GCF_001858045.2 of Oreochromis niloticus. Taxonomy (NCBI): domain Eukaryota; kingdom Metazoa; phylum Chordata; class Actinopteri; order Cichliformes; family Cichlidae; genus Oreochromis; species Oreochromis niloticus. The sequence goes on along the minus strand of NC_031972.2, from coordinate 40,897,088 downwards.
GAAGAGACAACATTAAGCAGAGGTTTATAGCATACAGATCTGGCTTTAATAAACTGTTTTTCACCCACAGAGGAAGACTTGGTGGCTATTGATGACAAATGTGTGGAAGCAGATTAACCTGTAGTTCCATTTATTTTTATTCACCTTTTACATGCATCTGTCCTTGTGTCTCTTTGTAGTTCATGCTTCCTATTTTATCCGAGTCCTTCAGGTTTTCCTTCACAGCGATTGATCTTATATAGCGCTTTTCTACTTTAACTGAGCACTTGAAGCATTTTACACAACTTGGACGCAAGTGCTTTCTATCACACACAGACACATTCGGTGTAGTGCAGTTTTAGTCAAAAGACTGGTGGTTTTATGTTGTGTTATTTCTTATCTCACCTTTGTTCATTTGTGTGTGTACTGGGCGTGTGCTTGCTTGATTATGAATGTTTGATTTTCTCAGGTCTCTGGAAAAGGGACATGAGTAAGACTATCTGAATAAATAATTAGGTGGTCCCAATGAGACTCAGTAATAATGAGTTCCACAGCCTCATGTGATTGCCTTAAGTAATCAGAGGACGAAAACCAAATGGTGGCTGGACTGATCATCTGTGCTGCATATTCAAACATATTCAGAGAAATAAAGCTGCTTCGTACTTTCCTGGATGATTAAGAACAGAAAACATTTTGTCTTCATTATTCTGAGGACGGCTTCTGATGAGCATTGATTTCATCATCTCCACCTCCTGAACACAAGCACGTCTTTAATTTAAAAAAAACAACAACAAAAAAAACACGCTGAATGTTCAGGAACCTGGTCTTATGTTCTTAGTGGAGCTTTCCATCTAATGAACACTCATCAAACCAAAGTCTTCATATTCTATTTAAAAGACAAAAACAAGGAGAGCTGGATACATTTTGTGACAATTTTCAATTCTTCCTTGCACTTGAGTATATTCAAATTTTCTACCCTACAGACCTTAGGGCCATGAGAAGACGTCATTGGTTCTCGAGCAGGTCCCAGAAGTCCAGGATGTTCTGCCTCGTATAATATGGTTCTCATTATCCTTGAATTACTTACAGCAACTCTAGAAGTTTTAAAGTGAATATAAAGGGTCACCTGGGTTGGTCCACTGGCCTGTACTGACCTACCGATAAGTGAGGAGGTTCCTTTAAAGAACTCTGTCCTCAAAAAGGTTTTAGTTAGGCACCAGAGACAATTCCCAGTATCCACTGTTTTGGGGTTTCTGGCAGCTTTTGCAATCAGAATTATGATCTGAATGCATTGTGGAGTGTGACTGTACAAAGTGTACAGGATGAGTATTACTGTATGAAAACTAAGGTGCTGTTAAAACCCAGTGACAGTTGCTCCCTCACCTGAACACCCCACTCTACCCAATGGGCAAGCGGGCAGCCACACGCCAACAAGGTGCAAACCAGACATCCCAGCATTGGGCAACCCACCTGACACAGCGAGGCAGCCAAAGGGACTTTCCAAGAGGAAAAAAAGAAAAACAAAACAAAACGTTTTAGGTCCTCTCCCATTAAGATCACCCTTCCTTCGAGTCAGCTTTCTTTGGATTGCCAGTCCCTGTCAATCAGAAAATTTGAAACAGCAGGTGGGTGGTGCTTCTTTATTCTTAGCCAGAGCTTTGTGCCTAAGATCACTATATTAAGAATATCTGTTTTTACTGACATCACACCCCCAAGGATTAACTCCACAGACACCGACTTCATTATTTGAAACTTGAAATTCATATTTAATGTGAGTCAGTCAGTGGTGCATACACTCCCCAGCCACGTCACTGGGCACAACTTTGTGTGGCTGTGTATGTGTCTGTGCCATAATCCTGGTCTTGTGTTTCAGGGCCAGAGTCTGTTACTGGGCTCCCATTCTCTGTTTCCGTGCATCTGGAAGTAAAGATCGCTCTTGTTCATATTGCTTGTCACCTGCTGCCTGATTGTTGACCTGATTCGTTAGTGAAAGTCTGCCTCCAAATGCACTGCATTTTACCTCTTGTGTTTGCTCTTTGTCTTTTGTACTTACGCATCTCTCTTCTGTGCAGAAACTCTGGTGAGAAAGTTGGAGAGATTGTTTGGAGAAAACTCAGTGAAAATGTGAATCTGCCTGATTGCCTGGCTTTGGTCCTCACTGCATGAAAACCTTCAGCCTCGATTCCTTGGATTCATTCATTGTAAATAGACCTGTGAACTTTGATCTCAGAATCCTGCATTTACGTCTATCCAAGTCTACTGTTTTGACAGATTCAGCTAAAGAAATGGGGAAAAATTGTGTTTTTGTGACAGCCTACTGACAACAAAGTGTCTAAAGGTACAATTTAAAATTCTTTAGTTCTTTCTTTAGTTCTTTGCTGAGATGTCTTTTATGTGTAGACACAAAACTTGTTCATCCATTGAGTTAATTGCCTTTTTTTTTTATTTTTATACCAGAATGATTTATAGGTCAGTGTTACGTGGCTTACCGAGGAAGACATTCCTCAGAAAATGGTCAGGTACATGGACTGGTCTGAAAATGAGAGAAGAAAATATTTGAAGGCTTTCAGAAACCCTGGTGGGTTATTGCTCAAGACCATTTTAAGAAATTGCAAGAAACTCAAGTTCCTTATATGCAAAATAAAAAGAAATGATGGGTGGGTCAAGAATTTTGGATGGTACTGTATGGGAAAGATGCCTTTTTGCAAGCTGGAGTTAAAAATCAGCATCAAACTGGGTCACAGCTGCTGGTCAGCTGGTCTAAACTACATTAAAAATTGACATTTCTGAAGTCTTTCCAGAGGCAGACAGGAGGTGTGTTCACTGCTGCCCCATCATCTTCCCCCGAGTGTTGGATGGCGTCAGTGCTCAGCTGATCCATCATCACTGTAGACAGCAAGACCTCTAATTAAAATTCACCTTATCACCTCCAGACCCAAGTGACATGAGAAGAGATTCTAGGCAGTCATTAGTGTTCGTAGAGAACAAAACGGTTCTCAGAAAAGCAACACGGACTATAAACAGTACAGGAAAAACTAAAGAGAGCAAATTAAATGACAGAAAAATAATAGATTACAATGCTGTAATGATGCAAATTGAAAACCATGAAGCTTTTCAACCATTTACCTGCATTAGGACATCTGTTTTTCAGTACTTAACTTTTTGTCAAACTGCACAAAGGAATTTTTGAACCACTAGTCATAACTCTGTCATCTGTTCTTGTGCCTTTTCCAGGCACAGTGACACCATGACAACTTTTAAAATGCATGGTTGCAGATGATCAACTCCAACTATTCTGAAGCATTCCCACTTTTTAATGTTTATTGCCAACGCATTAATACATCAGTGATCACATAGTAACACCTCAGCAGTCTGTTAGCAAAAACAAGCAAGCCACAGCAACCAACCCATAAATGTATGGGGGCCTTGTACCCACAACACAATACCGAAGGTGTATCAGCACTATTTTACTCAGTATGAACCCCCCTGTGTATCAACACCAAAACAGTAAAGTTTAAGTACTGAATTGAACCTGTGACACTTACCCTAAGCACTATCACTGTAGTTGTCCCAATGTGATTCTCTCTCTCTCTCTCTCTCTCTCTGTCTTTTAGATACAGACGTGATCAGATTAGTTATCAGGTAAGGACAGCAATCCTAAATACCAAGCAGTGTCCAAAAGGTGTATGAGCTAATTAATGCTGAGTGATAAACTAATGCTACAATCAGAAACGGAAGAATTTTTTTTTCTCTTAATTTCATTAAAATTGCTCCAAAATGCACCAACAGCACAAATACGACAGAGGTCAAATTCAGTGGATATTTTTATTTATTAAATTAAGTTTTTTTTTTTTTTTTTTTTTTTTTTGCAGAGGCCACTCCTGTCTCCCCCCGTCTCCGTGATACGCATGCACGCAGATGAACTGACAGCTGGACTAACTTCTGCTGGAGCTCAAGGGCTGAAGGACACCGTAAAGCGCAGGTGATAAGCGGCTTTAATCGGTTAATTTGGCCCCGGTGGCCTTTGTGCTAGCGGGCTGCAGGTAAACACTCCGGAGCTGGAAACATCCGCGGCACGACACTTTCTCTGCTGTCTGACCCCAGAGTCCTTCCGGCTATCTCCTCAGCATTAAAGAAAGAAGCAGTTTTCTATTGATATGAAGATTTTAATGCGCCAAGAACTGCATCTGTTTTCGTCTGGATTTTTTTTTCATCACTAAATATTGGTGATGAAGTCAGATTGTGACTTCATCACCATATTTTAAATATTTAAATAAAAGTTTAACTTTGTAAATACTAACTTGTGTTTTTGTCCATCTGCTTTTACGCAGAGGATTTTTGCGTAAAAGGCGCAGCACTGGAGGTCGTGGCTACAGTTTGCTACAGTCTAAGTGGAGTCTGTGTGACAGCATGATAAGGCTACAGTGTGGCAGTCGGACTCCGACCCGGCCTTCATGAGCCCGTTGGCCCAGCTGCTGTGGCTCGGACGGGATCAGACCGACTCAGCGCAGATGGTGGCAAACCTGAGCGCAGCGCAGGAGGCGGGGACGGCGGCCGCGGCACGACACAACCTGCCGGCCCTGGTTTTCGGGGTGCTGCTGATCGTCGTCATCATCTGCGGCAACCTGATGGTGTGTCTGAGCGTGTTCGTCGAAAAGGCATTGAAGACCACCACCAACTACTTCATCGTGAGTCTGGCAGTGGCGGATCTGATGTTGGCGGTGCTCGTGCTGCCGCTCTTCGTCTATTCGGAGGTGAGATGCGACAGAACATACCGTCTTTGGAGATTTAATTAACTGAGAAGATCCCATAGATGAGACACACAGCTTCCAGTTATGTCTTAGGCTGCTAATCTCACAGGAGTATTTAGATTCAGGGACCCTAAAAACTGTTGGATCTCTTTCTGAGTCTTTGGGCACCAGATGGCAGGTCATTGCAGTAGCAGGTCTGGATGGCGTTCAACCAACAAAATATTTGAAAAGGCATTAAAAAGTTCATAAAATGTGCAGAATAAACCCTAATAATAGCAGAATCCATTACCTCTTTAAAATCCATGTCAAACATAAATTCACACGAGCTGGTTGACTTGAGATGTTGATTTCCAAACTAAACCAAAAACATTTTGCTGCTACATAAAAGGTCAATTTTCACAATAGAAATTTCGTGCTGATCACAAATTGATCTTCAGCTATGAAAATCACAATCACCCCAAATCTGCTTTTGTCAGCAAAGATATTCTCTAATGACTCCATATCACCACCTTTCATCGTTCCTTATTGATCTTCAGAGTTCAGAGTGATGTTTTTATGCAACTCTCTGCAGGTTTGAAGCAAAGGTCAGGGGTGGTGCAGGGTCATGATCTGGTAAAGAAGCTGGACAGGACAGTTCAGTCCAGGTCAAACTCCCTGTTTACTCAATGGCACGTTACTCTCCACAAACATACAGTGACTTGAAGGTGATAAAACAAAATAATCAAAAAAAGCATGTAAAATGTTGCTTCCTTTAAAATGACTAATTAAAACATTAAATAAAAAAATAAATGAAAAATTAAACAAAAAGACAAATTTCTTCCTCAGATTTCTTGTCAGGGAAGCTTCAAAAATGTAATTTTACTGACTGAGTGAATGTATTTAGTTAAACTCTTCACCACGTTTATATGTCTGAATATTGAATAGAATAGAAAAAAATAGAAAAAGAAACTCAATAGAAATGTGTTTTGTTTTTTTTTTAATATTAAAGGCTGCCAGCAACCTTTAGCTGGTGAAGTGCAGTCCCTTTTTTTAAAAATCTCAAATTACCAAAGTTTCAGACCTTTTTATGCTCAACCATCTCTAATTTGCATACAAATTTTATGGTCCAAAGTTTGGACAGGCAGAATAATTGCTGTGAAATTTTAGCTTCATATGTCAAATACGTATTACAGAAAAATTACAGCTCCTGATTCATTTTTATGATAAGAAGGGGAAGTGAAATGTTCAGGTTTTTATCTTTAATAGTTTTCAACTTCATGTTCAACAATTGACTCTGATTTCAATGTGTGGAAAAAATGGTCTGAAAATACAGCCTGAAAAGTATTTGATATATGAAGCTAAAATATCATAGAAATCATTGCATACGTTCAAACTTTGTATCATAAAGAGACTGTAGAGTAGAAGGCCCGGTTTGATTTCAGATTGTGTGTCAAGGTAATTTTTGGCATGAGTAAATATTAAACGACAATAATTTGTCTGCCTTTCAGTTCCAGGATGGTGTATGGACCCTCAACACTACCATCTGTGATGCTCTCATGACGATGGATGTTATGTTGTGTACTGCCTCCATCTTCAATCTCTGCGCTATCAGCATTGACAGGTCAGTACTCACCTGTACAGGTACACACAGCAGGACCTTGTGTTGTTCCCTTACAGTGAAGCCACACTGCAAGAGAACAGCAAACAATCAGCAGTTCATTTGATGGACGGTATTAAAAAAAAAATCTCATCCTGGTGGTGATGATACAGGAAGTGCCAGCAGGTCAATGATCTTGACAATAGGAATATGAGCTGAATTTCTTGGAACAAAATTTTAAGAACAATTACAAATTGTTCTTGAACACTTGGGTCTCATTGAAAGTTATATTGCTTTCAAGAAGACCATACATTTGCAGCCTCTTCTCCTGAAGTTCACATATTGCTGTTTTGAACAGCAGTTAACACCAGCCTGTTTAAATGCTCTGGACCAGTAGCTGTGTAAAAGATTTTATTTTTCTATGTTTATGCCTTTCAGCATATACTGAACACAAAGAGGTGTAACTTCAATCATTGGTTAGCACGGGAATTTGAAACCTGTCACAGCTTTCCACTTGGAGCCAGGTCCTTCCAAAAAAGGAAGGTTAGGTTTTTTACACTCTAAAAACTCTCCACTCTTGTTACACTCCCATGACAACACAAAAAAGAATTCAGAAACCACAGGGGTCCTAAAGCCTTTTAAAGTATTAATCACTAATGTCAAAATAATGCAAAAAGTACCTAAGGATACCTGCAGCATTTACTGTAATGTAGTAATGTATATTTTTTAATGGAACGAATACTGTAATATGTTTTACAGCAGCAGGTTCTGTGAAAGTTGCAAGAATGCTGCTCAGATTAGGATTGAACTTTCCACAGGGGACTATGGCTGTTCCGTGTCTGTTGTCCTATTACAGCTGATGCTCCATACCTTACAAACCATAGACGTCTGACACTTTAAACTTTTGTATTTCTTTCATTTAGTAACCATAGAGATCCAAATTATTCCCCCTCTTAAAGCTATTAAAATGCCTAACAGCATCCAGTCAGGGTATTCTAAGCACAGTAGACCTGTGCTTAGAATAAATGGAGACAGCAGGAACCAGAGATCTTTTTAGTCTGATCTGCATGATTGAACTTTAAGATTGGTTTCAGGTAGCTGCCATGTTGCTTATAATGACGGTGCTGTCAGGCTATTAGAAGATGCTCTCCATGGTAGCTTGCAGACATTTCGTCTGTTAATGAACTGCTAAGTTCAGTTCATTAACTTTGAAGTTATTCAGTTATTAAACATGGCATTAGAAAATGTACAAACCACCAAGGTAAGTGAAAGGTTGAGGGCTCACTTAATGCCATCCTGTGGGAAACAAGATGTTAGTTTTTGCGAAGCTTTTCATTTAAATCCACACATTCTAACCTTGTGGTGAAATTAGAAGAAAAGTTAAAAGATCATCAACGATATATCTTAGTACTCGCCATCCTCTCGGAACTCAGGAATGTATCTATACAAACATTCATTTTGAGATACATCACAGGAAACACTTAGGAAATACTACTGGCCAGTTCAAATGACTTTCAGGTCAAGTTGATCCATCCTCTGTACAAAAAAATTAAAAGATCATGACTGAAAATAAGAGAACTGAGAAAATGAGTGAGTATGACTCATCATCTGGGCGTCATGAATGTCCTGACTAGATTTTGTGCAAAACCATAAAGTAGATGTTGAGATAAATATCAAGAAAACTACTTGAAGATTCAAACAGACATCACAAGACTCCGTATCCCATCAAAATATTTTTGTGTAGATAGTACATCGATAGATACTAATGAATGATACATGCTCTTATATTTATCTCATATATTCTACTCTACTGAAGGACTCAAAGCATTTTATACAACATGCCTCATTCACACAAACATTCTATGTTTAAGTGCTTAAGTGTTAACTGAGAGTCACACACATTCATATAATGAACACATCAGAGACCAACTTGGGGTTCAGTATCTTGCCCAAGTATGCTTTGGCATGCAGACTGGAATAGCCATCGAACCACCAACCTTCAGATTAGTAGATGATCTGCTTTATCTCCTGAACTACAGCCACTCCATTGTAGCTTGCACAATACTGGAAAAACAGATACAGGTTTAAATTCCTGGAGTGGACTCCTAGAGAAAATACATGAGGAAAAGCTGTACAGTTGATGAAAAGAATGAGGTAAAGATTCACAACTAATGTAGAGACTCTCAAGAGTTTTAACCCTTTAAAACCGGTCGGAGCAGCACGCTCCGTTTTACGTAACTATTTTTAAATCCCGGTAGCTCTGCAACCACGTAAGCTAGAGCAATAATTTTTTTTGCATATGAAACCGGAGGAGTTGTACTTACATCTTATGCCATCAGCTTGTCCTAGGTCACGGTTTCCTTCCACATATAGCTTTGCAAAAACTGCATAAAAAGCGCTTGCAGCAACAAAAACATAATATTCCAGAAACACGCTTTGCCAATCCGATCAGCTGTTCGTAAAACACTTCCTATGCTGGAATAGACGTCAGCCCGAACTTTCGCATGTCCGCCATTACCTGCCCGAAACCGGAAGTGACGTCATTTTCGCGGAAATGTAGTTTTTTTACTATCAGGGCCTCATGAGCCTATACTGGTGTTTTTAAAAGTTATCTTTGACTTTATGACTTTCTGTGTCGTTTCTGGGATGCTTAGAACTCAAATTGCACTGCTGGAAATAGTTTATTTTAATGCATATGCTGCTTTTTTGCAAATTGCATTATAATATTTATTTTCATTTTTCCTGCAGTATATAAAAATTGGTGTATTTCAAAAATAAAACTATGAAGACACTCAAAATAAATTTCCTGTGGTGGGAAACTATTTTGTGCAACTTTTTTGTATTTACAGTTTTGAGGGATAAGCCTCTTAAATTTCTCTAACTAGAAATATATGTTAAAAAAACAAAAACGATTTTAAATTTTTTTGTAGTTTATTGCACTTTTTTGCAATTTATGTAATTACTATGCACTTAATGCATACATATTATTAAAATGTGGGCTATAATGGTTGTATTGATGTATATCAACTTGAAATGCTCCCAAAATTGGCACTACAGCATGTAAAAATATAATATAAGCTCTGGCGGACTTGGTTCTATGGTAGGTCTTTAACTGGCCTCTTGCGATTCAGGAACATTCAGGGACACCATCAGATCCAAAGCCTGTCAGGGTCCGATGGTTCTGATGTGTCGGCGACCTTTTGTCTGACTCCTGTAAAAGCACCAAAAGAAAACCCCCCAGAAAAGACAAAATAATTTAAATCCCCAAATGAGGGATGTGTCCAATGCTGATGAACTGCCAGGTTTGCTCGGCGCTTGTTAGTATGTCTCAATGAGATTATCTGAACTCTCAGCCGATGTTGAGGGATGACAAAAATCCAGGCTGCTCTTCAAATCTGATGTCCTGACTCCAGAAAATATGATTACATCAAAGACTGATGGGGAGCAGTGAAGTTAACGTGGACTGATGATGATGATCTGAAGCTTTTTGAAGTAGCCAGCAGCGTTTAGAGGTTTAACTGGATGACAGTCTGAATAATTCAAGAGGCTGGTCAGGAGGCAGAATCTGAAGGTCTGCACAGAGTCCACCTGCTGTTAATGTTCAGGTCAGAAGAAGGAACTCTTCTAGTTTTTAAAAAACTGCCTGATAAGCTGCCGGTTTGACAGAGTCACTTTAGAGGACTAGGGACTTCTTTCAGAGTTTTATTTATTTACACAGTAAAAACAAAACAGAAAAAAAGATTAAGATGAAAAAGCAAACATCCTACAGCTACAGCTACAGCATCTTTCAGTCTGTAACTAATCACATAGTTAGTGGCTGCAGTGTTTGAAGAGTACTTAAATTCTGGACTAGTGTGAAGATTCAGGTTAGTTTGATTTTATTTCCACAGCAAGATAAAATTGCCTTCAGTCTTAAAGAATTATTAAGATGGCAGTGGAATTGGTGCGTGCCCATTTTAGGTGATTTCAGTAGCAGACAGCCTTCCTGTGGTGTGCACTCTGAGCGTGGAAAACTACAATGTACAATGCATTCTGATACCAGAGGATAAATCTTTCAAGCCCACCTTGAGACATTTTAAAAATAGTTTTAGTTCTTCTGCTAGTAGGGTTAGCAAAACAAATAAATCATCCGGATGGTTTTTGTTCTTTTGTGTCTGTAAGACCACTGCATGCTTTTGGGCATACTGGGACAAGAAATAATAATAATAATAATAATAATAATAATAATAATAACGCAAAACACCATCAGTACCAAATTAGAACTATATATCATAAACAAAACCTAAACCTATTGTAGCAGCTCTAGACTGGCTGTGATGCCATATTTCTGGCACCTCTTGCAGGTTCATCGCTGTGTCAATCCCGCTCAACTACAACAGGAAGCATGTGGACCTACGGCAGGTTGTTTTGCTGTCAGCCACCTGGATCCTGGCCTTGGCTGTAGCCTCGCCAGTCATCTTCGGCATCAACAATGTCCCAGGCCGCGACCCCAGCGAATGTAAACTAGAGAATGATGACTATGTTCTGTATTCTTCCGTCTGCTCCTTCTTCATCCCCTGCCCCATCATGCTGCTGCTGTACTGTGGCATGTTCCGCGGCCTGCGACGGTGGGAGGAGGCGCGTAAAGCCAAGCTGAAGGACAGCATCCAGGCGTGCCGCAAGCTGCAGGAGGCCACAGCCACATTGCCTCCTCTGGCTTCGCTGCCACCTCTGCTGCCTCCCATTATAGAGCGAGACCCAGCAGATACTCTCGATGAAGCATCCACCTTGCAGTCCCCAGACCTGCCCCCGAACTCAACAGAGAACAAAGACGGCCCTGTGCCAGCGGTCAGTTTTGCAGAGATTAAGTTCAACCACGACCCGCGCAGAAGAAAAAGAGCCAAGATCAACAGCCGCGAGAGGAAGGCTATGAAGGTGCTTCCTGTCGTTGTGGGTGAGTTCACTTCCTTCAGCAGCACTGAAGAGACATTTTAACTGAAAACGTTATAATCTAAAACCAAACTGCCTTTGTAGTGGAAATTGGTGCACTGTTGTCATTGGCCCTGTCACTGCTGTGGCATTTGTTGGACTCTGAATGCTGTGGAGGCAAGAAAACAAGGAACTGAACACTTTAACTTTTCCTTGATGTCCTGCAGAAGGAAATATATATTTTTAGAGCTATATTTGATAGAAGTCCTGTTATAGAAATCAATATCATTGGCCATGTTTTCACTAACATCCTAACCACATAAGGCTGAATTAGGAACTTGCCCTGGGCTTACAAAAGCCTAAAGTGCCGCAAATCTTGTTGTACTAAGAACAACACGCATGTAACACAAACAAATGGCACAATTTAAGGTATCACACAATAAAGGTGGGTCCTGCGGCTGGTGTAGAGTCTGCGTTTCAGGGATAATTTTACCCACTTTAAAGATATAAAAGGTGTCGAAAGGTCAAAACACCAAAACATAATGGATATATATATCTATATTTTTTGATTGGTTAACAAACACCTAAAATCATTTGAGTCTGGTGAGCAGTTGAGGGAGAAATACATTTTTCTTTCAGCGCAGTAGTTAAGCAACACATTTGATGACTATTATCAATGTTCAGCCTCAGCTCTAATTCTAGCTCATTTTTATTTGAATGTCAGTTGAAGCTTAATATCAAATTACGGTCTCTCAGGTGGATGTTCTTCCCAACTCCAGAAAACATCAGGCTCACCTGTTTAGTGTTAAAATCAATGACACTGTCAATTTGATTTTTGATGTTGATTAATGGTTCATTCAAAGTTAATTCAAATCAAACAAGATAAAACGCTAGAACAATAAAATAAATACAATAAAAGAAAACGTGCAATCAAATAAATACAATATGATCTGACAAAAAGAAACAAACAAAGACACCACAACATAAAAAACACGATGGGACTCAAACTGAACTTGAATTAACAGCGATGGTATAAAAGTGAGTTTTAAGATGGGATGTAAAAGAGTGGAGGGACCATGCAGTATGAATATCAAGTGGCAGGATATTCCAGAGTCTAGGGGCCTGATCCTGATATGAAAGCTCCCCTCTAAATCAGGTCATTGAAGAAGCTATGCATACTTACTGATATTCAAAATATATATTGTCATTTGAAAAATAATCAACCATCATTATTTTTCTTCATGTCCTTTTTGCTAAAACTGCTGCTGGAGATTTGATTGTCGGTGAACCTTTAGGGTGGATGTTGTTATGTCAGACATCTCTGCTCTGCGGCTACCTGAACTCTTCACCGCCACCTCTGATGCCTATCCCGAGGCACTAACAGATCAATTAGAAAGGGGTCAGTCTATTAATAGCAGCCAGCTTTGCTCCCTAATGCGAACAAGTGCTTTCCTTTAGCACACAGCAGCCAATCCTTACAGCTCCTTAATCTCAAATCCAATTATTGCTTAAGGCCATGTCAGGTGCATGTTTAAGTGTGCAGGTAAGGCTCATGTTTAAGTGACAGTCTGAGCAATATAATACAAATATATTAGGTGGTTTATACAGTACTAGTCAAGGAAAAAATATTTTTAGAAAGCTTTTTCCAAGCACTTTTTTATCAATAGGTATAAATCGTGTTTGGGTCAGGTGCGCTCCGTTATCAATGGGATCAATGAGAGAAAATATGAGAGAAAGCAACTCTAAGTTACAATGTCCTATTGGACTTTTACCAAATTAAAAAATGACTTCTTGGTACAAGTAGCCTGAGTAAGATGTATATATACTGAGTTATTTAATCAGAGAGGCTCGGTGGACAAAAGCAAGTGTTGGTATAGTCCTTTTGTGACCAGAGGTTTTAGTGACACCCAGTAATTAGTTTTTTCTACTTTGATGCAATAGCTCCATAATGTAGTGGTTTAAACATTTATTTAACACGACAAAGATCCAAAACATGCAGAGCAATACAAATACTGGGAATAAATCCAAAAATCATAACGTGAGAGTTAGTGTTGAATGCCAGTTGGTAGATAGATATGAAGTGCACTTAGTGGGTTAAAGTAACCAGGTGTCCCACTTTAAACCAGACTGCACAGCATTTTCAATCTTCATTATCTCCATCTTCATCTGTTGCTGTGGTGACTCATCATCAACATTTAGATTCCAGTAGATTCTGTGCTAAATCCTGTCACGACTGAGATCTGTTCTGCTTTGATGGTTAATTGCCAAATAACCGGGGACATGTTTCCCTTCTTGAACAAGCTTGATTATCTACATTTTTGTTCAAAACTTTACATACATACATCATGGGCATGCATGCCATGGTAATTTTGGGCCGTCATTTGACCTATTTTCTTTTCAGGGTGCAATGATTGTACAGCATATATCTTTCATGACTTAAAAGCAGATTTGAGTGCACAAATTTGAATCTATTCAGGATTTTCTGTAATTCACACATGGTCAAAATAACATATACAGGCTCAAATATATACAAAGATTCCCCTAAATATAATATAAGTGGTGCTGAAGGTTCTATAATTTGCTAACTTGACAAAACCATGACCTATTAATTTCTTGTTAGTAATCGTGGTTGAATACAACTAGTAGTTTCTCTTTGCCTGCATAAAAAGGATTTGTTTGATAGCACTCATTGGATTAACTAATACTCAGAACAGTGGGAACGTCCAAGAAACTTAGTGTAGACCAAAGAAGGAGAACTGTGAATTTACATAAGTTGGGAAGGTCTCTTGAATCAATTTCTAAACAACTGCAAATTCCAGAATCAGTTTAAAGAATTGTGTGCAAGTACAAGTTATTCAGATGTGTCGCCACTTTGCCAAAGTCTCAAAGGAGACCCAATCTGTCACCCTCAAAAGATAGGAAATGTTGCTTGCTTTCTTGAGTGTGCAAAGAATCTATTCTTTGCATCACTTCAACTTTCCCATACCACCAAACTCAATGCTGACACGATTGCTGTAATCCAATCATTGCCTTCGAGTCAATCAGCATCCATTCCGCGTACTTTAAATCTTGGTGCTTTTGTGTCATTCTACATTTCAGACTCTCATTAGTGAAACCCATCTCTTCCCTATATCTACCTCACTTTGGTCTCTCAGAGCTCCAGCCAAGTCTCCATCTCTATCTGTCACTGGGGTGATTCACCACCAACATCTAAATTCCAGGGGATTCTGTCGTAAATCCTCTCCCCAGTGAGATCTGTTCTGCTATCATGGGTCAGTGTGGCCAGATAGCTTAAGTGAATTCTGTATCTCAATAAATCTTTCTTCCAAGATTTATTCTTCTCTCCTTACTGAAATATCAGTGGTGACGAATGCATATATTTGGCCATACATGTATACTTTTGACTGTGTGTGGATTAGAGAAAATTCAAAATAAATTAAACTTTCTGGACCCTGAATTCTTGTTTTTTAGTTATTCCACCTTGGAAAAAGACCAGTCCAATCAAATCACTAGAAATCCACCTCTGACCACAACTATATATATTAATACTATATTAATATGCATAATAAATGAATGATATCTGTTTTGCTTTGCTTTAAAATGTATTTTCACTGTAAACACTGACTTTTTGCTCTTTAGAATCAGAAGTATTGATTTCACAGAGACGAAGCATTCATCTCCTGATTCCTGTTTCTCTCCCAAAAGGTGCCTTCCTGTTCTGCTGGACTCCTTTCTTTGTCCTCCACACAATGCGAGCACGCTGTCAAGAGTGCCACATCCCGCCAGCTCTAATGAGCGTGGTGACGTGGCTGGGCTATGTCAACAGCGCCCTGAACCCCATCATCTACACTGTCTTCAACACAGAGTTCAGGAACTTCTTCAAAAAAATCCTCCAGCGCTGTTGCTCATAGAACTACTGGAGTGGACGTTGCTCCGTGGACCATTCTTAAACGCACAACAGCTGCAAGAGATGCTGCTGACTGTTGATATACTGTCTTTAGTCTGTTTATGTTGCCATGGTTTCCTTCCTCTGTGAGGTTTTTATTTTTCTACATTTGATGACAACAAAGTGTGTTTGAGCTTCATGTTTCATGTGAAGAAGCTATTCTCTTAGTCTATAGGGTGGATCAATGGCACTTTTGCCATACACAACTTATTTTATATGTTGAAATTTATCTTTTCAGAATAAATGTTTTTGCTAAAAATACACATTAATAAGAATAGTCTCTTTCAGAGTTTGAGACACGCTTGAGAAAATGTTGACGAGAGCACAGATGAATCCAAGATGTAGGCAGAAGCAGACAGGCCACCATTACACTGTCATAAAATCATTTGTAAGCCCTTTTGCCAGGAAAGTAGTTGAAAATGTAGTCATCAAATGCCACTGAAAGGTTTTAATCTGCCATGGTGGAGTGTGATGTGGTGAGGACCCAAATGCAGGTAGAGTGAGCTGGAGTACAAACAAAAAAAACAGCTTTTTATTTAGGCTGGTAACCCAATAGCAAAACCAAACGGAAATCAGCATGATCAAAACTGGAGCACTAGGGATTCTAGGGAATACATGGGATTTAGGAATTTGTACACACAAAAATAATCTCATTAATAACTCAAAACACCATAAATACAAGAACCTAAAAATAAATCCAACACTTGAGCAGAAACCCAGGGTCCATGGCAATAATCCGCTTAACCTCCCAAAGCTAAGTTGTTTTTGTTTTTGTGTTGTTCTTTAGTGTTAAACTGTTCACACCACACATTACACATCTATTCCATTAAAGTCATGGATAACAACAGACTTTATGATTCAAGTCATCAGGTAGCAGGTAATTCCCGCTGGGCTGAATGAGCTAATCCAGTCATTGCCTTTACATTCAGACTGAGGTCAAATGAGTTCCCTCTGCCCAAGACTTGTTCTATGACTGACTAAGTTTTTTAAGACTGAAAGCTGGGGGCGTGGCCACTTCGATCAATATGTGGACACTGTCTGTTGCACTTCACTTCTTGTTGGATTCACCAAATTGGACTTCTGCTGTGTTTGTGTTGTTAATGCCTTTTGGAATTTTTTGTTTGTTTCTTTGTTTTTTATGGAACTATCTGATATATAACATGATGATATAACATTATGCTTCAGATTTTAAGAATGAAATTCAAGTTGCGGTGTGTGTTTATGTGTATATGTGGTGTTTGTAGATGAAGATCAGATCCACAGTAGCTAGAACACTAACCCCGAGGCTTTAAAATGAGTGCACAATCCAAATGGTGACACCAAGGTGGCTATCTCCATTTCATATATACAGTCTATGGTTATTTTGAGTGGAAATGGTCACATGTAGGTTAATATTACTGTCATGACCCAAGAAAACAATTTCTAAGTAATCATATTTAGTCGTGGTAAAAAGTACACAAGTACACATTCAATTCTAATGTTTTACATAGTAGGACATGAAAAACAAAACAAAACATCATAACCCCAACATCACATGACATATTACTCCACAATGTCATTATGTATTTAAGAATTCATTGAGGTTTGTGGTTTTATGTACATCTCTCACTTTGGGCCAAGCTTTCGCTGTCAGAGAGACGGTCACACATTTGACTCTGTAATACTTTAGGAGTTTATGACTGAGTCAAATCATCCTTCCACAACCCTGGTTGACAGTTGGTGTGAGGTGTATGTGGTTCTAGGCATTATGAGAAAAAATCCTTTTGGTCTCATCACCTGAAAGGATGTTGTTCCAGAAGTCTTGTAGTCTGTTTAGATGCAGCTTTGCAAAAAAAAAAAAGCGCTGCCATGTTCTTTTTTTTTTTCCTGGCAACCCTTCCAAACAAGCCATACTTGTTCAGTCTTTTTCAAACTGTACTGCCATGAACTTGCAAAATGTCTGCTTTTATAGAGGTGGACACACGTGTTGGTGATTCGTTAGTCAAGTGCATTTGATTAGCAGCACCTGGCTGCTATATAACCTCTTAATTCCTATGGAAGCAGTAAGGCTGTACTTAGGTTTTCACATTGTTTTTGCATTTTTCTTAAATAAATAATGATTTTCAGTGTTTCTTTTTCAGTCACCTTTTTCACTCACTATGTGTTTATACCTCAAACTGCATTTAATTATTAGTTATTATTAACCTCTGGCTCTCTTTCACAGCCCGTCTTTGTCCTGTCTTCCCCCCCTGCCCCCAACCGGTCGCAGCAGATGGCTGCCCCTCCCTGAGCATGGTTTTGCTGGAGGTTTCCTGTTAAGTGTTTGCTCATAGGGGGGTCCTATGATTGTCGGGATTTTCTCTGTTGTATTGTAGGGTCTTTACCTTACAATATAAAGCACCTTGAGGCAACTGTTGTTGTGATTTGGCGCTATATAAATTAAACTGAATTGATATGAAATACAGTCTCATGTGTTGTTCATCTGAGATTGCATTTCCTAATGTTAATACCTGATAAGGACCAGATTATCTTATACACTCCTTAGGGTTGATATAGGGCATTATTCCTTTTTACTATCGCTCTAACTTGATTTCCCAATTTAGGGTTTTTAAATCACAGGGAAACAAAAATACCAGCTGATTAAATTAGATTATCGATAATGATAACCAAAAAGAATTTCACTGCGGCACCACAATGTAATTTATAACACTGCTCCATCACTGCAGCAAAGGGCGATTGTAAGCCAGTACATGTCAGCAGAAGTAAGCTTTATAACTAATGTTAAGTTGCTCCTAACATCAGTCCTGACTAAATGGGGTCCCTACAGAATCTTGAACACACAAAAGAACATTATCATTATTTGATAGTGAAAAGTCAAGAAGGCCAACAGATTACATCAATCAAAAGAGGCCAGGCCAACAGGGAAGGCGATTTTTAAAACCCCTCAACTCTACATTTACAGATGTGAATTTTGGCATTAAGTCAATAAAATCACCTCACTGTGGTTAGACTAAGCAGTAAGTGTCAGAAATGGCTCGTTCCTTCACTATCAGTGATCAGCAGCAGACACCTGAGTGCTGCTGGGCCTGAGACCCAGTAGAATCAAGTGTCATGTCCAAAATGATTAATCAGGAGTCACTCTAATATAGCAGGTAGGCTACCGACTTATTAAAAAGCAAAACTCTCTTTAGCTGCACATCAGGGAAAATAAAAAAGCTAAATGTGCAAAAAGAAGGGCAATGGCCTTAATGTATGAAATAACAACCAACCAAAAAAAACCAAAACCCACTGGTAGTTTGCTGAACTATTTTTTTTATTAATCAGTGAAACACAAGAAAAAAGATATTTACCATTATATTTACAATTGCTTATAATACCTGTACATTCTTTCTGGACTTCAAGGGCTCTATAGCAACAGAATAACACACATATACAAATGTAAGAAAATAATAATTTACATACGTAGTTTTTGCCAGAAAAAATCAAAACATTCAGGACAGCAGTTTTGTTTGCTTCGTGTTCAAGTCACTTCATGATCCTGAATTAAAGATAGCTCCTCAACTTTAAATTCTCCAAATCCTCATCAGTGATAACCAACCCTGATTCTTTAATATCAAAATATGTCATTTCTGTCTGCTGAAAAATGTTCTGCAAAGTTTTGGCAATGAGGGAACAAAAAAGGTCAATTTGAAAAATATAAAAAAAACAAAAAACAACTGAAAAGTTTCCCCCAAAACACATTGTTATTTAACTCTAAAAATAATTGGCTTACTTTTCATCATCAGAATGTAGACCTCAAAAGATTAACCAACTTTCTTCTGATTGGCTGTCCCTTTCAAACAGAAGGATTCAATAGCATGTGGGTGTGGCTTGAGCTCACAGCCAAAGCTGATTTCCTGAGATGACCATATTAGCACTTTGAAGTCTGAAATTTTTGGCTCACAGGGATTATTTGTACATACACTGAACCCAAAATCTGGCCATTGTGCTCATGCATAAATAACAAAAAAGAAGATGTCCTCTTTAATCAGGACTGTTTTTAGAGAATAATGAGGTAAACGAGGTAAAATGGCAACAGCAGAGAGGTAACAGTGGCGGACGGAAGATATAAACCATATGACAACTGATGACACAATGTAACAAAGTCACTAAAATATAATAGAATTAGGGACAAGATGAATTTATGATGAAAATATTCGTTAGAACCACCACTTCATTGGATACTGCTGAAATAACACTCCTTAATACTTTTCATAAATACTAAGTCAGTCTAGTCTAACTTCAGCTCTCACTCCATCAGTGACCTTTTTTACACGTCAACCTGAGAAAAAAACGTCACACTAAAGGCTCTAAATACTGCTATTTTCAAGCAGGTGTGTTTGAAATCCCTCCTCTTCTTCCACTTTAGCTCATTCAGTCTGCAGCAGCTGTTAACCTCACTGAAACGATGTACACGCTTTTTCCTAAACTGCTACACCTTCACTTCACTTTGTCCATGTCAATGGCTGTGATCGGCTCTTCCTGCTGGACAGCCATGCCCCCTGCTGACTGAGAGCAGGTGTGTTGATGGTCCTTCCAGTCCTATGGACAAAACAGACAGACTTTTGAAGTGATTGATTTTATAATTAGGTAGCAACCTTTGGCATGAAAAGAAAAATGTCAAAAACTGCCTGCAAGGCCTCACGCATGTGTTTACATTGTTAGTGCCTTTATGAGCATTTTAACTGAATGATATGACAGATAGTATGACTTCTTGTGTGATACAGATCATCTAGAAGTCTGTGCTTCAGTTTTAGTGGGTAAAGTTCTAGTATTTCGGTATAGTCTATAGTCTGTTACTTTGTAAAAAATGATAGTTGGTATGTGTACCTATGAGGGGATTATTTATGAATGCAGCTTGCTGACAATATTTGTTAACTTTAGCTGATACCTTAGGATTACCTCCAAATATGGTCACCTCTGAAAAAAAACATGGCTGCAGCCAAAACACTTATATTAAGGCTTTGAAAACCAAACCAGTAAGTTATAATATTAGCTATTTGCAAATATATCAGTAAGAAGAAACAGGAGAAACGCTTTTCAGGCATGTTATGAGTTTGATTTTGCACAGTTTGAAACTCTTCAACACCCCTGTTGGAAACACGATTGAAACCCAACAAATCCAACTACCAGCTGATTTGAATGTAACCGAATAATCAACGACTGCTGTAAAAATAAATTACTTTTTAAACTGCATTGTCACGAAAAAACATTAGTAAAGACTCATAACAAATGTCAGGGAAATCTGTCTATTGTTTGTGTGTCTGAAAGAAAAATGACTCTGGAGAGCACTCTGTGTGCACTCCACAAGAGTTGAGTCTTACCTTCCTCTGGCAAAAAGTGGAGCAGTAGTTGACCTTGTGACAGCCTGTGCACTCACTCATCGCCACCCGGCCACAGTTAACGCACATCTGCTGCAGAAACAAAGCAGGAGCCTGTGAACATGATAGCTACAGCATTCAGTTCTGCAGATGATTCATCAAGAACTTTGTCACTGAGAACTCTTGTCTTGATAACTCGTTATAACTATATGCTTCTTTACAGTATATGGTATAATCCAAAAGCTTGATTTAAAAAAAAAAAAAAAAAAAAAAAGACTACAATTCTCTGCTTCCTTGTGTTTTTTTTTTTCTATTTACACTGGAGTTTTAGATACATGAGGTGTTCAATGCAGTATTTGAGAGCCTCAAATTTCTGGGATAATTTGCAAATCAGAATTTTTTAACAATAAGATGTAAATAATCTTAAAAAAATTGATTCTTTCCATGACCCAAGAGCCAGTTTCTATAATTACTACATTGCACCGGACCCTTTTGGCACCTCCTGCAGATGATGGGCCCACAGAATGGCTGGGCCATGTGACTCATTCGGGCTCAGCCCCATGGGCTAAAGACTGGGATTACTGGGAGCCTCAAAACCCTCCAACATGACAAGGTGGCAGCTGCAGGCATGAGGATTCCATTCCACGTCAGAATAGAAGCAACAAATTAAAGTATCTCAGGGTTTTATTCATGAATGAGGGGAAAGTCGTGTGGGAGACTATTAAAAAAACAACCACCTAATCGCTTTTTGTGAAATGTAGGATCAAGTGTGCTTGGAACTAAAAATGTGGATGTCTCAGGTCACAATACTTCTTCGAGACTTTTGCTAAATAAGAAATTTAAGGAATTTCCATAATTTTTTTTCAGCGAGTGAGTGTGTGTGTAAGCATGTCATACATTGATGATGATCTCAGTGATTTCAGTGCCCCTCTTAGCTTCAGAGTCATCTGGCTGCTGAAATGAGATCTGGTTCTGAAATGGCTGGGTAAGGCCACACTAAACACAGACACACAAAAAACAAAGATTAAAGTCAAATCCATTTGTAGTTACTGCTGATCTAAATCTCAGACTTTTTGTGTATGTGTGTGTGTGTCCTCACCTCCTTCCTGCCTCCGTTACTTTTGATCCCTACAGGGTCCCCTGCAGAGTTTTTGGCCTGTTCAATAAGAGCCTTGAGCTGCTGGACATTGTTCAGCAGGGTGTTGGCCATCTCCTCCAGGTATATCCAAGTGTTCTTCTGCCCCTCGCTCACTATTGGCTCTGCCCCCCCAATAGGCCCCACATCAAGCCCAGCCACAAGCCCTGCCGATGGAGACGCCGCTGCAGTTGCCACTGCGACTTTGGCCTGAACTGGCTGATGAGCAACAGCTAACGCTGGCAACGCCGTTAGCACTGAGAGAGAGAAGAAAAGACAGCTGTTGATCTTTTTCTGCTACACTACCTGCAATTTGCTGTTACAGTTTCATGAAAATCTGGTGTCTCATATTATCAGAATATTTCTTAACATCAACCAAAAAAATGATTTACAATACAGAAATGTCCAATGTCTGAAAAGTATCTTTATTTACAAACTCAGTATTTGGCTGAGTCTCTTTACCACTAACTGCTGATTCAGCGTGGTGTGGCATTGAGGTGATCAGCTTTTGGGCCTGCTGAAGTGTTTTTAAAGCCTAGGTTGTTTTGGTATCTCTCATTTGCATTTCTGGGTTGGCTGTTTCTCATCTTCCTCTTGACAATACCCAACAGATTCTCTACAAGGTTCAGGTGAGGGGAGCTGGCTGGCCAATCAAGCACGGCAATAAAATGATCAGAAAGCAATTTGATAGTAGTTTCAAAATAAATGCGCTTTGAAATCATTTATATAAGGCATTTTTTAATGTCAGAATTCAGCCTGCCTTGACTGTCTTTCTGGAGACTGGCTTAATGGGCAGTAAATGTCACAGTTGTGGCTCTTTTACTGAAGTAGCCTGTGTGTTAACTTAATAAAAAAAGGACCTCAGCAAAACTCAAAAATATTGACATTTTAAAAGCTTATAACCAAAAAAGCTCAGATACAGTGGGAGGAATCTGACTGTAAAATGTAGGAAAAGCAGCCAAAACATGCTCAGAATATGCAGGAACCTCAAGACTAATGGAAAACCTCCTGGTGTCAGGCCTATGAAGTGTGCAAAGCTGTTATTAAAGAAGAATGTAGGTGCTTTAATCAACATCCAACATACATTTTGGTCTGTTTACACTTAATGCAAGGATATTTAATAAAAGAAGTACAGTGAATCACTCGAACACTTCCAATGTGTGAACTCCTGTCCGTTTTAAACCATCACCAGCTGAGATACAGACAGGTCCAAGTCTAAAAATAACCAGACATCTATCACACAGTGTGTTTTAACACATCCTAGAGAAACAAAAAAGGTGTGTGAGTGCTCTCACAGGTAAATGGGGGTGTGTTTTACACTATAACACTTTACTAGACTCTTACTTTCTTACTACCCTGACAGAAAAAGGTGTAAAAAAAAAAATCTTGTTAAAGTTGATTCTGTGGACTTAAAATGATGACAAAGCTTACAAGCAGAAGCACTGAGGCCTGGTTGCTTCATTAACCTTGTGGTGAAGGACACAGAGGCAGTTCAGACAGCTCACATGTGTGACTACCCGTGGAGACTCATCCCCCAGTTCTGTAGACTCCACAAGCTATAATCCATTGTCTGGGACTACAGCTGGTGACAATGGTCCTTTTTCTGCTCTGATTATTGTCTGTGAGCTGGTCAATCACTCTAACCAGAACCTGTTCGAGAGCTGGTTCAACATAAGCTGAGCTCTCTGAGGCTGCAGAGCAGAAGACCACTGTTGGAAACTGCAGTGCAAGGTGCTGGAGTCTTGCGTGCTTAAGCACATAGCACTACAGAGCTGGGTTTGGTTTTCCATGCAGGATATGTATATATTTTTGTGTTTGTGGAGCTGAATAATTGCAAGGACCAATGGCCTCTATCCCACACTGAGAATTTTGATTGTTTAAGTGCCTACTCAAACAAATGCACTACAATGTACCACTGAATGAATTCTCAGTCACTCAGGGGATGGTACCTGCGGTGCTGGCAAACACCTCGCTCTGCGCCGAGCCCTCCGAGATGATGGCAGCAGC
This sequence comes from Oreochromis niloticus, assembly GCF_001858045.2. Classification (NCBI taxonomy): domain Eukaryota; kingdom Metazoa; phylum Chordata; class Actinopteri; order Cichliformes; family Cichlidae; genus Oreochromis; species Oreochromis niloticus. Next base: position 40,873,447 of record NC_031972.2, on the reverse strand, counting down.
AGCGTCGCCCGTTGGCGTGCGGTCAAAGGTCAAGGTGCCAGAAGTAGTGAACTGCCCAGATGGGGACACCGTGACTGTAAGAAAGAAACAGAAGTGTGATTCATGTTTGGATAACAAGCAGTTTAAAGGTGGGGCTTACATTTTTTATTTTAAGGATCTGATTTTGAGAACTTGAGAATGAACTTTTAATTAATTACATTTTTCAGGAACACAAACTTATGTATAGGAAATGATTTGTGAATGAAGATGAATTCTAGATCAAAATAACTATCCCTGGCTGTAAGTGCACAAAGTTACAAAATCATGAGCTGTGTGCACATGTGACCTACATGTGGTTCCCGGAGTCAACGTAATGTTCTTGGTAGCAGGAAGTTCCTTCTTGGCAGTAATGATTACAGGCTCAGTGTCCTTCTTTCGTCTCTTGTACGGGACAAAGAGGCGTACGGGGCCGGTCTGAGTCAAGCAGAAAGAGGACACAGATAAAATCAATGCAACATCTAAGAAAAATAAAAAATATACATACAATATAATATACTGGGATGTCTAGTGAAACTAAACTGAACAGAAAACAAAATTCAAAATTAAGTTATTATTATTATCATACATTACTGTAAAGGGCTAAATGTCAGCGCTGTAATGTGCAGGTGTCATTTCATAAATAACAGCAGCACAGAGAGTGCACTTGTGCTCCTGCAAAGACCAAATCACCAGATTAATCATTTTCTGGTGCAGTCTTATTTGCAGTCATAGAGCTGTATCAGCTGTTCCTTTCAGCAGCTGGTGCTCAACTGATCCATTTGACTGTGCGGTACAAGAGTAAAGCGATGTGTGGAGGTAACCCGAGTTAACAAAGAAAACTGATAATCATTGCGTGATACTTGTTATATATGATTGCAAGCCCAAACTGCTTTAATTTGCTTTGTTGTATATTTTTGATTCTTAGAGACTTAATCAAGAAGCCTCAAAGCATAAATGATGCCAAATGAGGCCCTACTAAGCAACAAATCAAGGGTATAATTTTATCTTTAAATCTTCTTTTTTATGAATTAGAATTTACATTTTTGTGTGTAGGTTTCTGGATTTATATTGAGGGCAAAATGCTAATTTGACCAATTTAAAATGATTAGCAATTAAATTAGTACTATAAAGAACCCTATATATCTGACCCTCTCAAGAAAAGTTACATGTGAAGGCCTTGTGTTGCAGAAGAAGGAGCTCCCTTCTGTGTTTAAACTGGGGACTAGAAGAAGGCATAAAAAAGAAGCCATCTTGTTTATTAATAGCCACACTGCTCTAATATTCACCCTGAGATGCCATCACAGCACAGACTGAGAGAATCTCCATTATTTTATTTAATGATAATATATCTCCATATAGATCACAAGATAAAGCATCTGGAAATGAAGTTGTAGTGATGGACATTTACAAAAAAACAAAAAAACAAAAAGAAAAAAATCATTTACCATGCTGATATTTTCTGCTCCCAGAGAGTCTCCCTCCTTCGGACTCTAACGATGCGAAGAATAAGACGAACACAAACAAATATTATTCAGATATTATGTGCGACATCTCAGATTATGATGATTTAAATATTTTCTAATTAACTGACTGATCTAAAGCTCATCAGGACTTGTCCACTTCACTCACCGCTATCAGGTCATCACAGCAGGCTGCACAGGTACAGGAGGCAGCATGGGGGTTCAAGATACGCTCCTGCAAACACAGGTTTACTGCATGAGGTTTTGCATGGACTTGGCCCACCTCCTTTTATAAACAAAGGACTAACTAGAAAAAAAAAGTTTAGAAAAGTAATTGTTTTCTGTGTGACTTTATCAGTCTCTCACATTGTTGTGGAGAAATTCTGGCTCACTCTTCTTTACAGCGTTGCTTCAGTTCATTGAGGTTTACAGGGGTTCATTTATGCACAGCTCTCTTAATGTCCCTCCAGGCCATTGCAACATCTTGATACTTTTCTTTTTCAGCTATTCTGTTTAATATTTGTTGGTGTTCTTAGGATCATTGTCCAACTGCATGAGCCAATTAGCCGATTTTTAGCTATCAGATAGATAGATGGTTTCACATTTGACTCTAGAATATTTTGCTAGTTTCATGGCTCAAGATTAGCTTTGGAGAATTCATATATTGGAAATGCAAACTTCTTTGCATCACACAATACAGTGCAGCACTGCAGTAGTACGGTAGTGAGATAGTAGCAAAGCAGTATATTTAATTACCTGTATGAGGCAGAGCAGAGGTCTGCCAGCATATCTGATGCTCCTCTTCCAGTCTTTGCTGCTTGCTCGCCCAGCGAGACCTTCAAACTCAGTGGGAGTGTACCACTGCTGGTTGTGTTTGATGCAGCGACCTTTGCCCCCTGACAAAACACAACACTGTGAGTGTGGGCAGCAATAGAACAAGTAACTTAAAATATACACAGTATAAAAGAGTCTTGGCTATAATATTTCACTCTGGATAGAAGTATCTTTGATTTTATCCCAACTACTTCTCAACACATTTTAGTGTTGGAGGCTACACCCTCTTAATGGCACAAAAACTAATTGCTCGTCCCCTGAAGCTCAACTTCATGTTCCAAGCTCCCATCATCAAAACTCATAGCATAAAATAAAAAAATGTTCTGCACCAGAACTTTAAGCCATCTTGCTACTATAACAACAATATGCTAGTAAAGGCAAGCTTCTACATCACTTTGTCTATTGTGCCTCTGCTCCTCTGTATTAGCAGTGAGACAACAGTGCCATCATGGGGTCAAACAGGCAAAAGGAACAATGTCACTTGTATATAGCAAATTATAAAAAGCAAACATAGCTGAAGGATTATAGAGTGCTGTGAAAATTATTCCTGATTTCTTATTTTTCTTATTTTTAATAACATGTGTCACACATGTTTCAGATCATCTAAACTAATTTTAATATTAGACAAAGATAAAAACAGTAAATACTGTAAATACAAAATGCTGTTTGCAATAATGATCTAATTTATTAAGGGGAAGATATCCAAACCAACCAACATGGCCCTATGTGGAAAAAGTAATTGCCCTTTCTAGTTAAATAATGAATTAACTTTGGTTAACCACATTATTGGAGAGCTGAGTAAACTTTTACCAATCACACCCAAGTATTACCAGGCCAGTTGAATTAAAAAAAATCACTTAAATAGAACCTGTCAGAGAAAAATAGGCTACAAGGAAGAAGAAGTGAGGACATTTATGAATTGCCTCAAATGTCTCAATTACAGTTAGTGATCATAATTTAAGAAAAAGAAAGAAACTGGAAAACAATGGTGTGAAAATATTCTGTGAACTGACCTTTAAAAATCTGAATCTTTTTGAATTGTTTTTGGTTTGTGTTCTGCTGTAAAACTAACACAGCATTTCATAAAAAGGACATCATGGCAACAGTCAAACAACGTGGTGGTGTGATCATAGGTTTGCTGCTTAAGGATGGTAACAATTTGGCATAACTGATGGAATCATGAATTCTCCTCTCTACTTGAAAATCCTGAAGGAGAATGTCCAGCCATTAGCTTTTACCCTGAAGCTCAAGTGCACTTGGGTTATGCAGTAGGACAATGATCTGAAACACACCAGCAAGTCCACCTCTGAACTGCTCACGAGACAAAAGTAGAGTGGCCTACTCAAAGTCTGGTGTTAAATTTGACTGAGATTGTTTGGCATGTCCTTAAATTGGCACTTCACACTCAACAACACTATAATGTGGCTGAATTAAAATAATTATACTAAAATAAGATGGGTAAAATTCCACCACAGTGTGTTTGCAAATGTTTGATTACAGTTCTAACCTAATCTGGAGTTTTACATCTCCACAGTAATCTGAAGAACAAGATCAGCTTGACCATGTGATATAGCATGTGTAGGTATGATAATCACCTGATCCCAGTCTGTTTTTGTACAGGAGTCCACTGGTATTCCTGCAGCGTACCGGCAGCTCATTGTTGTAAACTGAGGGATCCCAGTTGTACTTGGAGCAGGAGTCTTTGTCCTGGGGTGGAGTCAGAGGAGTGGGTGGAGTCTGTGGACCTGGGAGAAGCACAGGAGAACATAAAAAAATGCACAGATCAGACATTTCAGATTACCAGACACCTGTAGACACCACACACACACACACACACACACACACACAGACAGGGGTGTACCTGATGTGATGGTGGCAGTGGACTTGAGGCCAGCTGCTTCCACGATGCTGCCGTCAGTGTGAACCACAATCAGAGTAGCCTTCTGGGTACTGAGACCTTCACCCAGCTGTAGAGTGGTCCTACCGCTCTGTGACAGATGTGGAAAGAGTACATACACTCCGATGAGAATATGTTGATGTTTTAAAAAACTACTTGAGTAGTCAGCAGGGAAGCCCATGTGATTTTTTTGAATCATGTTCTAATAATTAACGCTACAGTGCTAACAAGCACAAATGAATCTGTTCTATGCTGAGGATATTTAACATTAATTGGCTTTTATTCAACATCACGTCAATTTCCTGTAAATAATGTCATAAGATACTGTTTATCATCATCAAAATGTAATAAATGGCAAAAATAGAAGGGGAATGGATCTAGTCGAGTGTGTGTTAATGTACCAGCACATGTTCAGGGAGACTCCCAGATGTGGCGACGGTTGTAGTGAAAACATTGTCCTCTGTTGCATGAACGCCTCCCACTGTCACTGCCGTCACATCTGATCAACAACAAGAAATTTCAAGAATAAAATATAACTACAAAGGAGGATTACAATAATAATGATGTAAAGGAGGTAACATAGGAAATAATAAACACCGGTATTACCAGAATCAGAAGACTCTTCTATTATGTGCTTATGAGAGTGAATGATTTTCATCTGTATCAGTCATGGTATTGGATCTCTTGTTTGGTTTTTTAGTCTTTGTTGTTCTGTTTGCTTCTTGTTTTTCTTTTGCTGCTTGAACTTTTTGTTTACAGTAATTCTGAAATTTTGAATTCTGTTAATTTTGCTATCTAGTTTCTGTTCATAATTACAGTTTGCTAGTACTGTATTTCTCTTTTTTCATTCACCCCCCTCCCCATGTTCCCTGTGGTCTGGTTTAGCTTTCGTCTCTGGGCCTGGTGTTCCCATGTTCAACTTTTTCTGTTTTATTTTGATAGTCTCTTGCGCATTGTGTTTGGTTCTACTTCCTCCTCTGCCTCATTTTGTGATTGTCTACACCTGTGTTAGTTTAGCTGTCTCTATTCCCCCCATTACCTTGTGTATATACATAGTTTTAGTCTGACTGTATTCACTTGTCACGTTGTACTGTTTTCCTGCCTGCCTCATTCCCTATATTTTCTTGCCATTTGGATTTTTGTTACTCCATTCTGTGAACTCTGTTTTGATTTACTCATTCTAGCCCAGTAAATAGCTTGTCTTTTGTTTTTGAATCCTGCCTCCAGGTCCTCACTTTTCACACTCCACACCATAACAGTACTCTCAGGCTTTAAATAATAAAGTTTAAGCAGAAGGAAATGAACGGATGGATGAGGGGAAATATTATACTTGGGACAAATACATGATGAGTCATGTCTGTGGTATATGTAACTGATATGTTACAATTTTCGGATGGAATTTGGCATCGCACACAACGGTGTGTCCGTAGGAGGGATATAATGAGCTGCCTGACCAATACAGTCTCACCAATTCCACTGGACTAGAGTACTGTTAATCTCCCAAATCTCTCATCATGACAGGGAATGGAACAAAAGACTGCATCTAAAGAAGAGATTTTGAGTGTCCTTCAATAACTATTCCAGAAGACTACTTAAAGAAGTTAAAAGAAAGCTTCCCTAAAGATATTCATACCAAATATTGACTTTTAAAATCATCAGAATTATAAAGACTTTAGTTTTGCCTTATGTACACAGTATTTCCATGTATGTTTGCATATGTTTCAATAAACTACTGCACCCATTTTCCAAACAAAATATAAAGTAGGGTTGGCTCAAGATTTTACACAATCCTGTAGCTAACTGGAACTATTGAAAAGTATAGAGGACAACTCTTTACTTTTAATCATTTATAATATGGTGAAAAGATCAAGCATGGGGCGGTGCTCATGCCGACTTGGCTGTAAATCAAGTACTTTATTGTAGTATCGCTTCTGAAGCTTTTGCAGTTTTACTTTTTAATGTGCCATGGGTTTCACCAAATCAGGGTACTACAGTATTTTCATACTAAACACTAAATATGCTTTTACAGTATCTACTGCTGAATTTAAATGGAATTTAAAATGTGAAATGTGATTGAGAGGTACTACGTTTTATTTATTTTTTTTGTCTTTAGCATTTGTATAAATATATGTGTATACATTTTGTATTTTGAGTTTGCATTGCTGCTACATTGGCTGAGTCTCCCTTGTGCAGACTCAACATATAATGCATATAATTCTAAATAAAGAAACTTTATCAGATGAAGTATGTTTTGATGCTACCACTTAGTTTAGCACTTTGCAATGCAATCTTTCCATTACACAAAGACGTTTAATCTCATTAGCAGGGTTAATTTCAACAATAACAACATTTGTATGAGGGCAAAAGGATGTACGTGAGATTGAAAATCAAGATTTTCTATACCTGTCTTCCCCACTGCATTTATTATTGTTTTTGTGTTGGTCCCTATCCCATGTCAGTGGTTCCCTCGGTGTTTGCCACCTGGGCCACCCGAGTTTAAAAAAAAAAACACATCTTCAAGCGTCCCTCTTATGAGCCATTAACTTTTCTGAATAATAAATAATGTATTCAGCAGATAACAATGTTCTCCCCGTTTAAAGCAGTGCCCGTACATAAACAGTGTTTGGTTTAGAGGCAGCTGGTGCTAACATTATTATCTCAGTTTGTGTTTTAGCGCCACCCCGCACAGCAGCGGCCTGCTGCTAACTGTAGCCCGTGTTACCTGCAAAGGCAGCCTCGGCCTCGTCTGGGTTCGGTAGGGACTCGGCTCCTAAGCCGATGTTTCCCGGTTCCGCCATCACAGCCATCGTGGTAACTTCGGCCTCCGACTCGGTATCCGAGCCCACTCCCTCCACCGGCGGCTCATCGATGGGCGGTTCATCCAGCCCGAGCGCTTTCGTGGCCGAGTCCGCTTCGTCCATTCCTCCCTCGAACGACAAGAGCCGAAAGTCACCGAGAAAGGACGTCGGGCAGTGTGGGTCCGACCTCACCCGAGCCCCGTACGGAGCAGACAGAAATCTCCACAAACGGAACTCTTTACAGGCAATCTTTAAAATGTCCTCAAAAAATTCAGGTAACCACAAAGGACTCGACTCAGCTCGGGGAGAGGAGGGCTTCCCGTTCTTTGTATTTTCATCAAGTCTGAAGAAGGAGATAACACCGGAAATTGCCGAAAGAACACGAACCAACCCGAAAGGACACAGCAACACAGCCCTACAGGCACACCATACAAATGTTTATATTAGATGTGTATTAATGTTCTTGTTTTGCAAAGAAATTCTTTTAAAAATGTACATTTTTTGTTCTTGATGTTATTGCATTTGATGTACTGTTGTTCGTAGTGTTTACCAGCTGTGTTTGTGAGCTGCTGACTATTTAATGGCAGCAAAAAACTACTTAAAATATTGTGAAGCTGTCTAATGAATGTTTTATTTATTTTCATTTGATCATCAATTTTTTACACACTATGATTCTGAAAATATGCATATTTAATTAAAATAGTATTATTAGTCTGTAGCAGTGCCCATAACGACCAGAACTTAAATAAATTATCCTGAACATTTTCTACAATTTAAATCATTTATTAGATCTGTATTAATGATTTCTGTCACCCATGCTCAACTATAAGAAAATAATACAACTTTCAACTCTTCAAAAATTCCAAATATCTGTTTCAGTGACTGAAAGTGGAATAAAAAAGAAACAAAGAAAATGATATGAATATTCTTGTAAACCATCAACAGGATAGGATAGGTCCCAACATTTCTTATAATTATAAAAACAATCTGGAGTGCAAGCATACTGAAAGGATGGCTAGTAACATATGAACATGTCAAAAGTCTTAAGAGCTATTTTTCAAAATGCAGTGACAAGACCAAGACCAGCCAAAAGCAGATGGTACCACTTTTTGTACTAGTAGGGTGGACTGATTAGTTTTAGTGCCCCAAAATAATGAATATGTGCATGTTTGACCTTCAGATGTTTGCCCTAGCAGTAACAAACACAATTAATTTTGGACAAATTAAAAATTTCTATATTTTCCACATATAAAACTTTTTGACCTCAGCCTCTTCTGTCATTTCCTTCCTTGCACTTCATTGTGAGACAGTAGGAAACACCAAACACAGATAGAGAGAAATGTCAGCATTGCAGATCAAATACACTGACTAAAATCTCAGATTATTTCCGAGCTGTTGACTTTAGCACAGTCCGACTCTTGATTCAGTTTCCCTCTTGTTGTGACTCATTTATGCAGGTGAATGTGGTAATACAGCATAAATATAGACCACAAATCACAGGACACTGAACACAAGTCTTATGTTAATGTATTATGCATGTAATTTTAATGTGGTGGCTTACTGGTGTTTGGACTAAACACAGCACCACCATTTCTATATTTTCTAGATTTTCTCCCTCCTGCATGACAAATATGTGCCTAATACTTGCAGTGTTTTATGTTTGTGATGCATTTTGGCTGTTAGATGTTTTTGTATGTGAAAAGAGCTGAAACAAGATGGAAAAAGCTCTAAACTCTCACTGACAGACTCGGGAGAAGATAAACAAGCTCTAGGTGTGAAAACTCATAACCTGAGTCATCGCCACTGAATGAATCTCATTTTTTGGAAAGTTTCTCTTGATTGACAGGTTCAATTAGACTCGGATATGGTGAATGACATTCCCACCTCCCCAGCGTCCGGGCTCTGTTGACTTCCAACCAAATCAGGACTTGCTGCTGCAGGATGGGACGTACTCCGTGCCAACTCAAAGATCCCAAAGTTCAGGCTTCTCATTGATATGACCACGCCCACTACAGTTTCCTCCGGTGGGCTGACTGACACCCCCAACTGGTCAAACCAATTTTGCCTACGTCGTTCTTTCTTTCTTTGGTGCACAATAAAAAAAGTCTTTATTTAAATCAGTTTTGACATTACAGTCTAAAGTCTCAGCTCCATATCAGAGCCTGGTTGATCTTGTTTTCTCAGTCATTGGTGGATCTTGGATACCAGGTAGTAAAGAACAAAGAAGACCAGGACCAGCCCCATGGAGACGTAACACAGGATACGGCGGTTGTCTCGTCCTGATCGGACCATGGTGGAGAAACGCTTCACGCTGCCAGTGAGCAGGCCTGTCGCACTCATGAAGTTTGAGTCCTAAAAGAAAGATGAGATAATTCTTTAATAACTGACAATAAATTAACCTAAGAGAAAAAATAAAACAGCCGACAGTATTAATTTGTACTTATATAATGTGCACTCTGTTTACCAAATGTATCAATCCACACAGATTCTGACAATCAACACAGTGCTCATTTTTTATACTGGGACTCTATAAAATTTTTCCTGAATGTTAGGTCCCAGTGAAACCTGTGGATCGATGGTCAAACACTTCACTAAACAGTTCAGAGGAGCTGTCGTGAAAATAGAACAGGGTGAAAATCAGTGAATATTTAAAACAATATTCTGTTTATAGACAAATGGGAGAAATTAAAATGTCAGTTCTTTTTTACTAAAAGATTAACTATAATTGTGTTTAAGGCAGGAAATGCTCACCATGCCATCCAGGTACTCATTCTGATCGTCCACATCTCTGTCGATGTCGTAAGCCAACTGCGAGATACAGAGACAAGAAGATGATCAAGTTAGTTGTAGAAGTCTGACTGCGGCAGACCAGCAAACTGTCAAAACGTTTCCTTTTATGGAGGCCATCTCACTTTCACCCGGGTGCTACTTACTCTCTTAATTCCAATGACATATGTTCTTGCTCACCTGAGGCTGAATTTGAACCATTTGGAAACCTGTAAGGACTATTATTTTTTATTTTAGATTATTTTGATCATGTCCTAAAATGTGGAATCTTGTGCAAAAATGTACTAATAAGCAATCATTTGTAACAAGTGAAGTTTTACATCATCTCAGGGTTAGATTACAGGCAGAAGAAAGAACATGAGAGCAGATTCTGAAAAGCGAATTGCACAGCAGAGGAAAATGTAGAACAGGAAAGCAAACATCTTCTTGGTTACCCGTTATCCTTTTAGGCTGTTGCTCTGTCACTTAGTACCTAACCAGCTTAAGTGCAGATTGGAAGATGTCCAACTAAACAGGACGTTGTAGGGATTTAAAACACAACTCTTTGCTAAAAACAGACACGAGTCATTTGTCAAAGTCTGTGAACATGCATAAAATATTTTCTGGATCCCCAAAGAGGTTTTAATCAGGGACAATGTCTACAAGATTTAAACCAATTATGAGTCATTTATTTAAGCAAAATAGAAATTTTGAATCAGTCTAAAGAAATAACAGTAATCTTTATAGATGTATGGTAGACAGACTAATTGCCTTGACTCTATGTAAACAAGTTGTTTTCATTAGTGTACAGTGAATACCCAGAGGATTGTTCTGAACCAGGAAGAGCCTGAAGCTTGGTGTAAGAAAATCTTAATATCATGTAACTATGTAGAAGTGCCTGATGGTGTCCCATCTTACACTGGAGGCACTGGTTGTACAATTTTCACATTTCCACAATACTGTACATTTATTAATAAAAGACAACCATTACACCAGTGATGCATTTGGTTACAGCTAAAATTCTTACAAGCAATCAGCCATGTATCAGTACATTAAATAACAAAACTGGTTGTGTTTGGGATAATTAATAATTCTGATTCCTGGAACTGACAGCTTTAGTTATAATTAAAACTGAGTACATTTGACAGCAGTAACCTAATAACTACAGACCAGCTGATTTATTAATCAGACTGGTAGCTGAAGGGGACGGTTGTTGGTTGTTACGCACAGATTTCAGTCTGGAGACTTTGTTGGCCAGGTTCTCTGCCAGCCGTTTGTTTTCAGCATCGAGCACATCATCCACAGAGCCATGGCCTGGACAAGCACAAACACCGTGGATTAGATATGACACACAAGATCTGAATGTTCCTTGAATTGTTATGTTTCTGTTGAAAACCGCAGATAGACCTCAGAAGATACAGTTTTTGCCATGCACATAGTTCTGAACACATAACTTGTTAAAGAATATATAATGTTTCTAATTTTCGGTTTAAATCAACAGGAAGCAACACTTTTTCATCAATGACTTTGATATCAGCATGATCGGAGTGTGGTGCAGAGTCTCTGCTGAAGGGATGTTCTTTATATATCCAGCCCTTTAAGCTAAGCACGGAATAACGACGTGAAGTAAACTTACAACACTGCCAAGGAGTATTCGTTCTCCCATATTTGGGAAACTAATAAGATAATAATGATAATAATAATACTAATGATAATAATATCACTTTTTATCACCCTTCAGAGAGGCAGATGCTTCTTTAGTGGGCGAAAGCAACTGATATGAAACTTACAAGGTAGCCTTGCTTTTTGCTAATCTTTAAGTATGTCAGAGCTAGTTAGCCTATAAACTCAGCTCTTGAGATTTGGGTATTATACGAGCAAACGATACTCAAAAATAACATTTTAAAATGTACCACCCAGCTGTAATATCATCTCTAAGCTGACACAAATAACACACAACTGAATATTTGGAAGTGAATACGTGTCAAAACATTTACCTCTGTTCCACTCCGCCATGTTGCTTGTTGGTGAATGACGTCACGATCAGCTGTTCACGTGGCAGACACGTGATCGCCTTTCTTCTTCGTCGACAGCGTTAAGGTGTCATTAGCTTCAGTGACGACAGAAGACTCCAAAATAGTTCTCGCCTTGTTTCCGTTAATGCATTACACTAGCTGAGTACTGATGCCTTAACATAGACTTTAAGCATATACCACACAAAAAGGGGAATAAATGAAGAGTGGAAGAACAAACAACAACAACGCCGACGACAACAATAACATCAACAATAATAACTTTATTTGTGTACCACTTTTTAAAGAACACTGGTTTTAGACACCACACACCATCCGGTCAGACGTCCATTCTAACATACATATTTAACTTACACACAAATAGATGCAAGCTAAGGTCCGAATAATGGGGAAATCATTAAGAGAACACTAAAATATATATAACAAATGTTTTCGGCAGTTGTTTAAAACAAATTACGGATTCAGCTGATCAGGTAAGAACAGGTAAAATGTGACCATAATGCTGAAGGTTATTACAAAGTTTGGGCACTATTGCCTCAAAAACGTGATCGTCTCTGATTTTAAAGTAAAAGCGTGGGACATTTAGCAGACTTTGACCAGGTGATCTGCAACGATAGGGTCTCAGTAGCTCCGATAATATAAGCAGGGCCATCCTCATGTGGATGTTTAAGTGTTACAATTATGAAGTGATATCTGCAGAAGTGCCTATTTCATCCACAAGAGGTCGCTCTTTCTGTCCTGCTCAGGGTAGTTACTTTAAAATTCTACTACTTGTGTCTCACACTATCTGTGTTCCATTTACAAAACGTAGATGTTTGCAATATAAACATGATCAAAACTACATCCAAACAAAGAAAATATTAATGTATTTTAACTGTTTTATGGTGCAACGCGTGCAAAATACCCCAAATTATGTAACTGTAGTTTCTCTAAATGTGAAAATGTATAAATATTTAATTTATTGTTCACCATTATGAGCTGTAGACTGTCAGTTTAACAAAATAAAAGCACTGCTGGTATCACTTTGGAAAACTGTAGAGCTGTAGCCATTCTTCAACACAGCCTGAACTCTCTTAAACAAGCTTTCTTGTAATTTCTTTAAGTAGTCTTCAGGAAGAGCTCTTCAGCTTGCTTGAAGGACAGGCAAAGCTTTAAAAATTATATTGGAGTGTTAAAAAGCTGTCAAATCTTTACTGTACGGCCTGTACGCCCCATTTCTATTTAAAGAAGAATGCACACCACTGCACAAAGCAAGGTTCACAAAGGCATGGATGACAGAATCTGATGGAAGCACTTGACTGGCCTGCACAGAGTCCTGACCTCAAAGATAGAACATCTTTGGGATGTTGCTTCCAGGTCAATTGTGGGCCATCATGCTAAGCTCATCAATTGTTTAGGGCAAGGTTTCCTCTTTCAGTAGCCTCTTATGACTCATGTTAAGACTACTGGATGCACTGTCATATTTATTTTCAGCAATCAAATTTGATAAGAATAGGAAAAATGTGACCCTGCCCCAAAGTAAGGTTTTAAAAGGCTTTTCTCACTCAAAGTTATTGCTCTGATTCTACAGTGCCCTCTCTCTCTCTCTCCACCCCTCCCTTTTTCCTACTGGTGAGTGTTTCAAGTCACCTTCCTGGTTGGATGGGAATTTCCCCTGGTTGGTCCCTGTTGGTGCTAACTGGCACACCTGCTTTCCATCGTTAATTACCTGCACACAAAAGAACTGTCTCTTCATCCGCTCATGTCCAGCTCAGTGCAGCAATCAGTGTGGTAAGTAGTTTAGTTCTAGAAAATGGACAATTATTTTTCCTCTATCCGCCTTAGATCCCATCTGGTGTTCCCATCTAAGCAAAGAAAAAAGACATGCTCTGTGGGACTAAAACACAGTGTTGAAGAAGACTCAATGGTGGATACTCACCTGTCTGCATGCTGGAACCTTTTTTCTTGTTTAATAAAACCTGTGGACTTGGTTCCCCTCTCAGTGTTTGCCTTTGGGTCCAAAAACTTGCGACATTTACAATGAACTGAAATCTATTCTATAACAGCAAAAAACAGGAGAATTATAATGCCTTTGTTGGATATACAAGTTTTGTGATCTCTCTGCTGAATCACACACTTGTTATTAATCTCTGTCTCTCTTCCACAGCATGTCTTTCATCCTGTTTTCCTTCTCTCACCCCAACCGGTCGCAGCAGATGGCCGCCCCTCCCTGAGCCTGGTTCTGCCGGAAGTTTCTTCCTGTTAAAAGGGAGTTGTTTCTTCCTGTTAAAAGGGAGTTTTTCCTTCCCACTATCGCCAAAGTGCTTGCTCATAGGGCGTCATATGATTGCTGGGTGTTTTTTCTCTGTATGTATTATTGTAGGGTCTACCTTACAATATTAAGCTCCTTGAGGCGACTGTTGTTGTGATTTGGCGCTATATAAATAAAATTGAATTGAATTGAAATGAATTTTAAGGTGTAGCCACTTTTTTTTTTAAAAATTGACTGTTTAAAACTTGTGTTGACAAAGGAAGAAATTTAGGGGACACAAGGCATCCTCCAGTAACTCTGTGGAAATTGAAATGGATTAAAATGGATTTCTCGGTTCCCTTAGCCATAATGCACAGATTAAATAGCTTACTGTTTCAATAAAGGTCGGTTAATGTTGTCCAGGATCAACACTGTAACTGACTAGTTAAGTTATCTGAGCATTTAGTTAGCGTTAGCCAAGGAGTTAGCTAATGCTATTAAAAACTATCACAAGCAAACTAACATCACCCAAATCTGAAATGTTATTTTTAGGGCTGCTATAATGAAATATAGGGGTTCTTGAACGCCACCCGAAGAGCTCTAAACCACCTCTTATGCTCTGCCTTTTTTTTTTTTTTCAAGCTGCCTGTGGTAGTGGTACATTTCACAAAGTGGATGAAATAATGAAGTGGGAAGAGATTCTTTAGCTTTACCTCGCCCTTGTACATCCAGTTCTTATTTTTTTAAAGCCATCAAAGATATATACTTCCTTTCCCCAAAAAAACTTAAAAAAAGAAAAAAGTTCAAAGAAATAATTAAAAGCTCCAAATTACCACAATACCTATGCTCTTCATGCTCATGATGGCTAAACTTCTGGCCTGTACCTTCTGCATCCTCTTTTCTGTGTGTTGTGTTCTGTTTGGTTTTTTCTTTCGTGGCTCGTCATGGTTGTATGCAGAGAATATAGAAAGATTTTGATCAATCATGGCTTTTATTACAGCAGTGAATCCAGAGCTTTGGTCTTAGTAGTCCATCACTGATCTGTCAAACCAATCCTGTGTAGACCTCTTTAGAGTGTGGGGTCAAAGATCATGTTAGATCAAAACAAAAATACTAGAACGTAAATACGAAAGAGTGATATTATCCTGTGGGTGTGTGTGTGTATGTGTGTGTGCACACTCAGTTAATCCTTCTGTGTCATTGTGTACTGTAATCCGCGTGTGTGTCACATGACGTCATCATGCATCATTGCTGCTCAGGGTGATGAAGTGTGTGTAACAAAGTGAGAAGACCACAGTAGAGCAAACAGTTGGACTGTTTCATGGAATTCTCCAGGATTCATTTAACTATGTACTTAACTAGTTTCCTTTGGGGCTGCAGTTGGTCGTCCGGCTGTACCTTTCGACCACTTGCATTCACCTTCACAGTTTGGTCTGTTTAGATCTAATTGGTTCATCTCAGCAGGAGGAGCCTGAGTGCCGTATGTGGACCCAATGTGCACCCTTTCTGGAGTATGAAGCGCAGCAGCAGCAGGTTTAGATGGAGTGTGTGTTGACCTGGTGAGTGTACGCCTGGTGTGTGCCTTTCAGTCAGAGGATGCAGCAGGTGTAAACGTAGTGCGTGTGTGGACTTGGCATGTCGCTCTCAGCAGGAGGAGCTGCAGCAGCGGTCTCTCTGGCACTCAGTGAAGCCACAGATTGTCTAATTAGATTAAGCGAGGCTTTCCTCAGATAATCATTCAGCCAGCTCCTGTTTTTTCCTCCGATAAAGAGAGCTGTTTGAAACTGCGAGCTTGCTGAAGGTCACACTGAAAAGGGACCAGTTTGGGTAGTAAACTGGGGTCTTGGTGGTGTTCTGCAGCCTGCCCGCTGAGGAGCTGTCTCCGGGTTATGGGCTGTTTCTGGAGCTGTGAGTGTGTCGCTGCTCACAGTAATCGGACCACCACTAATACCTGCTGCTGCTAACAGGAGGTGATGGGGGAAGTTTCTGTAAGTAAGCTTTTCTTCTTCTCAGTGCTACAGTAATGGATTGGTTTTATTTATTATTATTAGAAATGGCTTTGAGTCATGTTTTTGTCATAAAACCTGGTTGTATTTCTGTTTTTTTGTATTTGTGTGGATGACTTCCTGTGGAGTTTATTCATCACTTGTGCAGTTTTACTTTGTTTTGCTTCATGTGCTGCTTGGATGGTTAATTAATTAATAACAGATAATTAAAGATTTCCTCCAATATCTAATTCTAGATCATCTTTTTCAGCTTCTAATGTGAACATTTACAGCTGCACTTAGGTTTATATTTTACAGCATGAAACCATTTGTGGTTCTTAATTGTTGGTTAGAATTAGTAGTAAAGCCATGCTAAGGTACAGTGAGCAGCAAAACTTCAATGACTAGTTTGACTTCTGTCCATCCTGCTCTTCTCTCAGTAGCTCTTTTCTTCCTCTGCCTCAGCCTTAAACAGAGTGTTTCTCCCTCTCTCAGATTAAGCCCAGGCTGACTGATTGACACAGATTACAGCTAAAGGCACAGAGGTCACAACCTGTGAGGCACAAATATAAAGGCTTTCAGTTCACATAGGAGCAGGGACAAATCTCTACTCCACACACTGTTACATATTCAGTCTGAGTGTGGTCAAAGTAACCCAAAAGTTCCTGTTAACCACTGAGGGGAGAACATTGTGCTTGATGGAAATAAAATTAGCTCTGTCGGGTCCTGCTTGGCTGATTGGGGTCTCATGGAGCTGGTTTCTAATGAAAAGGACTTAAGACAATCTCGTAAGCATGCCGTTGAGTAAATACTGGATTGTAATGAGATTCCAATTGTGAAGAAGCTTAAATTACTGTTTTCATACTATAGTCCATCCTGTTGTTGCCTACTAGTTTTCATATCCTTGCCTTTTTCTTTATAAATTACAAAACATTAGGAACAGCCTTTCTACGGTACAGCAGCTTTAGTGGTTGCAGATATTTATGTAAATTGCTTCTATACTATTCATCTCACTGAACTAACCTCAATAATCACTTTATTCTCAGACAGTTCAACAAAGCCTTAGCATTAATTTATGCTTTGATAATAAATGTGATCAATGTATCTCTTTTAACAGGCTAAAGACCACATGCTTTTATGGTGCTGTAGTTAAACCATCCCTTTAAAAGCCCTTATTTGATCCAACTGGTTTACTTCATTATAGAGTGATTTTAAAAAATTACGTTTATTAAAAAAATTATCTAAAGGGTTGTCGTAACTGATAACTGATTAAATACAGAGTAATTATTTATTTGAAAACTTTCAGTCAGGATTTAGAGTTAAGCACAGCAGAGAAACGGCTCAAATTAGCATTCAAATGCTTTCAGACTGCAGGCTGGCTTGTAGTTCTAAGAGTATCTAAAAGTAGCATAGAGAGAGTTTTCAGCTACCAGGACCCTCATTTATGCTGTTGTAGGCTGCTGGAGGACTTCCCATTGTGCACTGAGCGTTCCTTATGTACTTGCATGCTACTACTAGATGCCATTAACTTTTCTGCTCTTCTTTTGTATGTTTGTTTTGTTCATAGTTTGTCTATGCCCTCCTTTCCCCTCACACAAATCAGTCATGATAAATGGCGTCCCCTCCTTGAGCCTTATCCACTGGAGGCTGCTCATCTGATTGTTTGAAGTTCCACTCTGATTTTGTAGAGGTTCTATCTTTTAAAATACCTTGAGGTGGCTTCTTTTGTGAATTGGCACAATACAAATAAAACTGAAATGAAGTGAAGTGAAACTCGTATTGCATGATGACAATGATGATATTTTGAAAAGGACCGCTTGGGATTGCAAAAAGTACTTTTTTGACATCATTTATTTATAAAAAGCCAAATCTGAAGATGTTGAATCATAAGAAGTATAAGAATTAAAATTCATCATATGCAATGTGTAGAATGTGCAAACCTTTACTTTCCAAGAAATCATACCAGAGACATCACCCTCCTGTCCAATCCCATCCTTTTTGTGTTAATAGGTGTATTATTCTTTCTGCAGTACAGCGTATTTTTTGATGTTATCGGGACTTATCTTTCTCTCAGCAGTCACAGAGTCCCTGTCAGGCTACATCTGCACCTCAGGCCTACCACTGAGTCTGTTTTTGAGAAGGCCTCTGCTGAGTCCCCAAGAAAGGAAAAATGACCAACAACTCTTTTAGTGGGTCCAAATATGTCCGACGTGGCGAGGCCAACCACGATGCAGAGTTCAGCTGCTCAGTCCAGGAGCTGCGCTCCCTCATGGAACTTAGAGGAGAGGAGGCAGTCACTAGAATCCAGGAATCTTATAGTGACGTTAATGGACTGTGTGCCCGGCTGAGGACGTCACCTGTTGATGGTAAATATGTTCAGAAACTGTATTTCCTTTGTGTCCTCACAAAACTGACTCCCAGTTGCAGCATCACAGTATCACAGATGTGAATCTAAGACTAAACTTCAGCTTAAATTAACCCCTCAAACATTTGCACAGTCTACTCAGTTTGCTTCATTTTTAAAAAACCATTTAAGGAAAGTAACAGTGCATTAAATGTGAAGCAAGCACAGAGTGTGCAAACTTCTGCATACAGCTCAAAGTTATGATTTTGAATAAATTTAGAACTCTTCACTACTGACTCACTGACCTCCCCTCCCGGCGTGGGCATCATTAAAACAGCAGAGGACATACTAGGTTCATTAGTCTTCAGGGACTGTTGACTGTGTGATGGTCAAAGTCATCTGTGACCTGCAGCTCCTGTTGCTCTGCTCTCTGTCAGTTTCTGGGCAATATGAGAAAAGCACACAGTGTTCAAAAATATTCAAGTAGAGGATTTGTTGTAGTGGGGATAAAAGTGTTTTTTTCTTCTATTTGTTCTGTAGCTGTAAGGATGTAGTTGGAGGTGAGGGCAACTCCAGTGTAGCTCGGACAAATGGGGAGAAATGTCTCTGGAAGGGCATCTGGCAATAAATCTCTGCCAAATCAAACGTGGCTCATCAAGAAAAAGAAGAGGAAATAACAGTGTGTCTAAAACAGAGATTGGTTTACTTGCTCACAGTGAGGGTAGCTCAACTTATTTATTTGTGCATCGGATGTCATCAATCGATTTTACATGTGTTTTTTCTTCTTAATGTAATTGTGAAATTTCTTTCTTCTGTGAACAAGTGTATTAGACTGTTCACTGGAAAATCACACTCCTTGCCAGCCCACTTTTACCAGTTAGTTAGTGTTCAGGTGTGTTTAGCAGTTTTTTCTTTCATTTTTCTTTTGCTTTTCTTAAAGCACCCACAAGTCAAATCTGCTCAATTACTCAAAATATTTGCTGACTTTGTTCTGAAATCAGAAGCTTGTTTCCTCTGGAGCTTTCTCTTGAGTCAGCGTTTCTTGTTTATAATGCCTCTGCTTCTTTTGCTTTTTCATGCCTAAGCCGGACTTTAACTTAAGGTTTCCTATTAAACTTTATCTGAATACTGACCTACACAGGGTGTGTCATAGTGACCTACAGACACCGCATTAGGTTTGTCTTTGTTGAGCGTGTCTCATACGTCTGCCCTTTGACATTTTCCCCCCATTATTAATTCATTCAGTCTGTCCGTCTTCCACACGTTCGGTAAACACCTTCAGTGCTTCGACTCCTGCTGAGAGAGCAGTAAAATGTCAGCAGCAGGTTGAATTGACTGGAAAATCCATTCCGCTGCTTTATTTCTCTTTGTATCGACAGCTGGGGACAGATGACATAAACTCTTAGTGTAATCCCACTTACCTAAACATTCGGAGAATGCACAGCACTCTGCTCACTGTGTTTCATTTTCAGACAACATGAAGAGAAATGTTGGGTTAAAAACCAGTTACGACTGACGGAGCCAGCTGCAGCCACGCAGCTGCTGCAGTGTCTCTTAGGGGATCGGAGTGTGTCCTGACATGTTGTTCTGCTCCACAGAGGGGAAACCGGTCTGCTCTTTGCGCCCGCACAACACAATATTACTGAAGAGACACAAACACCAAGTGTGATAACCAATGTGTTACATTTAGAACAAGAGCCATCTGAGACTAAAGGTCCTCCAAAGAAGAAAATTTCCTTCCACGACATCCATTAGCTGAGGCTCTGGATCCAGAGGGAGATGCAAATCTTTATTAGTTTATGATACTTTCTTAAGACGTCAAGGCAATACCATCACTGTATATTCCATCAGTTGTTTTTTTTTATTTTTATTTGATTTTTGAATGCATTGTCATCAAGCACATTAGAGGCCACAGTGTTTCCTTATTACATCTTTGGCTACTTAGATCAAATTCATCAAAAATTGAGTGTTTATTTAAAAGATCAATCAGAAAATGTGATATTGATGACACATTTGACCAAGTAATATTACACTGTGAAATAACATTCGTGTTTCACTCCTCATAAGGTTGAAAGTGTGATCCATGTTCAGCTGAACGAATATGGAGTCATTTTATCTTTGTGTCTCCTACTGCAGGTTTAGATGGAAAATCGGAAGATATCGACAGAAGGAAAGAGGTGTTTGGACTTAACATCATCCCTCCAAAGAAGCCAAAAACCTTTTTGCAGTTAGTGTGGGAAGCCCTGCAGGATGTCACGCTCATCATCCTGGAGGTGGCAGCCATCATTTCACTAGGCCTTTCTTTCTATCACCCACCAGATGCTGAGAGACAGAGTGAGTAGTTTTTGTTAATTGAAAAGAAAACTAGTCTATGAGTAGCCAGGTGCCTCACTGATGCCTCAACATTTTTAGTAGTAGAGCTGTGACGGGTCAATATCTGATCATTAGAAAAGTTAGAAAAGAGAAATTATTAGAAAAGAGTCAATCATGTGATCAGTGTAATGAGCTTCTATGAAGGTGAACTGGTTTCTACACCAAAATTTCAGCATAGTAGTCTTCCTGGAACTGGTATTAGGCCAGTTCCCATTTTGCCTGTAATTTGTCATGAAGTAGATTCAACAAGGTCCTGGAAACAAATTCTCAAAGATTTCAGTCTATATTGACATGATGGCATCACACAATTGCTCCAGATTTGCAAAATGGTTCTTTACTCTGCTGGAAGCAGCTATCAGATGTTGGCTACACAATGGGCATAAAGGGATGGAGATTATCAGCAGCGAGTCTCAGGAAAGCTGTGGGCTTTAAATGATACTCAGTTTGTGCCAAAGTGTACCAAGAAAATATCCCCCACACCATTATATACCTTTCCTATTGTTTATGCAATATTCTGACCCTACCGTCGGAATGTCTCACCGGGAAGTGAGACTCATTAGATCAGGAAATATTTTTTACAGTCTTGATTTGATCACCTTTGATGAGCCTATGCACATATATTCCCAGCTGTATTGTCTTCTGCTGCTGTAGCACATCTGCTTCAGGGTTCAATGTGTTGTGCATTAACAGATGCTCCTCTGCATACCTTGGTTCTATCTTGGTAGTTATTTGAGTTAGTTTCCTTTTTATCAGCTTTAAGTAGTCTGGAAATTTTCTCCATTCTCGGTGAACCCTAGAAATGGTTGTGCGGGAAAATCACAGTAGATCCAGCTAAAGTCATTGAGCTGCAATCTGCTTGGTTAAATATTTGCGTTAATGAGCAGTTCAGTGGATATACCTAATAAAATGGCCTGTATTGTATATGGAGTACAGTGGCACTACATGAAAGCTCAGTTTGACTTTATTGTGCAGAGGGACAAACACTCATATGCATTTCAAAGGATATACCTGGTTCATCTGTCATTGTCACTGTAATCATCATTAACATCAACTTCATCTAACAAGCTGCTGCTTCTCCAAACTAGCTCTGACAGACTTCACTCCCAAGGTGATCATGAGTGTACACTGTTAACAGACAGAAAGTCATGTAAGACTGAAACTGAAAAATGTTCTAGCTGACGTGTCTCTGTTTAGACTGTGGCAGTGCAGCTGGCGGCGTGGACGATGAGAGCGAGGCAGAGGCTGGATGGATCGAAGGAGCTGCCATCCTCTTGTCTGTGGTGTGTGTGGTGCTAGTGACAGCCTTCAATGACTGGAGCAAAGAGAAGCAGTTCCGTGGCCTCCAGAACCGCATCGAGCAGGAGCAGAAGTTCACGGTGGTTCGAGGGGGGCAGGTGATCCAGATCAAAGTGTCCGAGATTGTGGTTGGTGACATTGCGCAAGTCAAATATGGTGAGGAAGCAAAATCATGTGTGTAATAATTCTCTTTAATAACATTTGGTGACATTTAGTTTGGTATTACTAACAAATAAACAGCTGGTACTATTAAATCCTGACTTCTGCAGTCAAATATAAAAATGATTGTACCCTTCTACACAATATCCCCATGTTGTCTTTGTGATGCTCAAAGGTTTAAACCCAACAACAGCATTATTCATTTTTAAAATTATTTTCAAATAATAACTAAACATTGTATGACTGCAGTTGTCATGTGGCAAGCAGGTGACATAACAATGATGTAACATAATGACCCGAGTGTTTGTGTTCCAGGTGACCTCCTGCCTGCTGACGGTGTCCTGATTCAGGGCAACGATCTGAAGATTGATGAGAGTTCTCTAACCGGAGAGTCAGATCATGTCAAGAAGAACCTTGACAAAGACCCCATGCTGCTGTCAGGTGCATCACACTGGACTATTTCACATTAAATTACAGCCAAGATCGTTGTGACCTGTGCTGTCATTGTTGGAGACGATTTCTGCTGCTGCTGATTTTCCAGATGATTTTAAATCTGACCATCGTCTCTAGTTTTCACACCTAAATTGTGAACATCAAATCTGTTCTTACAGCCTCAATCCAATACAAATAACAAACAATTATTATTAATATTATTATTATTTTAGTCCTTATAGTGAATAAAAACTAAAATTTGAAAGCAAACCAACTAGACCAGAATTCTCTGTGGTACATACTGGGCTTCATATGCCCACAGAGGCTAATGGATCTAACATTTCAAATGGAGTCTAATTGTTGATTACTAGTCCATTAAGCCATATTATGGGGTACCAGTTGGCTAATAAAATTCTCTTTTCTATCTATATAGGCAAGTAGGCCATTAAAAAATGCACTTAATTTTAAAGATGTGAAGTATTTATTATGGTATTTACAAAATACCATATTCAACCCCGTTAAGTGAGATACAACGTGACTTCTTTTTCTTTTGATGAAATATTTCATTTTCACTTCCTCAGGTACCCATGTGATGGAAGGCTCTGGCAAGATGGTGGTCACTGCTGTGGGTGTGAACTCTCAGAGTGGAATAATCTTCACCCTGCTTGGTGCTGGTGATGAAGGTGACAACGAGGACAAGAAAGACAAGAAAAAAGAGGAACACAAAAGGAAAGATTCAAAGGGGAAGAAAAGTAAGTTCGGTAGAACTGAATCCTATTTTACATGACAGTGTGGTTCTACGTATATCTAAAACACTTTGTCCACATGTGTTTAAATTGGAGTGTTATTGCTATGGAGCTCATACCCATAGCAAAAGATTCCTCTCTGGCTCAGATATTACTCCTTTGTTTATGCACATTTATATTGGCAATAAACTGGGAGCAAAACTGCTAGCACCAATCAACACCTAACAATGATATCAGTTGACTTTGGAGGTTTTAATAATTTATTAATCATTCTTTATGTATGAGTATGTGGATCAGTCGTGTATGTGTGTATGCATGGGTTTAATAAGAGCAACAGACATGCAGAACAATGGATGGTCTTCTCACAAAAAACTAGTTAATTTCCTGCATTCCCATGAATTTATTTGCACCAATTTGTGCTGCTTCCTCATATGTACACAAAAATTAATATATGGCCTGCAGATGGAAATTAGCTAGTAGCTAAATGTGGTACAATGCATCTTTTCTCGTAGAAGATTCATTTTTTTTGTTTATACATGGTCCCTGAAAAATGAAGTGGAAATATAAGATGAAAATGAAACTCATGCCAGTGATAAATGAATTATGTGCTTTTTAATTAATTGATTAATCGATGAAGTAATTTATTTAAGAACCCCTTGGTCTTTAATAACCACATGGCTGTATATCTTTGTTATAGATATACACCCATGTGTTATGTGTTGGTTTTTGGGGATTATGTAGACTATAAAAGACAATACCAAACAACGTTTCCTTGGGATTAGCAACAAAACCAGCCAACGAGATTTATATACAACCTACTCATTTTGGAGACTCAATACTTGCATTTGCCACAGCAGACTTAGTGGTTTATAAACTCAAATTTAAGAATCATTTTTTGTGATGAAGGACAGAAAAGATTTATGGATGTAGTGAAGGAAGAGAAGGAGTGCTGCATGACTAATGACTATTAAATGATTCTTCTTTACAGGCAAAAAAGAAGACAAAGGCAAGAAAGGTAGGCAAACAAACATGCCATCACTGTGTGTGTGAGTCGAGTTGTGCATTGATGTGAAGGTTGTATTAAACAGCAGAGCTTCAGTTTGTTTTTAAGCTATCTCTGGTTCGATGATTGACTTCTTGTGGTAGTGAACTCTAGAGCATCCATACCTCTATCCATCCATCTGTCCATTTATCACAGTTTTTATGAATGTGTCAGCATTAATGTTAACAGTTAATATGTTTTGGCAGTATGGGTGTTGCTGTGTGTAATGTGTTTATGTGTTCTGTGGAGAATGGAAACTGAGGAGCCACGTAGAAACCAGCTGGTTCCTCATCCTCTTTGACTGGACCCAGTTCTCTTGGTCAAATGTGTGACATCAATGACATTTATGAGGGTCAAAGACTTGAGGCCTTTCCCAGTCTGTGCTCCTGTGAATCATTATTAGTCATGGTCTGAGTACTGTCCCATATTTAAATTTCACAAGATGATGTGGATAGAAAAATTTTAGGGCATGAGTCTTAAATTATATATAAAAAAAATACAGATATCTGATATTATCCAATTGTCCCATATTATCCAACTTATCAGTTAAAGAATCCACTGAGTTTTGGTTGCTTAAGGCTGTTTAGGTAAGGCTGAAAATCATGGTATCTTTCCTACAGTTCTTTGAATGAAATCACATGCAGTCTTTGAATATTAGACTTTGGAAAATTATCATCTACTGTTGATGTGTAGTTTTAGGTACATCATGTCCAATTCACAACAGTTGTCTCAAGGTACTTCATATTGTAAGGTGGAGACTCTGGGAGAGGTAGCCACCTGCTGCAACCAGCTGGGTGTGAGGGGAAAGAGAGGAGAAAAAGCAGTCTATAAACAGACAGGACAAAGCAGTGGAGAAGAAATGCTCACTGTATCAAGTCCACCAGCATCCTGACCCTACAGCAGTATAATTAAGGGCTGGTTCATGGTGAACACATCTGGCCTTAACTAAGTTTTAAGAGAAAGGAATATTTGAAGCCTAATTTCAAAAGTAGAAAGGTCTCCTGAACCCAAACTGGCTCCACAGAAGAGACATGATGGGACCTGATCATACAAGACTTTGTATGTTAGAAAACCAATGGAGAGAAGCTAATGTGAGAGAAATATGATCTTTTTCTCATCCCTGTGAGTACTCTCACTGCACTCTTTTGTATCTATTGAAGGCTTTTCAGGGATCTTTTAGAACAACATA